>NW_024096815.1:0-670488 GCF_016545835.1 Crotalus tigris | reverse complement strand
TAAGCAAATCCTGCATGGTGACAATGTCCCAGTGATCACAGTTTGCTGACTTCCCCATTGAATTTGCTTGTTGGACGCTAGCAGGGAAAATTGCAAATGGTGATCATATCTGCAAGCTGATTGCTAACTGCTTGAATCATAATCATGTGGCCATGCGGGGACACTGCAACAGTCACAACAAGGACCTGTCATAAGTAACCTCAATCAGTGCTATTATATCTTTGAATAGTCACTGAACTAATGAGAACTACCTATGTAAGTATATGAATAAGTTATCTCCTATTTGCACATAACTATCCAATCTCTCTCAAATAATGCTCTCTTTATGCTCTCCCTTAAAGAAACAGAAGTATATATCAATGGTTAATGACCTAGAGGCATCCTACATTGGCTTATATTAGTGGCCTCAATCCTTAAAATCCTACCTTCCTCCACAGATTCAGGTCCCACAGCAAAAAAAAAAAAAAAAAGTTAAATTAGCTATATATCACTCGGTGACATGATACTGTCAAATACAAACATTTCCCAAAATTTTAATAGTGACACTCATTTACATATTGTAAACTGCCCAGAGTTACTTCTCATGAAATGGGCTGCTATATAAATTTGATTAATAAAGATATTGACAGAGAAGAATTTTGAGTAGAAACATTGAACCAAGTGTGCTTTATTGCTAACTTACGTTAATATAGCAAAGTCTCCATAACTACTACTGTGAAAAAAATAGAAAAATTTGTCCTATTATCCTGATTTTGAATAAGCAGCCTAATAAAAGGTAGGACCCTAAACAACTCACTAACTGCTGATCATCACAATGGACAGGTTCATAGCATTTGTGCTGTGTCTGGCTCTCCACAGTCTGATGTTGAGATTTTAAGAAGTTGCCCTTGGTATAATTTAATTATCTAACTCAACAGCATATTATCAACAGCAAACAACAACAACAAATGAAATTTAATGTATCACAAATGTTGAAGTCTAGCTGAGTCCCGCCTGAAAGGAATGTTCCTGTTTAGAGTTTTGCTCTATTACATGAATTCCAAAACCTCACCAACATGTTCAAGCTTTATTCCAGACACTCTTTATTCCAGACACTCTCAAACTAAAAGCAGCACAACCAATTTTGATTCTATTCTCTACTTTTTCTTTGCACCTTTTACAGATCCCAAAATGCAATTTATCTATCTATGCATCAGCAAATTGATTTACGACAGCGGCTCCCAACCTTTTCTATACCCCGTACCCCTAGAACACTTCTGATATATTCTTGCACCCCTTGCAAAAGTTCAAAATAACAGCAACAAATTATGCATATACACTATAATTTTGAAAACCCAAGTTTTTGCATCCCCTGGAATATCGTCTCGCACCCCCCCCTCCCCGTTGGGAACCCCTGATTTACAGAATGCTAAGTATATCTCTGCAGACAGCATTTTTGGACAATACAATCAGGTATCTTAAAGAAAAACAGATGAACCTAATTCACACCTGTATTATGGGTGGTCACACTGTGTTGAAGGAGAATAACTACAATTGTAACTAATGCTGATTGCATAAAAATCACAAAATTAAACATTTAACTCAAAACCAATTTTCTGCAGCTGGTGTCCATGCCCCATTTGTAGATAAATGATGAAACATAATCTAGATGAATTTGGCATATTAAGTTATGAAAGTTAAAATGATGCATACTATTGATGTGTGAGTGTTTCTGTAACTACTCTAATATTATCTGGATCAGATTTCAATCCTGTGAAATACCTAAAGCTACCTTTATCTGAACATCTGTTAGGAAAGAGTCAAATTAGTTTCTTGTATCTCCAATATAAGATATCTGCCTTCATATCTGAAGGTCTGTCCTTCAGAACTATCTAGGCATTCAAAGCTACAGCAGATTGTTTTAAGGGAAAGGACTAGAAATCTGGAGACCGTGAATTCTACTTCTGCCTTATGCACAAAGCCAGCTGGGAAGGAGACAATGGCAAACCACTTCTGAAATATCTTGCTAAAAAACTGCAGTGAGTTGTCCAGGCAGTCACTGCCAATGCTGGTGGCACCATAAAAAAAGGAGGGGGGGATTTTTTTCTGGAGATGATGAAGAGAGAGAGAGAGAGAGAGAGAAAATAATCAGTTGATGAACCAAGATTACTAGTGCAAGAAAAGAATATTGCCAACAAAAATCTTCACTCAGAATGGGTGCTTTCAGTACCATACAAAACCTGGTTGCTCTCAAATGCAATGGTACTTCCCTATCTTCGTTTAGGGAAAATTCTTCATGGCACAAGCTGGCAATTTCTCTGACAGAAAATCATGGCAATTACCAGCCACATAGGAAATATTGTGGAAGGAACCAATCTAGTGGTTCAAGGAAAGGGACAGGTTATGCAGGTTTTGTAACAGCAGACAGCAATAATGATTGTCTTTTGATGAATCTAATAGAGACACATATAGGCATCTCCAAATGTGAGACGCAATGCTGTTATTGTGGAGCATACAAATATACACAACATACAACTGAATATACTAACTGCTCACAGCAGTGTGAAGTTGCTCAATGAAGTTTCCCTTCATTGGGAACAGAACGGCCAGTAATATTTATTTTTTCCTGCAAGAAGGATTTTTGAGCTGTGACATCAGGACACTGATGTCACAATTGTGTCCCTTTGCTACTTTCACACTGCCTATGTCCATTTACATGCAATACTTTAGGAATGCAATACTCATATAATAAAAGAATATAATAAAATAAACCACCAACATTGATGCTATTAATGTTTTCAACTAGGTTTTCTGCAACTATTGTGGCATAAGTGAAGACTTGACACTCCTTGTTCTCCTGTGGTCTTGAGGAAGCTGGACAAAATGGTAATCCGTCATACATAAATCTTTACTGAACTAGGAAGGGCTTATATTATTCATTTCAAATACTTTCCCTCTTATCACATGAGGATGGCAGGAATGGCTGATTTTGCTAACAGGTCACATAATTTAACACTAATTCCCAGTATTTATGATTCAAAAACCATATAGGAATTCAGTACTGATCTATCAGGATCTAGAGCAAGCTATTTTCCTTGAAAGAAATAAAAGCATTACAGCATCTTCTCTACCATCTGATACTAAATTATTTCAACACATAATTATGTGTCTTAAAGCAGCAACATATTGATCTAGAACAGTGGTTCTCAACCTTTCTAATGCCGCGACCCCATAATACAGTTCCCCATGTTGTGGTGACCCCCAACCACTTATACATCACCGGGTGCCAGGGGTGTGGCCAAAGAAAAGGGGAAAAAATGGCAGACAGCCTTGTTTGGCGACCCCCGTGAAATGGTCATTCGACCCCAAATGGGGTCCCGACCCACAGGTTGAGAACCACTGATCTAGAATTACTTTTGTTTGCTGGGCAAAATTTATATTTCAGTTAAATATATGTTTAAAAAAATGCACACGTTTCTTATATTTGATCCACAATAAACAAATTGTACAATATTCTCAAAGCTTCTGCTTGAGTTTACTTGCCTCTGATATTTCACCACTCATAAGCTTAGCTAAAAGGGCCCATCTCATTTTCACAATTAAACTAGTGGACAATTACTTAAATATGAGCCAGCAGTGTGCTGCAGCTGCCAAAAAAGCCAACACAGTGCTGGGCTGCATTAACAGACGGATAGAATCAAGATCACGTGAAGTATTAATACCACTTTACAATGCCTTGGTAAGGCCACACTTGGAATACTGCATCCAGTTTTGGTCACCACGATGTAAAAAAGATGTTGAGACTCTAGAAAGAGTGCAGAGAAGAGCAACAAAGGCGATTAGGGGACTGGAGGCTAAAACATATAAGGAATGGTTGCTGGAATTGGGTATGTCTAGTTTAATGAAGAAAAGGATGAAAGGGGACACGATAGCAGTGTTCCAATATCTCAGGGTCTTCCACAAAGAGGGAGTCAAGTTATTTTCCAAAGCACCTGAAGGCAGGACAAGAAGCAACAGATGGAAACTAATCAAGGAGAGAAGCAACCTAGAACTAAGAAGAAACTTCCTGACAGTTAGAACAATTAACCAGTGGAACAACCTGCCTCCAGAAGTGGTGAATGCTCCAACACTGGAAGTTTTTAAGAAGAGATTGGACACCCATTTTTCTGAAATGGTATAGGGCAGTGATGGCGAACTTTTTAGAGACCAAGTGCCCAAACTGCAACCCAAAACCCACTTATGTATCGTCGGGTGCCGGGTGGGTGTGGCCCATTGGGTGGATGTGGCCCATTGGGTGGGCGTGGCCCATTGGGTGGGCATGGATGCAGTGGTAACGATGGACTGAGTGAGACTAAAAAGTTCAATCAATTCCAACTTTGCGAGATCTTTTTTTCCCCGCAAGAACTTGAAATTGATTGATTGAACCTTTTTTTTTTGCACACGGCGGCGGAGGCCTAAAGGGAAAAGGTTTCATAAAACCCAGCTGAAGGCCTAGGACTGGGGCGATGGCACACATGCCCATGGAGAGGGCTCTGTGTGCCATAGGTTCGCTACCACGGGTATAAGGTTTCCTGCCTGAGCAGGGGGTTGGACTTGATGACCTCCAAGGTCCCTTCTACTACTATTGTAGCTTAATTGTTCCTAACCCAGATGAATGCCGTCACCAGAAATCAAGTGCAACTCAAAAGCATCTTTAATTTTGTATACATTTTTTGTTGCTTGTTTATGCCAAATTAACCAAAATTGAGAAGTTTACCTGCAATATTGCAAGTTATTATTCAGTAATTTAAAGCATTTATATGACACTTATTCTTTATATAGTCCTAATATTCACAACATTAAAAATACTGAAGTAAAAATAACAAAACAAAGGAAACTTATAGCAGTAATTAAAAATAATTTAAGATACTGTTTATCATATTTATATCCCACCACAATCTTATTCAAACTCTTAGTAGTGTTATCCCTTAAGCTAATGGCCAGGGGTTTATTTACATTTATTAGTGTAAGGACCCACTTCAAAACCTCATCCCAAGAAAGCAGGACTCTTGGAACAGTTTCATTCGAAAAGGAACTTTTATTAGGGGAAACTGATAGCAGGCATAGAAGGCAGGATCTGAGGGTTTCCCGCTCAGATCAATAGGTTAAAAGAGTCCTAAACAAACCCCACCCCAATAGTTCATCTAGTCAGTTTAAATGAGTCGATCCGCAGATGTAAAATCCACTGTAAGAATGGAGCTGATAACGGAGTCCGTTCCTATACCTGTGAAGACATTGGGTCTTCACACCTTACTCTTCCGCAGCGAGAGATAAGCCAGATGGCTGGAGGCACATTCTTTTCTCGTCCCAGGTTGACATCAAGGGAGAAACAGTTCAAAAAGTGAGCATGTAGAAACAGCAGAGAGGATACATTGTAGCAAAGCAAAAGGGAATCCCACAGAGCCTTCCCCTCCGCCTCAGGAGAATGGCAGAACCCAAAGAAAGAAATGTAAAGAAATGAATTAGACCTCCCCAGGAAGGAAATGCTGCCCCCCCTTAAAAAAGAAAGAAAGATCCACCTGTAGAAAGATAAAATAAAGAGAGATAAAGACAAATATTAGTCTGGTTTATCTGGATATCCAGCATGAAATTTACTAAGCAATCTGGGGGTTCTAACGTGACATTTCTGAACCCATTAATTTTGGCAAGGAGGCAGATGTTTCCACACTACAAGGTATTGGGTGAAACCATGATGTTTCCTGGAGTCTAGAATCTCCTTTCAAAATGCTGTTCACCTTCTACCATGATTGGAGGAGGGGAAGGAGCTGCAGCTGGCCTTAAGGGCGACTGCAGTTTGCATTTCAGAGGGCTGCAGTGAAACCTGTCTGAGCATCTTAGGAAGCTCCAATTCTACTGTGACAGGATTATTCTTCCAGTGGAAAAATTTGGGCCTAGTTTCTTTGAGGGCTGCAGGGATTTTAGATATTTTGTTGAAACATAAACTCTCTCTCCCGCTTGAAACTGTTTGGGTTCACTTCATTTCTTATCTGCCTGGAATTTATATGCTTCCCTAGCTTCGTCTAAAGCCTTTCTTACAACCGGCCAGGTATTTTGTAATTGTGCAATCCATTCCTTCAGGGAAGGGATGATCGGTTCCCTCAGTGGTAATTCAGGCATTGGGTTGAAACTTTGTCCTTGTCAGGGGCCCACTTCAAAACCTCATCTGAAGAAAGTAGGACTCTTGGAATAGTTTCTTTCCAAAAGCAACTTTTATTAGGAGAAGCTGATAGCAGGCATGATAGGCAGGATCTGAGGGTTTCCTGCTCAGATTAATAGGTTAAAAGAGTCCCAAGCATAACCCCACCCAAACAGTTCATCCGGTCAGTTTGAATGGGCCAATCCCCAGTTTGAATGGGCCAATCCACTGTGGGAAAGAAGCTGATAACGGGTCCTTTCCCATGCTTATGAAGATGTTGTTGGGTCTTTGCACCTTCCCTTTTGCAGCGAGAGATAAGCCAGATGGCCAGAGGCACATTTCTTTCTCACCCCAAGGTAACATCAAGGGAGAGACAGTTCAAAGAGTAAGTATGAGGAATAGCGGAAAGGATACATTATAGCATGGCAGAATAACATACCACAAAGCCTTCCACCCTCCCCCTCAAGAGAATGGCAGAACTCTCAGAAAGAAATGAGATATCTGATCTCTCCCAGGAAAGAATGGGTTCTGACATCCTGCCCCCCCTTAGAAAAAAGAAAGATCCACCTATAGAAAATAAAACAGAAAAAAGGGAGACAAGGATTAGTCTGGTTTATCTGGGTATGCAGCGTGAAACTTACTAAGTAGTCGGGTGGCCCTAACATGATGTTTCTGAACCCACTCATTTTGGGAAGGCAGCAGGTGTTTCCACGCTACTAGATATTAGGTGGAACCATGATGCTTCCTAGAATCTAGGATTTCTTTTATTTCAAAATGCTGTTTATCTTCCACCATGATTGGAGGAGGGGAAGGAGCCGCAGCTGGCCTTAAGGGTGATTGCAGTTCGCTTTTTAAAAAGCTGCAGTGGAAAATTGGTGAACCTGTCTGAGTGTCTTTGGGAGCTCCAATTCTACAGTGATAGGATTATTCTTTTAATGGGAAATGGTCCCACAAATTTTGGTCCTAACCTTTTTGAGGGCTGCAGGAATTTTAGGTATTTCATTGACAGGTAAACTTTCTCTCCTACTTGAAATGGTTTGGGTTCACCTTGTTTCTTATCTGCTTGGAATTCTTATGCTTTCCTAGCTTTGTCTAATGCCTTTCTCATGAATTGCCAGGTATTTTGTAATTTTGCAATCCACTCCTTCAGGGAAGGGATGGTTGGGTCACTCCATGGGAGTTCAGGCATCAGGTTAAAACTTTGTCCCATTGCCACCTGGAAAGGAGTGTAACTCATGCCGGAATGTACTGCATTGTTATAAGATACTTCTGCGTACAGGAGTAGGTCGGACCAATTGTCCTGCTGGTAGTTAATGAAACATCTTAGGTACTGAGTTTGACTGTTCAGTCCCACCATTTGTCTGCAGATGATGACTAGATGACAACCCCTGTGTGGTCCCCAACAGTTCCAGGAATGCTTTCCAAAACTCTGATGTGAACTGTACCCCTCTATCTGATATGATTTGTTGTGGGCTCCATGAAGTTGATAAATATGCTGGACAAACAGCTTTGCAAGTTTCTTTGCATTGGGGATTTTTTGGCATGGGATAAAATGTACTTGTTTAGAGAACAAATCTGTCATGACCCAAATGACTGTGTTCCTTCCACTATCTGGTAACTCCACAATAAAGTCCATAGAGATTTCTCTCCAAGGAACTGATGGGGTCGCTACTGGTTGGAACAAGCCTGAGGTCTTTGCTTGCCTTCCCTTCACTGCAGCACAAGTTAGACAACTGGCCATGTTAACTTTCAATGTCCTTTTTTATTTGACAGCCATCAAAACTGCCGTTTCACCAGGTGCAAAGTTTTTACGAACCCAAAATGACCAGCTGATTTTGAATCATGGCATAGCTGCATGAATGTCAGTCTCTTGCTCTTTGGGATGTACAGCTTTCCTCCCACCCATGGTAAACCATCGGTCATGGTGCATAGATTCTTGTGGCTTAGGAACCATTTGTCGGTTTCTAGTGCTTTTTTGAATTCAATCCCTGCTTGGCTTGCTAGGGTCTTTTGAAGTTTGGCTTGTGCTCAGGTGGTGACTTGTGCTACTAATTGCTTTGATGGCATATTTCTGTTTGGTTGTTATTTCTGTTTGGTTACTATTGTACTGGGACAGTCTGAACAATGCGTCCACTAAGAAATTATTTCCCCCCGTTAAGTGCTTTAGAGTAAAATTATACTGATGGAAATGCTGCAACCACCTTGCTTGCTTAGGGGGCAGTTTCCTGGGTGTTTTTAGTGCTTCCAGGTTCTTGTGGTCGGTCCACACTTGGAAAGGAATTTTGTTCCCCTTCAGGAAGTGCCACCAGGATAGAAGGGCCCATCGGACTGCATAAGCGTCCTTCTCCCAAACTGCCCACTTTTGCTCTGTTTCTGTGAGTTTCTTTGATGTGTAAGCGCAAGGCTGAAATTTCCCGTTCATCATTCTCTTGTAATAGTATTGCCTCCACAGCCATGTCACTAGCATCAGCCTGAATCATGAAAGGTTTTTTGGTATCAGGGTGCCTTAGAACTGGTTCTGCGGAAAATAGTCTTTTTAACCTTTCAAATGCAATTTGACATTCCACGGTCCATTTCAATGGTCGACTCGGCTTCAGTTTCCCCTCCCCTTTTGTCTTTAACAAGTTAGTAATTGGTAGTGCAATCTGTGCAAAGGAGGCAATGAATAGCCGGTAAAAGTTAGCAAATCCAAGGAAACTTTGCAAAATTGCTTCCTCAGGCAGGGCAGAGCCCATTCTAATACAGCTTGGACTTTCTGAGAGTCCATTTCTATGCCACTCAGTGAGATGCAATACCCCAGGTAGTCGATTTTTTCCTTATGAAATTCACACTTAGACAGTTTAGCAAACAGGTGAGCTGCCTGAAGTTTTTTCAACACAGTTCTGACTAACTTCACATGTTCCTCTTTTGTTTCAGTGAATATTGGGATATTGTCCAGGTAAACAAGCACCCCTTTATACAGCACGTCATTTATTAATTGCATGAATACTCTGGGTGCCCCTTGGAGGCTGAAGGGTAGAACCCTGAATTGGTAACATCTTAAGGGGCAATTGAAAGTGGTTTTCCACTCATCTCCTTCTTTAATTCTAATCCTGTAATACGCCTCCCTCAAGTCCAGTTTCGAAAAGATTTTTCCTTTCAATAGGTGTGCTAGCATGTCTTTCATGAGAGGGAGTACAGGTTACTCTCATTAACTGCATTCAGAGATCTATAGTCCACACAGAGGCAAAGAGTCCCATCTTTCTTTTCTCGAAATAACATGGGGGCTGTGGTCTTGGGTTTTGCTGGCTGGATGAAACCTCTTTCCAGGTTTTTGTCTATGAACTTTTGCATTTCCTCTAGCTCCCACTGGCTCATGGAATACAATTTTGGCTTGGGTAATTTCGCCCCTGGGAGGATCTCAATGGAACAGTCTGTGGGTCAGAGGGGCAGTTCATCAGATTTCTCCTCACTGAATACTTCAGCTAGGTCCCGGTATTCCTCTGGTATGTCTTGTAACTCTCTTCCCCCCACTGCCACTGTACTCTTGGAAGGACTTCCCCCGTTTTTGGGGCTGAGTCGGAGTTCTTACTGCCTCTCCATCTGGGAATCTCAGCTCTCCCATCCTCCAGTCCACCTGCGTGTTCCAGGATAAGGGGGTATTCCATGCCAGGGGTCACTACAAAGATTATAGTTTCTATGTGATCCTCTATGGTGAGTTGGACAGATAATGTGGCAAGAGTAGCCAGTGTCCTCCCTGCAATGGATCCATCTAATTGACCAAATGAGATAGTTTCTTCAGCCTCCTCACCAGAATTCCTAAATTCCCCACGAAAGTTGGGCTTATGAGGCAACGGGTGCAGCCAGAATCTATTAGTGTTCTGAGTGCAACCCTCTCCGGCATTCCAGGGCTAAACAGTTCTACAGTCCTGGTGAGGGGTGCTATGGGTCCACTTACCAGGGATTTGTCCTCCAAGTTGTTGTACCAAAGCAAAGGGGCACCCCAGAGAGCCTTCCCCCTTCCCCCTCAGGAGGATGGCAGAACCCACAGAAAGAAATGTAAAGAAATGAATTAGACACCCCCCCAGAAAGAAATTGCTTCTGACAATTAGACTTGTTTGTCACCATGTCGCTTAGTGGCGACTTTGGATGGTTTACAAACATTGCTAATAAAAAATTGAGGCAATAAATACTCAGTAATAATATATAATTAAAAAAGATGGGTAGAAAGGGAACAGGATGCACATAAGGAGAATGGGGTCTGGTTTAATCTGTCAGCTACCTCCAGCACAATGCACCCCCATTGGGACCCCAAGCCAACTGGCAGAGCCAAATTTTTAGGCCCTTACAAAATGTAAGAGGGTGGGTGCAGATCTCTCCGGAGGGGGCACAATTCATTCCAAAGGACAGGAGTTACAACAGAAAAGGCTCTTCTCCTGAACCCTGCCAGCTTAAATTTCTTGACTGAAAGGATCCGCAGCATGCCCCTTATGCCAGTACTGGCAGGACGGCGCAATGCCATTGGGCTAAGATGGTTCCTCAGATAGGCAGCAGCATCCTTCCACCCCTTCTGGCACTAGCTTTGCATTTATGCAAACTTAACTAAAGAGGGGGGATTTTTTTCCCTTATCTACTTATTGAGCCAATACACAGGTACTACTTTATCTGATGATCAGCCTTTTCACGCTGTCAAATTTATTCATACAATATAATCTTTACTAAATGATATATTACATTAAGGTATTAAATTATAGTGGTGTATTAAATTATGGTAATGATCTAGTAAAGAATCATCTGAACTTTGCACTCTCTGCTGAAGAGGAAACTCACACAATGGACCAATGTAGGACACAAGCTTTAATTTAGGAGCTTTTCTATATTATTCTTTATTGCAGCTAAAGTAAATATAGAGATCTGTAGCAAATACACAAATCAGAATCAGAGGGTCTGAACCATAGCTGAGTTCCTCACAAAAATGATTCAGAAGTCCTTGAGATCTGGTACTTTTGGGCTATTCATCAAGATTCACACATCTTTTTTTCTGGCTTATACTGATTTGGGAAATGAGATGGCTGCTTTAAGAGGCATTTAAAAGTACCCACATGTTTTCTTTTCATGCTCAATATCTTGCAGAAAAAAAAGCTCATACGTTCTATTAAGCACAAAAATCCCAGTCTTGTAACTGACTTTGTCTGATTCTGAAAGATGATGCTATATTGAATCTGATGTGTATCTAGACAGAAAATCGTCAGGAACCAAAAAAACTCCCAGAAAGCAATGGCAACCATTTCCCCTATTATTGCTGAGAAAATAACATGGATATATTCATGCACTCACCATTTGATGGAGCTTAGGATTATATTGCAAACATATTTGTGACACAAATCATTAATTTATCATGATAAATAATTTAACAATCTCAACGCGTTAGATGTTGCTAACAGTTGATAGCTTTCTCTAGGATCCAGTCCGAGTATAGTGCCCAGCTCTCTTCCTCTTCACCTGCGTACAGGGATTTCTCCATCTCTTGCTTCCATTCTGGTTGGTTGCCCCCCCCCCGTCTCAGGGTCACCTTTCTTGATTTCTTTTCCCATTCCCCTTTCTTTCCAACGCCCATTGACCACCGAGGTTTGTGGTTACGTGTCTCCACCACCTCTTCTCCTAAGGAATCTGACCTCTCAGATCCCGACATCTGGCAGGGTGTCAGTCGGGGCAGCGGCTCCTTTTCCAGGGAGATTTCTCCCTTCCCTGCTCCATCGTCTGACATCGTAATTTTTGCAAAGTCCCCCAGCAAGGTTCTCCCTTCAAAGTGGACTAATTTTTCAGGTCCTGTAAGGACCCACCCCACTTTACATCTTAAGAAGACAAAACTCTTGGAATATCTCTTCCAACAGGCATCTTTATTAAGAGAAGATGGTTGCAGGAATTCTAAACAGGACCTGAGGGACCAACTCCTACCATTCAAGGTTTTAAGTGTTCCCAAGTAGCCCCCATAGTAGATGAAAGCTGATGGCCATATTGTTATGGTCAGTCCTCTTGGTGAGATCCACATTCAGTTTCTTTGAAGTTTTAATGAAGGAAGTGAGAGCCATAAAACCCCTTTGCTCATCCCCCTTCCCCTTCGTAGTATGACAGAATCCAGAGAGGGCAGAAATGGGGTTTTCCATAGTCAATAACTAGAAATGAAATATAATTGGATTCTGACAGATGTTCAGTTTTCGGTATAAGAAGAAATTCTAATTAAAATAGAAATTATATTTTATCTGATATGCATCAATACCAAATAGGTATCACATCAATAATATATAAATCCATTTCTTGAAATCTTTTGATTGAATGATTGCTTGGACTAAACCTAACCTCCCTTCCTCTCTAAGTTATAAATACATGTTGTATGCTTTGCAATGAAATTTTCCAGTCTTAAAATGAAGCTGCTTATGCCTGCTAAGGTTTTCTGTAATGTTTAAGATACTTTTGAAATGATGGGTTATTTGGGTCTTTGATTTATATTGACAAGCAATGAACAAATCCAGAATAATTAACTCAGTTTGGGCTTGCCATGAGTCCATGGAGCTGTATGGGGAACATTTTCATCACATGCATCATCCATATCTGTTCTGGCCTATTGCATTCCATGACCAAAGCAACCCAGAAAAGATTCAGAGAAGGACAAAAAGGGTGATCAAGGGTTAGGAACTAAATCCTAGGATCAACAGTTAAGCTACAGTGAGAGTTCAGACTTAAGGAAGATAAAAATGACCATGCTCTTCACATACCAGAAAGGGTATTAAACAAAGAACATGGCTTGGCCATTTTCTATCTTCCCAGAAGGCAGGCAACAGAATAAAATATCTGAGGAGCTGTCACAGAGAAGGGGGGGGGGTCAACCTATTCTTGAAGGCACTTGATGGCAGGACAAGCAGCAATGGATGGAAACTTAACAAAGAGAGATCCAATCTAGAACTAAGGAGAAATTGCCTGACAGTGAGAACAATTAATCGGTGAAATGGCTTGCCTCCAGAAATTGTGGATGCTTCAACACGGGAAGTCTTTAAGAAGAGATTGGACAATCATTTGTCTGAAAAGGTATAGGGTCTCCTGCTTGACCAAAGGGTTAGACCAGAAGATCTCCAAAGTCCCTTCCAGCCTTGTTATTCTATATTCTATGAAGTGACATTCAGCTGAATATTAGGAAAATTGTCTTGTCAGAAATAACAATTTATTGCAATCACTATAAGACACGGGTCTCAAACTCACCACATCACGTGACATATCGAGACTTTTTTTGCATTGCCAGAGCTGGGGTGGGCACGACCTTTGTATGATGCAACTGGCCTGTGGGCTGGCAGTTTGACACCCCTGCTATAAGACGAATGTAGTGTTTGGCAACTGAGCACATGTTCAAATTCTCACTCAGCTGCAACTTTTGTGAGCAGACTAATCAACCTCCATAGCAGACTTTGCTGTGAAACTGAATTTATAAAAGCAAGGTAGAGAGAAAAAGTACATAGAATTTCATTTGTTCTCAAGTAGTATTCAAAAATGCCAGTTCTACCTTTTCAAGTACTTATACAAATATAACTAGTACTAGGCAATAGATGCTCTGAAATAGTAGTATTATTATTACATTTTCATTTAATAAGAGAATATATAAAAATACATCATATCCCCAAACAATTATTTTTAATGTCACAAATCAATGCTATAAAATGCTTCAAAAGATAATGTTTCCTCTGGCTTTGTCTCCCGCTGACCTCACAGATATGTCTACAGGGGTTTTGGACAGTTACCGCAATTAGTTTGTAAATGCCTTCTTTCAGGCTGTTATGGACTTCCTAGTCTAGCCTACAATTTCAAGAATCCTTGGGTGTTTCCTACTCAAATATTAACCAAGCTTAGCTTTTAAACCCAAAGTAGCTCAACTAGGTGCTGCCACCTGCTGTGACAAAATATTTAAAGATATTTCTTTATTTGTTCTACAAATATGCAGATCATTAAAATGCTGTTTTGCTATGTAAATTTAATGGTTCACTACTTTGTATTTCCTTCTTAAGGAACTCTAACAATAATATAAAATGCAGTCTGGATGCAAACAGATATCTTCTATATTCCATGATTTCATGGATATATTCTATCTTACAATTTCTAAAATATATTTTAACATATTTTCTAATACAGACATGCTTCCCTTTTCATCAGAAAGCAACTGTATCTTCTCCACCATTGTTAATGGTAAATTTTATTAAATTTATATGCCATCCATTTTCGAAAGTGACTCTAATACTAGCCAATCTCCCCCCCCCAATCCTAAGAATATTTACCACCTGAGGGCCATTCATGTCCTCTGTAACTCTGAGACAATTCCTAGAATTGCTCAATGCTAATATCACTCTAAATTATAGTTAAACAAACACAGTTTATCTGCTGGTCTGCTCAATAAACACTCCTTCTTCTAATCCATCTAACCCATCCTCACACTTTCAAAAGCAAGCAGCATTTTCTACTACAGAATGAGCATTTGAAGTATTTTAATCTGGAGGTTTCCTATATGCGCTTTCATCAACAGCCATTAATAATCTTCCTTCATATTTTTATTAGTTTAAACCCATTTTCATATTTTAAATAGCAGCAAATTCCATAAATCTATTATGAATTTACTTTTTAATACATTACTTATTTTTCTTTATTTGTTGGTTCTTTATTTTCCTTGAGGAAAGTACTCCTTAAATTAGCCTTTTCTTATCTCTTTCCAACTTTATGGAGTCATTTTGGAGGTAGAGCAATAGCAGCAGCATGTTTATAGTTGACAATTAAGCTGTACCCAAGATATAGTCCAACATAAAACAATACTGGAAGTTTTCATGACCTTTCCAAATAATCAATAGGATGGAACCTGTTTTCCATAGCTCTGCACTGTGAGTGTACTGCAACACGCAATACTTCTTCAGAACCTCACAACTCTGAAATTTTCCAACACCATATGTATTTTAATTTTACAATGGTCTTTTAGACAGATTATCTTTCTATCTCAATTTTTCTTTCTTTTTCATCCATACAGACAGACATGTACAGTCCTACCTGTAATTTTATCTCGAACCAGTTTGCATGATTCAATCTCTCCAATGCTTCCAAAGAGGCTCTTGAATTCCTCTTGTGTCATGTTCTGGGGCAAGTAGTTGACTATGAGGTTAGTTTTGGAATCATCGGTGGCCCCATTGGCACTGATCAGTGGCCCATTGGGGAGGGAACTGTTGCTTGTGGGGCCGTTGGACACCTGGGTCTCCATTGTGCTGATTATCTGCTGAAAACAAGAGGGAGGAGGGAAAGGTGTTACGGTTATGAAAGATGGGAGGCAAACCCAGCAGCTTGTATGACATTGCTTATTTGCAACCTAAGAGCTGTTGGAATGGGACAGGCTTATATTTGTTTGAGAATTATGGTTTCAAAGAGGTTACGTCAATGTAGTATATAAAAAGATTTCTTCTGTGAGTGACCATGATACAGACCTCTCGTGTAGATTTTATGCAATGATGAAACAGAAACAAATGGAGAAGAGAGAGAGAAATGAAGTGCCAGAAATCATATGATGGTCCCACTTTGTTCACACTAGTCTACTATTTCTATGTGATGGAGCTCCCAAAAAATTACTCCTACAAGAACACTGTGCTCAAGCAGAATAAATATTGCCCTCCGCTGAACAAACTTACCTAAACTCAGAGTCTAAGAAAGAGCATTGCTAATATTTGGGTGGTGGATTGACGAAGAAAATCAGTAGGATAGATGAAGAAAAGTTGGAAAAACATCCCCATACCACCTTTGCAGTTTTGCCAAAAAGCGGTATGTGGATATATGCATGAAATCACCAGGACTTGTATTTGATCTGAAGATTTTAAACTACTTTCATTTATTTTGTCACCATACTTTTCCATGCATAAAAAAATTCCTTAAGCATATATTACTTCAAATGCCTGTTTACCATTTATTTATAGTGCATGTGGTGGGAGGGTGCGGGAAATTCAGAACCTCCCAATAAGTTGGAATCAGAATCAGAATAGAGCTAGAAGGGACTCTGGAGGTCTTCTAGTCCAGCCCCCTGCTCAAGCAGGAGATCCTATACTATTTCAGACAAATGGGTGTCCAGTCTCTTCTTAAAAACCTTCAGTGATGATGCACCCACAATGTCTGAAGGCAAATTATTCCACTGGTTAATTGTTCTCACTGTTAGGAAATTTCTCCTTAATTTCAGGTTACTTCTCTCTTTGATTAGTTTCCATCCATTGTTTCTTGTCCTGCCCTCTGGTGCTTTGGAAAATAAATTGACCCCCTCCTCTTTGTGGCAGCCTCTCAAATACTGAAATACTGCTATCATGTCCCCCTCTCGTCCTTTTTTTCTCGAGACTAGTCAAACCCAAATCCTGTAACTGTTCATGTTTTAGTCTCCAGGCCTTTAATCATCTTAGTTGCTCTTCTTTGTACTTTTTCCAAAGTCTCAACATCTTTTTTGTAATGTGAGGACCAGAATTTTACCTAATGTGTACTTGCACCTTTTTTCCTGCCCAGGTGTAAAACCTTGCTTTTCTCCAAATTTCATTTTGTTGGATAAGGCCCATTTTTCAAGTCTGCCAAGATCTTTTTGGATCCTGAGCTTGTCTTCTGGGGCGTTGGCTATTCCTGCCAGCTTAGTATCATTTGCAATTACTGATCAGTGCTTCTCTAGGCAACACAACCCCCCCCCCCTTACAATGGTTCTAATCCATTTCATTCCATGGACATTTATTAGTGATTGACAAAAAGCCTCTGTACCAACCTTCCATTTTTCTATGCTTTCCTGCAGGCTGCCCTTCAGTAAGGAGAATGCTGATTCCCTCTTAAACTATTGATCAGGCACATTGATTCTGCCATTACACTCCAGCCTCAGGCCAGGAGTGAATATCACCAAAGAAAAATGCATCACTAATTTGCTGGGCCTGCCAATAATCTCCTTACAAAGATGGTTGAGGATAAGGCATTCTTTTTTCACTATATGGTATTTACTAGGCTTTGGAAATTTAAATTTGTACATAAAGATAATTTTTATTTGGTTGAGTGAGGTTCCATATTTATCCTCTACTTCACAGAAATAAATAAATAATGTTTCTAAAAACCATCATTCAAGAGCCATATTACATTCTAACATAAAGACTAACCAAGATTATGTCACCCCAAAATACCAGAATGCTGCAACATGACCTAGTTGTTGCAACTTGCCAATACTTAATTTGCAAAAAGTGGCATGTTTGGGTCACATGTTGAAAACCTTAGGAATTCAGGTAAAAATATAATCTGTAAAGTGATCTAAATACAAAAGGTAGCTATGAAATAACTAAAAAGAGATGACCAGTTTGGGCAACAGTCAAGATAGGCAATTTCAGAACAAAGCAGGGAACAGGGGAGCAGATACAGATCAATATTAAGTCTGCAATTCTATTCACATTTATTCAGAGGCTCTGACGATGATTTGTGAAATGTCTAATTTTATGCTGAACACCTATTATGTTGCAAAGATTATTAACAAATTTCATGGGCATATGTTAAGCCTACTGACAGGAGCAGTTTCATACACCCTCTAATTTATATACACAATTTGTACATTATAGTTGCAATCGCTGTACCAAGTCCATGTGAACTTTGGTTATATACAGTCTCCAGGCAAGCCTCCCCAAACCAAGATACAAAATCATGTTATCAGAAGCATTACAATATATCCTGTCAATTTATTGCCATGCCACTTTTTAATCTGTTAAAAAAATACAATTTAAAATGTTTTAGTTTTCCAGGACTGTTGTGTGACTTATATTTCAAGTTGGTTTCCTACTCCCAAACTGCCATTCTCTTGAAGTTGGCATAAACATCAGTAAGAACACCAGCTGTAGTGCTTATTTTTTAAAAAAACAATCTCCTTGATTTACTGATGTTTTGTTAACTTCTTTTATTAACTTTAACAAATTTAGAATGTCTTAATAGACTGGCAAATTTGTTTTCTCATATTTAATAAATTTATTATATTAGCCAAATTTTATTTTATAAGCAACAGTCAGTAAAATAATAGTTAATTAAGCACAGAAGCTTTAGATCCTCAAGCACACATGGGAAGCTTACCAAAAACAAGAAGCAAATGCTCAGCCACTGCCTCTGAAGAAAAGCAAGGTTGGGCTGAACAGCATCACCCCACTGCCTGCTATTTTGTAATGGTTCTCTGATTATTTTGTTTAAAGTACTTGTAAGACAACTTCAGTTCATCCTGCAGCCCAAAAGGTCTACCAGACAATGGTTCTATTATGTTAGCTAACCACCCTCTGGTGATAAAAAGTCTTCTGCATTGGTGATTTCTTGCTGGGTTGATAACTAAAGGAATTTAAATTCTCAGGCTAGAGACCATCCTGGCTCAAACATCAAACAACCCACTAACCATGGTTGAAAATGACCAGAATGAACCTCAGAGAACTTGGGTTTCCCTAATTAGACCCCTCCCTTTTACAAGGACCTTTTTATGTGAAAGATGAACAGAGGCTGAGATGAAGAATGCTACTACAAATAACATTAGCAATAGCTTGCTAAATAAGCAGTAATTTAAACACTGGGAGCCCTTGCTTCTGAATTTTCTGCAACCATACCGGTGACAGAAAATGAAGGGCAGCTCTGAAACCCAAAGCAAGTCAAGACTCAGTTGTTCTTGTGGCAAATTCCTTAGAGAATCAATGCTAAATTGCCTTCCTTTCTAGTCTCTTGAAAAGGCTCCTCAGTTACAGACTGGAGCCCTTGAAGGAAAAGCTACATCCATTCTGAAATGCCCTTTTGATTTTTAAAATAATTGATTTTCAACTTGGCATTCAAGGAACTGCCAATCTTCTCAGTCTCCTTAAAAGCCGCTAACTGAATCGCATTCTCATGTCAGCACTCTTTTAACCAGATCTTAGCCAGTTAAGTCCAGGAACTGTGTAGAACCAAAATTAGCTCAAGCTTTTTTGGTTTTTCTAGATACGATGTGCCAAGGAAGAAACTTGGTTTCTTGTTATCAAGTAAATTAAAAGTGGCAGACTAAGAAGAATTGGGTTTACAATGCCAGCTTTTAAAGAGCACTCCAAGTAAAGACTCCCATTTTAGACAAAATTGTTAAGCGATTTCTGGCTTATTTATCCACTTCAGATGGTAGAAAGAAACTGAACAGAGTGCATGTGCTGGGACACAATACAGAAAACCCAAATGCTCAGAATCTTGTCTCACGCTGTTCCATATGAATAGGTTCAGCATGATTGACTTCATGGCCACGGCATCTAGACAACCTTGGCTAAACTTAAGCAAGGCAAAAACTTAATTATTGCTTAAATGGAGGGCACCAAGTCACTCCCAGACTATAGGCTAGACTGGCAAATTAGAAAAAACATCCTGCAAGCAATGCAAATGGTTTCATATTGCTGCCCCTAAAATTACATGTGAACATGCCTGAGTAGTCACTATGACTCAAGACTGACTTGGAGTCTTTCTCCTAAGTGTTTTAGAATACAGGGTTAGTTATAATCAGTAATTAAATGGTAGATTATCTTAGTCAAGATCACATTGCACATCTACTTAAATAAGACTTATTTTCAAGTTCTATAATTTCTGCCAGTCTATGCTGCACCAACTAACATATATCAGAATCTAAACTTTTCCAGGTCTCACTGAACACAACAGAATGCCAACTGCTCCTCAACAGAGACAAGTACTCTGTGCCTTTTCTGTGTTCTGCCCCTGCCTTACAGAATACTTTGTCCCCCTCCCCGGAAGTTCAGCAGGCCTCCACCCTGTGAGCCTTCCATAAGGTGTTGAAGATCTGGGTTTCCCCCCCCCCCTCCAAGCACTGGGAGATAATTAGCTGATAGCATGTTAACACAGATTGGTACTGGATTTTTTTGTTTTAATGTTTTATGTTTTAACTAGTCAAGTGTTAGTTTTTAAAATACTTTAATATGCCTTTTCATTTTTGCTTGGGAGGTGCCCAGAGTTGATTGAAAGATGGACAGATATATAAATGTTTTAAATCAATCAATCAATAAAATTAAGTAATTTAATACAATAAATTTCATAATCAGACAATGGCAAAGATTGTAAAGTCTAATCTGTATTTAATATGTGAGAGCAATAGGAAGATAAAAGGTAAAATGGAAAGAGAATGGAGTTGAGCGTAGCAACTTCCTTGAAAACTTTGCAAATTCAGTTGCAACCTATTTGAACCAACAAACATAGGGGTGAAAGTACTATATACCAATAGTACATCCGTCTTTGTTACCTCTTGTTGCCTCAGAGATGGTAGTTCCATATATATATATATATATATGCGCCAAATGCTGTTTTATTGGCTATATTTAAGAAGATCAAAACTACTTTGAATTACAATCTTATGAGATCCCTTTTGATGCCTAAGTAATATATTTTAATTCAGAGGACTGTTGTCTTCCCCATTTTTTTAAAAAAAGTATTTATTCATTTTCTATTATTACAATTCATTAGTGCTTAATGAACAACGCGTTGTCTGGGCTGATTTTTTCCTTAGTAATAAAAGTTAAGTTCTTATTCTCTATCTCCTTTTTCCAGCCATTGATAAAAGAAGTTCCATGTTTGAAAGTGTTCTGTATCTTCTTTTTCTTTGATTCTCAATGTTAAGTCTATCCATTTCAGCACAGTCCAGTATTTTCTTGATTATCACTTCATCCAATGGTGTTATCTCATTTTTCCAGAGCTGAGCAAATACAATCCTTGCTGCTGTTAATACATGTAATGTTAAATATAGATTTTGTTTATCAAATTTTTCTGGAATTATACCTAATAAAAGAAATCAGGTTTAAAATCTACGTGTTTCCCTAACATATTTTCTAACCATGAATGTATTTTTGTGCAAAAATTTTCTGCTTTAACACATGTCCACCACAGATGATAATATGTACCAGGATTTTTATTACATTTCCAGCATTTACTAGACATATTTCTAAACATTTTTGCTAATCTAACAGGTGGAAGATGCCATCTATAGAACATTTTATATAAGTTTTCTTTATATGAAGTTGCCATTGTCAATTTATAATTTCTTTCCCAAAGATTTTATCATTTCTCTAATTCTATATTATATCCAAAAAAATTTGCCCATATTATCATTGTTTCTTTCGCTTGTTCATCTTCCATTTTCAAATTCAATTAACAAGTTATACAATTTCTTAATCAGTTTTTCATCAGAAGTCCAGCCAGATCTGATCAAACATTGTCTGGTCGTATATTGTAACATCTTTATCATACCTCGGTTGCATTTACAGTCGAGACCACCGTGTTAAGTCAATACTCTGATCTTCTAACTCTTGTTTAGATTTTAATTTCCCATCTGTATTCAGAATATCCTTGTATGTTAGAATTTTCTCAAATTTAACTAAGTTTGGGTGAACGAATGCTTCCATCATTGATAGCCATCCTGGGATTTTCGTATAGATTTTTGGTTTTATCTTTTCCCATACAAATAATAATGGGTTTCTTATGTAGTGGTTTTGGAAGTATCTATGGGTTTTATTCTTTTCATACCATAAAAATGTGTGCCATCCAAGTTATAAGTCATGTCCTTCTAAATATAACAACCTTTTGTTTCTGAGGGTTATCCATTCTTTTAACCATGTTAGAGCACATGCTTGGTAGCATAGGACCCAATCTGGTAGTCCAAATCCTCCGTTTTCTTTAGCTTCTTTGTAGCATTTTCAGTTTGATTCTGGCTTTCCTTCCTTGCCAAATAAACTTTGAGATCAGTGTATTCAAATCATCAAAAAAACTTTTTCTCTATTTTTATAGGTACTGTTTGAAATAAAAAAAGGAGTTTTGGTAAAATATTCATTTTCACAGTAGCTATTCTTCTTAACACTGATAGTTGTTAAGTTTTTCTATTTTTCCAAATCTAATTTTATTTGATTTAGTAAGTTTATATAATTTTTTTATTGTTGTGCATCTTGCTGTTAAGTATATTCCCAAATATTTAACTTTCTTAACTATTTGTAAATCTATTTTTTCTGGCAAGTTTTTTTTTTGGGGGGGGGGGCTTATCTGTAAGGTTTTTAACTATAACTTTGTTTTTCTCTCTGTTTATTTTCAATCCTCCTATTTCTCCAAATTCTTATATCCTGAATTTTCAGTAGTTTAAAAGTTGTCTCCAGCGGTTCTTCTAAAATGAATACCAGATCAACTGCAAATGCTTATAGTTTATAGCTTTCATCTTTTATCTCCATTCTTTTAATTTCCAGATCTTGTCTGATATTTCTGTTGAGAACTTCCAAAGCTAGTATAAATAGCAGTGGGCATAGTGGACATCCTTGTCTTGTGCCTTTCTTTATATTAAAGTTCTCTGTATAGTCTCCATTGATAATTACTTTTGCTGTTTGTTTATCACATATTGTCTTAATGGTCTTTATAAACTGTTCTCCAAAGTCCATACAGTTTAATTGTTATATCATAAACTGCCAACTTACATTGTCAAAAGCTTTTTGAGTATCTAAGAAAATTAGTGCCATTTATTTTCCTGGGTGAATTTCATAGTATTCCAATGTATCTAAAATAACCCTTAAGTTATTTTCTATTTGTCTTTTTGGTAAAAATCAATTTTGATCTGGAAGAATAAATTCAATCAAAAATAGGCCAAATTATCAAATTACACATGGACAGAAGCAAATATTACTTTAATACCAAAAGAGGACTCAGATTTGACACAGATAAAAAATTATAGACCAATATCACTATTAAAGGTAGTTCCTTCTTTTGAAGCTGTCAAGACAAGGACAGGTTCTACAGATAACGATGGGTCTTTCCCTTTTTTGGTGGATGCCCATGTGTCAAAAAAGCCAATACTCCAGTGTTACCTCTTGTGCTTGTGTGAAAGAGAGATTTGATAGATGTGGTAAGGCAAAGATTAGAAAATGTGAATTCCTGTCATTTATATAATTAATACAAGGTTAGGAAATCTTGTTCTTCATTGTATCTATGTATCTCACCAGAAAGCAAAATTGGCAGAACAGAAACATAGGTACAGTTCCTTCAATTGGAATAGAAAATCAATGTGATGCAGTATAATATATTTTAATTAGAAACCAAATTTTTATTCATTTATGAAGGCCCTTAGGCAATTATTAACAAACCACTAGCATTTAGGATCCTCTTTAAATTCCAAGAAAAGGGGAATTTGCAAATTAAATTATCAAAATGTCAAGTAGGACAGGTAAGTTGCAAGGCTGAAACATGTTGTGAGTGACTTGAAATGAATGGTAGAATAAAAATGTAACAATGCAACAAAACCTCTCCAAACCCTGGCAAGCCCTCGTTGACAAAGCATCACAGTGACAAAATGCTGTTTATAAATTACATAGGAAAGAGATTAAGCATACATTACAGCAGGATGAAGAGACCAAGGCGTACACTCCTCTCTTCTCTAATACTTTAAGGATTTCCATTGTCCATCTAAATAAATTCTACCCAATAACTAAAGATAAGCAGTTAGATAGTCAGGAAGAGTGTAAGAACAGTCCAGTGCATTGCATTGTGCAATGTGTATTCCCTTTGGGGAAGATATCATGGTAATGTAATTGGTATAATGAGTCAAGATAGCTTGACTGGAGAAGCAGAGAAAAGCAGTAAAATTGGCGGCAGCCACCGCCGCCACCACTGCCTTCAGCTAAGATCCCAGCATCCCACTTGATTGCAACAGTTGCAAAGAATGAAGCTTTCAAAGTAGGAAGACACCCCTCCAAAGAAGATGGAGAAGATCTGTAGAACACAAGAGTTCTTGGAGGGCAAACAAATATTGTCATGCACTATAAGAATCTGCCCATGGGCAGGGGTGGGGGAGACCTAACAGTGGGGATTCTATTATATTTAAACCGAGTCCAGAGAAGATCAGGGTGAAAACTTTTGTAATTGTTGAGTATATTAACAAACCACTAGGGGAACGATGCACACCACGGAAGACCCAAATGCAAGACTATATACTGATGCCTGCATAAAAATGCCGGGAATCTCTAAACCAGAATGAGATGCATGCTTAATGTTAGAAGAAAATATAAGCACAGCAAGTGGAATGGAAATAATAAAAATGGCAATCTTTGGACAATAGAAAACAAGGTGATCACAGAGTTTTCTTTAATCTAATTTGTTGAAAGAGAAAAGGGATTGGTAACAGATGAAGCTATAAAGCAGCCCAATAATTAGGAGGGATTTAGATTGAGGAAAATGCAGGTAGCACTTATGAGAGGTGATTGTCTACTAGGACTCCGAGGTCCCTCTCACAGTTACTACTCTTGAGGATGGTGCCACCTATGCTGTACTTGTGCATTTGGTTTTTCTTGCCTAAATGTAGAACCTTGCTTTTTTCACCATTGAATTCCATTTTGTTAGTTAGTGCCCAGTGTTCAAATCTGTCCAGATCCTTCTGTATCTTAAGCCTGTCTTCTGGAGTGTTGGCTATTCCTGCCAGCTTGGTGTCGTCTGCAAATTTGATGAGTTCCCCATCTATCCATTCATCCAAATCGTTGATGAAGATGTTGAAGAGCACTGGGCCCAGAACAGAACCCAGTTCTTACAGGTATTTAGGGGGTCTGAGGAACAGGAGGAGGGAGGTATGTTGTGGCAAGTGGTAGGGATTAAGACGAAGGATTTTGGAAATGTGTTAACCACTATATGCAAATTCAGCTAAACAACAGTTCTGCAGGAAAGTAACTCTTTTTCTGTTCTGTCTTATCATCTGACTGTGGGTTATGATGGGAGATAAATGGATCTTAACTTCAAGCAACTGATACAAATTTTCCAAACATGGTACCAAGTGTATCAGGAAGTTTCCTGACATTAAGAAAAATTAATCAATGGAACAATTTGCCTCCAGGAGTTATGGGTACTCCAATCACTGGAGGTTTTTAAGAAGGGATTGGACAACCATTTGTCTGAAATGGTATAGGTCTCCTGCTGCAGCAGGGGATTGGACTAGAAGACCGCCAAGTCCCTTCCAGCTCTTTAATTCTATTTGAAATAGTATGACTAATCATACCACTGTAATGGAATAGAGTAGACTGTCAACAAACAACAATCTCTGGTGCAACTGGAAGATCCTTATAAGGAAGAAAAGTTGTCTTTTGGTAAAAAGAACCATAGCAACCAACCAGAGGCTTTTGATCCTTGGAAGTTCAATAATACAACCCCAAAGGTACAGCATGCTTAGATCTTGTAGAGAGGGGAGGAAGATGTAACAATTCAACTGGATTGATTATTAAACTGATAAATGTCACAGGAAAAAGTATAAATCTTCCTCACATGATACCAAAAAGACAAGTAGTTTTGAAACAATTAAAATGTCAGCAGTCTCTGATGACTGAGTTTCAAAACTTCTTTGACTCAGGGCAAGAGGAGTGCAAAGATGACCACTGGGTAATGGCATCCCTTTTCTCAGGAAACAAGGGAAAGAAGCATCAGAAGGATGCTTCTGAAGGTCATCTATCAAAGCTCACTGATATGGATCTTTCTCTACTCATTCTTTAAATAAAGAGTGCATCTTCCATTCTTCAATATTTCAATAGCCAAAATTAGGCAGTGGAGGCAAAAAGTGCCTGGCTTTCATGGCTACAACGGTACTTGAACTCACAGTCTCTTGCTTTCTAGCCTGGTCCTCAATCACTGAACCAGACTGTCAGAATCCAATTATATTTCATCTTTAATTATCAAACATAGAAACTCCCAATTCTGCCTTCTCTGGATTCTGCCATAAGAGGGAGAAAAGGGGGAGAGCAAAGGGGCTTTATGGCCCTCACTTCCTTCAGCACACTTCAAAGGACTGAATGTGTGTTTATTGTGGCCTCTAAGCTTTAACATATCAAAGAAGAGTAATTGCCTTTCATGTAGTTATCTGAAGTCTCCATCCAGACGGAAGAAGAAAGGGGATGGAATTGTGATACTTGAAACTATCACTGGAAGGGGGGTTGATTGGGTGGGACTACTGGGGAACCCCTTAAAACCTTGAATGGGAGAGCTTGAACCCCAAGTCCTGTCTAGCATGCCTGCAACCATTTTCTCTTAATAAAGGATTCCTGTTGGAAGAGCTATTCCAAGAGTTCTGTCTTCTTAAGATGCAAAGTGGGGTGGGTCCTTACATTAGACAGGACTTGCAAAATTAATCCACCTGGAAGGTAGACCCTTGCCGGGGGATTTTGCAAAAATTTACCATGTCAGACAACGAAGCAAGAGAGGGAGAAAACTCCCTGGAAAGAGAGCCGCTGACCCAGTTGGAACCTTGCCAGATGTTGGGATCCGAGAGGCCAGATTTCTCAGAAGAAGAAGTGGTGGAGACACAGGACCACAAGCCTCGCTGGTCGATGGGCGTTGGAAAGAAAAGCGAGTGGGGAAAGGAATCAAGAAAAGTGACCCTGAGACGGGGGACCAAGCAACCAGAATGGAAGCAGGAGATGGAGAAATCCCTGCACGCAAGTGAAGAGGGAGGAAGCTGTATGCCGTACTCAGACTGGATCCTAGAGAGAGCTATTGACCTGATGAAGAGAACTCTCAGCTCCCTAGGAGAGGAGATTCCTGAGCCCTACGCCCGCCCCAGTTCCTGGAGCCACAAAGGGAGAGACACCGAGGGGGACGTGGAACCTGCAACCCCAGGGACATTTACTGATCCAGGAGCTCCCACCCCCTACCGGACCACAGATGGAAATCTGGACGGAAGACACTACCACCCACAATGGAGGCACCGATCCATTCCAAGACGTCCACCGTTGGAGGTGAAATTCAAAGGGGAGCCAACACGCTTGGGGTTTTTCCTAACCCAAGTCCTCAGCTACATGGAGGAATATGGGCAGGACATCCCCAGCGACAAAGCCCGCATCCGGATCGTGCAATCTGCCCTGGATGGACCAGCTGCAGATTGGGTGGTGAACCTGCATGACTCCAATGCCCCAGAACTCAGTAACTTCAACCGTTTCATGTCCTCGTTGAGAAGACGATTTGAAGACCCCCTGGCTGATCGCAAAGCCCGTGAAAGAATAACAACGATGAGGCAGGGCAAACGCCCAGTGGCTGAGTATACACAAGAATTCCGAGCCATTGCCAGCAAACTGAATTGGCCAGAAGACATCCTCCTTGGCCGTTTCAAAGACGGACTAAACTATGATCTATATGATGCTTGCCTGCCCCGAGGAGACCCACATCGACTTGAGGAATGGTACGTCTTGGCAGAGGAAGCAGAGATCGACATATTGAAGAGGCATCGCCGAGGAAAACAATGGAGCCGCCCCCCGCCTGAGCTGACACACCAACCGGTGAAATCATCGGATACAGCCAAGAAGCAGATGGGGTGTTTCAAGTGCGGAAGAGAAGGGCATCGAGCTGTAGAATGCCGCTCAAAGGCCCCCCAGCACAACCCAGACAGATCCCCAATCAACAAACCCAGAGGGTATTCAGCTAAGCCAAAAGAAACAGCCATGAAAATGATGGAAATTGCAGAAAACCCCACCTCTGCTCACCAAGGGGAAAGAACTCCAGCCTACACCACAGGGACGGTGGATGCCTCAGATGACAGCTCGGAAGGCGAACCCCTGGTAAGTGGACGCATCACACCCATCTTCAAAACAGTGACTATATTAATCCCCCCCATGCCCGAAGCTGTGAAGGTGAAAGCCTTAATAGACTCTGGCTGCACCCGCTGCCTCATTAGCCCAACACTAGTGGGGAATCTGGGCATCCCATCCAGGAGACTGGAACAACCAATCTCATTTGGCCAGCTAGATGGATCCATAGCAGGGGGGGTGCCAGCTACCCTAGCCACTCTGCCAATACACCTCTCCCTGGGCAACCATGAAGAGGACTTAACGTTTGTGGTGACCCCAGGTATGGAATGCCCAATGATTCTAGGGATGGAATGGTTGAAAAAATGGAACCCCTGGGTAAATTGGAGGACGACAGAAATCAAATTCCCGAAGGGGGACCCTATGGACTTAAAACCCCAAGAGAGGCTACCAGAATCAAGAATAGAAAAAGCATCCATAGGAGAGGAAAAAAGATTAACAGAAATACCAGAGGAATATAGGGACCTTGCTGAAGTCTTCAGTGAGGAGAGGGCGAATGAGCTTCCCCCCCACCGACCCACAGACTGTACCATTGAATTCAAGCCTGGGGCAAAACTCCCGAAACCCAGATTATACTCCATGAGCCCAAAGGAGAAGGAGGAAATGGAAAGATTTATAAAAAAAAACCTGGAGAGAGGTTTCATTGAACCAGCTAAGCCTAAAGTGGCTGCCCCGGTCCTTTTTAGAGAGAAGAAGGATGGCTCTTTACGTTTATGCGTGGATTATAGGGCCCTGAACACAATCAGTGAAAGCAACCTATACCCGCTGCCCCTCATGAAAGACATGCTGTCACACCTATCGAAAGGGAAAATTTTTTCTAAACTAGACTTAAGGGAAGCTTACTATCGCGTGAGAATCAAGGAAGGGGACGAATGGAAGACTGCATTTAACTGCCCCATGGGGTGCTATCAATTCAAAGTCTTGCCATTTGGATTACAAGGGGGCCCTGCAGTCTTTATGCAATTAATCAATGACGTTCTAAGGGAGCACCTGTTTAAGGGGGTCCTTGTTTACTTGGACGACATTCTTATCTTTACCGAAACAAAAGAAGAACACGTCAAACTTGTCAGAGCGGTTTTAAAGAAGCTGCGAGCCGCTCACCTATATGCCAAACTCTCAAAATGCGAATTCCACCAGGAAAGGATAGACTACCTAGGCTATCGCATATCCCCACAGGGCATTGAAATGGACCCAGAGAAGGTCAGAGCAGTATTAGAATGGGCACCACCCCGCACAAGAAAGCAACTACAAAGTTTCCTGGGCTTTGCAAATTTTTACCGCCAATTCATCCCCTCATTTGCACAGATAGCCTTGCCCCTCACCAACTTACTAAAAACGAAGGGAACATCCTCAGTAAAACCTAGCCAGCCACTAACATGGACAATGGAGTGCCAAGCAGCGTTTGAGAGACTAAAGAGACTTTTTTCTGCCGAACCAGTACTAAGGCACCCAGATATGGACAAGCCCTTCATAATACAGGCAGATGCAAGTGATGTGGCAGTGGGGGCTGTGCTATTACAAGAAAATGATGATGCAGTATTGCAACCCTGTGCATATACATCTAAGAAACTCACGGAAACAGAACAGCGCTGGCCCGTATGGGAGAAGGAGGCTTATGGGATACGTTGGGCATTACTCACGTGGCGACAGTTCCTGGAAGGCAACAAAATCCCCTTCCAGGTATGGACTGATCACAAAAATTTAGAAGCCCTGAAAACTTCCAGGAAACTCAATCCCAAACAAGCCCGCTGGTCCCAGCATTTTCACCAATTCCAATTTAAGCTCAAACATTTACCAGGAAGAAAGAACTTCCTGGCAGATGCACTATCTCGCATGCCCCAATATAACAGCGCACGAACCACAGACTCTAGACCAATAATGGCAGAATCACAACTGGCAGCGCCAGTAACCACAAGAACCCAAGCCAAAATAAAACCACAACTGGACAGCCAAACTGGGATTGAATTCAGAAAAAGTTTGGAAACAGATGATTGGTTCCAGAAAAACAAACATGTGTGCACAATGAGAGACGGATTGCCTTGGGTAGGGGAAAAGTTATATATACCAACAACTCAAAGACTAACTTTCATGCAACTTTGCCATGACACAAAATCAGCAGGGCATTTTGGATTTGTAAAAACTTTACACTTAATTAAACGGCAATTTTGGTGGCCATCAATAAAAAAGGACATAGAAAGTTATGTTGCCAGCTGCCCAACCTGTGCATCAGCAAAGAGGTTGCAAGGGAAATCGCCAGGGCTGTTACAACCAGTGGCAAGTCCCTCAGCCCCCTGGAGGGAAATAGCCATGGATTTTATAGTGGAATTGCCTGAAAGCAATGGGAATACTGTTATCTGGACAGTCACGGACCTATTTTCCAAACAGGTGCACTTTATCCCTTGCCAAAAAATTCCCACTGCAAAGGCCTTAGCAAAACTTTTTATCCAGCACATTTACAGATTGCACGGGGCACCCCAACGCATCATCTCTGATAGGGGAGTGCAATTTACGTCTACATTTTGGAAGGAATTTTTATCCCTCTTAGGGACCACTCAGGGACTGACATCTAGCCATCACCCTCAGACAGATGGACAAGCGGAACGCTGCCAGTCGGTACTTGAGCAATATTTGAGATGTTTTTTAAATTTCCAACAGAGTGATTGGACGGACTTACTTCCTTTTGCAGAAGTTGCCTACAATAATGCAGTCCACTCCAGCACAGGCTACACTCCTTTTCAAATAGCCAACGGCCAAAGTTTCAACCCTATGCCAGAGTTAACCCCAAAAGAACCAACGATCCCTTCACTGAAAGAATGGATGGAAAACCTACAAAACACCTGGCCAATAGTCAGAAAATCACTAGATGAAGCTAGGCGGGCATACAAAGCACAAGCCGATAAAAAAAGGGTTGAGCCTACACCATTCATTATAGGAGAAATGGTGTACTTATCTACAAAATACCTAAAGTCCCTACAGCCCTGTAAAAAACTTGGACCAAAATATATAGGACCTTTTCCAATTAAAAGGATCATAAATCCAGTAACAGTAGAATTAGAATTACCCAAAAACCTCAGGCAAATACACCCAATTTTTCATTGCAGCTTGCTGAAAAGAGAGCATCAGTCACCTCTACGGCCAAAAATCCCCCCCCCACCACCTCCAATCATGGTGGAGGGGGAACAACACTTCGAAATAAAAGAGATCCTTGACTCTAGGAGATATCGTGGAACAACTCAGTACCTAGTTGCCTGGAAACACCTCCCTGCCTCACAAAATGAGTGGGTCCATAAACGTCACGTCAGAGCCCCGAAGCTATTGAAGAAGTTTCACACAGAGTATCCTAACAAGCCTAACTAAATTTTTTACTTGTGTTTTCTTTCAGGTGGATCTCTCTTATTGTTAAGAGGGGCCGGATGTCAGAATCCAATTATATTTCATCTTTAATTATCAAACATAGAAACTCCCAATTCTGCCTTCTCTGGATTCTGCCATAAGAGGGAGAAAAGGGGGAGAGCAAAGGGGCTTTATGGCCCTCACTTCCTTCAGCACACTTCAAAGGACTGAATGTGTGTTTATTGTGGCCTCTAAGCTTTAACATATCAAAGAAGAGTAATTGCCTTTCATGTAGTTATCTGAAGTCTCCATCCAGACGGAAGAAGAAAGGGGATGGAATTGTGATACTTGAAACTATCACTGGAAGGGGGGTTGATTGGGTGGGACTACTGGGGAACCCCTTAAAACCTTGAATGGGAGAGCTTGAACCCCAAGTCCTGTCTAGCATGCCTGCAACCATTTTCTCTTAATAAAGGATTCCTGTTGGAAGAGCTATTCCAAGAGTTCTGTCTTCTTAAGATGCAAAGTGGGGTGGGTCCTTACATAGACTGTAGCTGAAGGTTCTATAGCAGGTTGTAAAAAATAAGGCATTCAGGCACATCTTATCTGAAACTGGGTAAGCTGTTGTGAATTTTATGATTTCCAGATTCCTATGATCATGCTGGACTTGAATGAAGTGTGCCAAGCCCCCTAAAAGAGGTTTCATTCACCATATTTATATAACTACCTACCTCACAGCAAAGTGGTTCTCGGCAACTTTATAAATATCCTTTACCACCAAAGGCACAAAGCAATAAATCTTCTCTCCTATCAGTGATTGCCTGAAGAAAGGCAATCCCTTAGGCAAAGCCTACAGTGTCTGTGTACACAGTGAAAGAAAGAGTGAAGATTGGATGATGCAGTCTGGGAGATGAAGGCTGATTTCAAATGTGGAAGGCTTCTTATATACCTCTGAAGCATTTTAAACAATCCTCTTTCTTTGTGAATGCAGTCAGGAACTCTAGTGGAGTCTGAAAAATAAGGATGTTAAGGATGCACCATGCATCCTTAACATTTTCTCTAAATCAGAGATTCCCAACTTCTTCTGTTCGTGGTGCTCCTTGCATTTCCAAAATTCCATTGCAGCACCCCAGGTTATGGCTGTGAATTCACAAATAATGTTTATTAAATAGTTAAATATCCTGCAGGTGCCCATGATATCATTGTGGCAACCTAGGACACCCCAGCATAAAATTTGAGGACCATGGTTTTAGAACATGCGAGGATAGGGGGTACATCTGAATGCCTTCTAAAATTATAACCTACAATCAGCCAATGACTGATGATCACAGACACATTTTTTTTTAGCTTGGCAAACAGTTTAAGTTTGAAAAGCATGTTACAGAATGGCCTTGACATGCTCAATATGGGCAGGTGTGATTTTGGAAAAAATCAGCATATCACCAAATAAATCACCACATCAAGGTGGTATTATGTTTACAGAGACAGTGGTGATAGGCAATGTGTAGCTTCCTTGTTTCCAAATACATTAGTCAAAACAGAATATTTTCTGGTAATATAGAAGGGCTAACCAGCGGGAATGACATTTTAGCACCTGCAAACAATGATCAGGGCATTTCAGGGATGTAACTAACAGAATTCCTTGATCTCAGTGAATTTCAAAAATATAATTCTGTAGGTAGTCCATCCCCATGAAAATGGGAAGATACAATTGTTAAACACAATTGCTAGTTTTCTACAAGGTCATAAATAGTGAAGTAGAGATGACTAGAATCTTTAAGTCTTTTATCCATATTTTCAACATATATCACAATTGATGTATGTGAATGGATAAAGCAAACTGCTATACCACAGCATTATCAATGAAATTTGTCATTGTTTCTAATAATGCAAAATATGAATTCACAGTTATTTTGAGACTGCAGCCAGATAAGTGTTACTTTTTGATGTCATATGTAATGAACAATCTTTAGTTGCCAGATGCCTTTCCCCAAGTTCTTGAAAGGATTATCTTTTGTTTCCCAATTCTTAGGCTTGGAACAATTGGGGTATTTATAACAACATTATTGTTAAGATCCTTCATGATTTCAGGGTGAGGAAGTTGAACAGGACAAACAAATGTAAAGTGTCCAGAATTACCACAATAAAGAGGCAAAGCTAAGGCAGGTCAATGTTGTTTTCCATAATTGACAAGGAAGCTTTATTAGCTCCAAGCTGCATAGATTCAACCCCGGAAGGTTGTAGCAGGAGGAAATGAGTAGAGAGAAAATGTAATATTTGTTCTCCTTCCCATCCCCATCTATCTCACTCTTCTAGCTTTCCATCTGAAGTCATGCAGCATTGAAACAGCTCCTTTAAAACTGTCTGATGTGCACTAGTTCATCTTGCAAGTCAATGGACAAACCTTTGCCAAATTGATCAACTAAAAGTTTATTCACTCCAGCCAATATTTCTGGACATACACCTGCAATTTTGATACGCATATGTGTGTGCCTGCACATGTGCAGGCATCAGGCATCTCTCTCTCTCTCTCTCTCTCTCTCTCTCTCTCTCTCTCTCTCTCTCTCTCTCACACACACACACACACACACACACACACACACACACACCACACTCCTATTCTCCTAAAATGTGGTGCAATCTGTTAATCTCCTGATTAACAGTAGCAGAGTCATCAAAGCCAGCAGTTTCTGCATAAAATTAGTTTATTTATCCATCATGGGAACATTATGCATGAGAGAAATCTACCCACTTAGTAATTCCATCTATACAGACCAAGAGAAAACCAAACCTATTCAAGTAGCAATCACAAGAAACTCAACTGGTATCAAGGGAACATATAACTCAAATCAAAGGATAAGTTGGAAAAGAGTCATCAAACCAGCTTGGAAAGTGAAATAACAAGGTTACTGAGGCACAAATGGCAGGAGGTACAACTCTGATAACCCCTTGTGATTGCTGTTTTTGGCCAAATTCCCCTGACTAGGGAATTCTAGGAGGTGAAGTCCACTGAAAGTTCCCAAGATTGGAGACCCTTGCATTAGATCATTTGAATAAAGAATTCCTCAATTGATTGATCTGAATATCTAGCTATTGCTAGTGTTCAAATAACACATTATGATCTATTAAGCCATTGACAATATATCTAGGGAGTCAGTTACTATCATCTTGGCTAAGAAGAGGAAACTAGGTAGCCTTTCTTATAATGGGAGTTGTTAAATTCTGGGCAATAGAAAACAAGATTATTACATTTTTTCTTTTATCTATCTTTTATCTCTTTTGATTACTAAAGTATTAACAAGTCTATACTTTCACTTTAGCACTCAAGTTATCTCTTAGTTCACTAGAGCAGTGAGCTCGTTTTTTTATTAATAACCATTTGATGGATAAGGGTGAGAGTTTATTTCCTGACAACTGAGGAAAGGGCAGATATTCTATGTTAGTAATGTTTTGCAAATTGTTACCCACTTTCTTAGGTTCTGAGAAGCCTACAACACAACTGGTTATAGTTATTTCTGGATAGAAGTACCACAAATAACAATAAGAATATTGGGAGTAGAGTTGTCCCTTATAGCAAAAGCACTGCACAGTGCTTTACAGCACTCTCTGACATTTAGAGTCAGCAGATTGTCCCCAACAACCTGGGTCCTCATTTTACCAACCTCAGAAGGATGGAAGGCTGAGTCAACCTTAAGCCTCATCAGGACTCTTGGCTGTGGGCAGAGTCAGCCTGCAATTCTGCATTCTAACCACTGCACCACCAGGGCTCTTACCAAAAAAGGAATGGAAACCCATGAAGCAGAATTCATAGATGATTTCCTAATGCTATAATTTGTAGTATGAATGTACTGTATAGTGGATGCTTCCAAAGAAAGTTCAAGAAGGCCATTTTTGCCTTCAGAAAAGCAAACTTCCAGAAATAATGGATTGTTGAAAAGAGGGTCAATTCTCTCCACAATATTTGAACATTCATTTATTCAAAATGAATATTAAGAAAAACAACAACAATTTCAAATATACAGATAGCCCTTGACTCATGACCAGTTGTTTAATGGCCTTTTGAAATTATGACAGGACTGAAATGGATGCTTTATGGCCTGCAAAGCCATCATAAAGTGTTGTACCACCCCCATCCTGTTATCGCGTGACTGTATTTTGGATGCTTAGCAACCAGCTCTCCTTTACAATTGTTTGCAGCCCCCTGCAGTCATGTGATCATGATTTGTTTTTGCTGGTTTCCATGGTCACATGACTGCAGGGAGCAGCAAAAAAACACCCATTTGAAAGAATGGACTCTTGTGACACACCATTCACTTAATGTCTGCAAATTTACTTGACTGCCACAAAAAAAATTCCTAAAATCAAGTCCAGTCAAGTGAGTGTCTTGAATTACAATCGTAAAGACTTACGAACGGAAATTTGATTCCCACTGCAGTAGTAAGTTGAGGATTATCTGTACTTGGGACAAGAAACGTCCAAGATAGCCATATCTAAGCTAGCTTTTGCAAAGGAAAACTGGGCAAACAAAAACAAATGGATATGAGAGATAAAGTCAAATCGAACAGATTAAAACTAAATAAATGCTTGCATCCAGAACAGTATCCAATCCATAGATTTTAAATAAATTAAATATGAAATTTCTGATCTTTTCATGCAAATATGCAACATTAATATCAGCATCTCTTTCAAAAGACTGGAGACTGAGCAGTGGCAAAGGAAATTATGGGCCCATGAGTTTAACATCTGCTTCAAACAAAATAACTGAAATTATCATTATAGAGAAAAGAGCCAGTTTGGTCTTGTAGATAAGATTCCAGGCTAGAAACCAGGAGACTATGAGTACTAGTCCCACCTTTGAGGCACGAAAGCAGTGACTAGGTGACTTTGGACTAGTCTCAGTCCAATCTACCTCAAAGTGATGTTATTATGGGGAAAATAGGAGGAGAAATGAGTATTAGATATGTTCACTGCCTTGAGTTATTTATAAAAATAATAAAGGTGGAATTAAAAACATCTTTTTTAAAAAAGAAAATACTTAACTACTACATGGTTTCTGCAAAGTAAATCTTGCCTTAATTATCTTCTAGATTTTTTTTAGGGTGTTCATAATCAAGTAGATATGCGTGGCCCAATAAATACTGTCTTTGAATTCTGAAATAGATATTGACCATGTGTGTGACCTTTTGAGCTTGTAAGAGGGATCTTGGAGTCCTAGTGGACAGTTACTTAAATATGAGCCAACAGTATGCAGCAGCAGTCAAAAAAGCCAATGCAATCCTAGATTGCATTAATAGAGGGATAGAATCAAGATCATATGAAGTTCTAGTACTGCTTTACAAAGCCTTGGTAAGACCAAATTTGGAATACTGCATCCAGTTCTGGTCACCACAATATAAAAAAGATGTTGAGACTCTGGAAAGGGTGCAGAGAACAGCAACAAGAATGATTAGGAGGCTGAAGAAAAAACATATGAAGAACAGTTACATGATATGTCTAGTCTAATGAAAAGAAGGACTAAGTGAGACATGATAGCAGTATTCCAATATTTGAGGGGCTCCTACAAAGATGAGGGGGGCAAATTATTTTCCAAAGCATCAAAAGGCAAGACAGGAAATAATGGATGGAAACTAATCAAGGAGAGAAGCAACCTAGAACAGCTCTTTTCAATCTTTTCACCCATTGTACCATTTTTAGGATATGGCAATATCTGAGTACCACCAGTCACCTAGCAAGGTTATCAAAAACTTGATGACCCCCCCAAAAGGAAAAAAGTGATAAAGTACAGGTAGTCCTCAACTTACAACAGTTCGCTTAGTGACTGTTCGAAGGTACAATGGCACTGAAAAAGTGCCCCCCAAGGCACAGCCAAGCAAGACACCTGCCTGCCCGGTGGCATTCTTCCTCCTGTCCGAGGTTTTCATTGTTGTGAGGATTTCTGTTGAGGATTGGCAGTGGGGTGGGGTGGGGTGGGTATTTGGTTTTTATTCCCCCCATCTGCTGGGTGGTTGCAGCAGGTTTTGGTTACTTCACATGATCCTGGGACACTGTGACCGTCATAAATATGAATCAGTTGTCAAGTATCTGAATGCAAATCACAAGATCCTGGAGATGCTGCAACATTCCAGCTGATTGGCGCTTCTTCTGGGTTCAGCAGAAGTGCCAGGATCAGTGCCAAGCTCCAGCTGGAGCTGGCGCTGATCTTGGCACTTCCATTGAGCCCTGACAGCCCCGAAGAAGCACTAATCCTGGTGCTTCTGCTGAGCCCTGACAGCCCTGCAGCTCCAGCCATCTCTCACTCAGGCTTGTGCAGTGCTGCCACCAGTTCAGCTCATTCCCCTCCCCCGCTACCACTTTTCTAGGATGGTCGTGTACCACCTGTCAGGTGTCAATGTACCACAGGTGGTACCCGTACCACTGGTTGAAAAGCCCTGACCTAGAACTAAGGAGAAAATTTGTAACAATTAGAGCAATCAACCAATGGAATAGCTTGCCTTCAGAGGTTACGGATGCTCCATCACTGGAAGCTTTCAAAAAGAGTCTGGACAATCATTTGTCTGAAACGGTATACAGCCTCCTACTTGAGCAGGGGATTGGACTAGTAGACCTCTGAGGTCCCTTCCAACTCTATTATTCTATGTTCTACGAGTTGTATAAACTCAGCTGCCATGGAATAAGAAGAAAGGTGCTCTCGTAGACAAGCAACTGGTTAAAAAACAGTGCATGGTTGTACAGGGATCAGTATTGCAATTGGTATTTTAAAAATTGTAAATGAACTATCTGGAATTAGACCAAAGCACTCAAGTGGATTGTTTGTTGATTATTCAAAACTATTCACAGTAATGAAATGCAACATATTGTGAAGATCTGCAAAAGGAGATTCAAGCTAGGTGAATATCGTTCAAAATGGGAAGCAGAATTCAAAATAAACAAGTGTAAAGTTATGCATGTTGGCACAAAAAATTAAATGTCCCCTCTTCATGAATGGGATTTAAGCCAGCAGTGACTGGCCACAAAAAGGTCCTGGGATCACAGGGGATAGCACTGTAAAAATTTCAGCCCAGAATGCAGCCACTGTAAAAAAAAAAAAGGTACATTGCATACTTGGAATCACTTGGAAAGAAGCTGAAAATAGAACTCCTGACACAATAATGCCCTTAAGCAAGCCTAGAGTGAAATCATATTTAGAGATTATTGTGTATAATTCTGGTCATAACACCTGAAAAAGCATATAGAACTAGTAAGTGCAGGAAAAAAAAACAAAATTATTAAGGGAATGAAATACATGCTTAAGAAGCAATTGGGATTCTTTAGCTTGGAACAGAGGTTAAAGGGAGATAAGATAGAAATATGTAAAGCATGTACAGCATAGATCAGTGATGGTGAGCCTTTTAGAGGCCGAGTGCCCAAACTGCAACCCAAAACCTACTTATGTATTGCCGGGTGCTGGGTGGGCATGGCCCACTCGGTGGGCATGGCTACAATGGGCATGGCAGACTGGGTGGGTGTGGCCAGGTGGGTGTGCCCAGGGACAGACTGGGTAGGCGTAGCCACTGAATGGGCATGGCTGCAGTGGTCATGGCAGACTGGTAGGCGTGGCTGGGGTGGGCATGGTTACCTCGATGTTGCTCGTGGGGAAGGACGCCTGTGGGGGCCGGGCAGCGTTGGGGGAGATCCAGGGGGGTCTCTGGCAGGTGGGATGATGGGCAGGAGGCTCGTCCTGCGGGATGAAGGGAGGCGAGACAGGGGGCAGGGCAGGGGTGCCATTGCTGCAAAGTGAGGCAAGGGCTGGGGCGGCTGCTGCCTGACACCATCAGCCCCTGCACACAGCGAGCACATGGGGACCAACAGTGTCCGTCAGCAGCCACAGCCTGCCAGCCCCTCGACTGGTGCACTCTGGGGCTCCGCAGCCCACTGCCAATACTGGGCCAGCCCTCCAGCAGCAGGTGGAGTAGGGGAGGGGGGAAGCCCGTGATGCAGACTGCCAGACATACCTACTCCATCCCATCTGTTTTTACTTGTGGTTGGACAGTAGGTTGCTGCTTGTCATCTCCTTGGCCCCTGCAGATCTTGCCCTTGGCCCACACGTGGAGCCTGTTCCCTTCACACACCCAACACACCTTAGCCCCACCTCGGGCTGTGGGTGCCAGCAGCTCGTGCAGGTCCATTAGGCTACTACCACTGTTTGGAGCATCTGGCTTACCCAGCACAAAGGAGGTGAAACACCTGGCTAGCAAGCTCGAGGTGGTAGAGCATGCCCAGACCCAGCAAGCCAAAGGCCACCCCAAGTGGGGAAAGCCGGATCTCCATCAGCTAGGCTTGTGTGCCTCCCCCCATCTCTGCTGGGCCTGGGTAGCCATGACACCAATGGGGATCCGGCTTTCCCCGCTCAGGGTGGCCTTTTGCCTGCTGGCCCTGGGCGTGCTCTACCACCTCTAAGAGAGGCTTCCTAGCTGACCACTTCACCTCCTTCGTGCTGGGTGGGCATGCAGCTCTGGGCAGTGGCCCAATGGACCTGCACGAGTGGCTGGCGGCCGTGGTAAGTACTGAGGTGTGTGAGGGGAGTAGAGAAATAAACCCTGATCCCACATAAGGTGGATTATTTTCTCTGCCATACTTTTAAAACTTTCTTTAAAGTTTACTTGCTGGCAGCAAAAAGCCTTGGAGAGCAGACAACCCCCCCCATCCCGCGTAAGGTGGAAGATTTTCTCTGCCATACTTTTTAAACTTTAAAATTTACTTGCTGGCAGCAAAAAGCCTTGGAGAGCAGAGAAAAAACCCCCATCCCATGTAAGGGGAGGATTTTTTCTTCTCTCCTTGGCTTTGTGCTGCCAGACAGTTTGGCAGCGAACAGCCAAGGGGAGCAGAGAAAGAAACCCTGATCCCATTTAAGGTGGAGGATTTTCTCTGCCACATTTGTAAACTTTCTTTAAAGTTTACTTGCTGCAGAACGCGGATCCTTCCCATTCTGCATGAAGTAGAACAGTCTGGCAGCGAACATCAAGTGGAGAAAAAAAAACCCGGTCTCAGGTAAGGTGGAGGATTTTCACTGTCAGGAGCAGGGAAAAAACCCGTTTTTTTTTTTTTTTTTTTTTTGAGACACCAGACTAGCGTGCATTCACATGCATCCAACGGCTGCAAAGCCAGATTGCAGCAAGGAAGGAAGGGATTGGAGGCACGTGAGTGCACGCTAGTCTGGCCATTTCTGGGCTGGTTCTCTGAACTCAAAATAAATTAGGTACTGGTTCTATGGAATGAATCCCACCATTGGGGTGGGGTTTTGTGGGGTTGTTACTGACGTGTAGTAAGATTGTAAGTTCAAGGAGGCCATCGTATTCCATTCAGCCATGGGTTGGCTTTTCAGTGATACAACTCTTGTGTTTTAAAAAATGGTTTAAATGTCGGGGGGAAAAAGACAGCGAGAAATGGCCCACTGCCAGCCACTACTTTCCCCCCCCACAGAGCGCTCCATCGCCGCCACCATTCCAACCCACCCCTCGCACAGTGTCCTGCTCTTGCCGCCCCAACCCAATCCTTGCAGAGCACCCTGCTCCCGCAGCCCTCACCCAACCCTTGCAGAACGCCCTGCTCCCGCAGCCCCGGCCCAACCCTCGCACAGAGCATCTTGCTCCCACTGCTCACCCCCACCCCTACATGGCACCTCCGATGCGGTCCCCCGTCACTTCCTCTGCCACTGTGTGGGATTAAAAATAAAGTTCAATCAATCAATTCCAACTTTGCGAGATCTTTTTTTTCCCTGCGAGAAGCTGAAATTGATTGATTGGTTGAACTTTCTTTTTTGCACAATGGCAGCGGAGGCCTAAAGTGAAAAGGTTTTATAAAACTCAGCTTAAAAAGCCACTTGCCCTGGGAGATTTTGATGCAGGTTGCTCATGGATGGGACTGAAAGCCTAGGACTGGGGAGACGGTGCGCATGCCCACAGAGAGGGCTCTGCATGCCACCTGTGGCATCTGTGCCATAGGTTCGCCACCACGGGCATAGATCATGTGAGTAGAATTTTTTTCTCCTTTCAGCAAAATGGGTAGGCACACAGCAAAATAATATCTGTATATAATTAAAAAAACAGAAATTAAACTGTGTATAAACTGAAAGAAAATTAAACTAAAATGTTAGAGAGAAAGGAGAACACTTTGTAAAAGAGTCTGGATATAGTTTCACATCTTCTCTTTTTCTTAGTTCTCAGCTTAGGAAGAGCTGCCACCCATTGTTCCTCTAAACAGCATATTGTTAGCTACCCACAGGCTGGTATCACACAGCCTAATCTGATACCAGTTTCAAGCTCTGGCTTAGTTTAGCTTTACTAAGCCCTTAATTGGGTTGATCCTCACTTTCTATCCTCTTTAGAGCTACCAAATGAGATTTGTCTTTCCTCCTTCTTCATTCTTGCCAACAAACATATGTTGATAGGGGAAAACACGGGGCTGAGAATTGGATTGTGATATGCACACTCCTAGGATTTATGCTCTACCCCCATCCATGGGAACCATCTGTCCTAGGTTGTAGGCCCCAGGAGTCTGCAGGCTTGGTTGCTATGGCAGCCATTCACAGGATGACGTTTAGGCAGTTTAAGCTGCTACCCCTAATCTGGTAAAAGAGGGAGGGGCCTATAAGGACCACAGGTGCAACTGAAGCAGTGATTAGAAACTGAGAGTTAAACTTTCCCTCTCTCACAGGGCCCCCATGGGAAAAAAATGTTTAAACTTATGCTTTCAATAAAGGAGAATATTTATACAACAGGATTGACATGAGGGGTCCTTGGTGCTCTCTGGGCTTGTTTTTTTTACAAATGTTTCATTACCCTGACTAGGTAAGATCATCAGTGCTAGTAAGGAGTGCTGTTTGCTGTCAGTTTATATTTTGGTGTCTTGCCTGTCTGGGTAAGGGGGGCAGTCTTAGGGATTCTTTGGTTGGGCTGTTTACTAATGGCTTCTTTGGCAGTTTCTTGATTGGGGAATTGTTTATTTGATTGTTGGTCTGAAGTTGACCTTAGAGTTAATCTATGCTGATCTGGGGGCTGACTGCTGGTGGGGAGGTACTTGGGTCGTTTTTTCCCTTTTGGCTGGTTGAGTGTTTCTTTTGCATAGTCTATAGATGCTATTAATGTCTATGTGTCATGGCTGAAGGTTGGCTTGCTTTGCAAACCCTGCTCACAGCAAGACAAGAAGCAATGGGGGGGGGAGGGAATGGGTTGGAATGTAAGAGCATCAACTCCGAGCTGAGACATACCAGCATTCCAAGGTCACCTGTGGGGAAAGTCCAGTAGATGAAGAGCCTGTTCCCAAAATAAACTGAATATAATTGATTGCAGGAAATAAAGTGACAAGGGGAAGGCAAAGAGAAAAGGGGAACGTTTAAGTATCCTATTTGTGTGTGAAAACATTAGAATTGGCTTTGCTACTTCTGTATCCATGTCAGCTCAGTAAATTGTACTCTTGGCAACAGAAAACTGTCTCAGGAGTCTTTGCTATATGAACTGCATGAGACGGTTGACGCTATGTGTCTATTGATGGCTAACTTGTCAGAGTGCCAGGCTTCTAGAAATTCCCTGGCATTTTTGGACTTGGCTTGTTTAGGATGGTCACATTTTCCTAATTGAAATTATGGTTAAATCTGTCTATATGTTTTGAAATTAAAGGATTTTCATCTTTTGACTGCTAATTGGTATTCATGGATGTGTTCTGCCTGTTCATCCTACATAGTGGTTGTTGCAGTCATTACATTGTTGTAGATGACTCCTGTATTTTTTTCTGGGGTTGCTGCTTTTTTGGTTTGCTTAAGATGTTTTGAAGGGCTTTAGTAGCACACAAGCCAACTAAAGCCCTTCAAACATATTAAAATTGGCCTAGCTGTTTCAATATATGACTCAATATTCTGTACTCAAAGAATAAATTTTAGAAGGTGACAATAGGAGATGGTGTAATTCTTGATGACGGAAATCAACAGGATCACGGTGCAAATTTGCTTTGCCAGCACACTGAGAATACAATGCTGTTTTTCCCAATACTAATAAATCCTGACTTTGTACATGCATCTCCCAGATGGTGAATTGCAGCAATATTAGGTTGGCTTGCTTAGTAGCTAGACTGAGTTTCATAGCTTGTATAGAATAATATAAGCATTCTTGATAAAACTGGGTTTTTGTTGTGCTTGTGTTATCTGCAGTGAAAACATGCCAAACAAACTAGTTGTTGTTAGTTGCGAAGTCACGTCCAACTCATCGCGACCCCATGGACAATGTTCCTCCAGGACAGTGGTTCTCAACCTTTTTAATGCCGCGACCCCCAACCGGTCGTAAGTCGAGGACTACTCAACCGGTCGTAAGTCGAGGACTATTCAACTGGTGCAGCACCGTTTGCAGAATGGGACTTTTGCCGGGCTCAGCAGGGCAGAGACAGCCTGGACAATTCCTAATGGCTTTTGAAAGCCAATAGAATTAGACTTTATTCAAGAGAGTCTATTCTATTGGCTTTCAAAAGCCAATAGAATAAAAGGGAGTAGCACAGCTAAGGAAAAGGGGGAAAAAATGGCGGACTGCATTGTTTGGCAACCCCTGTGAAATGGTCGTTCGACCCCAAATGGGGTCCCCACCCACAGGTTGAGAACCACTGCTCCAGGACTTCCCGTCCTTTACCATGGTGATGTCCATGTGTAGAGCCGTCTCTTGGGTTGTTGGAAAAGAGTGTTTGCTATGACCATCGTTTTCTCTTGACAAAATTTTATCAGCCTGTGCCCTGCTTCATTTTGTACTCCAAGGCCAAACTTGCCTGTTATTCCAGTTATCTTTTGGCTTCCTACTTTAGCATTCGAATCCCCCATGATGATAAGGACATTATTTTTTGGTGTTGATTCTATAAGGTGCTGTAGGTCTTCATAGAACCAGTCAATTTCATCCTCTTCAGCACCAGTGACTGGGGCATAGACTTGGATTACTGTGATATTGAATGGTTTGCCTTGGATTCGCACTGAGATCATTCTGTCATTTTGGGGATTGTATCCCAGTATTGCTTTTCCTATTCTTTTATTGACTATGAAGGCTACTCCATTTCTTCTGAGGGATTCTTGCCCGCAGTAGTATACCTGATGATCCTCTGAATTAAATTCACCCATTCCTGTCCATTTTAGTTCGCTGATTCCTAAGATGTCAATGTTCAATCTTGTTATCTCATTTGACCACGTCCAGTTTGCCGTGATTCATGGATCTTACATTCCAGGTTCCTATAGAGAAAAGATCTTTACAGCATCGGACTTTCCTTTCATTACCAGATGCATCCACAGCTGAGCGTCCTTTTGGCTTTGGCCCAGTCGCTTCACTCTTTCTGGCGCTACTAGTACTAGCCCTTTGCTCTTCCCCAGTAGCATATTGGACACCTTCCAACCTGAGGGGCTCATCTTCCAGCGTCATATCTTTTTGCCTTTTGGTACTGTCCATGGTTTTCATGGAGTGGTTTGCCATTTCCTTCTCCAGTGGATCACATTTTGTCAGAACTCTCTGCTATGACCTGTCCATCTTGGGTGGCCCTGCATGGCATAGCTCATAGCTTCATTGAGTTACACAAGCCCCTTCGCCACTACAAGGCAGTAATCCATGAAGGAGAAACAAACTAGAGTGTGCTCAAATTAGCAGGAAGTGCTGTAGGTATAACTAACGAGGGTAACTAAATGTACACCTTCTCTAACTTCCTAAAAAGTTAATATATGAAAGTTTTCATTGACCAACCCTATGGCTAACCAGGGCATGTGAACAACTGCAACCTGAAACATAAGTAGAATAAATGGTAAAGAATATGAATTAACAAAGAAAATGAAAGCACTAAAATGTAGTGTGTGTCTCTGAAACTGAAAATGTGAAATAATGTAGCACACTTGAATGACTGTAGTTTGATATTATAAAATGTTGAATATATAATGAATATATGAAGCGAAGGTGTAGTTTTAGTAATGAAATAAAGGACTAAAATATATTCAAGAAACTATGCATTTATATGATCTGGAGAGCTGTGAGTATGCATCAAAGTGTGTATCTATAGATTGGTGATAGCTGCAAATTGGTGATTTTCCCAAAAGAAAGATAATGGAAGAACATGAGTTATGCAAAATTCAGAGGAATGATGGCATGAATGATTGAATGAATGGGGATGAGATGAGAATGTAGAAAAGGCTACTGGACCATTTGGAGAACCAAGAACAAATTAGCCTGAATACTGTTTGGTGAGTATAACTGAATGCACGTATCCGTTCATATGTGTAGGAAAGGAATGAATGTACATCCAAAAGCATGACAGATTCAATTGTTTATGAGGATGCAAGGAAAATATGCACGTGTGACATGAAGTTATGAAAGCGAGCAACCTCTTTATCTGATTGTTTTAGGAGGTGACTTTGGGAAAATTATAGATATGCAGGAAAATGAGAGGAATGAAAGTAAGCAAAAGCAAAACTGCAGGAAAATAAAATATGATTTTCTGTAAGTATGAGAAAAATGCATATAAGAAAATGCTTATTGCAAAAAAGAGGGGTTAAAAGGAAAATACTCTATAATTTTAAAAACCTATCAGTGACAGCAAGATTTACAAAAACAGAAAATGCAGAAAGATTTTTATGAAGCATGATTTGCTTTAGAAAAAATGAGAGTTAAACAAGGAACCTCCAGCAGACTGAATCAAATTAAAAAGAAAAGAGGTGAAATTATGTGGAGTGAAACTGAAGTGAAGGGAACCTGGAAGAAATATTTTAGAGATTTGTATGGGAATGATAATGGAGAGTAGCATTTAAATACTATTAGTGCCCAAGAAAAAAATTAAAATCCTATTGAAAAATTGTAAGGTTAGGGGCATAGATGGTATATTTGGAGAAATAATAAGATAACAATTGTGCTTTGCTTCTTGGGTGGCTTTGTGATTTATTTAACGGATATATGAAGACTGTACGTATGCCTGACAATAAGGAAGTGTTGTAACTGTTATTCTACAGTGAGAGGATGAAGGCTGATGAAACATCTAGGACCAAATCACATTATCTATAAGAATAACCCATGTTTTTTTGATCGCATTCATGAACTGTCATGGGTCCATATAATCTGTACCCTCCACAGTTCTTTATAGCTGCAGCGCTGCCACTTTCTCAACAATCTTCTTCCAAAAGATATGGGTGAAATAGGACAGGAGTAATTTTTTTTCCTTTGGTTCAACTTAGCTTCTTGAAAAATGCTTTCAGAGATAACTGAACCTCTTCTTCATCCAAAGAAGCATTGATGAACACCTGGATCCAACTCTTAGGTCCCTCCTTGCCTTCTTTCATCAACCTATTGGGCAGAAATTAAATCCACAAGGGGCAGACTTAAGATCAAAAGAACTCTGTCTACTTGCATAAGTTATAGAGTCTCAAAAACATTGCAAAATATTTCCTCCCTTTATCAAAATAGATTCTGTCTATGCAACTTCCAGCTAAGAAATATATTAAGTTGTTTATAGTGATAATGGGGTACTTACAAAATCTGTGTGGTCAAATAAGAAGAAAAGAAGAGGAATGCATAAAGTGCTGAAGGGATGTTGATTAAATGAACTTGAATGTGGTCTTTGAAACAAAGACCAACGATAAAGAATTATACTGAATACATAGAAAGAATGATTAAGGACTGAACTGAACCCCAAATATATGAGGAAGACAAAATGGGTTGAGAGAAAGGGGAAGGCTGAGAAAGTATGGAGTCGATACTTGAAAAGAAATCATGCTTAAGGAATAAAAGGCAAATCATGAAGCAGTTTATGGACATGGTGGAAGAGAGGATCATTTGCAAACATAAAAATGTATGAATAAGTAGAGTGAATAGTATTGGTATAAATTAGAATTAGTTGTATTTATTTTCTCAGGGCTTTATTTTTTTATTAATATCTCTTACTTCTTTTCTGTGCTTAACATAACCATAGTTGCATAAAAGAGAATGACCAAATCATACAGCGATACATTCTAAATTGGACGACTAGTTTACTAGTACAATTTATAATTTGGGCTCCAGTCCACTTCATTTTTTAAATGTTACGGTATCTTAAATTTAATTCTTTTATTGCACCATATAAAATTGGTGTGATTACTTTCCTGTACCAATCATTTAATTTCTTATTTTCAGTTTTTATTGGAATCATTTGGACAGAAATTTACTCTTTGTAGAATTTTTATTTTAATAGCGGCAATTGTGAAGAAGATTCCTGTTATGTCCTGAGCCTGTGGAAGTAGGCTCGGGGCATTGCAACGGTCCTGGGCAGGTGCAAGCTGCCCGGGACCAGACTGGCTGTCGCCAGCACTCGCGCACATGCACGGGTGCTGGCGCGCCAAATGTTGCAGTTTGGCCTGGGAATCGCCTATAAAAGAGGCAGGGAGATTTGGGCGTTGTCGGCGTCTTGTAACCAGTATGCTGAACAGAAATAAAGAGTTCCTGAGAACTACAACTGCTTCTCGTGTCATTGCCATTTCGCAAAGGACTTAACACTGGCGACGAAGGTGGGATTGCCTTACATCGACTGAAGACAGGTGTAAGCTTACCCAAGAGTCCTGAGCAGTAGGAACGGCGTTGACTCGGCAGCTACCCGCCAATCTAGCGAGCATCGGGGGTAGGCTGGCTGATAGACCCTTCCTTTTTCTACAAAAATGGCAAAAGTTGGAAGACTTTCAGAATTCGACGTCTCGCATCCGGAAAGATGGGAGTCCTACGTAGCCAGGGTGGGAAACTATCTTAAAGTCAATCAAGTAAGAGAAGGTAGTTTAAAAGCCGCCACCCTGCTGTGCGTTTGCGGTCAAGACGCATTCGAAATCGCTGAAAACATAGCAGCACCTGTACCTCTAGAATCTGTTAACTACACAGATCTCAAAAAACTACTAAAGGAACACTTCCAGCCCAAGTTGTCCGTCATCGCTTGGCGCCACACCTTCGAACAAAGGGATCAGCGACCCGGAGAATCAGCCAAAGAATACATTGCTATGCTGAGAAAAGCCGCTAAACACTGCGAATTCAAGGATCTAGAAGAACAGCTGAGAGACAGATTTGTATGCGGACTGAGGCATAGAGAATTACAGCAGAGACTTTTTGCTAAAGAAGACTTATCATTCCAAGATGCCTTGAGAGAGGTTACTGCAGAAGAGGCAGCGGGCGGCACCATCAAGAACATGAGGCCGATCAGAAGCACTCCAGAAGCTGTGTCCGTGCACCAGGAAGGAGTCCAAAGGAACCCAGAGGAGGATCCTGATGATGAAGTAGACTGTCTCTACCCCACGAAAGAAGGGAAACAGAAAGAAAGCTTTTCAACTCTCCCCAAGTGCCTCGGTTGTGGAGGTCGCCACAAGAGGACCGACTGTAGATTCCGCTCCGCTATCTATAGGGCATGCAGAAAACAGGGACACATTGCAGCTGTGTGTCTGGGCCGTCAGAAGGTACAACCTCGGGAAGAATTGCGCCTGAAAGGTACCAGGGTCCCCAGCCAAAACAGGGTGGGTTTCTGCGCTTCGCGAAGAAGCATTTATAGGACAGGCACACACAAGCCCATCAAGAAAAAGCTATCACTTAAAGTGAAGCTACAAGGGGTTCCATTGGCTATGGAACTGGATACGGGGTCTGCACTTTCAATCATTTCCATGCACACGTTTAGGAAGATTTGTTCTGGCAGCGGATTTCAGGCCAAGCTGAGGCCTTCCGACATTGTGTTAACAGACTTTCAAAACTCCAGAGTGTGTGTTAAGGGGGAGGCCACCCTTAATGTACAGTATAAGGATTTTGAAGGTCCACTAGATGTAATATTAGTAGGGAGTGAACGAACGAGTCTCATAGGACTCGACTGGTTTGAGGCCTTGGGAATACACGTCACAGGGCTCAATAGCTTGCAAACAAGTGACCTACAAGAAGTCTGCAAAGAATTTGCAGATGTTTTCAGCCCCCAGCTGGGCACGTACAAAGGACCCCCTGTGTCACTGAAGTTAGACCCCACTGTCACCCCTATTAGAATTAAAGCAAGAAGGGTCCCTTTTGCTTTGAAGGGTAAAATTGACACCGAGTTGGACAAATTGATTCAGCAAGGAGTTTTAGAACCTGTCGACTCCAGTCCTTGGGAGACCTCCACTGTCACGCCTCTTAAGGCAAATGGGGACATTCGCATCTGTGCAGATTACAAATGCACTCTGAATAAGGCATTGCAGCAACATGCCTATCCTGTTCCTGTGATCAGTCATATCCTGGCCTCCCTCAAGGGGGGGCGCGTTTTTGCAAAGCTTGACCTAGCTCAAGCGTATCAACAGCTGCCTGTTGATGCTGCTGCTGCTGTAGCTCAAACCATTGTGACCCACAAGGGGGCATTCAAGGTAAAGAGGTTACAGTTTGGAGTGAATGTCGCTCCTGGAATTTTCCAAAGCGTAATGAAAAACACACTATGGGGTATACCAGGGGTTTGCCCCTATTTTGATGATGTCTTAATTGCAGGAGACTCTACACACAACTTAGCTGAGACATTAAGGGCTGTCCTGCTGAGGTTCAGGAAAACGGGCCTCAAACTTAAGAAGGACAAATGTAAAATTGGGGTGCCTTCTACAGATTTTCTGGGATTCAAAATTGATGCTACCGGGATTCACCCTGCTGAATCCAAATTGAAAGCTATTATGCATGCTCCTAGGCCAAAGTCCAAGGCCGAACTACAGGCCTTTCTGGGCCTTCTGAACTTCTACAACTCCTTCCTTCCAAACAAGGCTAGTGTAGCCGAGCCTCTTCATAGGCTCCTGGACAAACAGGCAGTGTGGCAGTGGTCACAAAAACACAAAGCAAGTTTCAATGAGGTTAAGGCCTTACTCACTTCTAACAGTGTGCTTGCACATTTCAATGAATCCCTTCCAGTGTGCATCGCTTGTGATGCTTCTCCTTATGGGATGGGAGCCGTACTAAGCCACCTCAGATCAGATGGAACTCAGGTTCCTGTTGCATACTACTCCAGAACCTTGTCTTCTGCAGAGCGAAATTATGCTCAAATTGACAGGGAGGCTTTAGCTGTTGTTGCTGGAATCAAAAAATTCCATGATTTCCTATATGGCAGGCACTGACCATAAGCCTTTGTTGAGGCTGTTTACCACACATAAACAAACTCCCCAAATCATCTCCCCCAGAATGCTGAGATGGTCTATCTTTCTGTCTGCCTATGATTTTTCCTTACTTCACAAACCTGGGAAAGAAATGAGCCATGCTGACGGCCTCAGTAGATTACCCCTGCCGGTAATAGAAGCTGACCCTGCACCAACAATCAATATCCTCTCCATTCAGGCCTTGCCTGAGTCCCCTTTAGATGGCAGGGATGTGGCTGCTGAATCAGCCACAGATCTCACACTTTCGCGTGTCCTTTCTTGGGTTTTATCTGGATGGCCAGAGAGCTGTCCAGGCACTGAGTTTCAGAGTTTCTGGTCCAAAAGGAACGAGTTATCCACCTTCCAGGGTTGTCTGCTTTGGGGGAGCAGAGTTGTCATTCCTGCCTCAATGAGGACTAGGGTCTTAGGTTCCCTCCACGAGGGTCATCCTGGCATTGTACGTATGAAGGCGCTTGCGCGCAGCCATTTGTGGTGGCCTGGGTTAGACAGAGACATTGAAGCTAAGGTGCATGCATGCCACCTTTGTCAACGCTCGCACCCTGAAATGCCCCAAGCTCCTGTACATAGATGGGAGGAGTTTAAAAGTGGTTCTACAATGCGTCCAGTTGGATCATCCTTCATTTTATCTACAGAAAGCACACTGCAGTGTCGTCCCAGTCCCGTCTCCCCCCGCGGCCCCCTCCTCACCAACAGCCCCCCTGGAGGAGACTCACCCCTGTGCGCGGCCTGTGCAGCACAGCCAAGGACATGGCAGCCAGGCATCGGGGACAAGACTCCACCCTTGTGCCCCGTTGCATGCAGATGATCCTGCAGGGTGCAGGCGGAGAGCATGACCAACATGGCGCTACTGGGCTGCCTGGGCTATCTGCTGCATGGGCCGTGGAGGCGGTGGGTGACCCTGCAGGTGGGCAGGACAGGGGGTGGGGTGGGACAGGGTGGTTTTGCGGCACTCGGTCTCTAAAAGGTTCACCATCACTGTGCTAGAGTAAGCAAGTATGTTACCTCTATGTACTGATTTTTAAATATATTTTTCTCAACATTGATTTTGTCTCTGCTTTTAAGAGAATATATTGCTTTGGTATCCATAAACATGATAGAAATATACATTTGGGGAAAATATATCTAAAATAATGCAATCTCCTATTATTATTTATTAATAATGTACAAAGTTCCAGAAAAAGCTGTATCTAAAATAGTTTATAAAAGCATAGTTATTTAGCAAAATCATCAGAAATTCAAAACTGTTTAATTTGTAAACTAAAAGAAAAAGATTATCCACTTGTTTGTGTTCAGTTTATTTGGTCCTTATTTTGTTGGTGTCTGAATTATATTAAAAGGTATCTTTCATAAAAATAAAAATAAGAGTTGTTCTTAAAAAAAGACATCTAATATTCAGTGACTTCCAAGACCTATGAACTCTTAAGGTTAATTGAATGTGTCATGCATAACATCAGGGATCAATTAAAGCAGACATGTCAAACACAAGGCCCGGGGCCGGATGCGGCCCGCGAAGTGGTTTCATGCGGCCCACGAAGCCATCCTGGAAACAGTAAGGGAATGGCCCCCGCTGCCTTGGCCCTGGCCCAGGCCGGTCGGGAGCCGATATACAATTTTGTGGTGGCCATCTATGCTGAAACACATTCGGTCTTAGCTCCACAAGGCCATCTAGAAACAGCAAGGAACCAGCCCCTGCTGCATTGGCCCCGCCCCCTGGGTGCATGCTGGGGAGATGTCACCCTTTGTGAGGAATGAAGAAATGGACCATCGCCTGGAAGTGGCCAGCAAATGGCCCTCGCCTACTTCACATATCCAGCTTGATGGACTCTGGCCACGCTCACCCACCCACCCCCCGAGGGCAACTGCAATGCTGATGCGGCCCTCAATGAAATTGAGTTTGACACCCCTGAACTAAAGGCTGTAGGGTTTAAGTATAGGAGTGCACTATTCCAAATACCCGGGTAGTGAGATTAGAAATGAGGGTTGGTGGGTTCAAAACTGTTTTCCAATACCACATTTGGAGGTTTCTAGATTTCTATACTATGTGCTCAAGTATCTTCCAAACCTGCAATTGCTGCAAGATTCCTATTCTAGGATAGCTGGAGCTCAGAAAAAAACTAGCTGCAAGATTTTGTTGTCAATCTAGTCCCAACTTGGGTAATTTTATACCAGCTTCCCCAATCTGGCACCTTCTAGGAATGCTTATAGAGCCCGCAGCACTTAGCCATCATGTCTGATAGCAGAGTGCTGATAATATGTTGTCAATTATGTACACAAAGGCATTACCACACACAAACACACCTTCAGATCAATAACACTTTAGCTGGGGAACATGGTCAGCAGGTGTGTTACTAAGAGGCCCTTTAGGCATTTTGATGCCTTCACTAATTTAAGTTCTCATCACATGGACTCCAGAAGGTTTTACTGTTAAACAGAAGAGGTGTGATGGTGAAGGTTCATTCTATGAGCTTGTGGGCTGGTTTCCAAACATTTCGTTACCAGGGTATGTAACATCTTCAGTGGAGTTTAGGGGATGCCTGTGTCAGTGCTCTTCTGTTTATAAGGGCTTCAGGTGTGGGTGTGTCGAGTGAGGGTTTGTGATGTGAAGGGATATAAATATGCACATAGGGTCTCTCTTGATTCTCATTGAGTTTTTGGCTGAAGTGAGATCAAAATTGAGGACTTCCTAGTTCATTCATTTAGCCACAACATGACATTATCATCATCAGAATCTGAAATTGGAGCTGCAGTACTGGAAATCCCATGCATTGCCAATTCCTGAAAGACAAAAGGCCCACCTTTCTAACTGTATGAAAATCCTGTTATCTATGAGACAGGAATTGGGTTACTGGAAGGATGCCCTTGGAAGTGCAAGTCTCCAAACATTCAGTTCCAACAATACATAGTAAATGCTAATAAAATAATAATAATATGAATAATATGAATAAATTATAAAATAAATGGAGCACCCATTGAACACCATTGGCATTAACAAATTCACTGCCAGTCAATTGCAAAAGGTGGCTTTACTCAGAACAGCTTACATTCTGCAACGATACCTCTAATACCACCAAAGATCCACATCTGTCTATCCTAGGTCCTTAGGTAGACAAAAATGCCAAATCCAGTCTGAACATCAGGATGACTGTATGAGGAACTAAATGAACAATAAATCATAAAATAATAATAAATGAAAAAAGGGATGAGATGGGATTTCCACAAAATGAGATCATAATAGCAAGGTGAGGGTTCTTATACGAAGCAAGTGTTGAGGAACAGCCATGATTATGGCAAGAAGTAACTTTATCCACCCTTGTTCTGGATCACAAGAACTTGTGCTGCTACAGCTTCATCCAGCTTGTTCGCTGTGCATAACAGCTCTGCCATCCTCAGAAGGCTCTGCAAAGCTAAGGTCACATGCCTGCAAGGCAGAGAGAGCGCAGAGGCTTAGGCGCTGCATGCTCCCCTCCTCCTGCTGTGTCATGCACAGACAGATGTACACAGCCACTTGCTAAATGTGACTCTGGCATGTGCCCTACTTGTTCAGTCACCGAAAAAGAAAAAGAAAAGAACAGATTTATCATATGTCATCTTTATCAGTCCCTGAATTTGAGATTATTGATAACATTCTCTATTAGTTATGGCAGCAGAACCCATATTATGCAATTTTAGAAAGGGGAGAAATCCAGTTCCAAGCAGTCACCTGCATATCCCTCCCAGCTCCCTACAAGCAAGGATTGGATAGCGTTCTCCTTCCAGGAAAGCAGAAAGATGCCCTAGAGCCTAAGCATCAGTATTCCCTGCCGTGCCTATCCTGTTGTAAAACTCCTGAAATCTTGAATGTGATTTCACCTCTGGAGCATAAATGAGAATATAATAAATAACAAATATAATATTTTGTGAGACGTAAAATATAAAGGTTTTAACAACATGCACGAAGCTACAGAGTGGCAGCCATCACTCCTACTGTCGCCTTCATTTCTTTCCCTCTCCCCAAACGGAGACAAGCACGGCAGGCTAAACAATGCCTGCCTAGCCAATCCTTAAGGACAATGAAGCATTGAGTGCCCAGGCGACAGGAGGCCCAAGGACTGCCAGCCACCGAAAGTTACTATTCTTACATGCATCCGACACGCCCACGCCAACAATGACACACACAGTTTCCTCCTCTTCAGAAGGGGCAACTGCAGAGGGGGCAGAGGGAAGGAGGAGGAGCAGGAGGAGGAAATGTACACTATTTCAGATCCTGGAGTACTGTGCCATTAGGCTAAATTGGGAAGGAATGCAAGGTTTTCTTTCTTATTGCATTTATGTATTATATATTTATTGAGTCTATTTCTATAGCCACCCTACTGACCACATGACTCAGATGTATATGATCAATAACAATGAATCAATAAAAACCACATAATAAAAAAATAGAAATACAATAGCACTTAGGCTTACATACCACAATACTGCACTGTAACCACTATGCCACCAGGGAAAACATAATAAACAGGGAATAAATAGAAAAGCATAATAAACAAGTGCTGGAAGAAAATTTGCCCAATAGATCATATCACTCCCAGACCCAATGCCTAAGTGGAGGTGGGGGGAAATGAGTCTTTAATGCCTTCTAAAAGATCGGCAAGAGTTAGGCTAATTGAATCTCAGGTGGGTGCTGTCACAAAGGGGTCAAACAACAATCCTCCTGAATCATGCCTACCTGACACTAAGTAACAGGACCCAAATGCCAATGATGTCAGATCTTGCTGGTCAGGGAAATGGGATAGAAGGCAGAAAATCTCACAAGTAACCTACCCTCGCACCATTTATAGGTAAAAATCACCACCCTGAATTACACTTAAAAGCACAATGGTCAGTAGTGCTGCTGTCAGGGCAGAGGTATTATTTGGGTATACCAATGTACAGGCATGAGCAGCTCTGCTGCTTTGTAAAATTAACTATTTTATAACGTAGCATAAAGCACATTCATAAAAATCTGTGATTCCTCATGCATATTATAGCTACAATATATAATACAGTATAATACCTAAGACTCCTAAGGACAGCCAAACTCTAGATATCCAGATGGTACAATCTTGAGAGTGACTTAAATGTTTTGATGTTCCCATTTTGCCCTATATCACATTCCCTATTTCATTCATCTCTTACTCCCAGCTAAACAATATCTTTTGCAGAGTACCAAACTTGCTAAAGAAATTGAAATGGAATGTTTCTTCATAATCAAAGCGTAATGATTGCAGATAATTACACTTACAATGCAAGACAAGATTCAATATAGTAAATCCTTGCATCTATCTATATATAATTCTTAGCATCACCCACAACTTTTGATTAATTTTGGTAGGTTGTATTAGCCCTTACGTGGGTCTCCATCATTTATTTTTTTATTTTATTTTATTTAAAGCCATACATATCAAACTCCAGGCAGCTCTGAACCAACAATTAAAACAACATCATAATAAAAATACTTTATTGTTAATAAAAACATATATAAAACAAATAATATGTTCATCAGTTAAAATCATAAACATTTAAAACTTATATTTCCAACATCCTCATTAAATCATCTCATCACCCATCCCACTGCTTGGAGGAGAAGCCATGTCTTCAGTGCTTTTTGGAAGGCTAGGAGGATGGAGGCCTGCAGAACTTTATAAAGGGAAGAGTGTTCTTGAAACTGGCATCATTTCAAAAGGAACTTTTATTGGCAGGTACAGAAAGCAGGAAAGCTAGGCAGGATCTGAGGACTTCCCACCCAAATCAATAGGTTAAATCCGCAAAACAGCAATCCCATTCCAACTGTCCACCCGGTCGGTTCAGACAGGCCAATCCATAGGTGACATTGAGCTGTGGGAAAGCAACCGATAAGGCGCCTCTCTCAAGGTTGTTAGTCTTCTCCAGTTCCTCCCTGCATGCTGAGATAAGGCAGATGGTCCCAAGGCATTCCTGTCACACCCCATAAATAATACATCAAAGCAGATAGAGGAAATGATCTACGTGCACTACATGCCCCTGGCTATCTCCCTCCCCCCACAGGAGAATGGCAGAACCCAAATAACCTAACCCTAGAAAATATGCATGATTAATAATTGAGGGTTCTGACATGCTGCCCCCCTAGAAAAGTGAGAGGTCCACCTGGAGGTAGAGAAAATAACAAAGAGGGAGAGAGTTGAATAACAATGTTAGTCAGGCTTATCTGGGCAACAGGTATGGAACTTTTTAAGCAGTTGGGGAGCCCTGACACGCTCTTTATACACCCACTCATTTTGTGACGGTGGGAGGTCTTTCCATTCCACCAAGTATTGGGTCAACCCATGCTTTTCCTGGAGTCTAATATCTCTTTAACTTCAAAATGTTGCTACCTTTCCACCATAATAGGTTGTGTGGGGAGAGCTTCTGCTGGCCTTAAAGGGGAGGTTAGTTCCCATTTAAGCAGGCTGCAGTGAAATACAGGGTGGACCTGTTTCAATGGTTTTGGGAGTTCCAATTCCACTGTTACTGGGTTAATTATGCATTTTATGGGGAAGTGTCCTACAAATTTTGGTCCTAGCTTTTTTGATGGCTGCAAGGATTTTAGGAATTTGTTGAGAGATATACTTTCCTCCCTATTTTGAATGGTTTAGGTTCCATTCATTTCTTATCCGCCTGAATTTTATAAACTTCCCTCACTTCATCTAAAGCTTTTCTAACCACAGACCAGATATTTTGTAGCTGTTTAATCCATTCTTTCAAAGATGGGATGGTGGGCTCATTAACAGGTAATTCAGGCATCAGGTTGAAACTTTGTCTTGTTGCCACTTGAAACAGTGTGTAGCCAGTCCTAGAATGCACTGCATTGTTGTAAGCAACTTCTGCAAAAGGGAACAGCTCAGTCCAGTTGTCTTGTTGGTAATTTATGAAGCATCTCAGGTATTGTTCTAATACTGAGTTTGAACATTCTGTCCCACCATTCGTTTGTGGATGATGACTAGATGACAGTCCTTGACTGGTACCAAGTAGGTCCAGAAAAGCTCTCCAGAACTCTGAGGTGAACTGGACCCCCGTCTGATGTAATGTGTTGTGGGGCCCCAAGCAGCCGATATATATGTAGTACAAATAATCTGGCCAAGGCTTTAGCAGTGGGAATCTTCTGGCAGGGTATGAAGTGGACCTGTTTGGAGAATAGGTCCATCACAACCCAAATGACAGTGTTCCCTTCGCTTTCTGGCAATTCTATTATAAAATCCATAGAGATCTCTCTCCAGGTGCTGAAGGGTTGGCCACCGCTTGTAATAATCCTGGCATTTTCCTTTCTCTGTTTTGCCACTGCGCAGATGGGGCAACTTGCCACATAGCTTTCAATGTCCTTTTTAATAGATGGCCAACAGAATTGCCTTTTGGTCAAATGGAGAGTTTTCATGAACCCAAAATGCCCTGCCATTTTCAAGTTGTGGCTGAGTTGCATGATTTTTACTCTCTGGGTTTCTGGCACGTACAACTTTTCTGCTACCCAGGGCAGTTCGTCCCTCATCAAGCAAAGGTTCTTATGGTTAAGGAACCATTTGTCGGTTTCTAATGCTCATCTAAACTCAATCCCTGATTTGCTGTTCAAAGGTGGGTTTTTCCTAAGGTTTTCCTTTGTGGTGGTTGGAGCCTCTACATCACTGCTCCCCAGCCTCAGTTTCTTTGCCTGAGCTGCTAATTGTTTTGGAGTCATCAGGGGTTTCATTATATCAGATTTTACGCTATTGTATTGTGGCATCCACGACAAGGCATCGACTAAAAAGTTCTTTCCCCCAGGATGTACTTAATTGAGAAATCAAACCAGTGGAAATGCTGGGACCACCGAGCTTGTTTTGGGGACAATTTCCTTGGGTTTTTCAATGCTTCAAGGTTCTTGTGATCGGTCCACACCTGAAAGGGGATTTTACTCCCCTCCAGAAAATGTCTCCATATGAGCAGAGCCCACCGTACCGCATACTCATCCTTTTCCCACACTGCCCACCTCTGCTCCATTTCAGTGAGTTTTTTGGATGTGTACATGCAAGATTGCAATTTCCCCTCCTGATTCTCTTGGAGCAGCACCGCCCCCATCACAACATCACTAGCGTCTGCCTGAATTACAAATGGCTTCTCTGGGACTGGGTGTTTTAATAACAGCTCAGCTGAACAAAGTCTTTTTAACTTCTCAAAAGCTGCTTGGCACTCCATAGTCCATTTCAATGGCTGACTGGGTTTTGATTTTCCCACCCTTTTTGTTTTTAATAGTTTATGATGGGAAGGGCAATTTGGGCAAAAGAGGGAATAAACTGTCTGTAGAAATTTGTGAACCCAAGGAAGCTTTGCAATTGCTTTCGCATGCGAGGCAGCGCCCACTCCAACATTGCCCGTACCTTCTCTGGGTCCATTTCTATTCCCTAATGGGAAATCCAGTAACCCAAGTAATCAATTTTTTCCTTGTGGAACTCACACTTTGATAGCTAGGCATAGAGGCGTGCTGCACGTAGCTTGTTTAAAACTGCTTTGGACAATTTGATATGCTCTTCCTTCATCTCAGTCAATTAAGGATATCATCCAAACACAGCAGAACCCCCTTGTACAAGTGCTCCTGGAGAAACTCATTTATCAGCTGCATGAATACTGTGGGCGCCCCTTGTAATCCAAAAGGCAGGACTCAGAACTGGAAGCACCCCAAGGGGCAATTAAATGACATCTTCCACTCATCCTCTTTTTTTATCCTAACTCAGTAGTATGCTTCTCAAGTCCAGTTTGGAGAATATTTTCCCCTTGGAAAGGTGAGGCAGCATGACTTCATTAATGGCAAGGGGTAGATATTGTTCTTACAAACAGCATTCAGAGACCTATAATCCACACACAGGCATAGTGATCCATCTTTCTTCTCTCGGAATAACACAGGAGTGGCCGTCTTCGGCTGTGCTGGCTGAATTAACCCCCACATTAAATTCTTTTCGATGAACTTCTACAGCTCCTCGAGCTCCCTAGGAGTCATCAAATAGAGCTTGGGTGTGGGTAGTTTAACTCCTGGCAGGATTTCAATGGCACGGTCAGTGGGCCGATGTGTGGGGTGGTAGTTTGTTGGACCTTTTCTCATTGAAAACTTCAGCTCTCGGTATTCTTTAGGTATACTTTCTAACAGCCTGCAACCTGAGCCGCTTGCAGCTGTCACCACCTCGGCCATTCTCCCCCCTCTCCTTTTTGGTAGCCTGTCCTGTGTTACAGCCTGCCTTCTCGGGAATCTCAATTCCTCCATTCTCCAGTTTACTCTTAGGTTCCAGATTTTCAACCATGTTATCCCCAAAATCAGGGGCTACAATGAATGTTATAGTCTCTGTATGATCTCCCATCGTGAGTTCAATTGGCTGGGTGGCCAGGGTGGTTGGAACTCCCCCTGAAATGAACCCATATAATTGCCCAAATGAAATGGGTTTCTTCAGCCCCCTCACAGGAATCCCCAAATTCCCCACTAGGGTTGGCTGATTAGGCAGCTGATGCAACCTGAGTCTATTAATGCTTTTAGGGCTACTTTCTCTTCCATTTCTGGGCTAAACAGTTTTATGGGCTTGATGAGAGGCACGATGGGTCCACTTACCAGGGGTTCATTGTCCGAATTGCTGTCAGAGGTTTCCAACGGTTTCTCCGGCAGAGTCGGAGTTCCCCCTCCCTGTGGTTTGGAGGGCTAGACCTCTATGAGTTTGGTACCTCTCATGGCAGTCTCCCAGGGTCGCAGTGGCAGCTTTCCAGGTTTCCCTACAATACAGTCTGCCCTCAGGATTGGCACTTTTGAACAGCACTTGGCTGCCCAATGGCCTTCTTTGCCACATCTGAAGCAGGCGGTCGAACACAGGTTCATGGTTGGGGTCTTTGCCATGTCTTTTTTCCCTTCTGAGGGGGAACATCTCCAGGTCCAGCCCATTCACCCTTGGCTGTGTGCTAGGTCAATTTTGGCCTCTTCTGCCATTGTGTATCAGCCATGGAGGCGTGCTGGATGCCCCGGGCGATGCAAGCCTGGTAGAGGTCATTGTTCAACCCGTCCTGTAACAGGCCAATCAAGATTTCCTCCAGCCAGTTGAGGTGGCCTGCCAAGTCTCTAAACTCCTCGGTGTACTCAGCCACTTGTCGTCTGCCCTGCTTTATGGTTTGATGCGCTCCCTGGCTTTCCGATTGGCTAGTGGGTCCTCGAACCTCCGTCTCAGTGCTGCCATGAACAGGTTGAAATTCTGGAGCTCAGGAGTGTCAACATTATGTGGGAATGCCATCCACTGAGCAGCTGTACCTTCCAGGGCCAGGGTTACGATCCTGACATGCCCCCAGTGTCCGGGGATGTCCCACCCATATTCGTGCATGTAGCTCAGGATGTGGGCTAGGAAAAAGTCCAACTGCTGGGGCGATCCATCATACTTTACCCTCAGGGCTGGGACTTTGCGGTCAGGTAGTTGAGTCCCCCTCCTTCTGGCTTGGCGTCCATCTCCTCCAGCTGGGGTGGCACAGGCTGGGGTAGTGATCTTGGCTGTCACTCCAGCAGCTTCCGAGGTGCTTGTGGAAGGGCCGGGATTTGCAAATTTGCTCTCCTGGACTTTTTCTTCATCCCGACCCACAGCTATCGAACCCTGGCAGGGATCAGCCTTCCTGGAGGTTTTTGAATGCCTCCACCAGCATGCCAATGGCTTGTTTGCCAAAGTTGTCAGACCGTGCTGGCCTCTCACCCTCATCTTCGCTGACATTTAGTGATCTCTCCATCTTGCACTTCCAACCGGGTTGATGGCTGCCATGCTTGAGGGTGATTTTCCTGGCTTTTGTGTCCCAGTCGTCCCTCTTCCCCACTCTGATCGACCATCTCGGTTTCTCACAAGTGTCTACCTCATCAGATGAGCTGGCGGAGTCTGAGCCATTGCTGTTTGGGCAAGCCTTCAGTAAGCCCCCTCCAAGTGCTCAGTTTCTCTCTTTTCACCTCTGTGATTAGATATTATTTTGTAAGGTCCCCACAGTAGAGTTAGTCCTCCGGGTTGACCACTTTGCAGATCCTGCCTAATGTAAGGACTTGCCTCCATTTGTCTACCAAGAAAGCAAAACTCTTGAAACTGGCATCATTTCAAAGGAACTTTTATTGGCAGGTACAGAAAAGCTAGGAAGGATCTGAAGACTTCCCATCCGAATCAATAGGTTAAACCCACAAAACAATAACCCTACCCCAACTGTCCATCTGGTCAGTTCAAACAAGCCAATCAACAGGTGACATTGAACTGTGGAAAAGCAACTGATAAGGCGCCTCTCTCAAGGTTTTTAGGCCTTCTCCAGTTCCTCCCTGTGCGCTGAGATAAGGCAGATGGCCCCAAGGCATTCCTTTCACACCCCATCAAGGATACATCAAAGCAGATAGAGGAACTTATCTACATGCACTACAAGCCCCTGTCATAGGAGAATGGCAGAACCTGAATAACCTAACCCCAGAGAATATGCATGATTAATAATTGAGGGTTCTGACACAAGGGCTGCCATGGAAAAGGCATACTTCCCTAAGATTCCCTAAGATGGCAATGTTTAAGGGAAGGGACGCCCACCTTCTCTGTTCTGGTAGGATGGGTAGATGTCCTTAGAGAGAGGCAGTCCCACAGATAACCTGGCCCTGTGCCATAAAGAGCTTTAAAAGTGATGACCAGCACCTTGAATTGCATCTTGGAGCCAATGCAGCTTGCACAACAAAGATGCTGTATGGGTAAATCTAGGGGAATCAATCATTGCACACATTTTGCCACATTCTAAACCACTTGTAACCTCCCAGTGGTCTTTAAAGGGAGACCTATGTAGAGCATATTGCAGCAATCCAAATGGGAGGTGATCAAAGCATGAGTGACCATGAGCAAGTCCTCCTGGCTCAGGAAAGTGCACATTTGGAATACCAAATGAATCTATGCAAAGCCCCCCTCCCAACCATGCTGATACCTGATTCTTGAGCAGGAGCCATGAGTCTAAATGGTGCACCACTTCAGTTTGGGGAGTGCCATCCCACCCAGAGATGAAATATTATCTGGCCTCAATGAGAAGGGTGGGGACAAAAACCCAGAGCCATTCCATCTTGCCAGGGTTATGTTAGTTGATTCCTCCCCATCTACACTTTACAGCCAACACTGCCATAGCATCATTTGTACAGCTACAGGTGGATATATTATTGGGTATCACTAGTATACTGATGATCACTATACTGGTGATAACACATCTCATACCTACAGATGACCTCCCTCTGTGGTTTCATATAGATGTTGAAAAGGAGAAGCGAAAGGCTTGAGCTCCTGGGGCACTCCACATGGCAGGAGTTTCAGGCTCAATCTCTCCCCTTCCTCCAACACCAACTGGACCCAGCCACAGAGGAAACAGGAGAATCACCCTAACACAGTGCCTCCCATTCCCAACCACTTAAGCTGGTCCAGAAGGATACATGTATGATGGTGCAGAGAAGAGAAATACAGATCTGATGATAAAGAGTCTGGAGGCTAAACTATACAATTAATGGCTAAAGGAACTAGATATGTCTAGCCTACTGAAGAGAAGGATTAGGGGAGACATGTCTTCCAGTATTGAATGTCCAGGCGACAGAGAATAATAATAATAATAATAATAATAATAATAATAATAATAATAATAACAACAACAACAAAAAATACAAAGACCTACAAATAGAAATAGAAAGACTGTGGCAAAAGCAAGCAAGGGTAGTACCAATAATCATAGGCGCCTTGGGTGCAATCCCAAAACAACTGGAGCATCACTTGAACACCAACGGCATTGACAAATATGCTATTAGTCAATTGCAAAAGGCGACCTTACTAGGAACTGCTTCCATCCTGCGACGGTATCTGTAATACCATCAAACATCCACATCTGCCTATCCCAGGTCCTAGGTAAGGACTCGATAGGTAGACAAAATGCCAAATCCAGTCTGAACATCTGGCTGACTGTGCGATGATCAATAGTAATAATAATAATAATAATAATAATAATAATAATAATAATAATAATAACGACAAAGACCTACAAATAGAAATAGAAAGACTGTGGCAAAAGCAAGCAAGGGTAGTACCAATATCATAGGCTCCTTGGGTGCAATCCCAAAACAACTGGAGCACCACTTGAACACCATGGCATTGACAAATTTGCTATTAGTCAATTGCAAAAGGCCCTTATTAGGAACTGCTTCCATCCTGCGACTATCTGTAATACCATCAAACATCCACATCTGCCTATCCCAGGTCCTGGGTAAGGACTCGATAGGTAGACAAAATGCCAAATCCAGTCTGAACATCTGGCTGACTGTGCGATGATCAATAGTAATAATAATAATAATAATAATAATAATAATAATAATAATAATAATAATAATAAAACGGACAAATGGCTGTCCAGTCTCTTCTTAAAAACTTCCAATGTTGGAGCATTCACCGCTTCTGGAGGCAGGTTGTTCCATTGGGTAATTGTTCTAACTGTCAGGAAGTTTCTCCTTAGTTTTAAGTTGCTTCTCTCCTTGATCAGTTTCCATCCGTTGCTTCTCGTCCTGCCTTCAGGTGCCTTGGAGAATAGCTTGACTCCCTCTTCTTTGTGGCAGCCCGAGATATTGGAACACTGCTATCATGTTCCCCCCTTGTCCTTCTCTTCATTAAACTAGACATACCCAATTCCAGCAACTGTTCCTTGTAAGTTTTAGCCTCCAGTCCCCTAATCATCTTTGTTGCTCTTCTCTGTACTCTTCTCCAAAACACCTGGACAAGAAGCAATGCATGGAAACTTCTTAAAGATTGAGCCAACCTAGAACTACTGTAAGAAGAAATTTCCTGACAGTGAAAGAAATTAATCAGTGGAACAGTTTGCTTCCTGGAGCTGTAGGTGCTTCATTGCTGGAAATTTTCAAAAACCAGCCATTTGTCTAGGAAAATATAAGGTCTCCTGCCTTGAGCTGGAGGTTGGACTAGAAGACCTCCAAGCTCCCTTCCAGCCCTGATTCTATGATAGTATTAAAAATTGCTGAGAGATGCAAGAGGGCAAGAATGATTGCATTAACAACCATCCCAAGCCCTCCAAAGGTCATCAACAAGTGCAAATAATGCTGTTTCAGTGTTGTGTCCCAACCTGAAAAGGGCCAAGATAATCTGCTTCTGTGCTCTTTTCAACCACCAATCTCAGCTATCTTCTGTAAAACTAACCACCCTCTCAATAACCTTCCCTAAAAGATGTCTAATATTGCTGGGTCCAAGGATGGCTCTTCAGAAGGGAATGTACCCCTGCCTCCTTCAGAGCAGGCAGCACCAAGCCCTCCCACATTAGGGGCATTAATTACTATTGGATATAAAGGGCATTAATTACTATTGGACCCAACCACATGCCATCTCCCAGGAGATCTTAACCAAGGGGCATGGGTCCAGAACAGAGAAGGCTGAACTCACAGCCACTTCCTCAACAGCAACTAGTTCGAGCTCCTCCCAGATAACAAAGCTCAGACATGTCACTTCCAAAGCATCTGCCCTGAAAGAGTCCAACTGAATGCAATATTCCAAATCTGGTCCTACTAGTGCATTATAAAGTGGTACTATCACTTCACAAGATCTTGATACTATCTCTCTGTTGATGCAGCCTAAGTCTGAATTGACTTTTTTTGGCAACTGCCACATACTGCTAACTCTAGATCCCTTTCACAGTTACTGCTGTTGAGCCAGGTACTACTTATATCTGTGCATTTAGTTTTTCTTGGATATGTTTAAGACCTTATTTTTATCACCACTGAATTGAATTTTATTCAGTAGGGCCCAGTATTCAAGTCTGTCGAGATCCTTCTGAATTTTGAACCCATCTTCTAAAGTTCTGCTTATTCCTCCAAGATTGATGTTGTCTGAAAATTTAATGAGGTCCCTTTCTTTCACCTCATTTAAATCATTGATGAAGATGTTGAAGAGTACTAGGTCTAGGACAGAATTTTAAGGTACCCCACTGCCTGGTTCCCTCTATGTAGATATAGTTCCACTGAAGACTTTAAATGTCTCTTATATCACTTGATGATTTAAGAGTCTCTTACATTTTCTTCATCTCTCTGAGCCACTCAGTAAATCAAGGGGCTCTATCAGGTTCACACAGAGAGAGAGTACACAAAGTGATTCAGTCCATGGCCCTTGTCACTGGCTGTGACATTCCAAGCTGTGACAAAAGCCTCTGCTGAAATCTTGTGACTGAGTATCAGGAAAAGCCACAAGTTCTCCCTGAAATTGCAGTGGATCCGTGGTCAGATAAGAAAAATAAAGCATTAATCTTCCACCAGTAGTATCCATGAGCACAGGTTTCCAAAATCAATTCCCTAGAAGTGTTTTGTCTTGTGTGAAAAAAAGCATTGTGTGTGTGTGTGTGTGTGTGTGTGTGTGAGTGAGTGAGTGTAAAGCCTCTTTTCAAACAAGACAAAACTCTTCTAGGGAATTGATTTATATATATTGATACACACAGACACAAACATACATACACCCATTATGTATATAAAATATGTGTGAAAGGCAATGAGTGTAAACGAGATGTGACTATTTATCCATGCATTTGTACACAAAGGGAAGACACTGACATCTCTTAAATATTGTGTTTTCTGTATTTTTAAGTCTTTGGGGAGGGGGACTCTGATACGGTCTCATAAAGAACCACCTATTCTATTTTTCCAACCAATAAAATATGTTCTACTTTTTTTTTAGCTTTCTTTTAAGAAAATTCCAGTCTTCTTTTTCTAGTCTGACTAAATAGAACAAAACTTCAGGAACTTTTGATTGGCATTAACTATTTTAATTCAGTCTTTAAAAAAGAAAACCTGCAGAAATCTGATGGTTCTGTTCCAAAAACCTTTGAAATAGACTTTTTCTGATGTGGGGTGGAAAATGTTCCATGGAAACAGTGACATACAAGGATCATTGTAAAACCTCGGTTTGAATCCGAGTCACGGCACCAAAATAAAAGAAGAAGTGCTTGCTCTTAATCCAACTGATAATAACTTAAAGGTTTCTATAAAGATGCTTAGGGAACAATTTAATATGTTGATGGCAGATCAGGTGGCTACCAATTTGCGTTATATGAGACATAATACTTTTTGTAATGCTAATAAGCCTGGGAGGTGGTTATCTTATCAGTTACAAAAGAAACAGAAGGCTAGGATTATAGAGAAAGTAAAATATAAAAGTACTGAAGTTTTTCAGCAAAATTTGATTAAAAAGAGTTTTTTAGATTTTTACACAAAACTATACACAAGTGATAATATAAAGGGAATGGACATAAATAAATATTTACAAAGTACATTTTCCTAAACTTTCTGAGGAACAGCAAAATGGGATGAATTGTTTAATTACTGTGGAGGAAATTGGCTTAGCTATCAAGCAGTTAAAAGTGGGAAAGTCTCCAGGAACAGATGGATTGACGTCGACATATTATAAAAATTTATATGAAGAAATGTTGCTGCCATTAAAGGAGCTTTTTAATAGTATCTTGCTGGGAGTACAAGTTCCTCCTTCTTGGAAAAGAGCGTTTATATCATTGATTCCGAAGGAGGATCAAGATCTTACAGAGCCTAAGAATTATAGGCCGATATCATTATTAAATGTAGATTACAAGATTTTTACAAAAATTTTGGCAAGTAGATTAATGCAGGTTATGAAGGATTTGATTCACAGTGATCAATTAGGATTCATAACAGGGCGATACATGAAATATAATGTTAGACAAATTATTAACTTAATTGAGTATCTGGACAAGAACAATCAGATTCCTGTGGCTTTTATATTTTTGGATGCTGAAAAAGCCTTTGATCAATTAGATTGTAAATTCTTATTCTCACTGGTAGAGAAAATGAACTTTGGGAATAATTTTTTACATGCACTTAAAGCTATATATCAGCAACAATCTGCTCAAATTGTTGTTAATGGGGGATTGACTGGAACTTTTAATATTGAAAAAGGGACAAGACAAGGATGTCCATTATCTCCATTGTTATTTGTTTTGACATTGGAGATTTTGTTGATCCAGATTCGAGAATCAACGGTAATCAAGGGCATAAAGATAAGAAAAAAATGAGTATAAATTACGGGCTTTTGCGGATGATTTGGTTTTGATTTTGGAACAACTAATTAGAGTGGTTGATTGTCTATTAGAACTTATAATACAGTATGGAAAAGTTTCTGGTTTTAAAGTCAATAACCATAAGACTAAAATATTATCTAAGAATATGTTAGCCAATGACAAGGAAAGTTTGGTTAAAGCCACAGGTTTTCAGATGGTGAAAAAGATTAAATATTTGGGAGTATATTTAACTGCCTCAAATGGAAAATTGTATAAAAATAATTATGAATTACTATGGACAAAAGTGCAAAAGGATTTAAATGACTGGAAAAAACTGCAATTGTCATTATTGGGGAGAATTTCAGTGTAAAAATGAATGTTCTACCAAAGTTTCTCTTCTTGTTTCAGATGATACCTATTTTAAAAAAAGATGTAAATTTGGAGGAATGGCAGAAGGGTATCAATAAATTCATTTGGGCTGGGAAAAAACCAAGGGTTAAGTTTAAGATTTTGCAAGATGCCCGAGAAAGAAGAGGACTTAAAGCATCTAACTTGAAATTATACTATGATGCAGCCGCCTTAACTTGGATAAGTGATTGGCTTAATTTAACAAATAAGGATACTCTTGCTCTTGAAGGGTGGGATTTAATGTATGGTTGGCATGCATATTTAATTTTTAATAAGAAAGTGGACCGGGCTTTCAAATCACATATTTTGAGGAGTGCCTTACTTCGAGTTTGGAAAAAGTATTATTATAGGTTAAACTATAAAATACCCATCTGGGGGATTCCTAGACATGCAATTGAGGGGATTTCTAAGGGGATGAACTTTGATAAAATTTCGTATAAAGAATTATTAACTTGGTCAGGTTCGGATTGGCATTTAAAATCTCTAGATGTATTAAGGCAAGAAAATATTCTACAGTCATGGTTTCAATATTTACAAATAGTGGACAGGTGGACTGTAGATAAGAAAGAAGGAATAACACTAGAAGATGGAAATCTGGTTATTCAGATTAAAGATCAGAGTCAGGCCCATATAAAAAGAATTTACAATGCTTTAATAGAATTAGACTCTGAAACAGAATTGGTTAAAGACTGTATGATTAAATGGGCTCAGAATATCCAGGATCCGATCCCATTGGACTTATGGGAGACAATTTGGATTAGAAATGTTAGATTTACACAAGCTCAAAATTTGAGGGAAAATTTTTATAAAATATTTTACAGATGGCATTTAGATCCTAAAAAATTATCTTGTATGTATCCAAATTTACAACCCAAATGTTGGAGATGTGGTAATATGGATGCGACATATTTTCATGTTTGGTGGAATTGTAAAAAGGTAAAGGCTTTTTGGATTATGATTTGGTGGAACATTCAAAAGATTTTTAAAAGGAAGATAAAGTTCACCCCTCAATTATTCTTATTGGGTATCTTTGTGGATTTAAATGACAAAGAAACTACTTTAATGTTGAATTTATTAACTGCAGCAAGGTTATTAGTAGGCTCGTATTGGAAGAAGGACTCGTTGCCTACTTTAGAAGAATGGATATTTAAAGTTTCTAACTTTGCAGAAATGGCAAAAATTTCTGCTTATTTGAAGGATCATACACAAGAAAGATATATTATTGTATGGAGAAGATGGATAGATTATATTCAGAAAAAAATATGGGACTATAAAGTTTCATTTATTTTATGAGTAAATTTTATAGTAACTGTTGTAGAGATTTGTTTATATGACTTAATTTAAGGGGAGTTAAAGGTTAAGTATGATGTTTTTTTTTCTCTTTTATTTTCTTTTTTATTATTGTTAACTTTCTTAATAATAACCCTGTATTCTGCTCTGGGAAGCGAGGGGGGAGGGTTGAGGGTGGGTGGGTGGGTGGGTAATGATAATATAGACATGGTAAACGCTTGGGCATTTCCCCTATGCTGCGTTCATGTGTGTGAGAGGGATGAGAGGGGAGGAAGGAGTAGGGAGGAAGTAGGATGGTTAGAGGAGAAGGGGAGGGGAAGAGAGTAGGAGGGGAGGAGAGAAAGAGGAGGGAAGTAGGGAAGGCTTAGAGAGGGTGGACGCAGCCTGGGGGGAATGAGCAGGCGGTACCAATGGTTAGGAATTTAATTGTATTTTGTATCAATAAATGGAAAATAAAAACCTTTAAAAAATAGGTTGTAGTCAGTATTATGTATGGCTTAAAGTGTTAGGAACAATAAAAAAATATGCTGGAAAACTAAAGATGTGATTTCAGAAACATGATAAAGATTATGAATGAGATTTACCATACACTTGGGAATCCACATTAGACATTTCGGAGACCAAAAGAAGGAAACATGGAAAAAGAAAAGATCTTCCCATACTCAGTTCCACAAGATACAGGTAGTCCTTGATTTACAACCACAACTGATCCCAAGAGTTCTGTTGCTAAACAAAGAAGCTGTTAGGTGAATTTTGCCCCATTTTATAACCTTTATTGCCACAGTTGTTAAGTGGATTACTGCAATTGTTAATTTAGTAACATCGTTGTTAAGTGAATCTGGCTTCCCCAGTGACTTTGCTTGACAGAAGGTTACAAAAGTTGATCACATGATCCCAGGACACTGCAGCTATCATAAATATGAGTCAGTTGCCAAACATCTGAATTTTGATCACATGACCATGGGGATGGGAAACTGTCATAAGTGTGAAAAACAGTCATATAAGTCACTGTTTTCGGTGCCTTTGTAACTTTGCATGGTCACTAAATGAACTGTTTTAAGTCAAGGACTACCTGTATTTCTTTGAAGCACCGAAACGTTACCTGAACTTGTATCATCAAACATATATCATCCTGTTTCAATGGATGCAGCTGCTAATAAACTGGTATCCCCTTAAAATCTTCAAGCTCTTCTTGTCTTCTTCAGGTATTGCCCTTGATCCAAGTCTAAGTTGTAAAAGGGGCTAACTGTTCTGATTGATCCTATCGTTAAGAGGTCCAGATACAGTTAATCATTAAACCAACGGGAGGGACAAAGACCTATAAGGTTGAATTTTGAAAAACTCATCACTTAATTAAACAGAAGGGTTCCAAGAAAGAAACTGAATCACAGCTTTGGAAATGACAAACTGAATACAAGGTTTCTCATGCAGGGATGGCAATCAAAGTTACATACAGTTCTCAACTTATTCTCATATAGCTGTTAATCAAATTTCAAAAATTCCCTAGAAGGACAACTTTCAAATCTCCCTCCATTGAGAGTTATTTGCCTGGGTAAAAGCAGTCTAATGTTTTTGGTCCCAGGATACCCATCCACCATCTGCATATGAGATCAAAAACTTATCCCTGGGAGAATACGGCAGGGGAAATGATACACTGCTCCCACCACTACCATCTTTCACCTATTAGCAAACATATTTTTGCAGAAGGGATTCATCCACAACTTCCAAACACTGATGTTCTTGAATTCTTTTTAAATAAAAAGAAATTGGGGTATATCGCTGCCTTCATTTACAGTTTGCTGAACCCCATATTTACAGAAGTAAATTTCACTTCATCTTCTCAATATGAATTTCCCCGTGTTAACTAGGAAGATTCTTTAACTCTATCTGCCTAATTGTAATTATGTAATTGGGAATCCAGATCCTGTGACCCACAATTTACAAAGAAGTGTTGCTAACCAGTTCTCATTTAGTGACTCCACAGTAAAAAGAACTATGTATGTGTTTTGCTTTAGAGCACTGAAAGTCGAACTCTCTCTTCAGACTGCCTTTTTCCCCCCAAAACAATTTAAAATTAGTCACTTTCATTATGAAGAGTAAATAGCTGTGGGGATTAAAATTTGGACTGTGATCTTAACCCAGGACAGGGATCCATGGCAGTTTCATACTGAGAATTGTCCCTGACACCAGGCATCTGTAGGGACATAAAACAGCTAAGGTAATTGTGATTTTCAGGGTGATAATGAACAACACCTAATCAAATGAGGAGCACACTATGAATCAAGAGCTCCTGGCTAGCGTTTCTGTAAAACTAGGAAACTGCAGTTGATCCTATTTACTTTTAAAGTTACTCTACAAAATACACCCATCTACAGAATAGGCTTGTTTTAAATTTTAAAACTTTCAAATGAATGCTTAATTTCCAAGGGCATGATCTATATTTTTGGAAGAGATAAGAATGTTCCTGTTTAATCAGTAGTGGGGAAGTAGGGAAAACATTTTTTTTACCTGGAAATCATTTTATCATTTTGACCCATGCAAAGTGGCAGATTGTGATACTTTTAGTCGACATTCCAAATACTCACAGGGACTAACAGCTGTTCTGGCAAGGTAGGAAAACCCTATTTCTGGCTCATCCTGCTCTTTCCTCGTGCAGATTCAGTTGCAGTATATTACCTGCATAGAAACATGACATTTTGGGGGCATCAAAAAGCAGGAGTGGGGAACCTGAATGGTGAAATTTACAATTTCTCCTGTTTGTCCTGGAGCAACACCAAGGTTTCTTCTGATAGATCAAATAGCAAGCCACTCTTGACCCTCATTTACAAAGAATGTGTCCAGGGCTTTTGCATCTTAGAATGCTCAAAGGCATCTTGGAGAAATCTTGGCTGGACTGTCTTTGTTCCTCAAACAAGCAAACAACACTCTGAGAGGGCGATTGCCAGATTCTTTCAGTCCCAGACCAAATCAGTCAAGAAAGCTCCCTGGAGGACTCCAAGATTTTCTATCACCTTTGGGTCTTACCTGTAACAATCATTCATCCTCTTGCTTCAATTGCAAGCATCCAATTCACTATCACTATTTTTTGAGAGGATGAAATCAACAGATAGTGGTTTTATAATCTCGTTATCACATATGAATTTTTAAAAAGAAGAGAAAAATATATCCCTTGTAAATGGCTTTGATCATAACAAGAAATGTTTATGCAACATCTGCTTCCCCACAAAAAATGTCCTTCTTTTCAAAACAAAAGAAGTGTGGCTTCTATGATTCTTCCCAACCCCTTAATAAAGTACTGCTCTGGGTCATATGACCTAGCAGGGACTTGGAATGAAGGAGTCAGTAATCTTCAGAGTTGCTGCCTTTCCAATAAGGGTGTTTGTTTCTGGATTTGTTTTCTTTACAAGCCCTATTTATTTATTTATGAGACTTATATACCGCTTTAAGTGCAAGTACTCTCCAAGTGGTGTACACCAGTAAGCAATGTATATATATATTTACATTGCCCCCAACAATCTGGGTCCTCATTTTACCTACCCCGGAAGGATGGAAGGCTGAGTCAACCTTGAGCCGGTGAGATTTGAACCGCTGACCTGCTGAACACAGTCAGCTAAAGTGGCCTGCAGTACTGCACTCTAACTGCTGCGCCACCTCGGCTCATTTCTTTATGCATATATTTTATTATTCCAATTTATACAGCTGCCCATCTCATAGGCAGTTTACAGCTAGATTGTCTTCAAACTCAATCTTTCCTTTACCAACTTCTGTCACCAGACCAAATCTGATCCTGTATTATTATATTTTTTTTTGGGTTTTGGACAATAATTAATATATCTGCACACCTTTGTAGGCTGATAGAAGAGATGCTGCTCCTTCATCTGCATTCTCACACAACAGCACTTTTGAAATTATCATTTGTTCTTGTAAAAATCAGAAGACAGATGCAGTGATTTCATTATTAGAGTTTGAAGCACAATATTCTTGTGATCGTTGAGATGATGAAGAAGGGAGAGGAAACAGTGATCCCACAACTCCAGTAAAAAATGGCTCATCAATTAAATTTCAAATATAAATTAGCTTGGTGTACTTCGTGAACTCTGCTCGTATTTTAGCCCGAGTTTGACTCTTCAACCACAGAGAACTGAATGTATCGTACTACTGCAAACCGTGAGGACTTTTCATCATGTTCTTCCCATGTAAAGACAATGCTCCATCTCTAACTCATGCTGCTTCTTTCATTGTTTTTTTCTTTTCACACACACAAACACACACACACACACACACACACACACACGAACTTTGGTAAAAGAAAAAAAAGCTGCACAATGCCTTTTAAGTGGAAATACAGATCCATAAGTGCTAAAACATTTGTTACTTAATAATCCAGTTTGGAACATCAATTTTCAAGTTTGGAATTTTTATTGGTTTTTATATTCAAACACCAATCTAGAAGAATTTTTGGACATTACTTTCTGCCACAAAGGCAACAGCAGACTATTAATTGGGTGAAGATGGAAATGAAACAGAGAATGAACACTCTCCAGTTATCTCTAAAGTCAATTTCCAGCTTTTACTGCTACCCCAAGGGCTCTTATTTGTGTGCAAACCCTACTGAATGAAATGATGCATTTTTGAGTGGAGGAGCATTAGGCCTACATTTATCAATACTGAAGACACAAGCACTATAATTCTTCCCAGTATGTGCTAACTAAATGCTAATACACATCAGAGAGCCAACCAGGACCTGTTTAACACTTTAGATTTGGGTATAAAAAACATCATATTAATGTACTAATATACGTCAGTATATATACATAAATTACCTCTGAATTACAGCCTTATATAAAAGAAATGAAAGTAGCAGCAGAGATATACTTTCAATATCCCTAGCTCTCTCACATCCATGTGCACACATAGATATAACTTGAAAGAAAAAAAAAAGCCCTAACATTATCAACCTTATTTTATAAAGGACAAGACTTCTCATATAGGAAGACTTTTTTGAAATTTCTTGAGAAGCAATGTATCAAATGATATGTGCTGATTTGAAATCAAACCACATTAAATGTGTATGATCAAAGCTCACACTCATCATTATATTATATGGTACCTTAATACATGTAGAGGACTTGCATTATGAAATTATAATGTGACGATGGACCTTGAAGTTTGACCATCAATAGGAAGAAGGCTGTGCTAGCATCTCAGCAGCTGGACAGAGGGCTTTTTAAAGGGACTGCATCGCAGGTTTAGTTAGCAATTTCTACTAGCCAGACATTATTTCAAAACCTCTTTTCCGAAGGCTTGCGATCTTTTCAGTAATCCTGCTATTAAGTAATAAAATAAACTGACTGAAAGCCAATGCATTTTAAAGAACTAATTGTTCAATGCATTTTTAAAAATATTTGCACAGGGTTCAATGTTTGCTGAGTGACCCTGTAGCTCATATTCCTTCTGTCTACTTTTTTTTTGGTAAGCTTATCATAAATGCATGTGCCAATTCCCTGAGAACTTTGGGAAAAGAGTAATATAAAAATGCAAACAGAATCTGCCAGGAAAAAAATACAATCACGTCTCCAGATGAAGGCACACACACCCCCGACACACGTACATATACAAAATGTGTCGAGTGTAGAATTGGCACTTCATCATCTTGGGCACCTGCAATGCATGTATGTCAATCTAGACATGGTTATGGTGCTATAAAGCTCCTTTTAAGAATGGGGAAGGCAAGTTGCTGAGTCATTTCAATTTGTCCAGAAGAGCTTTGCAACTATTATATAACAAAGAGCATGCATTCCCTTCCTCCTATTGCTGGAAATAGAACTTAAAGTCATGGCTCCCAGTCCTTTTTTCTCTGGCTCTGCCAGTGGAGGAGCTCACTTCCTTCCTTATATCTAAAGATGGAAATCATGCAATTTCAGGAGGCTACACAGAAGAGAAGGCATTTGTTCTGTCAAGTCACACTGATAAAATGGCTAGTGGAAAATAAAGTGAGAGATTGGAAAGCAAGGAGAGGAAGAAGGACATTCATTCTCCTCTTCTAGATGATCTTCTGGTGAGCAGAGGAAGGTAATGAAATAATGTATAGGTTTGGAGACCTGGCAGATAAAAATGGTTTCTCTTTTGCAAAAACAGCAGCTAGCATGCACAATATGAAATTGAGCACCCAAGGAGACCAATAGTCCTTGTTGTGCCATGCTCTTGTCCCAGCTACCCTTCTGCATTTGAAGAGAGTGCACCTTTAGTAAGTGAAAATGGAAAAGATGTGCCAGAAGCAACATAATTTATTAAACTTGTATGCCACTCAACTTCCAATGATTCTGGGCAGCTCATTACAATTAAACATAGAAATTACAATAAAATCAATAAAAGATAGCAAAGTCAGCTAACCAGATGGAATGAATAAGGGGTTTCTCTTTCCTCACCAAAGGTCTCACTGTCCTTCTAAAGCACGGCGGAGTGGGAGACATCCATATCTCAGAGGGGGGAACCTCATTCCAGGAGGCAAACGCTGCTGCAAAGAAAGTGGGCTTCCTGCATCTTGATAGATAATACTACTGTTTAATCAAAGGGGCCCAGAGTATGCCAACCGTACAAGATTAATCAGCTAGACAGATATTATGGGAGACAAACAGACAAAGATGCCCTGCATCATGGTAGAGCTGTATGCCTAGTGGTTGAAGGCTGGGTTGCTGCAAAAATTCAAAGCAATGGCCATGTGAATATATATAACCACAGGACAGCAATCAGAGTCAGGGTTGTACCTCTGGGACTAATTGCAGGGGCAAGTAGCATGGTCTCTTAGGTCTAATTCTGTCAATTAGATTCCTTAGATCTAATTCAGAGCTTCAAGACTCACTGACAGCAAAATAAGCCATATGCCTAAAAGTAGAAGGTATGAATGTCAATTTTAGTAATTTTGCTAGAAATAAAAGAGTGAAGAAAAGGTATTTAAAAAAGGTATTTAAGCATGGGGTTGTAGCTTCCTCATGTCTTTTCCAGTAGAAAGCCCATCTTTGCTTAAAATTGTGTTCTAGCTCCTTTTATTGCAAATAGAAACATAAAATAATACAGTTTTGTGTCACCTTAAAGTTTAATCAGCTTATTGTGGCATTAGCTTTCATGGACCAATACAGTACACTTTCCTTTTGAATTATACAATCCTTCATCTTTCTGACCAAAATGGATCTTGTCTGATCGAGGAAAGCACGTCTCATTCAATCTATTCATATTTAAAGGTGCCACAAGATTTTGTTGTTGTTTTCAGTTTATGATTCAACACTGTTGCTTGCAATTACACAGGCAGAATCAAGTAAAATAAACATCAGGAATCCAAAGGACTGAGCAACTCTTCCAGTGGCCTGCAGTGACTATGTGCATCACAATCATTTTCTAGGTTTCATTGCTTCAGTCTTCCAGAAATGTATCAAAAGACACCCATTCAAAAAATCAAAGCCCTAGATACAGATTTAAAATAAGCTAGGTTGACTTGATCAACATACTTTGTTACATTCATAGAAGCTGGATTTCTTTAAATATTACAGAATTTAAATAATCCATAACAGGAAGAAGTAGATGGTCTACAAATATATAAAAAAGGAGAGGAGCATCAAATGGTGTTCATGTAAACTTGATTCTTCCTCCCACTTTTCCTATCTTCAATTTTAAAAATATTTTTGTTTACTATGCTATGTCTTGCTCTCTTTCTGCCTTTTGTACTTGACATACCACAAATAGGAATGTATGTATACAATATAAACACTTATGATTGAAAACTATGGTCAATCTGTGGCCCCAGGACTAAACATTCCTCTTCCCCTACCTTTGAAAACTTTTGCAAGCAAGCAATTCAGACATTTGGCCAGAGGAAAATAGAAAGATATAAAGAATATTTGTAGCTCAGGGTTGAAATGAGGGGTCCTTGATGCTCTCTGAACTTGGTAGTTTCCTTTCAGAGATTACATTACCCAAACTAGGAAACATCATCAATGCCAGCAAGGTCCCCTCACAAAGAGAAAAAAGATTTTTTTAGTGTGATCTTGCCCACAACTAGTTCTCGCCCACCACCAGGCAGCTTTGAGTAAAAGTCCAAACATCCTCCTTCTTTGGGAGCAGCCCCTGTAGACAGAATGCTCTTCATTTCATTCTAGTTACTCAATATGAAGTCTGGATACACCACATTAAGCAGCAAACAAGAGAACACCACAGAGTCCCAGGAACAACAGACCAATCCAGGAGACCAATTAAATGCCAGAAGAAGAAAGAGCATTATAGGCTGCCATTAAAGCAAAAAAGTGGAGCTCAGTAAGTTTAAGAGATTATAAAGCAATATGCTGGCAAAGACTGAATACAGCAAAATGTAGTCCTTCACAGAGCATTTACTAAAATACTTTAGAACACCATGCAATTGGAAGGCTTCCTGGTTCAGACAGAAGCCATTATAAGTAATGATCCTTTGCATAGAAAGGATATTACAAATGAAGCATTACCCTTCAGTAAAATATGCTAAGGCCTCCATATGGCTATAGAAATTATGGGACCGATGTCTTTGGAAGGACTAAAGGAGAGTCAGGATAGCTGTTCCTTGGGTCTGTTTTCATCCAAGATACACAGCTAAGCCACCATTGGCACAGCCTCTAAACCCCCGCCCCCCCCAAATTTACTACCAACTATAATTTTAACATATCACAAAGTAAATATTATTACATACATAGGAAATAATCACACATCAACTTTATGAGAATTAGATCAAGATTTAGTGTAAAATTAAAATATGAATGTAAATAACGTTTAGTTTTGATCAAATCTCTTTTTTTACAAATGCAGTTTCAGCTATGCCACTTATAAATATTAGCATTCAGTCTAAAAAAATGTCTGCATCTTTCCTTTTGTTATAGACCAGTGTATAGTAGACCCTACTAGATTCCTTGCAGCCATGGTCTAAGTTCTGGAATAACAAGCAATCATCAAATACTGCTGCTACCAAAATTCATCATCTGAGCAATCAATCACCCCAAAATCATCCAGAAAACTCATTCTTCTAAATAAGGGATGCACATTTTTTTGTAGCCAGTTGCTGCACTTATTATTTTGGAGAAAGTTGAGTGGGTGGATTCATGTCGTACCTGTGGGTAGGACTCGGGTTTTCTTTTCTTTTTTTAATGGTGACATATTTATTTTAAGGCCAGTTTTCATCTGTTTCTCTGATAACAGCAAGAAACTGGGCCATCACAGTTTTCAGCAATTGCAGCCAGAAGGGTTCCAAAGGAACTGCAGGCTGTTCATCCTGCCCTAAAGGTCAACTGGAAACAACATGAAAGATGTACAATCACACCATGGAGCAACAAAAAACAACTAGAAAGCCCTAGCAAGAACTAACTTCCAAGTCAGGTCATTGATTTTCTGTAAATTTAGTTTCTATTTTCAAGGAGTAACACTCGCTTCTCAACGAAAGTTTTTTCTAATATCTTCAAAATTTCCAATCAGATTCAAGAAAGCATACATTTGAAATGTATCCACTGCTGTGTCTGGATATTTCTGAATGGATGTGGAAAACCACCAAAACTATATAATTAGCATATGCAAATCAGCACATCAATTCAAAATAAATTACTCCATTTGTTACAGTATAGATGCTAAAAGCTAAGATTGAAAAAGTACAGGAATGATTTGAAATGTGGAAACATCAATTTAGGGTGGGAAACTTCTCAGAAGACCTAAGGAGTACAATCAATAGGCAGAAATATATGTTCCTAAGAAAGCTATGGTGGAAAATAGCATACGCTTTAATGGAGAAAACTCAAAGATGCACAACTACCGTTCTAAATTAAGTGTACTAGAAGCAGAGCTGATCATAATGTGCCTCAAGGAGCATTCTTTAGTTTTATCTGTGAGACAGCCAAATGGACCCTGGAGCTGACCTCAATAAATACCATGTGGTTCTGTTAGGTCTTTTCTGCTCCTCCTCCCAAGAGAGTATGTCTGAAGCTGGAGACTGATTTATACCAGAACAAGTAAAAGCAGTCATTTTTGCCTTGCACTTTTCAGAATGCTGAGAGGCCAAAGTACTCATGGAATTCACAATGCAATCCTATGCCTGTGCACTTTCACTTGTCCTGCTAACTTAATTACATCTTCAACTAAGAACTTACAAGGATTGCAGTCCAATCTCACTTTGCTCACAATAAGCAGTCTTTTTTTTGCCCCAAGCAGAACTGTTTGGTATTTTACTTGCAGGATTATCATTTGTTTATTATTTTGCACTCAAGGTTTCCTACAGAATGCTGCTCACTGATCTGGGGACAGGGTTGTGTATACAATATATGCTTGGGGGGAGAAACGGTGGAAAAGCATTATGTTTTTATTTATTAAATTTATATACCACCCATCATGCTATCCAAAGATATGAGAAACATCAGGAGGAAACAGAATGTGATGAGAATCTAAGCAATACGTTTTCCAAATTGTGGAGAGTGTGGAAGCTTCTGCTCCTGCAGAGTTTTTTGTAAAGCTAGATAGTGCAGAAAGAAAGAAAAAAAATAAGGGGAGAACTCAGCAGCTGGCACTGAAGCCATAACCATTTTTACTGAACTATTTTGAATGAAGTGTTCAATTTGAATAAAAATTGGGAGACAGAGTAATTAACACAAATAAGTTCTGGATGCTTAAATGAAAGTTTGCTAGGGGTTGTCATTCATTTTCAAGACTAAGAATCTTTTGAAAATGTCCTCTTTAAAAAGATTCAAGGTATTGCATCAGAAAAAGAAATCAGACTCTTTAAGCAATAGGAGGCACATCCCTTGTTGACAGAGGCATTTTTAGCAATACTAAGTTACTGACCTTTTTTTTGTTGTTGTTGTTCTTTTTAGATCATTCTAGGGGGGAAAAAACAGCATGCTGCTAGAAATTAGAAGAGTAAGAATAGCATTCTCCTCCTCCCCCCCCCCAGGATAGAGGCTGGAGGGGCAGCCACACCTATTGGTAAAGCCTGACAGCTCTTTGGTCCCACCTACCCAAACTGTGCATATTAACTAATGGGACCCAGGAGTCCTTTTGGCTTGAAGGATAGAACCCCAATTGGGATAGAATCCCAATTTCCTGTCACCGAGCTCATTTTAAAGCTGGGGGCTAAGCTTGTACTTCCCGCTCAAACCCAGTAAAGATATCCTTCCTGTAACTAATGCACACACATCCTGGAAGCTAAAAGAGGACACTGTTTAACCCAGTATTTTGACTGGAAGATCCTAGCGGCCTCTTGTATCTCAGCTGCTTTCCACAAACATTTTTGTCCTCATTTTCATGCTCCTGTTTCTCACCCTGAATGATGCAAAACGTGTCTTACAGTTTCATAGTAAAATGGAGTGGCATTTACAAAAAAAAATGGTTTGTAGGTGAGGTATGGGAAGAGAGAGATGTAGAAGGGGAAAAAAAAAATCTAGACTTAAAAGGACGGATTGGGAAACAAATATATGATAATTGGGAGAAAGGAAACATGTATTGACAGAAAGACACACTAACCTTCATTCCCATTTGAAGACTCATGTATTAAAAGGAGACAGGTAATACCTTTTCAAACTTACAAATTATATTAAGGAGGCATAAGCTTTTGTGAGCTGCTGCTCTCTTCTTCAGATCAAATGGAGTCATAAAAACGGATGCTTTTCAATAAAATTTGTTAGCCTGAATAGGTGCCATGGATTGGTTACCATAGATTAACAAGGCTTTCTTCCCACAAAATGTATTGGGGTCCATTTAAAACATTTTAGTGTTGTTCAGGATGGATGACCCGTTCTCTGTCATCCATGTTTCTTATCACAGTACTAGCAAGCTCAGGGAATAAAACCTGTCAGCTCAGCTTCATTCAACCCCAGTAACAAAGCCACTGTTAGAATCCAAGCAGAACTATTTTGTTCCAATGGACTATATATTGCCTCAAATCTAACCCAACCTCAATTCACCTTTTTGCAAAGAGAAATAGTGACTTTCCCAGCTTGTTAGAAGGATCAGCCCACTACTGTAAGGATGTTTAAGTTAAATTTCAGATAAGTAAATTATTGCTGTTACAATGGTAAAGAAAGAAACAGCATCATACAGACTAAACTGAATGTTATTCTGTATTTTTTCTACTTCAAGTGTTATTTGTGACCTGCACAACTTCATCTAACAGAGGGTCTTCAAACTTGGCCCTTTTATGACTTGTGGACTTCAACTCCTAGAATTCCTCAGCCAGAAATGCTGGCTGGGGAATTCTGGGAGCTGAAGTCCACAAGTCATAAAAGGGCCAACTTTGAAGACCCCTGATCTAACATAAATCCAAGAAGTCCAACAAGGCCATTTCAAGCCACACCAGTAATTCTAGCTGCCCCATTTTGGAAGAAAATAGCCTCTTTCTCTAAACCTGTGTTGATGCAGCATCACTCAGTCACTGTTTCTCACCCCTTTGCAACTTAAGAGAGGGTAGTAAAAGTGAAAAATCTGGGTTTTCCCTGCCAGTGAGAGAGGTGGGGACCTACAATAATGAATGGAACAACCTACCTGCCCCCTTCTGCTAAATCATAGCAACTGTACAGAAAAGGCACTCCCACACGTTGCCTGCAAAAGCCCCCCCACACACCCCATCCTTCTGCTTGCAACTTGAAGAATCCGGTTTCCTCTCCATCTCTGGCTCACCAGCTCTCTGCTGCATTGCTGACCCTGTGGCTTTTCTCTCTACTTCCCTCTCTGGTACAAGGCAAGTGGCTCTTGCAGAAAAGAGAACCCACATCCATGTTAACCACCCCACCATACACCACCCCCTTTCTCAGCAAGTCCTATTTCCAAAGGGTGAGGTATGCATTGCGGCAAAGAAAGGGGGGGGGACACAGAGCAATTATGACAAGGTCAATGTGGCTTTGTGTCAAAAGGGTCTGTTTCTCTTGCCTCAAAGATTTCTTGAAAGTGTTCACCACACCTCTTGTAAAGGGAAAAATGTGGTCATTTTGCATCCACCCTGTCTGCCAGGCTTCCCTCTTGCACCTCCAAAGCCATTCGGATCTTGCCACCTGCCCTCCAAGGCTCCCAACATCACCATCTCATGCACCAGGTTTTCCTCCATCTCAGATCTACACATTTCTTCTTTCCCATTCCTTCTTTCACCTTTCCACTCCCTCCTCCCGCCTCACTCCTCCTCTTCACGACCAGGGAATGAGCATTTGCAACAGTTTAATGCAAGCCGAATGGGCGCGGAGGAGGCACTTCGACCTCTCCCCTAGGCTGCTCCCAGCTCCTATTGTTCAGTTGCAATGCTCCCGTCGGCAGACTCGCTCTAGCTTGTGGGCTGGGGCTGACGAAATGGGACCATCTACGCTAAGCAGAAACGGTGGCGGGGGGGGGGAGGCGGCTTCGCGAAAGAAAAGAGCTGGCATTTACAAGTACGCCGCGACATGCAACGCGGTCGGGAGGGAGCACCGCGTCCCTTCTCCACTCGTGTCTCTTCTACGGGAGGGCAGGGGCGGCGGCAGCCTAGAAATGCAGGTTCTAGACCGAGGCGCTTTGCAACGGGATCGGTTCTGGCAGCTTCTTCCCCCATTCCCTGCATCTCATCTCCAAGCCTCTTTCCCGTCCGATCCCCGCTCCAGAGCCGAAGGTGTCGGCCGCTAGCTGCGCTTTGACGCCTGGAGATGCGCGTCGGTGAGTGAGACTGGAAAAGGCCCCCTCTAGCCCCCACTTCCGCGGGCGGCCGCCTCTCTGTCAAGGCAACCCGAGGCGCTCCGATCCCGCAGAGAAAGCGCCTCACCTGCAGGATCCCGACGTGCGCAAGGCACAAGCGGTTGCCCGCCGGGGATGTGCGGACAGCCCAAGGCGAAGAAGGTGCACAAAATGACCCTTGGAAGCTCTGCGGAAATGCGCAGCCGGCTGGGGCAAGGTCTCCTTGGGCACCCCTCCCAAAGAGACCCTCCCCCAAAGATCTCGGCTGTCTTTCTCCCCCTCCTCCTGAAAACACGCAGAGACGGGAGGAGAGACACACCCTAGTCCGAATTTCACGCCGCCCGATTAGGCGTCAATGGGGGGCCCGACTGCTCGCGGCGTGGGAGGGCGGTGGTGGTAAGATGTCCTTTATCTTTCCTTCCGGAATGACCTCGACCGCGATGGGTGGAGAAGTGAATGGGTGATTATTTTATCCGCATAACCATTCACCCTTACCCGCCCCTAGCGCGGAAAGAAAAGCCTACAGCTAGCCGACCCTGTCGCGTTAGAATGGAAGCGATCGTCCTGGCTCGCGTTCACACGCCATCAGTTCCACCTCGCCACCGACCACAATTCCCAAGATCCGCGCTCGCCCTTCCCAACCCACACGACGCAGCCTGGCTCAGGTGTGGGTGTGAATTCCCCCATGCACATCTGCGCCTTTCATCGCGGGTAGGGGACCCCGGGGGGGGGTTATCCTGTACCTCTCATTTTATGCTGTACCTAAACGCAGGGAGGGGATGAGAATCTGCTCATCCTCTCTGCCGCCCCCCGCCAAGATTTCGATTTCCCTCGCCCTTCCAGGCCAAAGAGCCCCATAGTGGGGCGAGATCCCCATCTACTCCTCACCGAAGGCATACACAGGAATGACGGAAACGTGAAATACCTACAGTGACCATGCTGGGGGAGCGCCGGGGTCCAGCCGGGCGGCGGCGGCTCCTCGGAGGACGTGGACTGCCGTACAATCGGGCTTCTTCGTCTTCCCCGGGTGGGGCGGGTCGGAACGGATTGGTCCCGCGTGCGGGAGGGGTCGCTCTGCCTTCCCGATCGATGGCGATCTGGACCCCCCCAACTGCAGTGGCGCATACAAAAGGGGGGTCCGCCCGTGCGGAGGGGAAGAAAGAGAATAAAAATGGTTGCGGGTAATGGAAAGAAACCCGGTCTTGACCAAACCAATTCCCTTTTTGGGGTAGAGGAAGGGAGGGAGGGAAGGAACCGAACCGAAGCGGAGGGGAAATCGCAGGCGTCAAAGTGGGATTTAGGAAAGCGTGCCAAATCTCTGGAAAGAAACAAACCAAAAACGAAAAAGAAAAAACGCGGGAGGGAGGAGAAGAAAAGAAATAGATTAGGGTGGATATTTAAAGGAAAAAGATTGAAAGGAAAAGGAATAGAGTTTAAAAAAACGGAGGAGGGACAGACGCAGGCGACAGACCCGCGAAGGAGCACACAATGCTCCTTTAAACGCCCTTGACTATTTACACCCGGAGATATTGACGAGGGGGGGTAGGAGGGGGATGGGCGGGCGCTCTTCCTCCCAGGCCCCCCTCGAGGCCTGTCTTAGGCTCAGACAAGGCGCTAGTCCATGGGGGGCGCGGCAGCTGGGCTCGCCTCTTCGACCCCCTCGGCCTTTTTATGCCCCCCCACTCCATCTACCGGGCCAGATTTTATGAACCCCGCACTCCCAGGGCCCCCACTCATTGGTTGGTGGCTACAATCCGTCGCGTAGCCGCGCCACTCCCCGCGTCTTTAGAACCCTCCACTTCGACGAGGAGAAGCCGACAGGGGGAGATTAATGTTAGTTGGAGCCTAATGCTCGGGAGAGAGTTCCCCCCCCCCGCCCCATCATTGCCCTTCTTTCCCTTATCTTCAGATGCCCCGAGTGTCTTCAGAGGAGAGACTTCGGGTGGGCGTTCAAACCACTATCGTCGCGGGAAGGAGATAAAACCGAGCAAGACGCCATTTAGGGGGAGACGGGGGGCGGGAAGGATCGTACTGATCGCCCCAGAAAGCGGGGTGGGGTGGGGGAACGAATGAGGGGAGACGGATTCCAATAGGGCCCTGGTAAGCCTGAAGGGGAAGCTGGAGCGCCACATTCAGAGGCAGCAAGTGCGGCCATGAATTGCCCTTCGGCGTCCATTGCAAGAGGGGCAAGGATGCTCGGCACGGCAAGCGGGGCTGCAAAATGCCCGGGACCGGGCCTGCCTGGAAAGCGGACGGAGGGCGAGTTCAAGGCGCGTTTTCAAAGACGCCCCTGCCCTTCCCGTGGCGGCCTGGGCTTCTCGGGGAGACACAAAGGCCGCCCTCGCGGAGAGGCTCGCTCAGTTGCCCCAAGAGGGACCTCACGTGACCGGGACGCCCCACGGCGATTTCCTCGTTCTCTTTTTCTTTAAGAGAAGTGAGAAGCAAGCGATTCAGTTGTGAGCAAATGCTACATCCACTCCAGGGATGGACACGAACCTCAGGGTACCCTTCTGATTGAATTGAATATTAGTTTTTAAGACAGGTTCCCAGATTGAGTAGCACAGCAAAACTAGTAATCTATCACAGTGATGGCGAACCTTTTAGAGATTGAGTGCCCAAACTACAACCCAAAACCACTTATGCATCGTTGGGTGCCAGGTGAGTGTGGCCCATTGGATGGGTGTGACCCATTGGATGGGCGTGGCTGCAGTGGTAACGGCAGACTGGGTGGGACTAAAAAGTTCAATCAATCAATCAATTCCAACTTTGCAAGATTTTTTTCATGAGAAATTGAAATTGATTGATTAATTATTTTTTTTGCACATGGAGGTGGAGGCCTAAAGTGAAAAGGTTTTATAAAACCCAGCTGAAGGCCTAGGACTGGGCGACGGCGCAGGTGCCCACAGAGAGGGCTCTGATACCGCCTCTGGCACCCGTGCCATAGGTTCGCCACCACTGATCTATCACATTCTTGCATTTTGTTTCAGCTAGGCTCTAAGTATTTACAGATCAAGCCATTGTTGCTTTATCACTGGCCCATCCCTTCTGCTACCTTGTGGCATTATAATTCCCATTGAGATTTACTTGCCTGCAGGAATTTTTCTTACCCTTCTTGGAGATTTGGGGATTGAACCAAAGGAATTTTTTTCATGCAGGGTCCCATTCTAGAAAAATGCATACAGAAAAGAGCCGTGTGGCCTCTGCTTAGCTGGAGAGTTTGCTATGGTGTTTGATAATGTGAAATATCCCTGTTAACTCACACAAATCACATAGAATTTAAAGTTACAAAAACTGAAAGTTGCAGACTTATTTTACCCTGGCAACAGGAAAGTGTCCCCTTTTCATTTGGCTTTAAAGGTAATATTGTTAACTGAATCTCAGAACGGTACTCTAGTTAAACATAGTACACATAGACACCTGGTGTCTCTGAAACCTGCTGGTAGACTTCATTTTGTGTGTTCCAAATACATTGCTTCTTGCAATTGAAGTCAGTGAGCCAGGCATAAGAATAATTGGAGAATTAAAGTTAAACTTATTGAGGCCTAGTTAACAACAATGACACATTTCAAGTTGGCCACAGTTTTTACTTAGTGTAATCCTTTGAATATTTACTTAAAGTCATATTGTGTTCAATCAAATTTGCTTCTAGATAAGTCTAGGATTGTAGAGTAGCTTCAGATTTGTCGTTCCTTCCATCTCTTATCCTTTTTTTCTTTATAAAAGAGCTATTCTGATTATGACCTGGAGCCCTCATACAGTGCTCTATACCAACGCAACACAAAGAACTTGAGAATTTGAGCCAGATCTTTATAGTAAGATCTCCATTTCTTTATGGAAGAAGCTGGAACAGATTTCTTGTAGATTCTAAAATAGAGTTGTTCGATTTAATTTTGGCAACATATTCATGCTCTTTTCATGGCAATAGTTATTGGTTTACTATAGGCAGACTTCTTCCAGGATATTTTTTTTTCAACTTTGTAGTCTAGCAACCAGCCATGGATCTTCCTAGTGGTGTCCCCTTCAAGGACAAATCAGGTTTATTTTTTTTTTCAAAATTAATCTAGGATATTATCTGAAGTCATGCCCTTATTGTTGTTGTTTTTTGTCCTTGGTGATACATTTGTAGTATGTATGATACATTTATATAGTGGAAGCTCTTCTTGAATTATTTATCTTCTGAAATCTATTTCCTTATAGATATTTGAATATTATTAATCTCTCTTCCATAATTTAGCCTGGTTCCAAGTGTATTCAAAATATGCTTCCATGATCACCAGATCAAATTGAACTGTTTGGGCTGAAAAATAGAAACCCACCACCTAAATCCATAGAGGAGTGAATAACAGCCATTTTGCTTTTGATCTTATATTGTCACTTAAACTTTCCCTTTTTTCCTGACCTGGAACTGAAGTTTTGCCTACTTTTTTTTCTCCAGAATAAAAATTGCTCCACAGAAGAACAGACCTACTTTGATTCAAAGGATGGCACTTTTGACTTGTCATACATTCCCCCAAATATTAGGAATGGGACTAACCTGAGCATTATTTTACAGAAAAAAATAGTCCATTGCTAAATCTGCACCACCAATCAAATGACCCACCCCCCATCCCCCAGTCTGCTACTTCTAAGATATATCTTGATTTTTTTCCACAGAAGTACTCCATGCAACAAGATTTTGCTTCTGCTCCTGATAGTAGTGAATTCATTTTTTCAGCTGAGTGCCTCACTTAGTAACCGGCTATATAGCTATATAGCAGTTCTTAAGCACTTTTTGCAGTCATCATCTCCATTTTTCCATATTCTATAAGGCAATGAATATTTCTATTTCCCATTTACAGACAAAATAACTGGAGCTGAAAAGAAAGATCTGCAGAGGCCCAGCACATGATTCAGCAGCTGAATTATGATTTAAAATGAGGTCTTCCATCAAGAGTTATCCATATAACTTCTATAACACACTAATTCATACTGTTTTCCTTAAGCTTATTTAGTTTAATCTCACCAAGAGATTGTTGAATTGGGATTGAAGGCTGAATACAGCAGTAGCAGCAAAGGGCATTTGTTCTTTCTTGGCAGTCCTTATAATAGAAGCCCATGAACAAACAATGAAGAAGCCCATGAACAAACAATTTCCTTTATCATATCTTCTTCCAAGCTCAGAATAATCCTTTCCTATTAGAGGGTCCAAAAGTTTTGCATTTTCTCACACAAGCACATCTAATGCCAAACCTGAGATCAGAACCTGGGAGTCCTATTCCATCCCTCAGTTTTCTGGAGACATTTTGTTTTCAGGTGTTCTCTATCCCTTCCCTGCTTCTAGAAAGTCTCATTAGAGGTGTATTTCCCCGCTTTTTTACTTCCTCCCACCTTGCTATGCAACACTGAGCAGCCTATTTATGAGGGATACTGCCCATGGCTTTCAGAAAACTAACATCCATTTCTCTCTTTGGCTTCCCTGTGGATCGTTTCTCCACTGAAATCAAGAGAGCTCATCCTCCCCCCCCCCCTGGTCTTTCAATGCCTACTTGCCCCATCAACCTCTATGCAAAAAAGCCAGTGAAAAGGACACACACACCACACACCGCCTGCCTGACAGAGGTTTCCATCCATCTGGTACCCCACAGCTGAGTTTCTCCCCACCAGGAGGACCAACATTCATCATTCTGAAATAGACACCACTTCTGTTGGCCTCTGAGGACTGGTCTCTTCCACTTCAACGTTTCCAGGTCACCGGCCCTGGTTTCAGTGGGTGGGAACATTTGAGAAAAAAAACTGGTTTAAGGAATGCTAGGCATGGCCCCTACCTCATTTGTACTCAGGAAATATCGGTCTGGATCTTGTGGACATCTGCTCATTTTCAGTAATGTTTCCATTTCTAATGAGAGAGAAGAGAGGAACGGAGAGGATCACGCTTAGTCCCAGGGGAGAGAAGAAGAGAGACACGCACGCATGCATAACTAGGTAACGGTTTGGTATCCACGTCCGGTGAATTATAGCTGCGCTGGGCCTATTCCGCGGGGAAGATCTGCAAGCCGCACAGATTACACTGCAGCAGAGAGGAACCAAAACTGATTTCATCCCTCCAATCAGTCCTTCTCAGGGAGTTACTCCCACATCTGCTCAAAGAGGGAATTTAAGCCAGGACCTGATCCTCTAAGAGGGAGCTCCAAGAGGAAATGGGTTGTCCGCAATCCTAAACCATCCACCAAGTCATCACGGACAGCCAGGCTGGAGAAAATCCCTTTCAGCTGCAACCACATGGTGACAATAGTTGCCAAGATGCAGCTGCTCCTGGAGTGAGGACCTGAACAACTCGGGGGAGAGAATTTCACAGAGTGCAATCATTTTGATCTGAAGGGCTGGGAGTAATGAAGTATATGAGTGGAAAGGGATGGCATATTTCCTGTAGCCAAGATAAGCCCTGTGATTTAATGGGGACTCTTTCAGGCTTCCACAGTGGACTGTCCAGCTATATGGTAAATCATGAAGCCAATGTGCAATTCATGAATAGCTGCAGTTTTGTTATGTAGCCAATGCTTTGCATGTTGAAAGTCCCAGTTCTAATCATTAGCCTAGCACCAACCAGGAACCTGGGTAAGGAGGCTTAAGGAAGAAGGCTCCTTTCTAGAAACCCCCATGAAGACACACTCTATAGCTATATGATGGTTGAATACCCAACAGAAAAGGCAGTTTCATACAATTAGATTTAACGCCATACGTTCTCAGTGATTTTTAAATTTGGACCCAATATAATTCATCCCAAATATCTCCCAGAACTTAGGTATACCAGAGGAAAAGTGGTTTGCTTTTGGAATTGAATGCTGCTCCGATACTTCCCTCCAGCAGGGGGAGAATGTCTCTTCCTGGATCTCTATGCAAAGCTTTGGCTTTACTTGTTCCAGCCTCTAACTTTCCTCCTCAGAATAAAAAACCATAGCAAACTTTCTCTTAGAATACCCACTAAATAGAGTGTTCCCATTTATGTAGCTATAGAAATGTTTTAAATAGGAAATCAGTGTTTGGATTGGCTGCTCCTTTCTCATTTGCTTTTTTATGGGAAAAGAGAGGAAGAGGCCAGGTTGGAGATAACACTTCCAGTTTACTAGGGGGTTTTGCCCTTTGTACCAGCCCTTGTTTTCTGCTATTGGAAAGCTATTTCCCAAATCAGACAACTGGATTTAGTCTTCTTCTTGAGTGTAAAATGGCTAAAACTGCCTAGTTACTTTCTCTAACTAGCAATATAACCAATCTGTTGGTTTCCTCCAAAAAAAGCCCTTGACTCAGGAGGACCCTCATAACCAAACCTTTTTATAGTGAGCTATTGACCTTCCTCAACCTGGCAAATACTGTGTGGCCAGGTTGGGAAAATCTGATTTATAAGATGGCTGTAATTTGGGAAGACAGCAAATTTGGACATACCGAAGTCAGTTAATCTAATTTCAACTGTCCTAAAACACTCCACTGAGGACTCCCTAAATCAAAATATGGAGAATGCTGCTGCTGCTGCTTCTCTGCTGCTGTTGCAATTTATTCTGAGCATTCCTGGGTTTGTACTGTATCCCCTCACTTCCCTCTTTTAATTTCTGTTTCATGTAAGCTCTTGTTGATTGGCTGTCTGTTTCCTGCCAACATTCCCACTTTGTTCTTCCATTATTTCACACATAAAACATGCTCAATGTGTCTGCTTCCTATATTCTTTCCTTAAACTTATCTAGCCTTCACTTTGGGGCTGGCATCTTTGCTACTATCATGTTTTTGACCCCTCTTTATTGGATCTTACCCAAATACCATTTGAATATGTCTTTGAATTTTGCTTTGGAGAATTTCCCCTGTCCATCCTATTGGTGTACAAAAACCTATTAGCCTTGCTGTGCTTATCTGAATTGGGGGAGAAGAAAGTCATCCTTTATTTGATGCTGGGCTGAAAGCCCATATCTGTGAATAATATTTCATCAGGCTTCTCCCAACTCATTTCACTCTGTCCCTGCAGAATATCTTGTATAATATGCTGGAGGCAGTCAGAAGCGGAAACAGAAATGGAACTCATGACATTAGTTACAGGCAATAGGTTGGGGAACGGAGACAGAGACAGAGAGATTGCTTGGGAAATGCTACAGCATTCTTCTCCAACTTACCCCTCTGTACATGCAGACTTAAAATATAGTCCCCCCTTTTATGGAGAACACCTGATTAAAGACGGGTAATTTGTGCCATCCAGCTTGAGAAATAGATCTACAGCTGTGTGTGAAGTATGTTCTCAAGAATCGTGAGTCTCAAAGTTCAAAGCCATGTAGCCATAAGAGAAAAAAGACACGCCCCTAAATAATCAAAGACATTTCACCCCCCCCCCCCCGAAACAAGCTAAGACAATGCTGCCAAGAAGTTTTGGCTCTAGTGGCTTTAAAGTTATGATTTCTAGGAAGTCCCAAAGGTTTGATCTAGAGCTCAATACTGAGAAGTCATAGATAATTTGCAAATAATAATATGCCAACTTATGAGTCCAGTGTCACTAAATAGAAGCATAGCATATTGTATGCTGTGATTAAAAAAAAAACCAGGAGAGTGTATGCCAAGCATCCCGTTGGCCTATACAGCAAAATAAACTCTGGGACATTTTTGATTACCAAAAGAGTATAACTGACAGATCCATATAGGAACAGAAAAAGCAAAGCCAGTCCTAAGGTTTTGGCATGAAACACAGCAAGGTAAAGAAACCCTTTTCTTCCCCAGACCACCCATTGTCTACTGTCCATCAATCCAGGTTAAGCATTTTGTTTTGGGAAAACAGTCTACACCTTCCAAAAGTCTTCAGCGTCTGACCTTGAAGTTGCGAGATTTTCTCAGGCTGCAAATGGCTCACGTAATTTCGTTTTCTCCTCCTGGCTCCCCGCACCTAATTCCCCCCCCCCCATAGCTTCTTTGTAAAGTTGCAAGCAGAAAGCGAGTCAATCCTGACTTTTTTTTTATTATAACAGTTTATTATTAGAATACTTCAATTCATGGTTTGCTAATGCAAAGGTCAGCCAGTTATTGTAATGTTCTTAAGAATAATCATTTTGTGTTTTGGTATGATTTAGGCTTACCCAGAATAGGATTTATCTTTTTTTTTCAATCATGCACTTTATATCTGTTTAAAATTGGCATTCGCTAATTACCGTCAAAATTATAGTAAATAAAAGTCTTATTTTAATTATTCAGTGAGAGTATTTGGGTGAATCTTATTTTGAAGAAAATGTATTTGAATCCTTTTATTTCTAGCAATCATTTAATTTAATCATTTGCTCATGATTATGAAATAATAATAATAATAATAAATGTAGTAGCTGATGCAGTGCAACAGCATCTAGTTGAAAACAATCTCTTTCCACCTGAGCAGAAAGGAAACCGCCCCAATAGCAGAGGAACAAAAGATCAACTCCTAATAGACAAAATGATCTTGGAAAACTGCAAGAGAAGGAAGACCAACCTGAATGTGGCATGGATTGACTACAAAAAGGCATTTGACTCTCTGCCACATGATTGGATAATAAAGTGCCTAGAAATAACAGGAGTCAGTAGAAACATCAGAAAATTTGTGCAAAGATCGATGGCACAATGGAAGACACAGTTGCAGATCAATGGTGAGAAGCTGGGAGAGGTTAATATCAAGAGAGGAATATTTCAAGGAGATTCATTATCACCATTACTATTTGTTATTGCACTGTTTCCTCTGTCAACAATACTGAATAACTCAGGACATGGCTATCAAACATCAAAAACATCTGCCAGACTATCCCACCTCCTTTATATGGATGATCTGAAGCTGTATGGAAAAACATCATCTGAAATAGAATCGCTGCTCAACACTGTCCGTATATATAGCCAAGATATTGTAATGGAGTTTGGCTTGGACAAATGTGCCACACTTACTATCAAACAAGGAAAAATAGTGAAAACTGAAGGAATCAAGATGCCCCACGAAAATAACATTAAGAGTCTGGATGAGGAAGAGTACTACAAATACTTGGGTATCCTTCAAGCTGACAACATCAAGCACACTGAAGTCAAGAAAAAGATTAGAGGTGAATACATCAAGAGAGTGAAGAAGATCTTAAAGTCCAAACTCAATGGAGGAAATACATAAAGGCAATCAACACCTGGGCAATCCCAGTATTAGGTACACAGCTGGAATAGTGGACTGGACTCAAGCAGAACTAAAAGCAATGGATAGGCAGACCAGAAAAATAATGACAATGAATCATGCCCTTCATCCACGCAGTGACATTGATAGACTTTATCTACCAAGGCAAATAGGTGGGCGTGGAATGCTACAAGTACATCAGATGGTTGAAGAAGAAAAAATGGCTTTGGAAGAATATCTGAAGAACAATGATGAAGATGCACTGAAATTAGTATATCAGGAAGGCTTACTAACTACTGGAGAGACCAAACTGGCCTACAAGAAAGACCAAATGAAGAACAGAATAGAGGCATGGGAAGACAAAGCACTACATGGCCAATACATGAAAAAAATAGCTGGGAAAGCAGATAATAATAAAACCTGGCAATGGCTAAGAGCAGGAAAATTGAAGAAAGAGACCGAGGGACTAATTCTGGCTGCACAAGACCAAGCCTTAAGGACAAATGCATACAAAGTCAAAATTGAGAAGACAGCAACAGACAGTAAGTGCCGCCTATGCAAAGAAGCTGAAGAAACAGTGGACCACTTGGTAAGCTGTTGCAAGAAGATTGCACAAACTGATTACAAGCAGCGGCATGACAAAGTAGCAACAATGGTGCATTGGAAGATCTGCAAAAAATATCATTTGCCTGTAAGCAAAAACTGGTGGGATCATAAAATAGAGAAAGTCATAGAAAATGATAAAATTAAACTGCTCTGGGACTTCAGAATTCAAACAGACAAGCACCTGCAACATAACACCCCAGACTTAACAATTGTCGATAAGAAAGACAAAAAAGTCTGGATAGTGGACGTGGCAGTGCCTGGAGATAGCAGAATAGAAGAGAAAGAACTGGAGAAGATAACAAAATACAAAGACCTACAAATAGAAATAGAAAGACTGTGGCAAAAGCAAGCAAGGGTAGTACCAATAGTCATAGGCTCCTTGGGTGCAATCCCAAAACAACTGGAGCACCACTTGAACACCATTGGCATTGACAAATTCGCTATTAGTCAATTGCAAAAGGCGGCCTTATTAGGAACTGCTTCCATCCTGCGACGATATCTGTAATACCATCAAACATCCACATCTGCCTATCCCAGGTCCTGGGTAAGGACTCGATAGGTAGACAAAATGCCAAATCCAGTCTGAACATCTGGCTGACTGTGCGATGATCATAATAATAATAATAATAAATTGGAAGGGACCTTGGAGGTCATCTAGTCCAACCCCCTGCTCAGGCAGGAACCCTACACCATTTCAGACAAATGGCTGTCCAGTCTCTTCTTAAAAACTTCCAGTGTTGGAGCATTCGCAGCTTCTGGAGGCAGGTTGTTCCACTGGTTAATTGTTCTAACTGTCAGGAAGTTTCTCCTTAGTTCTAAGTTGCTGCTCTCCTTGATCAGTTTCCATCCGTTGCTTCTCATCCTGCCTTCAGGCGCCTTGGAGAATAGCTTGATTCCCTCTTCTTTGTGGCTGCCCCTGAGAATACTTAAAACTAGCATTGTTTATATAAAATGAATAGTCCATATCAGAAAACTTCTGCTCATAGAGCAGGACTACTTTCTGTTAGCCTTCTTTATTTTGTAGATTTACTTCCCCTTTCAAAATCCATTCTGGTCTCTTAGGGATTCCTTAAAATAGAATTTGAATGCATCAGTAATATATGCAAGAATCCCATCACATTCATGAGTGGAAACAGATTTTGCACTGAAAAATGCAGAACATACTACTATTACTCCTACTATTAATAATAATGATATGAAACTATTTGGAAAAAAGCTGTACACATACCCCTTGATAGACAACCATACTGGATCTTGCTCATTACAGTTGTATGTTGCATTGGTTGTAAAACAGATCAATCTTATGACTGATCTGATTTTATGACTTTTTTGTGATGGTAGTTAAATGAATGCCATGGTCATAAATTGAATGCCATGGTCATTGAGCAATGATTTTCTGTGGGCACAGTTTTGTCGAAAACCAGAAGAAAGTACTGGCTTAGGCAAAGCTGTTGTAAAATGTGGTCATGTGATCATGTGATGCTGCAAATGGCTGTAAATGTAGCGATGTTGTCAACTATCTGAAGTTCAGTCATGTGATCACAGAGGGAGCCTGACTGTCAGAACTTCAAATCTAGGTTATAAGTCCTTTTTGGGGTGTGTCATAACTTTAAACAGTTGATAAGTAACCAGTTGTAAGTTGAGGACTACCTCTATGTCCTGCAGAAATGGAGGCAGAACTTTACTTCAGATCAAACAAACTGTCAAAGAATAAAAGCATGCATTAGCTGACCATGTAAAAGACATCCAGGAACAAGTTAAAAAGTGGAACTTACTAAATGTACAGGAAACAAAGTAAATGTTGAAACAATGTAATAAAAAAACAAACAGAATGCTGGAAAGGAAAAGCATCACATGGACAATTTGTACAAGCCATCAATGGGAAAATGGATAAAGATAAAATCCGGCAATGGCTTGCAACTGGTACATTAAAAAAGAAACCAAAGGCTTGTGTTTGGCTGCACAAGTGCAAGCTATTTGAATTAATGCAATCAGGGCCAAAATTGAAATATCATGAAATGTTTCAAAGTGCAGATTGTGCAAAGAACCAGAAGAAACAGTAGATACAGTATATTCAGCTCATTTAAGAATATCACGCAAAGTGATTATAAACAACATTATAGAGACACCAAAATGATTATAAAAAATATTATGTATTAGTAATGAAAAAATGGTGGGAATTAGAGCTGACAAATTAGTAAGAAATGAGCAGGTTAATATATTGTGGGATTTCTGAAAACAGATAAAATCTTGGCTCACAACACAGTAGATACAACTGTGATTGAAAAGAAGAAAGTGTGGACAATTGATCTGGCTGTCAACAATCTGACTAGCGAACCCAACAAAAGGAATCCTCAAGGCAATTAAGTCCCAGCAAGCATAACTTTATTGAGTACAGCTTCTCAGAACTGAAGAAGCAGAACCAACTCTGAGGTTTCCCGTGCAAAAGCTTGCTTAGTTAAACATTAGATCCCCACATCTCCCCCACCGGTTGTTCACACTGTCCAACAGTAATATTTCTTTTTGTTATACATTGAGCACTTGCGGCAGTGACCTTGGTTTGATGCAAGCTCTCATGGTCCATGAATGGCTTCTTGGTGTTCCATTCCATTTCCTCCCCCCTTTTCTTTGGCAAGATGATGAAGCTAACAGGCATTGTAGCTATTCAATCTTGACCTGTTGACCCCCCAAAAGAAAGGACAGACCTGGGAAAACATTAAACACAAATTATCACCATTAATCATTAATATTCAATTATGGTTTTGGGTGTTGAGGGTATTTATCATAGAATTTTCTTATTCATCAGTCTGCATTAACATTATGAGTAGCTACCCATTCCACATCTGCTAAGAGGTATCCTTTCCACTGTACTAAACACTGCAGTTTCCCTTTAAAAAATCGTGAGTCCAGTATTATCTTAATCTCATAGTGTTCCTCCCCACCACCACAACTGGAGGAGGAGGAGGCTTGTGTTCAATTGGCTTTAGGCTTGAAAAAGTTTCAACAAACTACAATGGAACACAGATGGACCCGTCTTAAATATTTTTACAATTGTAGCTCGACTGTAACTGGGTTTATAATTTGAACAATCAGGAAGGGCCCTATATATTTAGGGCTTAGCTTTTTACATGGTTGCCTCAACTTAAGATACTTGGTGGATAAGCACACCTTATCCCCAATGCTAACCTCTCTTCCAGTCAGTCTGTTGCTTGTATGGCCTGGCCTTATTCAGCGGTTTCTGTACATCCCCCCAAGTGGTTTTTAGGGTCTCCATTTACTCAACTAGAGACACTGAGGAAGGAAGTTCTCTCAGAAGTTCTGCCATAGATACGAATTGTACTCCTGTAGCTATTTTAAATCGGGTGAACCAAGTGCTACTATGTACTGAGTTGTTATACACCACTTCTGCAAAAGCCGGGAGCTTTACCCAATTAGTTTACATAGCAGTGTAAATATTGCTCTATCACTGAATTCACCTTTTCAGCCTCCCTGTTAGTACTCGGATGAAATCTTGAGTTAAGCCTTGGGAAGAGCCTATTAACTTCGGTAACTGCCGCCAAAACTTTACAGTGAATTGCACCTCCTGGTCAGAAATGATGCATCTTGGAACTCCATGCAGCTGGTATACATGCTCCACGAACAACTTTGCCAGAGTTCGGGCTGATGGAATCTTCAGGCATGCCACAAAGTGTGCTTGCTTTGAAAACAAGTCGATTACAGTCCAAATCACTGTATTCCCAGAATTCTTGGGTAACTCCACAATAAAGTCCATTACGATTTCTTCCCATGGAGCTTTACGGTTGGCTACTGGCTGCAACAGTCCCGGGGGCTTTCCCAGTAATTGTTTTGCAGAGGCATATATTGTGCATCCAGTAACATAGCTCTCTATGTCCTTGTTCATCTTGGGTCACCAAAACTGCCCCTTGGCCAGATGGAGGATTTTCATGAGTCTGAAATGTCCTTCAGTTTTCACGTCATGGCTTCTTTGCAGGATCTGAGTTCTTAGGCTGGCTGGGACATACAGCTTATTCCCCTTCCATGCCAGGCCCTCTTTCACTGTCCCCTATTCAGGAACTGCTCATCTTCTCTCGGGGCTTCCTTCAGTTTTTGGTTAACACATTATTGGCAGGTTGATGAGGAACCAGCGACCCCAACCCCGTAGAGCTTTGGGCTTCCAGCTGCCTGGAGGGGATGATTGAGTTAACTATTCCTTTTCAAGCACTTTTGTATTGGGGCAAGTGGGAGAGTGCATTGGCAAGAAAGTTTTTCCTCCCTGGCAAGTAACGTAAGGTAAAGTTGAATTGGTTGAACTACTGTGCACTTTGGACTTGCTTAGGAGATAGCTTCCTTGGTTTTTTCAGGGCCACTAGATTCTTGTGTTCTGTCCACACCTCAAGGGGGACTCTATTGCCCTCTAAAAACTGTCTCCAACTCAGTAGCGCCCATCGGACCATATAGGCCTCCTTTTCCCACATTACCCAACACCTTTCGGTGTCAGTCAGTTTCCAGGAGGGCAGGGTTGGAGTCTCCCCTCCTCATTCTTCTGAAGTAGGATGGCCCCCACTGCTATATTGCTTCAGTCGACCTGGATCACGAATGGCTCCGCTGGGTTTGGATTCCTAAGGGTCAGCTCCATGGCAAAGAGCTATTTAAGTCTCTCGAAAGGTGCCTGACACTTCATAGTCAAACTGAGTGGCTGGCTTGGCTTGGGCTTCAGCTCCCCTCCTTCCGTCTTTAGCAGTAATGGGCAAGGCTATTTGTGTGAATGAAGGAATGAATTGCCGGTAGAAGTTGGCAGCTGCCTTCTAGTTTGTGGCGCTTCCCATTCATGTATTGCTTTTAAATTTCCAGGATCTATCTCCATTCCTTCACTAGATATACAATAGCCCAGGTAGTCCAGACTAATTTTATGGAAGTCGCACTTGGATAGCTTGATGTAAAGCTTAGCTTCCACTAGTTTCCTCAGCACCTTTCTCACTAGCTTCATGTTCTCCATTGTCTCAGAGTAGATGAATGTCATTCAGGTACACCAGCACCCTCTTATACAGGTGCTAATGCAGCACCTCATTAATCAGCTGCAGGAACATAGCGGGTGCTCCCTGTAATCCAAAGAGCATCACTTGGAACTGGTAATGTCCTAATTAAAAGCCCATTCAGCCCACTCCTTAATCCTCACTTGGTGGTTTGCTTCTCTCAATTTCAGTTTGGTGAATACCTTCCCTTTAGACAGGTACCTCAGCATGTCCTTCATAAGGGCAAGGGGTACATGTTTTCCATGCAAACCCCATTAATCCCTCGAAAATCGATGCACAGTCTCAAGGAGCCATCTTTTTTCTCCTTGAAGAGCACTGGTGCTACCACCCTAGATTTTGCTGGCTGGATAAAGCCCCTAGCCAAATTTTTATCTACAAAATTCCAGAGCTCCTTCATCTCCCTTGGAGTCATTGAGTACATCTTTGGTTTGGGATACTTTGCCCCAGGCAGTAATTTAATCGGTATTTCTTTGGGATGCTCGGCTTGGCTCACTCGCTCTCTATTAGTGCTTTAACTATCTCCATTCTCACCTTCTCAGCTGACATTCCCTGTTTAATCTTTGGCAGTTTCTCCACCCCCTGTACTTTCTCAACTTTGCTCCTCAGGTGCCACTTGTTATTCCCCCAGTCAATTGATAGGTTCCATTTCTTCAGCCATGACAACCCCAGTATCATGGTTTCTGCCATCTTTGGGGTTACAATAAACCAAATAGTCTCTTCATGGCTCCCTGCCTTTAAGCTCACTGGCTCCGTGAGGCAAGTTGCAGACACACACACACACACACACACACACACACACACACACACACACAGAATGAACTATCCACTTGCTCAAATTTCAGGGGCTGTTTCAGTCTCTTAAATCTTAGCGCAACTTTGCCACTGTCTGCAAAGCTGACCAAGCAGCGAGTGCACCCTGAGTCTAATAAGGTGTAAAGCTCCCCTTGCTCCTGATTGGTGCACTCAAACCTCTACTTGGGCAGTTAATGGGGTGATGGCTCACTTACCATCGGGTTGTCTTCCCCCTTGCTGTCATAGAAGACTGGATCAGGCTTGTGTGTGGGGGTCAGAATTCCCTCCCCTTCACTGGACAAGGGGGAGACCTCCGTGACTTGTTGCACTGCCCATGTCTTCTCCTTCATCTTTTTTGATGTTTTCTTTAGCTTAGGCTGGCTCAGGGCTCTCAGCATTGATACAGGCTGCATCAGAAGCAGGCCCTTGTGGGGCAATGCTGGCCCTCTCTAGCGGCTGACAGAAGGGTTCCTCCCCCCTTCCCGTGCATTGACAGGCAGTTCTCTTGGCCTTGGCAGGGATGGTTTTGTTGTGCTGCATGCTGCCTTTACTCCAACAGGTCCAGCTTTACCATGGTAGCCAGCTGATACCACATGTGAAGGTCATCCGGGATCTCCTGGGCAGGCAGTTCTGATACTGTTTAATTTGTCTCGGAAGTGGTAGACCAGTAAGTTATTCTGGTCACCCTCTTAGTCTTCTAGCCAGGCTGCGGAACTCCCGAATGTACTCAGCTACTGATTGACTTGCTTGCTTAATGGAACAAATTCCGGATTCCACCCAATGAGCCTATGTGGGGTCTCCGAACCTAGCCTGGAGCCCTTCCAGGAAGGCGTCCACATCTCCCAGTTCTAGAGCTCTCTCATCATGGAGTGCTACCACCCACTCGGCAGCTTCTTTCTCCAGGTTCACGGTAATGGCATTTACGATTGCCCCCTTATCACGGAAATCTGCTCCATACTGATCCAGATAGTTCCACACCTGGTTCAGGAAGTAGGCAAGTTTTTCCGTTCATCCGTCAAATGTGACTTTCAAAGGTGGGGGCTCACAGGCATCCTGGAGCAACATGTAACCTGGCAGCACCCCACCACCTGTGAGGTGGTATGAACTTGGCCTCTCGATGCCACAGGAATTGGTAGGAGTTGTCCAGAAGCCAATGGAGGGGGCCTGCTGCTCCCCTGGATCCTGCCGCCCCCTGATATACATGTCTCAGTATCATTGGGTGGGATGGAGAGGGGGGCGAGATGGTCGATGCCTGGCCAACTCCAGACCCGGCTCCTTAGGCTAGTGATTTCACAGATGCTGCTCCCTGCATCTCCATCCCACCTCCATCTCCCTCAGTTGCTCCACCAAAGGACTGCAAGCCGTTATTGCAGACTTCCATTCTATTGACTCTTCCCATTTGGCAGCCCTCCTGACCTTCCACCTGGCTCCCTGGGTTATTGCAATTCCCAGTGGGATCAGGGGAAACTCCATCTCGGCAGCCTTTCCCATGATGGTCGTCCATGGGGACTTCAGGATCAGGTAGAGGGATCCAGCCACAACTCCTTGTTCTCATGCCAGTGGCTGCTCCAACTTCTCACCTTGGACCATGTCACCACTGGCTGTGTTCAAAGTCCGCTAGGATTGTTGCAAGCACTTCCCAGGGAGGGATCATTCCCGGCTTCACTGCAACCTTGGCTTTTTTCTTAGTTTCTGACATCGCTATGCTACAGCTCTCTTGGAGGTGTCTGAGGAGGCTGCATTCATAATGTGAAGGTTAAGGATAGTTGGTTTAATGTCAACAATCTGACTAGTGAACCGAACAAAAGGAATACTCAAGACAATTAAGTCCTAGCTGGCATAACTTTATTGAGTACAGCATCTCAGAACTGAAGAAGTGAAACCAATTCTGAGGTTTCCTGCATGAAAACTTGCTTAGTTAAACATTAGATTCCTGCTTCCCCACCCATCAGGTATTCACATTGTCCAATAGTAATATTTCTTTTTGTTATAGGAACAGTTCACTTTTCCATTGAGTACCTGCGGCAGTGAACTTGGCATGGTGCAGGCTCTCATGGTCTGTGAACGGCTTCTTGGCATTCCATTCCATTCCATTCCCTCCCCTTTTCTTTGGCAAGATGATGAAGCTAACAGGCATTGTAGCAATTCAGTCTTGACAGTGGCATTACTAAGAGATAGCTGAATATAAGACACTGGAGAAGATCACAAAGTATCAAGATCTGAAAATCAAACTGAAATGTGGTCCTAGTAGTTATCAGCAAACTGGGTGCCATACCAAAAATTTTTGGATGACACTTAGAAGACTTGCATATTGACAAAATTTTCACCTGTCAATTACAAAAGACACTGCTTGGAACTGCTAATATACTATAATGATATATTATTATATATTAGGTTCTTGGATAGAATTCAATGTGTATGAAGGCCAACACGAGCTAAAGAACTGGTAACTGTGACTTCATATTGTCATGAATTAATAATAATGATGATCTGAGGCAATGGAAGAACAACATCTGAAATAGAATCGCTGCTCGTCACTGTCCATATATACAACCAAGATATTATAGTGGAGTCTAGATTCCACAAGGGTGCCACCCTTACCACGACAGGGGAAAATAATGAAAATATCTCTACAAATACTGCCAACATCAAACATACTGAAATCAAGAAGAAGGCTAAAAATAATACATCATTAAAGTGAAGAAGATCTTAAAATCCAAACTCAGTAGAGGAAATATCTTCAAGGCAACCTGAGCAATTCCAGTCATTAGATACACCACTGGAATGGTGGACTGGATTCAAGCATATCTAAAAATCCTGGATAGGAATACCAGAAAAATAAAAACAATGAGTCATGCCCTTCATCCACGTAGCAATGTTGGCAGATTCTACTTACCAAGGAAAATAGGTGGGTGTGGAATATTCTAAGTACACCAGTCAATTGAAGAAGGAAAAAGGGGCATTGGAAGAATGAATATCTGCAGGGCAATGAAAAAGATGTGCTGAAACTATTATAATATGAAGGCTTACTCAGTACTGCAAAGACCAAACTGGCCCACAAGAAAGGCCAAATGAAGAATAGAAAAAAAGACACAGCAAGGCCAGTAAACAAATTCACGAAGACACATACATTAGCCAGCAAAGTAGATAACAACAAAGTTTGGCAATGGCTAAAGGCTGATTGTAATTCTGGCTGCATAAGACTGAGCCCTTAAGAACAAATCCATACAAAACCAGAATTGAGAAGACAGACAGCAACAGACAGCGAATGAAACCTCTACAAAAAAAGATTTAAAAAATAATGGGCCGCCTAGTTAGCTACTGCAAGAAAATCATACAGATTGATACAATAGTGCATTGGAATATCTGCAAGAAATATTGAAATACTTGAGGCAACAATATCTATCTATCCCAGGTACATGGGAAGGACTTGATAGGTAGATAAAAATGTCAAATTCAGTCTAAACATTTGGCTAACTCTGCGACCAACAACAATAATAAATTACATAGTTGAGAAGAATTTATCAAGTAGAATGCAACCATGTTAGAGGCAATTACAAACCCAGTTCTAAGATTCTAAGTGTACATCCTTACCACTCTGAACAAAATTCTGGTAAGCTACAAGAACATATGGATGTCCCAGAGTTACCAAGAAGGATCTCGGTGGAATGCATTATCTAATTCTGCCTGGCAATGAATCATCAGCCAACTTTTCAACATTCCAAAACTCTTGTTTTCCACATCTGAAGATAGCTAAAATGTAATTTAACTAGCCAGCAAAAAAAATACACGGATGGATAGGCTGCCACAGATTTAAAGCATGATGCAGTAGCAAATATTTATCATTTTTCTCCCTCTGAGAATGCAGAGAAAGAGAAGAATGAGATACATCGGTCAGCAGTATGCCATAAACTTCAACCCAGAAGAAAAGCAACTGGGATTGCTGGACTATTTAATCTGGAAAGAGAATTGCAGGTTGAAATGAGATTTTGTATTAAATTAAAATAAAAAGGGGGACAGTTGTCTCAACACCATTTCTCATGCACCCACCAAATGTATACTGCAATTTTGAAATCATCTGTCTTCTTTCTCAGGGTCCAGCTTAAGCTGCACATACCCATTGGGAAAACATTGTTTTAAATGTTCTGTATTTTTTAATTTTAATAAAAAATATCCTTATCCTTCATGATTTTATCTAAGTGTCATCGCCTCTTTATTTCTCCAGCATATTGTCCATCTTTATCTATTCTTGTGCCTGCAAAAACAAAATGACTAACCACTTTTGCTTCTTTGCTTTCAATAGGAATTTATTTAATATTCTGGCTGAGATTACATTTGTCTTCTTAAAATTTAAGATTAACTCAGATAGTTCACTTTCATTTTTTTTACTTTCATAACAAGCTCTGCTAAGCTTTCTTTTCCTTCAGTTAACAAAGTAATCTGTATATTATGATAGATTGCTTTGAATATGCCTTGGATCTTTTCTTCTTTAATATTTTGAGGATATATTTCTGTTTTAGTTTCCATGGTGCTTGTTTTCTTACACACAAATTAAGTGCACTGATGTGTGCCTTATGCTATCTTACATTCTCACCGTGTCCTTCAGGTCAAATCTTGTTGGCACACCAATCGTTTTTAATTTATAAATTTAATCTATATAGTTAACAACAATATATCTGGATCTGAAAGTGTCTTGATTGACTGCATTACATTTCTCACTCTTCTACTTTCTATTATGTAGGCAGTTTGATTCTGATGCTGACATAATGGCTCCATACCCCAACTGGTGCCCACCCCAGCCTCTGCAGCCCCACTGCCAGCATGGGCCAGCCAGCTCAGATGGCGAACCCCATCTCTAGGGGTGAAATTCAGCGGAGACCCAGGGGACCTGGATTTTTCATCGCCCACATCTGGACCTACATGCGACAATATGGAGCTGACATAGCAACCAAAGGAGTCAAAATGAGGGTGCTGACGCTGGCACTAGAGGGCACCGCAGCAAAGTGGATGGTCACCCTCCACAATGATGATGCCCCAGAGCTACGCAGCTTTAACCGCTTTATGACGGCACTCCACAGGAGATTTGAAGATCCATTAAGCGATTACAAAGCTTGAACCCAAATCAAAGCCATCAGTCAGCGCCACTGATCCATGGCCATTTATACAGAGGAGTTCCGTGAGGCTGGCATGCAGACTGAATGATTGGCTGCAGAACTTGCTCATTAAGTGTTTCCAGGATGGATTAAACAACATGTCTACAATGCCTGCATCTCAAGGGAGAGGGGCTGCAGGCTTCGCGGCTGGTACATCCTGGCAGAGGAAGCTGAAATGGACCTGTGCCGCTCCCCGCACTGCTACAATTGGGGCTGGAAGAAGCCTTTCCCAATGGAGAGGAGAGATGGCCTGAAATGGGGGGGGGGGAAGCCAAGCCTGTGAAGACATTCCACCACCGGCTGTTTCAAGTGTGGGAAGGAGGGCCATCGAGCTGCAGATTGCTACACATCCTGCTTGACCCCAAAGAGCAACCCAGAGCCAGCTAAAAAGCTGGGGAAACCACCCCTGAGAACCCACAAAATGACACTAAAGGGGACAGAGGTTGTTGAGCTCACCTTCCCCCTTCTGGGTGAGACTGGAGCTCTGACCAAAGCCCCACAGGACCTGATCAGGAGCGACACTGACACTGATGAAGACCCCTTGGTAAGTCGGGACTCTCCTCCTGTAACCATTGCCACAGAACTTGAGGTTCCCTCCTCTGGGGAATAAAGGGGATTGGTCACTTTTTTAGACTTGGGCTGTACCAGATGCCTGGTCAACTCTAGAGTGGTGGATAAATTGGGACTGCGCCTGAACCTAAGGACCCTGTAGCTTTTGCCAACTAGATGGAACTGTGGCAGGAGTTGTCACTGAACCGGTGGTGATGAGAATGGGGGCACACATTGAGACTTTAAGTTTTATTGTGACCCCAGGGATGGAGGGACCATTAATCCTAGGCATGGCATGGCTTTTAAAGTGGAAGCCTTATGTGAATTAGAGGAAACAGATTCTAAAGTTTAGGCAGCAGAATAGTGACGAAACCCCAAGAGGGTCCCTGGCCAACCCCACCTTATCTACCCCACTAAAGGAGGAATTAGGTGGAGCCATATGAGGGCAGTCATCACCAGATCCACGTGTCCCCCGGGAATATTGGGACTTGAGAGAGGTGTTCAGTGAAAAGTGGTCAGATGAGCTCCCCCCTCACCAACCAACAGATTTCTCCATTGAGATCCTTCCAGGGGCAAAGCTACCCAAATAAAAACTATACTCAATGACCCCAAAAGACCTTCCAGAACTTTGAGTTTTCATAGACAAAAACTTAAAAGGGGGTTTCTTTCAATCTGCTAAACTGCGGGTAGCCACCCCAGTGCTTTTTAGGGAAAAGAAAGATGTCTATGCATGGACTGTAGAGGAATGAATGCCATTTGCATTGAACACGTTTACCCCCTTCCATTAATGAAAGACATCTGGCTAAAGGGAAGATTTTTCACTAAATTGGACTTACCAGAAGCCTATTACAGAGTGATAATGAAAGAAGGGGACGAGTGGGAAAGTGCATTTAACTCTTCCCAGGGATGTTTCTAGTTCCAGGTTCTCCCCTTTGGGCTCCAGGGCACTCTTGCTATGTTCATGCAACTGATAAATGAAGCCCTACATGAAGAGCTATACAAAGGGGTCCTGGTGTACCTGGATGACATTCTGATTTTTACTGAAACCATGACAGAGCATGTCAAATTGGTCTGAACAGTGCTTAAAAAACTCTGCACTGCCCAACTGTATGCTAAGCATTCCAAATGTGAATTCCACAAAGACAAAATTGACTATTTGGTTATCATATATCCCATAAGGGCATAGAAATGCACCCTGAAATGGTGTGAGCTGTCCTTGACTGGGTTCCACTTCGGACCCGGAAGCAGTTTCAAAATTTCTTGGAGTTTGCAAATTTCTATTGCCAGTTCATACCTTCTTTTGCCCTACGCATTATGAACTTGTTAAAAATGAAAGGGGTGGGGAAGCATAAATCTAGCCAATCTTTAAAATTGTTGATGGAGTGACAGGCTGCTTTTGAGAAATTAAAGCAGTTGTTTGCTGCTGAACTGGTGCTGAAGCACCTGGACCCAAATGTCCCTTCATCATCCAAACAGATGCTAGCGATGTAGCTGTGGGGGCTGTATTATTATAAAAAACAAACAAACAAATGGGGAGTTTACAACCCTGCATGTACATCTCAAAGAAACTCATGGAATCAGACCAGCGATGGGCAGTATGGGAAAAGGAAGTTTACACTGTGCAATGGGCACTCCTGACCTGGAGACACTTCCTAGAGCAGTGGTTCTCAACCTTCCTAATGCCGCGACCCTTTAATACAGTTCCTCATGTTGTGTTGACCCCCAACCATAAAATTATTTTCGTTGCTACTTCATAACTGTAATTTTGCTACTGTTATGAATCGTAATGGAAATATCTGATATGCAGGATGTATTTTCATTGTTACGAATTGAACATAATTAAAGCATAGTAATTATGCTTTCCTCTCTCTCTCTTTCTCTCTTTCCTCTCCCTCTCTCTTTCTCTTTCCTCTCCCTCTCTCTTTCTCTTTCCTCTCCCTCTCTTTCTCTCTTCCCTCTTTCTCTTTCCTCTCTTTCTCTCTTTCCTTTCTTTCTCTTTCTTTCCTCTCCCTCTCTCCCTTTCTCTCTTTCCTCTCCCTCTCTTTCTCTCTTCCCTCTTTCTCTTTCCTCTCTTTCTATTTCTATCTTTCCTCTCCCTCTCTCCCTTTCTCTTTCCTCTCTCTCTTTTTCTCTTCCTCTTTCCTCTCTCCCTCTCTCTTCCTCTCTTTCCTCTCTCTCTCTCTCCCCCTCTCTCTTTCCTCTCCCCCTCTCTCTTTCCTCTCTCCCTCTCTCTTTCCTTCTCTCTTCCCCCCCCTCTCTGTCCTCTCCCCTCAATATCTCAGGTTTCCCCTTTCAGTGACTCTGGGCAGGTTAGAATTCAAAGATGTATTACAATTAAAAATACTAAAAACTTTTTAAAAGAGTAATGACAGCAAAACCAATAAAAACAACAGAAGCATCCAAATTAAGTGACCACGCTGGAATAATGCCCATAATAATTGGGCCATGAGGCGCAACTTCCCCCCAGGAGGCAGAAAGAATTCAGGCAAGCGGCATTTTGGAGCCGCGCAAGTCAGCCCGGGGTTCAGTCGGGCCCTCCCGGGGTGCAATTAGGGGCAGCTCCATGGAGTCCCGGGTACCTGACTCACGGAGGAAGCTGGCCGGGAGCCCACAATTAGTGGGCCCACCAGGAGGCGGCTGACGTGGGCATCCCCACGGCAGTCAGGTGGCCCCTGAGCTGGACGAGATTCCTGGCCAGCCGGCCACGGGGCGGGAACGGCTCCCTCACCGGGGCTGCTCAGCCTTCCTGGCTGGCCAGCTGGCCGGGCCTTTCCAGGGCCAAATCCTGCTGAGCTCTGCCTGCCACGGGAGGGCGAGCCGGGCCAGGCTGGGCAGCGGGAAAGGAGGCGCGCTGCGATTTGCACAATCCCACTCCCAGTCCAGACGAGTGCCTCTACCCCAGTAGATGGGGGTCTGGGAGGGGGGAGCTCCTTTCCATGCCTGGAAAGCAGCACTTCCTCTCCTGCTCCGGGCATGGGAAAATGGGCAGAGGTCCCGGGAAGGCCAAGCGTGGGGGGGCAGGAGGCAGTAGAAGGTGCTGAAAGATGCTCGGGGCACCACGGACCGGACCAGGATGCCGCCCCCGCACCTGGACCGAAGTGATGCTACCGCCCCAGCCAGGACTGCCGCCCAGCCTGGGAAGACGTGTGGCCAGCTCAGCAGCCTGGGAAGAGCCCAGGAACCAATGCCCCTGCTGGCCGCCGGCCCCAGCCGGGACTGCCGCCTGGCCTGGAGAGATGCGTGGCTGGCTCAGTGGCCTGGGAACTGCCCAGGAAGCCCCTGCTGGCCACCACCACCACTGGCCCGGGAGACACATGGCCAGCTCAGTGGCCCAGGGATGACCCAGGAACCACCCCAGCTAGGACTGCCGCTCGGCCTGGGGAGACGCGTGGCTGGCTCAGCTGCCCCTCCGCCTGGTGTAGGTAAGCCAGGGGGGGCGCACTACCTGTCCCGAGGCTGCTTCACAGGATATCTCCACAGACTCAAAGCCCCCTCCCTACCCCTGCCACTCACCCCTCCGTCTCCAGCTCTGCTGCTGCTTGGCCAACCGGGCCCGCGGCTTGCGGGAGGGCTGGCCTGCTCAGCGGAGGCTCTGCTGGGCCATTCCCAGTGGGGATCCCAAGGCTTCCCTGTGCAGTTCCCCGGCCACGTGCACTTCGGATGGGGCCAGCCAGAGAAAGGGCCTTCCTGGCCACCCTTCTCCCAGGGGGCAGGGCACCTGGCTGCAGGGCCAATCAGGAGCTCTGTGAGGGGGCAAGTCTACATGAGAGAGAGAGATAGAGAGAGAGAGAGAAGGGAAGTGCAAATGCCTCTCTCTCTCTCTCTCTCTCTCTCTCTCTCTCTCTCTCTCTGCAAATGGCAGGCTCCGGAGCCGCAGGAGATTAGGCGACCCCTGTGAAAGGGTCGTTTGACCCCCCCCAAAGGGGTCGTGACCCACAGGTTGAGAACTGCTGTCCTAGAGGGAAGCAAAGTCTCTTTTGAGGTCTGGACAGACCATAAAAATGTAGAGGCCCTAAAAACCCCTAGGAAACTGTCCCCCAAACAGGCCCATTGGGCACAGTTCTTTAACTAGGTTCAATTTCACTTTATGCTATATCCCAAGAGGGCGTAAGTTTTTAGCAGAAGCTTTATCTAGAATGCCACAATAGAATGGTGCTAAGCTAGAATTTTTCTGGCCAGTTATCCCCTCACGGCAAATAGCAGCCCCAGTCATTACAAGAGCTCAAGCTTATAATAAGAGGTTCCAGATTGCTGCCCAAGATGTCATCATTCTAAAGGAAATCCCATCTAAATTTTAAGAAATAGAAAAGACTTTGCTTTTTTAGCTAATGAACTTAAAACAAGATTGATGCCATTCAGATGGGAGATTCCGATGGGTATTGTTTTGAGCCATGCAGGGACACGCTACAGACTTAACACTGTTACTAAAGCAAAAGAGTTTTATAACTCGGTCCTGGGAGCAGGCTCATCTTCATTCATGATTCAGAAAGTTTTGGATGGCAAAGAGGTGGAACAGCAGTCTGAAGGATTAGGTCTGATGGTTGCTGGAAAGTCACAGGTTGAATGGTCTCAACAAACAGAGATCAAAGAGCAAAGAATGACTCGTGCTGCACACAGACGCAAGGAAAAGGAACAACAAAAGAAAGAAGTCAAAGAATCTTCTCAAGAAAGTGTCTCGTTGCCGGTGGGAGGAGCAAGACCCAAGAGTTCTGCAACACATTCTTCAATGGCAGACCTTCAGGTAGTCTTCTCCAGGCTTCTGGTTAAGGGAGATGGTAAAGTTCCTGACCTGGAATGTTAACGGCCTCAACTCCCCTCAGAAGAGAAAGAAAATCTTTCATTACTTAAAGCAACATAACAATGATATTATTTGTTTGCAAGAAACACATATTTTACCTAAAGATCAAAAATATTTAGTCAATGCTCGTTTGGGATCTCATTTTGTATCTACTGCTCCTGGGAAAAAAGGGGGTGTAGTTATCTATGTTAAGCAAAACTTACCAGTCTGTTTGGTAGAATCAGATCCTCAAGGAAGATATGTTATGATTGAACTTGGTTTATATGGTAAGAAAATACTTATAGTGGGATTGTACACACCAAACCAACAACAGGAACAATTTTATAGACTGCTACATCAGAAACTAATAGATCTGTACTATAGATCTGTGATATTAATGGGAGATTGGAATGGTGTTTTAGATACACAAAGGGATAAAAAAGGATTTTCTACTTTTTTCAAACAGGCTAACTTACCTTAAGCTTTTTTTTATTTGAAAGAGGACTGGGAGCTGAGAGATTATTGGCGTGAACGTAACCAAGAGGAGAGAGACTTCACCTTCTTTTCAGATAGACATCAATCCTTCTCAAGAATTGATTTTTTCCTGATTACAACTGACTTATATTTCAGGGTAAAGAATGTAAAGATTTTTCCTAGGTCGTTGACGGATCATAGTCCAGTTTGGATGGAGTTGGCTGATGAAGAAGAGGAGAGGAGATCGTGGAGGGTGAATGAGAACTTATTTAAACAAGAAAAGAATGTTCAAAAATTAAAGGAGCATTTAAAGGATTATTTTGCTTTAAATATGCACAAGGGAACTTCAATATCAATGGTATGGGATGCAGGTAAAGCTTTTATACGTGGGATTTTGATAAAAATGAATAATGTCTATAGACAAAAGCAGATTCAGAAACGTAAGGAACTGGAAGATGAGATTAAATTAAAAGAAAAGTCTTTGATTTTAAATCCTACAGATGAAAAGGTTAAAGAATCTATAAAGTTGTTAAAAACACAATTTAATATGTTGATGGCGGATCAAACCGCAACTAATTTATTGTTTATGAAACAAAATACATTTTGCAATGCTAATAAACCAGGGAGATGGTTGGCTTACCAATTAAGAAAGAAACAGAGACAGAGAATTATAGACAAAATAAATTATAATGGTAAATTAGTGTATCAGAAGGAGTTGATCAAGAAATCTTTTTTAGATTACTATCAAAAATTATATAAGAGTACTAATGTACAAACTTTAGATATAAATAATTATTTAAGTGAGGCCAACTTCCCTAAATTAACAGAAGATCAGAAACAAGAAATTAATGGTTTAATCACCAATGAGGAAATTGTGACAGTTATTAAGCAATTAAAATTAGGTAAAGCACTGGGTACGGATGGTTTGACATCCATTTATTATAAAACCTTGGTAGAAGAGATGATTCAACCTTTATGTGAGCTTTTTAATAATATACTACAGGGTTCAGAGATTCCTCCGTCATGGCGTAGAGCTTTTATATCTTTGATTCCAAAAGAGGATCAAGATCTCACTTTACCAAAGAATTATAGGCCCATATCTCTTTTAAATGTAGATTATAAGATTTTTGCAAAAATTTTAGCTAATAGGCTTATGAAGGTTTTGCATCAGCTTATACATAAGGACCAATCGGGTTTTATAACTGGTAGGTATATGAAGAATAATATTAGACAAATTATTAATTTATTAGAATATTTAGATAAGAATAACCAAATCTCCGCAGGGCTGATATTTTTAGATGCTGAAAAAGCTTTTGATCAATTGAATTGGCAGTTTATGTTAAGATTAATTGAGGAAATGAATTTTGGAGAAAAAATATCACAAGCTTTTGGTGCTATATATTAAAAACAAATGGCACAACTTATTGTTAATGGGGGTTTGTCAGAGGTTTTTACAATAGAAAAAGGTACAAGAGATGGATGTCCATTGTCACCGTTACTGTTTGTTTTAACTCTGGAAATTTTGCTGATCAAAATTCGAGAGTTGCAGGAAATAAAAGGAATAGAAGTTAACAAAAAAGAATATAAATTAAGAGCTTTTGCAGATGATTTGGTGGTTACTTTGTCTCAACCTACCTATTCTGTAGTAAATTTATTACAACTGATTTACCAATATGGACGGGTTTCGGGTTTTAAAATTAATAACAATAAGACTAAAATATTATCTAAAAACATGACTAATTTGGATAAGCAGATTTTGTTTAATCTGACAGACTTTGAAGTTGTTGATAAGATAAAATATCTGGGGGTTACCCTATCTGTTTCTAATGTAAAATTGTATAAAAACAATTATGAAAGGCTGTGGGTCAGGGTACAAAAAGATTTGAAAAATTGGGAGAAGTTACAGTTATCTCTTATGGGAAGAATTGCAGTGATTAAAATGAATGTCCTGCCAAAATTTCTCTTTTTATTTCAAATGTTACCTATTTTAAAGAATGAGGTTAATTTAAATGAATGGCAGAAAGGTATCAACAAATTTATTTGGGCAGGGAAAAAACCAAGGGTAAAGCTTAAAATTATGCAAGACTTCCGTGAGAGAGGTGGACTCAAGGTACCGAATCTGAAATTATATTATGATGCTGTGGCTTTAACACTAATTAGTGATTGGGTTAATTTAACAAATGTAGAAATACTCCATTTGGAGGGTTGGGATTTACTTTTTGGATGGCATGCCTATCTAATTTTTAATAAAAAAGTGGATCGGGTTTTTAAATCTCATATTATAAGGATTTCTTTACTTCGGGTTTGGAGGAAATATTATAAAAGTGAGTTTAAAATACCATTATGGGCTATACCTTGGCATGCGATAGAGGGGATAAGAAGAGGAGTTAAGATGGATAGTGTTTCTTATGCGCAATTACTCAGGTGGGATGGTAAAAATTGGCAGTTAAAATCTTTGGAAGACTTAGCATATGAAAATATTATATATTCATGGTTTCAGTATAGACAAATAGCTGATAGATGGAAGATAGATCGTAATGTGGGTCTGCTCAGAGAAGATGAAAATCTCTTTAAACAAGTAAAAGATCAAAGGCGAACTCACATTAAGAGAATTTATGGGTGCTCCCAATCAACAACAGAAACAATTTTACAAGTTGCTGCATGGCAAGATATCTCAGTTGGATTATAAATCGGTAATTTTGATGGGTGACTGGAATGGGGTTTTAGACCCAACTATAGACAAAAGAAGTTCCTCTAAAACTTTTATTCAAACTAAACTACTTATGACTTTTTTTGATTTGAAGGAAGAACTGGAGCTTATTGATATTTGGCGAGAAAGGAACACAAGTGATAGAGATTTTACTTTTTATTCTGATAGACACCAGTCATTTTCAAGGATTGATTTTTTTTTTTGATTACTAGTGACTTCCTCCCTAGAGTGAGGAAGGTGAAAATTTTTCCCAGAACATTGTCAGATCATAGTCCTGTGTGGATGGAGTTATATTCGGAAGATGGGAATAGAAGATCCTGGAGATTGAATGAGAACTTATTTAATCGGGAGGAGTTCATACAAAAGTGTAAAGAACATTTAAAGGACTTTTTTACTATAAATATGAATAAGGGAACATCGATGTCTATGGTGTGGGACACTAGTAAAGCATATATGAGGGGAATTTTGATTCAATTGAATAAAGTTTTTAGGGAAAAAGGGTCACAAAGACGTAGAGAAATAGAAGAAGAGATCAAATCAAAAGAACAAGAGTTGGTTCTTAACCCTACTGATAATAATTTAAAGGTATCTATAAAGATGCTTAAGGAACAATTTAACATGTTGATGGCAGATCAGGTGGCTACCAATCTGTCGTACATGAGACATAATACTTTTTGCAATGCGAATAAGCCTGGGAGGTGGTTGGCTTATCAGTTACGAAAGAAACAGAAAGCTAGAATTATAGAGAAAGTAAAATATAAAGGTACTGAGGTTTTTCAGCAAGATTTGATTAGAAAAAGCTTTTTGGACTTTTACACAAAATTATATTCAAGTGATAATATAAGGGGTTTGGATATAGATAAATATTTACAATCAGTACATTTTCCTAGACTTTCAGAGGAACAACAAAATGGGATGAATAGTTTAATTACTGTGGAGGAAATTGGTTTAGCTATTAAGCAGTTAAAGGTTGGAAAGTCTCCTGGAACAGATGGACTGACTTCTAGGTATTATAAGATCTTATCTGAAGAAATGATAGAGCCATTAAAGGAACTCTTTAATAGTATTTTGTTGGGTATGCAAGTTCCTCCTTCTTGGAAAAGAGCCTTTATATCACTGATTCCGAAGGAAGATCAGGATCTTACAGAGCCTAAGAATTATAGGCCAATTTCATTATTGAATGTTGATTATAAGATCTTTACAAAAATTTTGGCAAATAGATTAATGCAGGTTATGAAAGACTTGATTCATAGTGATCAAGCAGGATTTATAACAGGGAGATATATGAAACATAATGTTAGACAAATTATTAACTTAATTGAGTACTTGGATAAGAATAATCAGATTCCTGTGGCTTTTATCTTTTTGGACGCTGAAAAAGCTTTTGATCAATTGGACTGGCAATTTTTATTTTCTTTGGTAGAGAAAATGAATTTTGGGGATAATTTTTTACATGCACTTAAAGCTATATATCAGCAGCAATCTGCACAAATTGTTGTAAATGGGGGATTGACTGAGAATTTTAATATTCAAAAAGGGACAAGACAAGGATGTCCATTATCCCCATTGTTATTTGTTTTAACATTGGAAATTTTATTGACTCAGATTCGGGAATCGAAGTTAATTAAGGGTGTAAAGATAAGGAAGAATGAGTATAAATTGCGGGCATTTGCGGATGATTTGGTTTTAATTTTGGAACAGCCGAATCAGGCGATTGATGGTTTATTAGAACTTATAACACAGTATGGGAATGTTTCTGGTTTTAAAGTTAATAATTATAAGACTAAGATATTATCTAAGAATATGTCAGTTAAAGAAAGGGAAAGTTTGATTAAAGCCACAGGTTTTCAGATGGTAAAAAAGGTTAAATACTTGGGAGTATATCTAACTGCTTCAAATGGAAAATTGTATAAGAACAATTACGAACCACTATGGGCAAAAGTCCAAAAGGATTTAAGAGATTGGAAAAAATTGCAATTGTCATTGTTGGGGAGAATTTCAGCTGTAAAAATGAATGTTCTACCAAAGTTTCTTTTTTTGTTTCAGATGATACCTATTCTTAAAAAAGAGGCAAATTTGGAGGAATGGCAAAAGGGTATCAATAATTTTATATGGGCCGGGAAGAAACCAAGGGTTAAATTTAAGATATTACAGGATGCTCGAGAAAGAGGGGGACTTAAGGCACCTAATTTGAAATTATATTATGATGCAGCCGCCCTAACTTGGTTAAGTGATTGGCTTAATTTAACAAATATGGATATTCTTTTTTTGGAAGGTTGGGATTTAATATACGGTTGGCATGCATATTTAATTTTTAATAAGAAAGTTGATCGGACTTTTAAATCACATATTTTGAGGAATGCCTTACTTCGTGTTTGGAAGAAGTATTATTATAGATTAAATTATAAAATACCTATCTGGGGGATTCCCAGACATGCAATTGAGGGAACCTCTAAGGGGACAAATTTTGATAAAATCTCATACAAAGAATTGTTAATTTGTTCTGGTTCGAATTGGCATTTGAAATCCCTGGATGTATTAAGGCAGCAAAATATTCTACAGTCATGGTTTCAATATTTACAAATAATGGATAGATAGACTGTAGATAAGAAAGAGGGAATAACACTAGAAGATAGACAATTGGTTATTCAGATTAAAAACCAAGGTCCGGCTGATATAAAAAGAATATATAATGTTTTATTAGAGTTATATTCGGAAACAGAATTGGTTAAAGACTGTATGATTAAATGGGCTCAGAATATACAGGAGCCGATCTCATTACATTTATGGGAGACAATTTGGATAAGAAATGTTAAATTTACACAAGCTTAAAATTTGAGAGAAAATTTTTATAAAATGTTTTATAGATGGCACTTAGATCCTAAAAAATTATCTTGTATGTATTCCAACATACAGCCCAAATGTTGGAGATGTGGCAATAATGATGCGACATACTTTCATATTTGGTGGAATTGTAAAAAAGTAAAGGCTTTTTGGATTATGATTTGGTGGAACATTCAAAAGATTTTTAGAAAAAAGATAAAGTTTACTCCTCAACTATTTTTACTTGGTATTTTTGTTGACTTAAATGAAAAAGAAACTACTTTGATGTTGAATTTATTAACTGCAGCAAGGTTACTAGTAGGTTTATATTGGAAGAAAGATTCTTTGCCTACTTTAGAAGAATGGATATTTAAAGTATCTAGTTTTGCAGAAATGGCAAAAATTTCTGCTTATTTAAAGGATCATACACAAGAAAGATATATTACTGTATGGGGAAGGTGGATAGATTATATTCAGAAAAAGTATGGAATTAAAAAGTTTTATTTATTTTATGAATGAATATCAAATATTATAGAGAATTGTTTTATAGGTTATGGAGTTAAAGGTTAATTATGATATTTTTTTTCTTTCTCTCTTTTTTCTTTTTTCTTAATTATTATAATTTTCTTTTTTTTTAACCCTGTATTCTGCTCTGGGAAGTGAAGGGAGGGGGGGTGGGGGTGGGAGGGAGGGTAAGGGGGGGTTCTCTATTTTAAAATTTTATTGTATTTTTATAAATGATTGTATGTTTTAAAAAATAAAAATTTTCAATACAAAAAGAAAAAAAAAAGAGAATTTATGGGGTGCTAGTAGAACTGGACTCAGAACCAGAACTAATTAAAGAATGTATGATTAAATGGGCACAAAATTTTGGTGAACCAGTTCTACTAGATACCTGGGAAACCATCTGGGTGAGGAATGTTAAATTTACACAAGCCCAGAACTTAAGGGAGAATTTTTACAAAATGTTTTACAGATGGCACCTTGATCCACAAAAAATGTCTCGTATGTATCCTGACTTACAGCCTAAATGTTGGAGATGTGGTTGTTTGGATGCTACTTATTATCATATTTGGTGGTTGTGTAAAAATATAAAAGTCTTTTGGATTAAGATATGGTGGAATATTCAAAGAATTTTTAGAAAGAGGGTAAAATTTACCCCACAATTGTTTTTGTTAGGTATTGTTACTGATTGTGATGCTAAGGAAGGTATATTGATGTTAAATTTGATTACGGCTGCAAGGTTGTTAGTAGGACAATATTGGAAGAAGGAATCTTTGCCTACCTTGTAAGAGTGGTTTTTTAAAGTTTCTTATTTGGCGGAAATGGCAAAGATTTCGGCTTTCTTAAAGGAGCAATCGCAAGAGAAATTTTTTGCGGTATGGGAAAAATGGATAAATTTTATACAATATAAATTGGATATAAAAAAATATCATTTAGCTTTCTAATAACTTGTATATAAACTTTAATATTTTATAGATTGTACTTTTTTATCTCTTTTCTTCTTTCTCTTTTCTCTTTTTTTATTATCTCTTTTTCTTTTAAGTACTTTTTTTTTAATACGTATGCTTTTTTTACATATATTTTATTGTTAATTATTTTATAAATTGTTTATGTAAGGTATTTAGATATATTTATGATTTATACTTTTTCAATTTTTTTAAGATTCTTAAAAATTTTAATTAAGCCTATATTCAGCTCTGGGAAGGTCGGGGGGGATGGAGAGGGAGGGTTGGGGTGGGTGGGTTAGGGTTGTTTTTTTTTTTTTTTTTTTTGCTTTTTGTAAAAATATCTAAAAATTTTCAATTTAAAAAAAAAAAGAGCTCAAGCAAAGCAGCCTAAGCCCATGCCTATCAAAGTAATCAAAGCACTGAAAGCAGCCTTAAAAGATGACAACTGGTTTAACAATCATAAGAATGACTTCATTTTGCGTGAGGGCCTTGCTTGGGCTGGAGGAAAATTATATGTCCCCAAAAGTGAAAGGACTATGGTCCTGGAAAAGGGTCATGACTTAAAAATAGCAGAATGAAAACCCCACACCTGATAAAATGCCAATTCTGGTGGCCATCCATGAAAAAACACATTGAGGCATACATGGCTAGTTGCCCAGTATGCACAGCAGCAAAATGACATCCAGGGAAAGTGCCAGGACTCCTACAGCATGTGGCAAGACCCCAGGCTCCTTGGAAGGAAATCTCTATGGACTTAAGAGCTGAGCTTCCTGAAAACTCAGGGAACTCAGTTATTTGGGTCATGACAGACATGTTTTCCAAACAGGTGCACATCATACCCTGCTCAAAGTTCCCTTCAGCCCAACTCCAGCTAAGCTCTTCATACAGCACATCTACAGGCTACATGGGGTGCCAGAATACATAATCTCAGACTGGGGAGTTCAATTCACTTCACAATTTTGGCAAGAATTTTTAAAATTATTAGGCACCAAGCAGGGACCCAGTAGTTCCCATTATGCACAGATGAATGTAGCCTGTGAACGGGCTAGAGATCCTAGAATCATATTTAAGATGTTTTATTATTTACCAGCAAGATAACTGGTTGGTCCTCCTCCTATTTCCAGAATTAACACATACTAACTCCATGCATAGTAGCACTGGTTTCACCCCTTTTAAAGTGGCTATGAAACAAGAATTCATTGCCATGCCAGAACTGCCCAAAGCAGTTGGATCACCCAACTACAAAACAGCTGGCTCGCAAGACACTAGATGAAGCACGTACTGCACACAAAAATCGAGCTGACCAAAAATGCACTAAACAAAAGTATTTTAAATTTGGAGACAAAGTCTACCTTTCCACTAAATACCTCCAATCTAGACAGAGGTCCAAAAAACTGGGCCCTAGATATGTTGGTCCTTTTCCCATTTGTAAAATCACTAACTCTGCCACAGTACAGTTAACACTTCCCAAAAACCTCAGACAAATCCATCGGTATTTCACTGCAGCTTCTTGAAGCCAGCACTAACCTCTTCCCTGCAGCCAGAGCTGGGAGCCCCTTCAATCCCCATCCTGATCGAAGGGGAACAGCATTTTGAAGTTAAAGACATTCTTGACTCCCACAAGGACAGAGGAAAATTCCAATGCCTAGTACCCTGGAAACATTTTCTCTCTTCTGAAACTGAATGTGTAGATGTGTGGCATGTGCACAGTCCCAGGCTACTCCAGAGATTCCATAACCAATATCCACATAAACCATGAGACACCCTCTAATCCAGGGATTTTCAACCAGTGGTACCACTGGTGGTACTTTTGCACCTGGTAGGTGGTATGCTACCCCCTAGCCAAGTGTAACAGGGGAGGGAATCAGCTAAAGTGGCGCCTCACAGGCCTGGAGGAGACCAGTTGGAGCTGCAGGGCTCGGCCGAAGTCCCAGGATCTGCCCATGCGGCTACATGCTGATTGGAGCTTCTGGCACACCTGGAAGAGAAAAGGAGGAGGAGGAGAAGGGCAGAGAGAGGAGAAGTTATAAAAGAAGCAGGCTTTGGCAGGAGAGGGAGAGAAAAAACACAGGGAGAAAGAGAGAAAATAGAAGAGGCTTTTGTTAGTGAAGTGGTGAGAGAGTGAGTGAGCGGCCTTTGGAAGCAACGAGGCAGTGGGTGAGAGAGAGAGAAAGTGGCTTTGGAAGCAACGGGGCGGTGATGAGAGAGCAAGCAAGCAAGTGGCCTTCGGAAACAATGGGGCAGTGAGTGAGAGCGAGTGAGCGAGCAGCTTTTGGAAGCGACGGGGCAGTGAGTGAGAGTGAGAGTGAGCGAGCTAGCGGCCTTTGGAAGTGACGGGGCAGTGAATGAGAGAATGGCCTTTAGAAGCAACAGGGCAGTGAGCATGAGAGAGAGAGAGCAGCCTTTGGAAGTGATGGGGCAGTGAGTGTGAGAGAGAGCAAGAGCAGCCTTTGGAAGCAACAGGACAGTGAGTGAGTGAGTGAGAGAGAGAGAGAGAGGCCTTTGGAAGCGATGGGGCAGTGAGAGAGAGCAGCCTTTGGAAGCAACGGGGCAGTGAGAGAGAGCAAGAGCGGCCTTTGGAAGCAACGGGGCAGTGAGAGAGAGAGAGAGAGAGAGCGGCCTTTGGAAGCAACAGGGCAGTGAGTAAGAGAGAGAGAGGGCCCTTTGGAAGCAATGGGGCAGTGAGTGAGAGAGCAAGCAAGCAAGTGGCCTTTGAAAGAGACAGAGGAGTGAGTGAGGGAGAGACCAAGCAAGAGGCCTTTAAAAGAGATGGAGGAGTGAGTGAGAGAGAGCAAGCGGAGGCTTTTGCAAGCAAAGTGTGAGTGAGTGAGATCGAGGGAGAAGTTTTTGTGAGCAAAGTGTGAGTGAGTGAGAAGGGGGCTTTTGCAAGTGAAGGGTGAGAGAAAAGGGGAAAAGTGAGGGGGAGAAGGGAAAAAGAAAATGCATTGACTTCTGAGTTCCTCTGTTGCAGTAGAAGGAAGCATTAACATTGAACCTCAACCTTTTACTTTTCCATAATATTATAAACTAGCCATTTCTATAACAACAAAGAATCTAACCAGTAAAGCCCCAAATCCTCCTCTTTTTAGTCATCAAATTTTTGATACCTTGCTAAGCACTGTTGGTACTTGAATATTGTCATGTCCTAAAAGTGGTACAATCTGTGAAAAGGTTGAAAAGCTCTGTTCTAATCATTCTATGTCTCTCTTTCCAGGACTAACATCCCTGTGAAGGGGGGCAGCAAGTCAGGCTGCCCTCCCCATCGCTTGTGCTGCAGCCTGCCACAACCTGGAAAGGGAGAGGTATGGGGGGATAAGAGGGCCTGTTGTAAAAGGGGGAAAGGGGAAAAACCAGTGCAGACAGGAAGCAGAGATGTGAACCAGCTTCATCTGGCTGCTTCAAGGACTTTTGGGTGCCTAGGAACTGGGAATGGAATACTAACTGCTTCTTGAAGTGTTCTGCTCTCAAAACATCCAGCTACCATCCTACTGGACACTGATGAACTGGTTAAAGGTGAGAGGGCTAAAGGTTTGGAACAATGTAGCAATTAGCACAGGTTTTCTTCAGATCTGGCCTTGCTTTCATTGCATAAAGTTGTCTCTAGCAAAAGATCCTTGTAACCTTCAGAGAGAGTCAAGCGTTTTCCTTTCCTAGTGAGCCAGCTGGGGCAGAGCTGACAGGTTTTCTTTTTGAATATCATTGCCAACTCTGTTATTTTGAATAATGCATGATATGAGTTGCATTGTCATCTGGTTTAAAGCCTCCATCCAAGTTCACCTACTCTCAAAACATCTAATTTAGAGCATTTCATTTCTGCTTTGAAAATTTTAGGTTTTCTTTGATTTACACTTCTCACATGCCATCTTCGAATTATGTTTGTAAAAGAAGGAACTCCATGTTCAGTACAGGCACCATTAGTAATCAGACTTCCTTGCAACCTAGTTTGATCATCTCATCTAAATTTACTTGTGAAAATAACTTTCTTATTCAGCAGGCAGAGGAATATTTTCTAAACTGCCTGCCTCATTTTATGGCACCCAGAATTATACAAATGAGCCATCTATGTACAGTTTCTTTGTCAAAATACTGAAATGATTCATCATTGCCATTTTTCTGGGTTTGATTTGGTGTTCTTCTCCTAATTATTCATTTCCATCATACTTGCAGAACCACCTGGCATCAGCCCCTTTAACCAGCAAAGCTGATCCTATCAATTTCTCTCACTTCCACTATAACTGTCTAAGATCAATGGAGTCTTCAGACCAGTAGGGGACCAGTAATAGTCCCCTAAGAGGACTCCATAAAGAAGTGCAGGTGGTTGTAAGCTGGTCTTTTTAACCCATTTTCTTCTCTCTTGGAATTTAGGAGATTGGAAATTGGAGACCCTTTGACATTTATCTTACTGGATCTTTGAATTGCATCCATAATTTTTATTGCTTGTGTCCTCTCTCATTAACAGAATAGAAATCAGAATAACAGAGTTGGAAGAGACCTTGGAAGTCTTCTAGTCTAGCTCCCTGCTCAAGCAGGAGACCCTAATACCATTTCAGATAAATGGCTGTCCAGTCTTTTCTTAAAAGCTTCCAGTGATGGAGCCCCCACAACTTCTGGAGGCAAGCTGTTCCACTGGTTAATTGTACTTACTGTTAGGAAATTTCTCCTTAGTTCTAGGTTGCTTCTCTCCTTAGTTAGTTTCTGTCCATTGTTTCTTGTCCTGCCCTGCTTTGGAAAATAGGTTGACCCCCTCTTCTTTGTGGCAGCCCCTCAAATATTGGAACACTACTATCATGTCACCCTAGTACTTCTTTGCACTAGTCTACACATACCCAATTCCTGCAACCATTTTTCATATATTTTAGTCTCCAGCCCCTAATAATCTTTGTTGCTCTTTTCTGTACTCTTTCCAGAGTCTCTACATCTTTTTATAATATAATGACCAAAACTGGGTGCAGTGTGATTTTACTAAAGAGGTACTAATACTTCACGTGATATTGATTCTATCTCTCTGTTTATGCAGCCAAGAATTGCATTGGTTTTTGGCTGTTGCTGCACACTACTAGCTAATATTTAAGTGATTATCCAGTAGGACTCCAAGATACCTCTAATAGTTACTGCTTTTGAGCCAGGTTTCAGCTTATCTGTACTTGTTCATTTGGTTTGTCTTGTCTAAGTGTAAAACCATACTTTTCTCTATATTGAATTTCATTTTGTTGGATAGGGCCCAGTGTTCAAGTCTGTCAAGCTCCATTTGGACCTTGAGCCTATCATCTGAGGTGTCTGCAAATTTGATGAGTTCCCCTTCTATTCCATCTAAGTTGCTAATGAAGATATTGAAGAGCATTGGGCCTAAGACGGAATCTTGGGGAACCCCTGTGCTTACTTCCCTCCTTGTAGATGTAGTTCCATTAAGGACTACACATTGAGTGCAGTGCAGTGATGCTATCTATCCCACATTTTTCTAGTTTACCAAGAAATAGGTTGTGATCTACTTTGTCAAATGCTTTGCTGAAATCCAAGAATACTATGTCCACAGTATTTCACTGGTCTACTAATTTAGTGACTTTGTCAAAACAGGAAATAAAATTTGTCTGGCATGATCTGTTTTTGACAAACCAATGTTGGCTTCTCGTTATCATGTTGCTTGTTTCTAAGTGTTCGCAGATTTGTTTTTTTAATTATCTTTTCCAGGATTTTCCCAGGTATAATGCCAGACTGACTGGTCTGTAGTTTCCTGGATCTGTTTTTTTCCCTTTTTGAAGATGGCAACCACATCAGCTCTTTTCCAGTCCTCTTTAGTTCCCTGGTGCTCCAGGATCTTTGAAATATATGGTTCAGTGGTTCTAAGATCACATCTGCCAGCTCCTTCAGAATTCTGTGGTGTAATTCATTAGGTCCTGGTGATTTGAACTAGTCTAGAGCAGAAGGTGTTCTCTTACCATTTTCTTGCTTATTTTAATTTTTATTTTGAGTCTGTCTTTTATGATTATGTTTTTGGTGTGAAACCAGGAAGTTTCATTCTCATAAGATACATTCACCTGCTCAATCCAGATTTAAATGCTGTTTTCTTAGTTCCTAATATTTTAATTACTATGTATATTTCCTTTTAATCTAGAGAACCCAACTGTTAAAATTCACCCTCCCATAGAAACACAAAAAGTCTGTAGGATTTGTTTTTGTTATACAGAACCAATTTCAGCACCAGAGACAGCTCCATTCTCTGCAATGCTATGATACTCTGCAAAATGATGATGATGATGATGATGATGATGATGATGGGAGGGACCTTGGAGGTCATCTAGTCCAACCCCCTGCTCAGGCAAATGGCTGTCCAGTCTCTTCTTAAAAACTTCCAATGTTGGAGCATTCACAGCTTCTGGAGGCAGGTTGTTCCACTGATTAATTGTTCTGTCAGGAAATTTCTCCTTAGTTCTAGGTTGCTCCCCTCCTCGAATAGTTTCCATCCATTGCTTCTTGTTCTGCCTTCAGGTGCTTTGGAGAATAGCTTGACTCCCTCTTCTTTGTGGCAGCCCCTGAGATACTGGAACACTGCTATCATGTCACCCCTCGTCCTTCTCTTCATTAAACTAGACATACCCAATTCCAGCAACCGTTCCTTATATGTTTTAGCCTCCAGTCCCCTAATCATTTTTGTTGCTATTCTTTGTACTCTTTCTAGAGTCTCAACATCTTTTTACATCGTGGTGACCAAAACTGGATGTAGTATTCCAAGTGTGGCCTTACCAAGGCATTGTAAAGTGGTATTAACACTTCACGTGATCTTGATTCTATCCCTTTGTTAATGCAGCCTAGGACTGTGTTGGCTTTTTGGGCAGCTGCAGCACACTGCTGGCTTATATTTAAGTGATTGTCCACTAGGACTCTGAGATCCCTCTCACAGTTACTACTATTGAGCAAGGTACCACCTATACTGTACCTCTACATTTGGTTTTTCTTGCCTAAATGTAGAACCTTACTTTTTTTACCATTGAATTTCATTTTGTTAGATAGCGCTCAATGTTCAAGTCTGTCATGATGATCATCATCACCAGCTTGATTTTTATGTAAACTGATTATCACTTAAGAATCAGCATTCAGCTGGTGCAGAATTCAGTGCTCTGTTTGGCTGTCATTTATCCAATGAACACTCCCAAACATACTGTAACTATGGGATCATAATTAAGTCACACAAGTATTGATGGAAATTCCAGGATTTTGACTCTCCCTATTGTTTTCCTAAATAAATAATAGTTCAAAAGTTAATTTTATAGCATACATTTACATATTCTGATGGATTTCAGATGTTCTAATTAGAACCTCTATTTTTCTTCTCCTTTTTTGTATAATGGTACAGTTTCTTCAGAAACATACTAGAACAAGACAACAAGCCTAAATAAATTAGTAGAATGAAACCAGTGATATCAATCTTCCTTCTGAGATTAGAACAGCTATCCAGCCCCATTCCTCATTCCAAGTGTACATATATATTCATAATTATTTCACGGGAATATGCTACACTTTAGCTGCAATTATTAGTGCATAAATAGTATTGAGCTTCGTAAAACCTCTGAGTACATAGGATACACTGTTAATATTCTTATTTTCTAGTTCCAAAAGCTTTTCATTTAATTGAATGTAACCTCATAGTTTAAATATTTAACACTCGTTTTCAAAATTAAAAAAATATTTATACTAATGAAATTTAAGACTAAAGAATCAGACTAATAAAGATAGGAAAGTCCTTCATTGCATAATATACTGCTATGAACAGGGAGGTTTTTGTAGCATCTAAAACAATGCTTCTGACTGAGAGTCAGGTAGTTCAGCACCTTGTGTAAGATGCATCTAATGCATCAGGCTATGAAATTGGAGATATTTTGCTGTTAAGCATGTAGTGTGGATGATCCTTTCAACAAGCCCTGGCTCAGTTAGCAGGCATCAGTATGTTTTGTGATTTATGTTTTGTCTAAGAAAGTGCTTCCTGTGCTTGCCCTGAATCAACTGCCATCCAGCTCTGCAATATATACACAATTTCCCAAAACAGGGAAAAATTCTCCCTCCATAAATGCTAAACATACCTTTTATTATTTTTCTTTGCCTGTCCTCACCCCATCCAAAAGTTTGCAAGAAGGTGTTTTGCATTGATTTTTAGTACTTCTCTGCAATGTTTCCAAATTATGACCTTTTACAGAAAGGATATTTTCAAACCATACATTTTCTGTATTAAATTAAATGCATCACAGATCACACTTGTAGTCATCTAGTTTCAAGATCATCTCATTTCAAAGTGTTATAATCATTGTCATATTTAACAAGCAAGGCATGATGGTGTTTCTTTTGTCCATTATGTGGATATAAAAATATTGACATTGTTCATCATCTCTAAATCCATTTAACTATGTATAATATTTCCCCCATGTAGATTATTTCCACTTTCCCAGCATATTTTTTTTAAATTTTAAATATTACTTTCCCCACAATACTAGCCTTCACATCCTAAATAAGGATAAAATATTATTGCCGAGAACATATATTTTTAATTCTTGTGCTTCTTTCAAATTAATTGTCCAGTTCCAAGAAATCCCTACTCCCTGACCATCTATCTTGCACGGAGTTCCAGAAACTCGCCTTTTTTCTCCTTATCCCAAGCTGCAGAAAAGCTCCCCTAAATATATATATTTTAAATACTTTTTCACTATGAGTTTCCCTTCCTGGCCCTTTCCTAAAGTTAAAACTGATATAGGCCTTCCAGAAAATGCTGCTGACAGAGGCTCATGCCTGATGACAGAGCTACTTCGTTGCATGCAGCACTCTGAATTTTTCATCTCAGTGACAGTGCTTGCTCTATGTCAATTCATGGGCCATGGTGCCACCAGCAAAGGGCATGGGTCTGCATATATCTTGTTTGTATTATTATGGATCATCGCACAGTCAGCCAGATGTTCAGACTGGATTTGGCATTTTGTCTACCTATCGAGTCCTTACCCAGGTCCTGGGATAGGCAGATGTGGATGTTTGATGGTATTACAGACATCGTCGCAGGATGGAAGCAGTTCCTAGTAAGGCCGCCTTTTGGAATTGACTAATAGCGAATTTGTCAATGCCAATGGTGTTCAAGTGGTGCTCCAGTTGTTTTGGGATTGCACCCAAGGAGCCTATCACTATTGATACTACTCTTGCTTGCTTTTGCCACAATTTTTCTATTTCTATTTGTAGGTCTTTGTATTTTGTTATCTTCTCCAGTTCTTTCTTGTCTATTCTGCTGTGTCCAGGCACTGCCACGTCCACTATCCAGAGTTTTTTTGTCTTTCTTATCGACAATTGTTAAGCCTGGGGTGTTATCTTGCAGGTGCTTGTCTGTTTGAATTCTGAAGTCCCATAGCAGTTTAATTTTATCATTTTCCATGACTTTCTCTATTTTATGATCCCACCAGTTTTTGTTTACAGGCAAATGATATTTTTTGCAGATCTTCCAATGCACTATTGTTGCTACTTTGTCATGCCGCTGCTTGTAGTCAGTCTGTGCAATCTTCTTGCAACAGCTTACCAAGTGGTCCACTGTTTCTTCAGCTTCTTTGCATAGGCGGCACTTACTGTCTGTTGCTGTCTTCTCAATTTTGACTTTGTATGCATTTGTCCTTAAGGCTTGGTCTTGTGCAGCCAGAATTAGTCCCTCGGTCTCTTTCTTCAATTTTCCTGCTCTTAGCCATTGCTAGGTCTTGTTATTATCTGCTTTCCCAGCTATTTTTTTTAATGTATTGGCCATGTAGTGCTTTGTCTTCCCATGCCTCTATTCTGTTCTTCATTTGGTCTTTCTTGTAGGCCAGTTTGGTCTCTCCAGTAGTCAGTAAGCCTTCCTGATATATAATTTCAGTGCATCTTCATCATTGTTCTTCAGATATTCTTCCAAAGCCATTTTTTCTTCTTCAACCATCTGATGTACTTGTAGCATTCCACGCCCACCTATTTGCCTTGGTAGATAAAGTCTATCAATGTCACTGCGTGGATGAAGGGCATGATTCATTGTCATTATTTTTCTGGTCTGCCTATCCATTGCTTTTAGTTCTGCTTGAGTTCAGTCCACTATTCCAGCTGTGTACCTAATGACTGGAATTTCCCAGGTGTTGATTGCCTTTATGGTATTTCCTCCATTGAGTTTGGACTTTAAGATCTTCTTCACTCTCTTGATGTATTCACCTCTAATCTTTTTCTTGACTTCAGTGTGCTTGAAGGATATCCAAGTATTTGCAGTAATCTTCCTCATCCAGACTCTTAATGTTATTTTCGTGGGGCATCTTGATTCCTTCAGTTTTCATTACTTTTCCTTGTTTGATAGCAAGTGTGGCACATTTGTCCAAGCCAAACTCCATTACAATATCTTGGCTATATATACGGACAGTGTTGAGCAGCGATTCTATTTCAGATGATGTTTTTCCATACAGCTTCAGATCATCCATGTGAAGGAGATGGGATAGTCTGGTAGATGTTTTTGATGTTTGATAGCCATGTCCTGAGTTATTCAGTATTGTTGACAGAGGAAACAGTGCAATAACAAATAGTAATGGTGATAATGAATCTCCTTGAAATATTCCTCTCTTGATATTAACCTCTCCCAGTCTCTCACCATTGATCTGCAACTGTGTCTTCCATTGTGCCATCGATCTTTGCACAAATTTTCTGATGTTTCTACTGACTCCTGTTATTTCTAGGCACTTGATTATCCAGTCATGTGGCAGAGAGTCAAATGCCTTTTTGTAGTCAATCCATGCCACATTCAGGTTGGTCTTCCTTCTCTTGCAGTTTTCCAAGATCATTTTGTCTATTAGGAGTTGATCTTTTATTCCTCTGCTATTGGGGCGGTTTCCTTTCTGCTCAGGTGGAAAGAGATTGTTTTCAACTAGATGCTGTTGTACTGCATCAGCTACCACACCAGTTAGTAATTTGAAAGTTGTTGGTAAGCAGGTAATTGGCCTGTAGTTACCTGGTGTTGCCCCTTTTGCTGGATTTTTCATTATTAGGTAGGTTTTCCCAGTTGTTAGCCACTTTTCAATTTCTCCTCCTTATTTATTTATTTATTTATTTATTTATTTATTTATAAAATTTATAAACCACCCCACTCCAGCAGGACTCCGGGCAGCTAACAATAAAAACACCATATAACATGACAAAACAAACAATAACAGTTATCCAGGGGTCAGATTTTATAAACCCCAGGCCTGCCGGAAAAGCCAGGTCTTAAGCAGCTTGCGGAAAACCAACAGGGTGGGAGCAGTCCTAATCTCTGGGGGGAGCTGGTTCCAAGACGTGGGTGCCATCACAGAGAAAGCCCTCCCCTGCGGCCCTGCCAAATGGCACTGCTTGGACGACGGGACATGAAGGAGGCCCAGCCTGTGGGATCTAACCGGACGAAGGGAACTAGGAGGTAGTAGGCGGTCTCGCAAATAGCCTGGCCCTGAGCCATATAGAGCTTTAAAGGTAATAACCAACACCTTGAATTGGACCTGAAGACCAATAGGCAACCAGTGCAGCTCACGGAGGATAGGTGTAACGTGGGTGTACCGAGGAGCACCCACTATCACTCGCGTGGCTGCATTCTGGACCAACTGTAGTCTCCGAATACTTTTCAAGGGTAGCCCCATGTAGAGCACGTTGCAGTAGTCCAGACGTGAGGTGACAAGGGCACGAGTGACTGTAAGGAGAGCCTCCCGGTCCAGGTAGGGTCGCAACTGGTGCAACAGACAAACTTGTGCAAAGGTCCTCCCAGCCACAGCCGTCAAATGATGTTCCAAATTCAGCTGTGGATCAAGGAGGACACCCACGTTGCAAACCCGCTCCGAAGGGGGTATGTTTTCCCCTGCTAGAGTCAACACTGGACAGTTAACATGATCCTTGGGAGGCAACATCCAAAGCCACTTGGTCTTGTCAGGATTGAGCCTGAGTCTGTTAACCCCCATCCAGACCCTCATGGCTTCAAGGCAACGGCCCATCACATCAGCCGCTTCACTGAGAGAGCTCGGGGAGGAGATATATAGCTGGGTATCATCAGCATACTGATGAAACCTCACCCTGTGCTGTCTGATGATCTCACCCAGCGGCTTCATGTAAATGTTAAATAGGAGGGGGGAGAGGACCGACCCCTGCGGCATGCCTCATTCAAGGGGCCTCGGGGTTGACCTCTGCCCCCCCACCAATACCGATTGCGACCAGCCAGAGAGGTAGGAGGAGAACCACCGTAAAACGGTGCCTCCCACTCCCACCCCTTCAAGTCGTCGCAAAAGGATACCATGATTGATGGTATCAAAAGCCGCTGAGAGGTCAAGTAACACCAAGATAGAGGAATAACCCCTGTCTCGGGCCCACCAGAGATCATCCATCAGCGCGACCAAAGCAGTTTCTGTGCTGAAGCCAGGCCTGAAGCCAGATTGAAAAGGGTCTAGGTAATCCGCTTCATCCAGAGACCGTCGGAGCTGGAGCACCACCACTCTCTCTACAACCTTCCCCAAAAAGGGGAGATTGGAGACTAGGTGGAAGTTATTTAAATCAGCCGGGTCCAGGGTAGGCTTCTTGAGAAGGGGCCTCACAACCGCTTCCTTCAAGGGTTGCGGGAAAGACTCCTCCCTCAAAGAAGCGTTGATCAATACCTGGAGCCAGCCTCGTGTCACCTCCTTGGCGGCCAAGACCAACCAGGAAGGACATGGGTCCAATAAACAAGTGGAGGCACTTATCGCTCCCACCGCTCTGTCAACATCCTCAGAGGTCACAGACTCAAATTCATCCCATAAAACTGGGCTAAGACCTGCCCCGGTCATCTCAGAAGGCCCTGCCCAATCGGAGTCTAGGTCTGTCCGAATCCGAGCAATTTTGTCTGATAGGAACTGCACAAATTCTTCTGCCCTACCCTGTAAGGGCTCCCCGGCTTCCCAAACGTTAAGTAGGGAACGGGTCACCCTAAACAGGGCGGCGGGGCGAGATTCTGCAGATGCAATAAGTGCAGAAAAATGCGAACATTTTGCCGCTCGTATCGCCACTAAATAAGTCCTAATATAGGCTCTTAAAAGTGTCCAGTCGGATTCGGAGTTATTAGCCCTCCAGCATCGCTCTAGATGTTTCTTCTGACGCTTCATCTCCCGTAGCTCCTCGGTAAACCAAGGTGCCCTCCGGGATCCACAATCACGGAGAAGTCGCAAAGGCGCGATCCGGTCTAATGCCCCTGATGCCGCCTTATTCCAAGCAGCGACCAAGGACTCAGCCGGTTCGTGGAGGAGGGAATCAGGAAAACCCCCAAGCGCTATTTGGAACCCCTCCGGGTCCATTAAACGCCTGGGGAAGAACCACCTAATCGGTTCCATCTCCCTGCGGTGGGGGAGTAGGACTGAGAAATCTAACCTCAACAGGAAGTGATCCGACCATGACAAGGGAGAAGTAACTATACCCCTTAAATCAAAATCACGTCTCCACTGCCCCGAGAGGAATACCAAGTCGAGCGTGTGTCCTCCCCTATGGGTCGGACCCTGAATTATCTGGGTCAGGTCCATGGTTGTCATGGAAGCCATGAACTCCTGAGCCACACTGGAGGATTCGCTGAGTGATGGCAGATTGAAATCTCCCAGCACCATAAGCCTGGGGAATTCCACCACCAACCCGGCTACCCCCTCCAGCAGCTCGGGCAGGGCTGTTGTCACATAGCTGGGAGGCAGGTATGTCAACAACAAGCCCAACTGAACCCTTGAATCCAACCTCAAGAGAAGGGACTCACACCCAACCACCTCTGGGGCAGGGATCCTGCGAGGTCTCAAGGATTCTCGGACAAGAATCTCGGACAAGAATTGCCTTGTAGTATATTGTTGAACTGCTTGGCAATGAGTGGGTGTATAACAGTTAAATGTTTCAACCAAAACCCATGCAGTTCATCTTCACCTGGGGCTGACCAATTTTTGATTTTCCTTGCTCTTTTTTCTACCATTTTTATTGTTATTACTAGTTTTTTCATTTCAACTTCTGTTTTATTTGCATCCACCTCTTTTAACCAAGCCGCATCCTTGTTGTATTTCTTTGGGTTATCCCATATCTGCTTCCAGAACTGCACTGTTTCTTCCTTGTCAGGTACTGACTGATTCATGGCAGTTTCTCCATTGATGGATTTGTAGAAACGTTTCTGATTAGATTGAAATTGGAGGTTGTGCCTATAGTTTGCAATTCGAGCTTCATATCTACTGATTTTCCTGGCTATAGCTGTTATTTGTTTTATTATTATTATTATTATTATTATTATTATTACTATGTCGTCATCGTCGCAAATGTTCTTCACTTTGATACCGGTCAAATCAGACTACAGTTCCCTACATCCCACACTAACCAAAGCAAAGTACCACCAGATGGGGATGATGGGAGCCACAGTTCCATTTGATAAGGACCAAATTGGATAAGAACTGGCACCGACATTTCTCTTTCATGGCTCAACCTGGAGAAATTGGTGCTGGAACATGGACCCTTAAATCCTAATGATATTTGAAATTATCTGATTCTGGGACTGCCGCTTGTGTAGGAAGGATTTTTAACAACCAAGGACATTTCTAAACATTTCTGAACTTAAGCCACATGCTGGTGCATCAGACCATGACTGTTAATCCATTTCAGAAACATCCAATAGGAAGCAAGTAGCTGTCGCATGTTGAGAAACCTATCCACAATCTTTATTCAACTGAAGTCCCCTACTGCCTGGGTTAACCAATCTCAGTCTTTTGACTTGTTATTTCAATTATCTGTTCATGTAAATTAACTCTTGCGAAATATTGGTGTAGAAGTCAGCAAATGGTCCTGAAATCTGCAAGGCTCCTTTGATGGATGGAGCAGAAAAGTCTGGGGGGGGGGAAGGAGGAGGAGGGGGGAGAGAGGGGGAGGAAGGGGGAGAGGGAGATGAAACAGAAGCCTGAGAAAAAGGGGAAGAGCTGCATAGGCTCACATATTGATCTGAGATTCCAGCCAAAAAAGCTGTGCTGCAGGCTTCTTGTTTGCATTTCTCAGTGGGTAAGCTTGAATTAGAGATAAAATATCTAACAAGACATCACTATTCTCCTTCAATTTTGCCTATATTCCCTTTTAAAGCATCCACATCCTATTTGGAAAAGGGGTGTATGTCACACTAAAAGACATCATTTGCAGAGAAGGACATATTTGATGCCTTAAGCTGTGCAAACAAACGAGGCGTCTTTGGTATAGCAACATTGAACATTAATGTTTGGCAAGGATACTGGAGCCTCATACAAAACTGCCCAGGCTTGATTTTCCATTGGACAAGACATGCAGGCTAACTGAGGGTTCAGGGAGGTAAGGGCTACAGCATGATGCCAGAGGGCAGAGCCCAGAGTTCCAGTGGGTTTGCCACAAGGCAAATGCAAGAAAGACTCAAGAAAGGGGGTTGCTTAAGGGGTCATTCCCCTGCCTCACTAAAAACAAACAATAAAAAAATCAGTCCTCAAAAATATTGTTTCATCTCCATTCGAGGTTTCCAGTGTATTTCTCACACTCAGGAATCGGTCCTCAGCAAGACCCAAGGATTCGGATGACTTGAAAGGCTATGTGATTTCATCAAGGTCAGCTGAGATACTGTCTGAATCAGCTAATCCTGGCTTGCAAAGAGCTGATCGTTGTCTTTGGGGAAAAAATTATGATCAATAAGATGCTCGATGGAGTCCATGTAAAAATGCAGAAGCAACTGCAACCAGTCCTTGGCAGGTGAGGGACACAAAACAAGCCCAGAATGTGTCTCCTGGTGCATTTGGGAGCCTCAGAGATCATGCCTGTTCTGAAAGGACAAAAGGATCTTGGAGTCTGCAGCAGATTTTCTTATGTCTTTCCATTTGTCAGGTAGAACCTAATTTATGGAAGAAAGGGGATGTAAAAAAAGATGCTTCACTCAGCAGTGCACCATTTAATTTTGTTTACACTGTATTCAATGACATCCTATCATTTCTATGGATCAGCAGGAGCAGCTTTGGTGTTTCTCTTTTGCATCAGCGTCAGAGAGTTGCTGGTTCCCAGTCCAAGATGACAAATCCAGGAATTACTCATTACTGTTTACTATTGTTATTGTTGTTGTTGTTGTTATATTATTATTATTCATTGCACAGTTAGCCAGATGTTCAGACTGGATTTGGCATTTTTGTCTACCTTTCGAGTCCTTACCAAGGACCTGGGATAGGCAGATGTGGATGTTTGATGGTATTACATTTATTATTATTATTATTATTATTATTATTATTATTATTATTATTATTATTATTCATTTATTAAATTTATATGTTGCCCATCTCAACATGACTATGGGCAGTTTACATTGTAAATATTCACTAATAGTACTCCCAATACTCCCTAAAGCATTAGTAACAGGGACAATTCTATGCTGAGGTCAACTGGACTTCTCCCTCAGCCAGTTGTTACCAGGAAAGGCTGTGCAGCCAGCTGCTGCTCTCTACCCTATGCTGGGCAGCAGGGCCTAACTTCTGGGAATTCTCATCGTCACCCACATCATTGTATTTGCTCTATTAATATGAGCTAAGGAGGTCAAGTAACATCAGCATTAATCAACAATTCCCGCTTGCTCTCTCCTTCCTGCCAACAAGTTGCTACTGCTTGGCTGAATCTTCTTGTTCCAGATCTTCTGCAATGGGGTGGAGTAATTTTGTGCATTGGCTTAAAATCACCTTGTGAGGATATCTGTTTTGTAAGCATTGGCTTGTAGTGCATCTTGCCTTTATTCTACCTATAAGTAAAATTACTGATCAGTTTTATTTTGTTTGCTCGTCAAGGTGTAAATGGATCACTCCTACTGTCAGAATCCAATTATATTTCATCTTTAATTATCAAATATAGAAACTCCCAATTCTGCCTTCTCTGGATTCTGCCATAAGAGGGAGAGAAGGGGGAGAATAAAGGGGCTTTATGGCCCTCACTTCCTTCAGTAGACTTCTAAGGAGCTGGATGTGTGTTTATTGCAACCTCAAAGAGTTAGCACCAAAGAACCTTACCATAACAAAGAAGGTTAATTGCCTTTCATGTAGTTTATCTGAAGTCTCCATCCAGACGGAAGAAAGAAAAAAGGGGGTGGAATTGTGATACCTGAAACTATCACTGGAAGGGGGGGTGATTGGGTGGGACTACTGGGGAACCCCTTAAATCCTTGAATGGGAGAGCTTGGACCCCAAGTCCTGTCTAGCATGCCTGCAACCACTTCTTCTTAATAAAGGATTCCTGTTGGAAGAATGATTCCAAGAGTTCTGTCTTCTTAAGATGCAAAGTGGGGTGGGTCCTTACATTAGACAGGACTTGCAAAATTAATCCACCTGGAAGAGAGACCCTTGCCGGGGGATTTTGCAAAAATTTATCATGTCAGACAATGGAGCAAGAGAGGGGGAAAACTCCCTGGAAAGAGAGCCGCTGACCCAGTTGGAACCTTGCCAGATTTTGGGATCCGAGAGGTCAGATTCCTCAGGGGAAGAAGTGGTGGAGACACGGGACCACAAGCCTCGCTGGTCAATGGGCGTTGGAAAGAAAAGTGAGTGGGGAAAGGAATCAAGAAAGGTGACCCTGAGATGGGGGACCAAGCAACCAGAATGGAAGCAGGAGATGGAGGAATCCCTGCATGCAAGTGAAGAGGGAGGAAGCTGGGCACCGTACTCAGACTGGATCCTAGAGAAAGCTATTGACCTGATGAAGAGAACTCTCAGCTCCCTAGGAGAGGAGAATCCTGAGCCCTACAGCCGCCCCAGCTCCTGGAGCCACAAAGGGAGAGACACCGAGGGGGACGTGGAACCTGCAAACCCAGGGACATCTACTGATCCAGGAGCCCCCACCCCCTACCGGACCACAGATGGCAATCTGGACGGAAGACACTACCACCAACAACGGAGGCACCGATCCATTCCAAGATGTCCACCGTTGGAGGTGAAATTCAAAAGGGAGCCAACATGCTTGGGGTGTTTCCTAACCCAAGTCCTCAGCTACATGGAGGAATACGGGCAGGACATTCCCAGCGACAAAGCCCGCATCTGGATCGTGCAATCTGCCCTGGATGGACCGGCTGCAGATTGGGTTGTGAACTTGCATGACTCCAATGCCCCAGAACTCAGTAACTTCAACCGTTTCATGTCCTTTTTGAGAAGACGATTTGAAGACCCCCTGGCTGATCGCAAAGCCCGTGAAAGGATAAAAACGATGAGGCAAGGCAAATGCCCGGTGGCTGAATATACACAAGAATTCTGGGCCATTGCCAGCAAACTGAATTGGCCAGAAGACATCCTCCTTAGCCATTTCAAAGACGGACTAAACTATGATCTAGATGACGCTTGCCTGCCCTGAGGGGACCCACATCGACTTGAGGAATGGTACGTCTTGGCAGACGAAGCAGAGATCGACATATTGAAGAGGCACCGCCGAGGAAAACAATGGAGCCGCCCCCCGCCTGAGCTGACGCACGAACCGGTGAAATCATCGGCTACAGCCAAGAAGCAAATGGGGTGTTTCAAGTGCGGAAGAGAAGGGCATCGAGCTGTAGAATGCCGCTCAAAGGCCCCCCAGCACAACCCAGACAGATCCCCAATCAACAAATCTGGAAAGTCTTCAGCTAAGCCAAAAGAAACGGCCATGAGAATGATGGAAATTGCAGAACCCCCCACCTCTGCTCACCAAGGGGAAAGAACTCCAGCCTACACCACAGGGCCGGTGGATGCCTCAGATGACAGCTCGGAGGGCGAACCCCTGGTAAGTGGACACATCACACCCATCTTCAAAACAGTGACTATATTAATCCCCCCCATGCCCGAAGCTGTGAGGTGAAAGCCTTAATAGACTCTGGCTGCACCCGCTGCCTCATTAGCCCAACACTAGTGGGGAATCTGGGCATCCCATCCAGGAGACTGGAACAACCAATCTCATTTGGCCAGTTAGATGGATCCATAGCAGGGGGGGTGCCAGCTACCCTAGCCACTCTACCAATACACCTCTCCCTGGGCGAACATGAAGAGGACATAACGTTTGTGGTGACCCCAGGTATGGAATGCCCAATGATTCTAGGGATGGAATGGTTGAAAAAATGGAACCCCTGGGTAAATTGGAGGACGACAGAAATCAAATTCCCGAAGGGGGACCCTATGGACTTAAAACCCCAAGGGAGGCTACCAGAATCAAGAATAGAAAAAGCATCCATAGGAGAGGAAAAAGGATTAACAGAAATACCAGAGGAATATAGAGACCTTGCTGAAGTCTTCAGTGAGGAAAGGGCGAATGAGCTCCCCCCCCACCGACCCACAGACTGTACCATTGAATTCAAGCCTGGGGCAAAACTCCCGAAGCCCAGATTATACTCCATGAGCCCAAAGGAGAAGGAGGAAATGGAAAGATTTATAAAAAAAAACCTGGAGAGAGGTTTCATTGAGCCAGCCAAGCCTAAAGTGGCTGCCCCGGTCCTTTTTAGAGAGAAGAAGGATGGCTCCTTACGTTTATGCGTGGATTATAGAGCCCTGAATACAATCAGTGAAAGCAACCTATACCCTCTGCCCCTCATGAAAGACATGCTGTCACACCTATTGAAAGGGAATTATTTTTCTAAACTAGACCTAAGGGAAGCTTACTATCGCGTGAGAATTAAGGAAGGGGACGAATGGAAGACTGCATTTAACTGCCCCATGGGGTGCTATCAATTCAAAGTCTTGCCATTTGGATTACAAGGGGGTCCTGCAGTCTTTATGCAATTAATCAATGACGTTCTAAGGGAGCACCTGTTTAAGGGGGTCCTTGTTTACTTGGACGACATTCTTATCTTTACTGAAACAAAAGAGGAACACGTCAACCTTGTCAGAGCGGTTTTAAAGAAGCTGCGAGCCACCCACCTATATGCCAAACTCTCAAAATGCGAATTCCACCAGGAAAGGATAGACTACCTAGGTTATCGCATATCCCCCCAGGGCATTGAAATGGACCCAGAGAAAGTCAAAGCAGTATTAGATTGGGCACCACCCCGCACAAGAAAGCAACTACAAAGCTTCCTGGGCTTTGCAAACTTTTACTGCCAATTCATCCCCTCATTTGCCCAGATAGCCTTGCCCCTCACTAACTTGCTAAAAACGAAGGGAACATCCTCAGTAAAACCTAGCCAGCCACTAACATGGACAATGGAGTGCCAAGCAGCGTTTGAGAGACTAAAGAGACTTTTTTTCTGCCGAACCAGTACTAAGGCACCCAGACATGGACAAGCCCTTCGTAATACAGGCAGATGCAAGTGATGTGGCAGTGGGGGCTGTTCTATTACAAGAAAACAATGAAGGAGTATTGGAACCCTGTGCATATACATCCAAGAAACTCACGGAAACAGAACAGCGCTGGCCCGTATGGGAGAAGGAGGCTTATGGGATACGTTGGGCATTACTCACGTGGCGACAATTCCTGGAAGGCAACAAAATCCCCTTCCAGGTGTGGACTGATCACAAAAATTTAGAAGCCCTGAAAACTTCCAGGAAACTCAATCCCAAACAAGCCCGTTGGTCCCAGCATTTTTACCAGTTCCAATTTAAGCTCAAGCATTTACCAGGAAGAAAGAACTTCCTGGCAGATGCACTATCTTGCATGCCCCAATATAACAGCGCACGAACCACAGACTCTAGACCAATAATGGCAGAGTCACAACTGGCAGCACCAGTAACCACAAGAACCCAAGCCAAATTAAAACCACAACTGGACAGCCAAACTGGAATTGAATTCAGAAAAAGTTTGGAAACAGATGAATGGTTCCAGAAAAACAAAAATGTGTGCACAATGAGAGACGGGTTGCCTTGGGTAGGGGAAAAATTATATATACCAACAACTCAAAGAGTCACTTTCATGCAGCTTTGCCATGACACAAAATCAGCAGGGCATTTTGGATTTGTAAAAACTTTACATTTAATTAAACGACAATTTTGGTGGCCATCCATGAAAAAGGACATAGAAAGTTATATAGCCAGTTGTCCAAAATGTGCCACGGCAAAGAGGTTGCAAGGGAAATTGCCAGGACTATTGCAAACAGTGGCAAGTCCCTCAGCCCCCTGGAGAGATATAGCCATGGATTTTATAGTGGAATTGCCAGAAAGCAATGGGAATACTGTGGTCTGGACGGTCACGGACTTGTTTTCCAAACAGGTGCACTTTATCCCTTGCCAAAAGATTCCCACTGCAAAAGCCTTAGCAAAACTTTTCATCCAGCACATTTACAGATTGCATGGGGCACCCCAACGCATCATCTCTGACAGGGGGGTGCAATTTACGTCTGCATTTTGGAAGGAATTTTTGTCCCTCTTAGGAACCACTCAGGGACTGACATCTAGCCACCACCCACAAGGAAATGGAGCGGCTGAAAAAATGAACTCCGTACTTAAGCAATATTTAAGATGTTTTCTTAGTTTCCAGCAAACCGAGTGGGCAGACTTACTCCCTTTTGCAGAAGTTGCCTACAATAATGCAGTCCACTCCAGCACAGGTTACACTCCTTTTCAAATAGCCATCGGTCAAAGTTTCAACCCCATGCCAGAGTTAACCCCAAACGAACCAACAATCCCTTCACTGAAAGAATGGATGGAAAAATTACAAAACACCTGGCCAATAGTTAGAAAAGCACTAGATGAAGCTAGGCAGGCATACAAAGCACAAGCCGATAAAAAAAGGGTTGAGCCTACACCATTCATTATAGGAGAAATGGTGTACTTATCTACAAAATACCTAAAGTCCCTACAGCCCTGTAAAAAACTTGGACCAAAATATATAGGACCTTTTCCAATTAAAAGAATCATAAATCCAGTAACAGTAGAATTAGAATTACCCAAAAATCTCAGGCAAATACACCCAATTTTTCATTGCAGCTTGCTGAAAAGAGAGCATCAGTCACCTCTACGGCCAAAAATCCCCCCCCCACCACCTCCACTCATGGTGGAGGGTGAACAACACTTTGAAATAAAAGAGATCCTTGACTCTAGGAGATATCATGGAGCAACTCAGTACCTAGTTGCCTGGAAACACCTCCCTCCCTCACAAAACGAGTGGGTCCATAAACGTCATGTCAGAGCCCCAAAGCTATTGAAGAAGTTTCACACAGAGTATCCTAACAAGCCTGACTAAATTTTATACTTGTTTTGTTTTCTTTCAGGTGGATCTCTCTTATTTTTAAGAGGGGCCGGATGTCAGAATCCAATTATATTTCATCTTTAATTATCAAATATAGAAACTCCCAATTCTGCCTTCTCTGGATTCTGCCATAAGAGGGAGAGAAGAGGGAGAACAAAGGGGCTTTATCGCCCTCACTTCCTTCAGTATACTTCTAAGGAGCTGGATGTGTGTTTATTGCAACCTCAAAGAGTTAGCACCAAAGAACCTTACCATAACAAAGAAGGTTAATTGCCTTTCATGTAGTTTATCTGACGTCTCCATCCAGACAGAAGAAAGAAAAAAGGGGGTGGAATTGTGATACCTGAAACTATCACTGGAAGGGGGGGTGATGGGTGGGACTACTGGGGAACCCCTTAAAACCTTGAATGGGAGAGCTTGGACCCCAAGTCCTGTCTAGCACGCCTTGAACCACTTCTTCTTAATAAAGGATTCCTGTTGGAAGAATGATTCCAAGAGTTCTGTCTTCTTAAGATGCAAAGTGGGGTGGGTCCTTACACCTACCTTTCATAGCAAGAAGCAAAGTCACTCAGGCCAGTTTATCTAGAGATGATTCCAAGTGTTAAGAAAACAGTAAGGTCCAAAATACCTTTCCTTCAGACTCTGAATGAACTTCTGGAGCTGGAGATTATTTATTTCACTTGAAGGCTTGGAGTAACAGTATTTAAGATTGCATGAGACTCAAGAAGGAGACACCTTCCCCTAAATTAATTGTGGAGAATACTGCAAAATGCAGTATCCACACCTAGAAGACCATGAAGCCTGGGAGGCTGGGATAGATTTCTGAAAAAACAAAAACACCTTTATTACATAAAAATGGTGCTGTTACAAAAAATGCCACACTATTGGGAATGATAATTAATTATCAGAACCTGTTACAGAAAGTACCGGTTGAACAAATGATAGATAGGAAGCAAGATAGGAGCATTTCTGAGAAAGCAGGCTTCTTCTGAGAACATACTGCTGTGACCAATATAATCTATTATTCCACAAATATTCATTCCCTTACAAACTAGCAGGTTGCTCTTTTTTGCCAAACACTTTTATTGATTTTTCCCTTTTTACACCAGAAAGCTTCAGAAACAACATGGAGATAGGGTAATCAGTTAGGTACAATAACATCATACATATATAGCTCAAATAATGCTCCTTAAAATTTCCCTCTCTAACAATTACCGTATATGCCGGCGTATGAGGCGACTCGGCGTATAAGACGACCCCCGTCTTCGGCGCCAAGTCGCATGCCTAGAAAGTCATCTTATATGCCGGAAACTACCAGTATTTCCGGTGTATAAGACGACTCGGCGTATAAGACGACCCCCGACTTCGGCGCTGATTTTAACGCTTGCGAAAGTCATCTTATATGCTGGAATATATGTATAGAATAGTATAGTCAAACTAATACATTTCTAGGTAAGAGTAATTCATTAAAACATTCCTAAATAAGAATTCAATTAATCAATAGAAATTATCAACAACCTTTCATCGAGTAAATCAAACCCTGTTTTTAGATTTATTAATTTCCAAATACCATATCTAACTTAGCCTTAAACAAAAATATTTACAATTTGGGTGTCCATAATTTCTCTTATTTAAGCATATTATTTCCATAATTACATTCTTACATTTCTCAACTATATTCTATTTCTTCTTCAGCAATTCTTCATTTATTAATTTCATCTCTTCCATCATTACAATCTTTTTATCATTATAGCTCCACAAATTAGCTATCATATCTAATAATAAAAAAGCATAGGAAAAATAGAAAAAAATAATAGAAAGAAACAAAAAAAGACCAAGAAAAAGAAAGAGAAAAGGCGGAAGATCTATTATTCCAAAAGATATATTCTTACTATATTTCAATATTAAATTCTATATCTTATCCTAAAAACACCTTTTAAAAATCCAAATCCAAATCAATCCACATCTCTATAAAGCTGTTGCAACCCATAGATGTAATCTTAAATTCCATATTTATATCTTATTCTAGCTTTCTTTCTGTTCCAAATGGGTTTCCATAGTAAGGCCTCTAAGTCCACAAATAAAACTCCCTCCATTTCTTGCCGTAATGCATAAATCAGGGGGAAATCTCCCATTGTCCATTTTAATAGGCTAGTGAAAAAGTTGTAGCGATTCTCAATAGCTTGTGGTTGAACATCCATCTTCATCTTTTTAGAAGTTGCGTCTAGTTTAATTACAGTTATTTTTGAATCTCCAAAGTCTCAATAGATTGTCTATAAAATAATATAGAGTCTTCTTTAATTTTGCTCTCCTCCTATTGGTTTTTTATCTATCAGGTAATCAGTTGGAGTCTGGAGATCAGCCTGCCCTTCTGGGGTAGCATCCTTAGTTTCCGTGCTAAGAGTCATTTGTTCATTAGCATCAAAAGTTTTTTCAGATGTAGGTTGGTAATCCTGATGTAAGTTTAATTCCTCCATCTCAGTAAATTGTGAATAAGGTTGAAGATGGGTCTCTTGAGTATATACCCCTTCTGCTGTTTCTTGGCTTACAAAGTGCTCACTTACACCTTGCGCTTTAATTTGACATTGAAAAATAATCTCTTTTGTATAGGCAATTATTTGTTCAGTATTTTCAAGAATTTTGTCCAATATATACTTGTAATTGAAATCTGGACAGAATTCCTCCATTTCAGTAGTATATAAAGCCATTATTCTTTTGGTGGAGACTGTATTTAATAACAATCAGTCAATATCCGCTTCCACCCAGCTATACAGCTTCTTTATCTTTCCCTTTTAAGATAATTTGAAGGTCAGAGTCAGTCCCAAAAAAAGGAATAACAATTGCAATAAATAATTTCACCACAAGATGTTCCCAGAGGATTAGCCAGTTGTTCAGTCTTTCCAGACCCCCAATAAAAATAATTTCTTCCCTCTTTTCCTTTTTTCCTTCTTTTCTTTAGTTATAAAAATAGTAAAAAATAATAAAAAAAAATTCCTCCAAATTGCTAGCATATTAAGTTTCTGTAACAAGAATTTTAGGACTCCCAAATATTCAAAAATAAAATCATCCATTGAAAAAGTTAAAATTAATTTTTCTTTTGTTCCAAGACTTTCCTTCCCCCATCAACAAAGCCGCTTTCAAAAGATAGGGAAATGATTCCAAAGGCTTTTCACAGGAATAAATAGGAAAGGGAGAGGCAAGGAAAGGTCTCACCAAATCTTCCACGGTGGTTCTATTTCGCTTAAATGTTCTTGTGGCTTACGGCTGGTGCAGCTAAGTGATGGGCCATTTTACTGACCGATCTTTACTCTGTTGGCCCAAAGGAGCTCGCTTGGACATCAGAGAGCGCCGCCGCCCCTCTGTAGTCAGACAGGCAACCTCCTCAATGGTGGTCGCCCCTCCAGGGTGACTTTTGACCCAATCAAGGGTCTACTGGTGGGGGAAACTCGGCTGGCAAAGAGAGAAGCCTCTCTGCACAACCGCAGCACTGTGACCCGGAACCGGAAGCCTACTAGCAGGTTATTCTTATGCATATAGATGGAATTGATTAATCAATGAAGACATGCCAAGTCAGATTTCTTTAACTGGTGAATGTTTTCAAAATGCCATTAATGCAGCTCAGGGATCCTCTTTTGGATCTTGTCCAGTAAGGTTCAGCACAGAGATATTGTACTGTCTTCCTTTATGACTAGACTGGCACGATGCCAGCTTACCTTGCCATGGTCACCAAAGAATAAGAGACACATACATACATAAACATACAATCACAATTGTGGAAAAATTCTCTGCCAGTGATCTGGTCAGGTTTTATAAAGAGCAATCTATTTTTCTGTTAGCAGCTAGGCTAGAATATTAGAATAGAATAGAGCTGGAAGGGACATTGGAGGTCTTCTAGTCCAGTCCCCTGCTCATCCAGCCAGATGGAAGTGATGGGAAAAGATGTTTGGAAATAGAAAAGCTGGTGGGAGAGAAAAGAGAATTGACTGGCCTGGCCCATTTTGAGCTTAGCTTGCCCACTTCCAGCATTGCATTGCCCTGAAGGGAATAAGGCCTCCGAATGGGAAGCATCCACTATATATTGTTCAGAGCAGAGATAATTGGAGCTGAGAGCTGATCTCTTGTATTTCACAATTAATCAAGGAAAATAAATAACCATGTGCTTGTTTCCTATTCACAATAGCTATTGCAGGGCTGAAACCTTTTACTGCTTTTAGCAACCATGAGTGGAGGAAGTGTGTCAAAGGGAAAGAAAGACAGTCTCTTAATCTGGGCTCTATTTCTTTTTCATCTGAGTCAGGAAATGACTTGGAGGGAAAAAAAAGAGGAGGGTCAGGTGGGATCTCAGAAATCTCATTTGGGCACTGGGCAACTATGGCTTCCTTTTCTACCGTTGCCAAAGCAACCAGGTGACAGAGTTTATAAAGTGGAAGCATTGGCATAGCTAAAATAAATAAATAAATAAATCCAGGTGGGGAAATTTCATTGGGAGCAATACAGGCTCAAGCCAAGGACTCCTGGCCTGGCACTAAGGTTCATCTCTGCAACTCTGGGGCTGGAGGCATAAAATAGCCCCAAACAATCTTACTCCAGGGCCAGATTTCATGTACCATCTCCCCAGCTTTTGTGTCCAGAAGTCCCAAGTCCTGGTTTCTGCTCAGACCTCCCAAATATGCTCACCCTCAAAAGCCCGACCTCCCAATGTAACTGGTTTTAAATCAAAATATTTAAATCATGACATTTTCTTGCCAGAACAAGCCTAGGGAACATAGCAAAATCATATCTGTCTGATTAAATGCTAAAGAACACAATAAGAGTTTACACAAGTATTCATTCAATATAATGCAACTATGGAAAAGGGTATCTTTTACATGTATAGACAAAAATATTTCACGTAGAGAGATTTTAAAAGGGGAGATTCAACAATGACTACTATTTGAATAGAAGGAGCATCTCCTTAGAAGTAGCCTACTTCATTAATGGAACCATTTTCAATACAGCATCCACAGATATTAGGGTGGAAGGCTGTATCTCTCCCAGTAAGCTAGCCATATCTTTAGGTCGCCATCCATGAATTATACTATATCCCAAGTGGAAGCAAGTTGGAGTAGAGATACATCATTTGTATTTCAAAAAGTCACAGTGGCTGCCAAAACTTCAAGATGATAACTTCAAACACAAGGCAGAGTTTGTACCACTCTAATGGCACCAGTAGGATTCAAAAACCTCCAGTAATGGAACATCCACAACTCTGGGAGGCAAGCTGTTCCACTGATTGTTCTCACTGTCAGGAAATTCCTCTTTTGTTCCAGACTGAATCTCCCTCTGATGAGCATTCACCAATTGCTTCTTGTCCTACCTTTGGGTGCTACGGAGAATAAATTGACCACCTCTTCCCTGTGGCAGCCCTTCAAATATCCCCTGATCCTTCTCTTTGTTAGGCTAAATGTATCTAGTTCCCTTAGTCGTACATCATTTAGCTTCCAGTTCCCTTGTCATTCCTTATTATTATTATTTATTATTATTCTATATGGACAGCATTGAAAAAAAGCTATTCCAAGTCTTCTGTTGAAGGAAAAATGGGGACTTCCTCCTGAATTTCATTCACCTGACATGCATAAAATCAGTTTTAAAAACGCCTGCTTTTAAAGAAGTGCTCCCTCTCCTCTTCCCATTGCCATAGTAGTGTCCAAGTACAAATATTTGAGGAACCAAACAGAAATACTATTTACATAAAAGATTACATCAGGTCAAGCAATCCAAGACTTCAAGTCAGGCAATTCATACCAATTTCTAGAGAGTATTCTTCACATAAGAATTTACACTGCTCCCTGTGCTCACATATTTCTATGACACTGTGGACAGAAATGGCCTGCCCAGCTATATTTCCTCTCCTGTATAAAGAAAGGCATCAGTTCCTCATTGCTGTAAACCTCTCATGATTTCATTTCCCACCTGGTACTCTATTTTCACTTCAAAGACCCATTTGATGTTAGTAAGGAACCTCATCAAGGGCAGAAGAGGCTCTTATTGCGCTCTGGAGTCAAGGGTCACTGGTTACTTATGCCTCACAATCATGATTAAGAACAAGTGGTCATGCCAAATGACTGGCTGTGTAGGGACTAAATGGAGATAAGCCAAGAGAAGCTTTATGCTGAGCTTTACATAATCCACTCTGACACTTGCCACTCCAGTAAAATCCGGAACAATCCTGTGACAAGCTTCACAATCTGATCCTCTTTCCAAAGTATCAAGGCAACTTCCCTAACTATTACTCCAAAGCAGTGAGATGTGTGAGGGCTAAATTCTTCCAATTGTCCTACCTACTCCAACAAAGCAGGGCCACAATGGTCAATGGAAATCAAAAGAGTGCCGATTCTCCCTTTAGGCTGAGTTGTCTTAAGATAGTGATGGCGAACCTTTTAGAGACCCAGTGCTCAAACTGCAACCCAAAACCCACTTATTTATCACCGGGTGCTGGGTGGGCTTGGTCATGGTGGTCATGGCACACTGGGTGGGCAGAGCTGGGGCCACAGGGGCCAATCCCTCGCCATCTCCGGGGCACGGCACGCGTGCCCACAGAGAGGGCTCTGAATACCGCCTCTGGCACGTGTGCCATAGGTTTGCCACCACTGTCTTAAGACTTGGTCGGGAAGCTCAGGATGTTTCCTACTTCCTACTATCCAAAAGGCTTGGATCCTGCACAGAGAAGAGCTCCAGTCTCTCCCTCCAATTTCTTCATGGTGCACAATGGTTTTGCAGGAAAAGCCAAATCAGCTTTACCTAGTGGTTACAATATTTCCCTGGACAATTCTGTGGTCATTCCTACAGTCCTTAATACATTAGGGTGAAATGGCTATCCCAGGCAGCTGATTCTGAGAATCAGTGCAGCTGCTGGGGAAGGGGGGAGATGAATTATTGATGGTGGCTAATGACTGGATAATTGAGACAGAGCAGAGAGCAGCAGGTATCAATTATACATGGGATAGTGGGCAGCTGGGATTGAGCAAAAAAGGAAGGAGGGAAGAAGGGATGGGCTACAAAGGTCAGCCCCAGGTCTTGTGGAGAACATGAATTACCACAGAACCAGAGTCACATTTGACATGGGACTACCTGGAGCTCATGGATATAGGCTGTGCAAGCATAGCCTGACTGCTGAAGTGCTGATTTGGATAGCATTTTTTTCAGAGGCATCAGCAAAGGAGCTGTAGCTGACCACAGCACTGCATTCTCTGAAACCCAGCAAGGATCCTCTGACTCTTGAGCTTGACCCTGAATGGACAGCAAAGGCCCCAGAAACATATCAAACTCTCTCCCTTGACTACAGCTTCCAAGCAAGGAATACCCTTACCTCTACACTATGGAGACAAGCACCCCCTGCTAAAAGGAACATAGCTTCCATGATGTGTGGAGAAGTAAATTACATCGTGGGGTATCATAGAAGGAAATATGGAAGGTGGCTAATCCAAATGTCTGCTTCATGCAGGATCTGCAATGTAGGGTGTTGCTGCAACATTCATATAGACGAATGTCACAATGTTTCTCAACCTTAGCAACATGATGCATAGCTGGCTGGGGAATTCCGGGAGTTGAAGTCCACATATTTAAAGTCGCCAAGGTTGAGAAACACTGATCTAGGGAAATTAAATACTTAGAACGTAGAACATCATCAGAGTTGGAAGAGATCTTGGAGGTCTTCTAGAGCTAGAGCAGGGGTCAGCAACCTTAAACATTCAAAGAGCCATTTGGACCCATTTCCCACAGAAAAGAAAACACCGGGAGCCACAAAACCCTGCTGCTTCCCCCCTCCAGCACTCCACTGCTCCACTGCTGCTGCTGCTTACCCCACGCGTGGAGCGCCCTGCCACTGCTGCTTTCTCACCCTACCTCCCCTGCACAGAGTGCCCTGCCACAGCTTTTCCCTACCTCCCCTGCGCTGAGCACCCTGCCACCGCCTTTCCCTCCTACCTCCCTCGTGCTGAGCACCCTGCCGCCACGGCTTTCCCCAGCAGGGAAGGTGGAGTTTGGGATGCAGCGGCAGGGCGTAACCCAGGCATGGCCCAGCAGTAAAGCTCGTCCTCCCCACTCAAGACGCAGCAGCAGGATTGCTCTCAATAAGGTGGGCGCACATGAGCTGAGCAGCGCACCCGGCTCTTATTGTTTGAGAGCAATCCCACTGCTGTTCCTCCCCTTTCTTCAACCATGATCCTCCCTCCCCAGCCAGCCAGCTCTTCATGAATTTAACATGGACATAAAAATGTTTCACCACCTTTATCAATATTACAAAGAAAAGTTTAAGAACTTTAATTGTGCTTGATCAGGTTCACTCATTTTCCTCCAGTCACTCTCTTGGCATCTCTTACCCACTTCATCACGCTCTGAAAGCCAGAGGACTCACAACGATCCACTCTCATAGAAAGGATCCTGCAATCTAATCTGAGCTGTCATAACTTTTCATTCCAGCATGATTATAGCAGGTTATTCTCTATCTCTCTTTGTCTCCGTCTCTCTGTCGCTGTCTTTTTTTCATTACAATATTCTCTGTTTTTCAAATATTTTTATTAAGGATTATAAATGAAAAAAGTAAAAGCTGGTACAAACTATAAAAACTACAAATAGAAAAATAGAAAAGAAAAAAATTGGGGGAAAAAAAGGACAGGAGAAAGAGGAAAAAAAAAAACCTTTCTCCTTCATCCCAACAGGTAAAAACAATTTTAGTAGCTTATCTTCCATCTTTAAATACAGCATAATTATCCCCATACCTCATCTCTTAATTTAAAAAAACATCAAAATATTTCATTAAACGTTCTTTACTAAAAGTCCAGTAAGGACAATCACATATACTCTCTCTCTCTTTCTCTCCCTCTCCCTCTCTCTTTCTCTCTTGCTCCAATATACCATTTAGCTCTGATAAAATAAGCCACATTTATAAGTCTTCCCTGAATTTTTAAAGATAGTGGTTAACTGCTTCAAAAAAACAAACAAAAACTAGCTTGCTGTTCATCTGTTCATCTTTCAAAATTTAAAAGAAAATATTTTGTAAATTCAATAATCCTTCATTTATCACTTCTCATGCAGTTTTTTTGCTCTCAATAAGGTGAGCAATCCTGCTGCTGCGCCTCCGCTTTCTTCAGCCATGATCATCCCTGCCCAGCCAGCAAGCCACCATCGCCGCTCTTCTCCTCATGATCCTCCCCTCCCCAGCCAGCAAGCCACCATCGCCGACCTATTCCTCACCTGGCCAGCTGGCCTCATGCTCCTTTTGTCCTCCTTCTCCTCCTCTGCACTCAATCGGCTGCTAGTGGCTTGGGTGGCCCTGCTCCGTCCAAGTTGAAGAAAGCGGAAGCATAGCAGAAAGCAGCTATCTTCAACTCGGATGGAGCAGAGCCACCCAAGCCGCTAGCAGTCGATTGAGTGCAGAGGACGAGGAAGAGCATGAGGCCGGCTGGCCAGGTGAGGAGTAGGTCGGCGATGGTGACTGGCTAGCTGGGGAGGGGGGATCATGGCCACTCGGAGGGCTCTGCAAAGCCTCATGGCAGTGGCATTGGCAGCTCCCCCACCCAGCCCGTTTCCTCAGCTCCATATAAGATGCTTGGCAGAACCCACCCCCCCTGCACCCCAAGCAGGAGATCCTATAGCATTCCAGACAGGTGGCTGTCCAGTCTCTTCTTAAAAGCCTCCAGTGATGGAGCTTTGAACAAAAGAGAGGGCCCCACTCCGCGTCTTTCTAGGAATTCTATTCTATTATCTCCACTTTTTTTAAAATTAGAAACTTTCTTCTAATCCTTGATCAAAATATGCTGTCATTTTCACACATTGATTCTGGCCTTGCCCAATCAAATTAACAAAAATTAATTCTGCTCCATCTTTTGTACTCCTTGCAAATTTCTGAGAATTCTTATTATGTCCTCCTTCACCCTTTTGTCCTCTAAACCCTAATACAGTTGTGTTTCAACCATCCTTGAGACTTTCTTTCCTGAGCTCTAAGTTGCATCTATATATGCTACATTGGAGTTTCCATGTATATAAAAATGCTGAACACAGAACTGGTTGCACAGCATTCATGGCCTAGGTTGAGCAGAATTCATCAGGAATGTTTCCCTAATTAGGAAACTCCATCAGTTAACCTAAATGATATTAATACGATCTAGCATGTTGATTTTAAAAACAAAGCGTGCTTAGAAAAATGAAGGAGATTTTAGCTGTTTCATTTTAAATCGGTGCCCTTCACAGGCAGCTCAGCTTGGTCATAAAGCAATGCCCAAGAGGGTGGAAGGGGACAATCCACATGATAAATTATGAGATTAATAAAACAATATTTTCTGGTTCAGGAACCTTCTACATACACCGAGGCAGAGAGTATAATATAAAAGCATCTGCAGACTATGAGCCAGCAATGTGCAGCAGCAGCCAAAAAAATTAATACAATCCTGGGTTGTATAAACAGAGGCATAAAATCAAGATCACATGAAGTATTAGTACCGCTTTATAAAACCCTAGTGCAGTGGTTCTCAACCTGTGGGTCGGGACCCCATTTGGGGTCGAATGACCATTTCACGGGGGTCGCCAAACAAGGCTGACCGCCATTTTTCCCCCTTTTCTTTGGCCACGCCCCTGGCACCTGGTGATGTATAAGTGGTTGGGGGTCACCACAACATGGGGAACTGTATTATGGGGTCACGGCATTAGAAAGGTTGAGAACCACTGCCCTAGTGAGACCATACCTGGAATACTGCAACCAATTTTGGTCACTATACTACAAAAAAGATGTTGTGACCTTGGGAAAAATTCAGAGAAGAGCAACTAAGATGACCAAAGGCCTGGAGACTAAAACATATGAAGAACGGCTGCAGGACTTGGGTTTGGCTAGCTAGTCTAAAGAAAAGAAGAAATAGGAGTGATATGATAGCAGTATTCCAGTATTTGAGGGGCTGCCACAAAGAAGAGGGGGTCAAACTATTCTCCAAAGCACCAGAGGGCAGGACAAGAAACAATGGTTGGAAACTGACCAGAGAGAGAAGCAACCTGGAATTAAGGAAAAACTTCCTAATAGTGAGGACAATTAACCAGTGGAACAGCTCGCCTTCAGAAATCGTGGGCACTCTATCACTGTAGGTTTTTAAGATGAGACTGGACAGTCACTTGTCTGAAATGGCATAGGTTCTCCTGCTTGAGGGGGGATGGGGTGGACTAGAAGACCTCCAAGGTCCCTTCCAGCTCTATTCTATTTTATTAAATTGATATGGTGATTAGGACAGTCATAGAGTCCAGTATGGTTCTTGGGACCAGCTTAGGTAGACATTTGGCATCATCTGTCTCTGGGAAGGTTCCTTTGCCAAAGAGCCCCAAGTAGTGTGCTTGTCAGAATCCAATTATATTTCATCTTTAATTATCAAACATAGAAAACCCCAATTCTGCCTTCTCTGGATTCTGCCATAAGAGAGAGAGAAGGGGGAGAACAAAGGGGCTTTATGGCCCTCACTTCCTTCAGTAGACTTCAAAGAGCTGAATGCTGAATGTATGTTTATTGTAACCTCAAAGTGTTAGCACCCAAGAACATTACCATAACAAGGAAGGGTATTTGCCTTTCATGTAGTTATCTGAAGTCTCCATCCAGACGGAAGAAAGAAGAAAGGGGTGGAATTGTGATACTTGAAGCTATCACTGGAAGGGGGGTTGATTGGGTGGGACTACTGGGGAACCCCTTAAAACCTTGAATGGGAGAGCTTGAACCCCAAGTCCTGTCTAGCATGCCTGCAACCATTTTCTCTTAATAAAGGATTCCTGTTGGAAGAATTATTCCAAGAGTTCTGTCTTCTTAAGATGCAAAGTGGGGTGGGTCCTTACATTAGACAGGACTTGCAAAATTAATCCACCTGGAAGGGAGACCCTTGCCGGGGGATTTTGCAAAAATTTACCATGTCAGACAATGGAGCAAGAGAGGGGGAAAACTCCCTGGAAAGAGAGCCGCTGACCCAGTTGGAACCTTGCCAGATGTTGGGATCCGAGAGGTCAGATTCCTCAGGAGAAGAAGTGGTGGAGACACAGGACCACAAGCCTCGCTGGTCGATGGGCGTTGGAAAGAAAAGTGAGTGGAGAAAGGAATCAAGAAAGGTGACCCTGAGACGGGGGACCAAGCAACCAGAATGGAAGCAGGAGATGGAGAAATCCCTGCACGCAAGTGAAGAGGGAGGAAGCTGGGCACCGTACTCAGACTGGATCCTAGAGAAAGCTATTGACCTGATGAAGAGAACTCTCAGCTCCCTAGGAGAGGAGAATACTGAGCCCTACGGCCGCCCCAGTTCCTGGAGCCACAAAGGGAGAGACACCGAGGGGGACGTGGAACCTGCAACCCCAGGGACATCTACTGATCCAGGAGCCCCCACCCCCTACCGGACCACAGATGGCAATCTGGACGGAAGACACTACCACCCACAATGGAGGCACCGATCCATTCCAAGACGTCCACCGTTGGAGGTGAAATTCAAAGGGGAGCCAACACGCTTGGGGTTTTTCCTAACCCAAGTCCTCAGCTACATGGAGGAATATGGGCAGGACATTCCCAGCGACAAAGCCCGCATCCGGATCGTGCAATCTGCCCTGGATGGACCAGCTGCGGATTGGGTAGTGAACTTGCATGACTCCAATGCCCCAGAACTCAGTAACTTCAACCGTTTCATGTCCTCTTTGAGAAGACGATTTGAAGACCCCCTGGCTGATCGCAAAGCCCGTGAAAGAATAACAACGATGAGGCAAGGCAAACGCCCAGTGGCTGAGTATACACAAGAATTCCGGGCCATTGCCAGCAAACTGAATTGGCCAGAAGACATCCTCCTTGGCCATTTCAAAGACGGACTAAACTATGATCTATATGATGCTTGCCTGCCCCGAGGGGACCCACATCGACTTGAGGAATGGTACGTCTTGGCAGAGGAAGCAGAGATCGACATATTGAAGAGGCACCGCCGAGGAAAACAATGGAGCCGCCCCCCGCCTGAGCTGACACACCAACCGGTGAAATCATCGGATACAGCCAAGAAGCAAATGGGGTGTTTCAAGTGCGGAAGAGAAGGGCATCGAGCTGTAGAATGCCGCTCAAAGGCCCCCCAGCACAACCCAGACAGATCCCCAATCAACAAACCCGGAAAGTATTCAGCTAAGCCAAAAGAAACAGCCATGAGAATGATGGAAATTGCAGAAACCCCCACCTCTGCTCACCAAGGGGAAAGAACTCCAGCCTACACCACAGGGCCGGTGGATGCCTCAGATGACAGCTCGGAGGGCGAACCCCTGGTAAGTGGATGCATCACACCCATCTTCAAAACAGTGACTATATTAATCCCCCCCATGCCCGAAGCTGTGAAGGTGAAAGCCTTAATAGACTCTGGCTGCACCCGCTGCCTCATTAGCCCAACACTAGTGGGGAATCTGGGCATCCCATCCAGGAGACTGGAACAACCAATCTCATTTGGCCAGCTAGATGGATCCATAGCAGGGTGGGTGCCAGCTACCCTAGCCACTCTGCCAATACATCTCTCCCTGGGCAACCATGAAGAGGACTTAACGTTTGTGATGACCCCAGGTATGGAATGCCCAATGATTCTAGGGATGGAATGGTTGAAAAAATGGAACCCCTGGGTAAATTGGAGGACGACAGAAATCAAATTCCCGAAGGGGGACCCTATGGACTTAAAACCCCAAGGGAGGCTACGAGAAACAAGAATAGAAAAAGCATCCATAGGAGAGGAAAAAGGATAAACAGAAATACCAGAGGAATATAGGGACCTTGCTGAAGTCTTCAGTGAGGAGAGGGCGAATGGGCTTCCCCCCCACCGACCCACAGACTGTACCATTGAATTCAAGCCTGGGGCAAAACTCCCGAAGCCCAGATTATACTCCATGAGCCCAAAGGAGAAGGAGGAAATGGAAAGATTTATAAAAAAAAACCTGGAGAGAGGTTTCATTGAGCCAGCCAAGCCTAAAGTGGCTGCCCCGGTCCTTTTTAGAGAGAAGAAGGATGGCTCTTTACGCTTATGCGTGGATTATAGGGCCCTGAATACAATCAGTGAAAGCAACCTATACCCTGCTGCCCCTCATGAAAGACATGCTGTCACACCTATCGAAAGGGAAATTTTTTTCTAAACTAGACCTAAGGGAAGCTTACTATCGCGTAAGAATTAAGGAAGGGGACGAATGGAAGACTGCATTTAACTGCCCCATGGGCTGCTATCAATTCAAAGTCTTGCCATTTGGACTACAAGGGGGCCCTGCAGTCTTTATGCAATTAATCAATGAGGTTCTAAGGGAGCACCTGTTTAAGGGGGTCCTTGTTTACTTGGACGACATTCTTATCTTTACTGAAACAAAAGAGGAACACGTCAACCTTGTCAGAGCGGTTTTAAAGAAGCTGCGAGCCGCCCACCTATATGCCAAACTCTCAAAATGCGAATTCCACCAGGAAAGGATAGACTACCTAGGCTATCGCATATCCCCACAGGGCATTGAAATGGACCCAGAGAAGGTCAAAGCAGTATTAGATTGGGCGCCACCCCGCACAAGAAAGCAACTACAAAGTTTCCTGGGTTTTGCAAACTTTTACCGTCAATTCATCCCCTCATTTGCCCAGATAGCCTTGCCCCTCACTAACTTACTAAAAACGAAGGGAACATCCTCAGTAAAACCTAGCCAGCCACTAACATGGACAATGGAGTGCCAAGCAGCGTTTGAGAGACTAAAGAGACTTTTTTCTGCCGAACCAGTACTAAGGCACCCAGACATGGACAAGCCCTTCATAATACAGGCAGATGCAAGTGATGTGGCAGTGGGGGCTGTGCTATTACAAGAAAATGATGATGCAGTATTGCAACCCTGTGCATATACATCCAAGAAACTCACGGAAACAGAACAGCGCTGGCCCGTATGGGAGAAGGAGGCTTATGGGATACGTTGGGCATTACTCACGTGGCGACAGTTCCTGGAAGGCAACAAAATCCCCTTCCAGGTGTGGACTGATCACAAAAATTTAGAAGCCCTGAAAACGTCCAGGAAACTCAATCCCAAACAAGCCCGCTGGTCCCAGCATTTTCACCAGTTCCAATTTCAGCTCAAACATTTACCAGGAAGAAAGAACTTCCTGGCAGATGCACTATCTTGCATGCCCCAATATAACAGCGCACGAACCACAGACTCTAGACCAATAATGGCAGAGTCACAACTGGCAGCACCAGTAACCACAAGAACCCAAGCCAAATTAAAACCACAACTGGACAGCCAAACTGGAATTGAATTCAGAAAAAGTTTGGAAACAGATGAATGGTTCCAGAAAAACAAAAATGTGTGCACAATGAGAGACGGGTTGCCTTGGGTAGGGGAAAAGTTATATATACCAAAAACCCAAAGAATCACGTTCATGCAGCTTTGCCATGACACAAAATCAGCAGGACATTTTGGATTTGTAAAAACTTTACACTTAATTAAACGGCAATTTTGGTGGCCATCAATAAAAAAGGACATAGAAAGTTATGTTGCCAGCTGCCCAACCTGTGCATCAGCAAAGAGGTTGCAAGGGAAATCGCCAGGGCTATTACAACCAGTGGCAAGTCCCTCAGCCCCCTGGAGGGAAATAGCCATGGATTTTATAGTGGAATTGCCAGAAAGCAATGGGAATACTGTTATCTGGACAGTCACGGACTTGTTTTCCAAACAGGTGCACTTTATCCCTTGCCAAAAGATTCCCACTGCAAAGGCCTTAGCAAGACTTTTCATCCAGCACATTTACAGATTGCACGGGGCACCCCAACGCATCATCTCTGATAGGGGAGTGCAATTTACGTCTGCATTTTGGAAGGAATTTTTATCCCTCTTAGGGACCACTCAGGGACTGACATCTAGCCATCACCCTCAGACAGATGGACAAACAGAACAGTGCCATTCAGTACTTGAGCAATATTTGAGATGTTTTTTAAATTTCCAACAGAGTGATTGGACGGACTTACTTCCTTTTGCAGAAGTTGCCTACAATAATGCAGTCCACTCCAGCACAGGCTACACTCCTTTTCAAATAGCCAACGGTCAAAGTTTCAACCCCATGCCAGAATTAACCCCAAACGAACCAACGATCCCTTCGCTGAAAGAATGGATGGAAAAACTACAAAACACCTGGCCAATAGTTAGAAAAGCACTAGATGAAGCTAGGCAGGCATACAAAGCACAAGCCGATAAAAAAAGGGTTGAGCCTACACCATTCATTATAGGAGAAATGGTGTACTTATCTACAAAATACCTAAAGTCCCTACAGCCCTGTAAAAAACTTGGACCAAAATACATAGGACCTTTTCCAATTAAAAGAATCATAAATCCAGTAACAGTAGAATTAGAATTACCCAAAAATCTCAGGCAAATACACCCAATTTTTCATTGCAGCTTGCTGAAAAGAGAGCATCAATCACCTCTACGGCCAAAAATCCCCCCCCACCACCTCCAATCATGGTGGAGGGCGAACAACACTTCGAAATAAAAGAGATCCTTGACTCTAGGAGATATCATGGAGCAACTCAGTACCTAGTTGCCTGGAAACACCTCCCTCCCTCACAAAACGAGTGGGTCCATAAACGTCATGTCAGAGCCCCGAAGCTATTGAAGAAGTTTCACACAGAGTATCCTAACAAGCCTGACTAAGTCTTATACCTGTTTTGTTTTCTTTCAGGTGAATCTCTCTTATTTTTAAGAGGGGCCGGATGTCAGAATCCAATTATATTTCATCTTTAATTATCAAACATAGAAAACCCCAATTCTGCCTTCTCTGGATTCTGCCATAAGAGGGAGAGAAGGGGGAGAACAAAGGGGCTTTATGGCCCTCACTTCCTTCAGTAGACTTCAAAGAGCTGAATGCTGAATGTATGTTTATTGTAACCTCAAAGTGTTAGCACCCAAGAACATTACCATAACAAGGAAGGGTATTTGCCTTTCATGTAGTTATCTGAAGTCTCCATCCAGACGGAAGAAAGAAGAAAGGGGGTGGAATTGTGATACTTGAAGCTATCACTGGAAGGGGGGTTGATTGGATGGGACTACTGGGGAACCCCTTAAAACCTTGAATGGGAGAGCTTGAACCCCAAGTCCTGTCTAGCATGCCTGGAACCATTTTCTCTTAATAAAGGATTCCTGTTGGAAGAATTATTCCAAGAGTTCTGTCTTCTTAAGATGCAAAGTGGGGTGGGTGGGTCCTTACAGTGCTGCTGTTGGCTGGAAAGGAACAAACAAAACTCCTGTAAAACTCATGAAGCAGAAGCCTCCTGGAGCTGGGGCTAGATCGGAAGAGGGAGGCCCTGATTTAACTAATTTCTCTAGGTGTGCTCAGTCAACTTCTACTACTAAGCATCTACAAAGCTGCCAAGCTAGAGCTGGAAGCTAATCAAATGTCTTTCGTTTATCCTCTACTATGTTCTGTGATTCCTGCTTGTTTCCTCCCTCCCCGTCTCTTCTTGCTCTTCCCTGCAAAAGAAATTACAATTGTTATTTATTCAAACTCACCCACCTCATTGCTTCTAATCTCCTGCAGCACTCAGTAAATTGAATCAGGGGAATGCTTTATAACCTAGGAAAGACTCTTGGCTAGGGACCAGGAACTTGGAAACCTCACCACTCAACAGGAGCATCAGAAACCAAAATCCACAGGCGTGTCTGTCATCCTACAGGCAATATTGTGACTCACTGATTTTGTATGGCACATTCTGACAGCAGACAGATAGGGAGAGTGCCTCAACAAAGGGGGTACTTTCTCTTTCCTATGTCTTTTAAAGTATATGCCACAATCCGACTTTTTAATGTGGAATGCCACAGGACAAAGAAACAAGGCATATGATATCTCTACAGCCTTACTGCAAAGTCCTAAAGGACACCCTGCCCATCAATTGTGAATGCACCTGTGCAAAATCTCTGTGCACAGACCCTGGTGGGTTTCCATTTTACAAGACTCAGAAAGATGACCCAGCAGAAGAGATGCTCAAAACACTACTGCCAGAAGAGAGTGAGTGATGTTGACTGCATAGAGGCATGAGTCTATTAGGTATTATCTTATGGCAATAAGAGCAGCAAAAACACCCTTATTTCTCTGCTCTTACGGCATCCTTCAAGTGACAGCTGGTTTCCCTATTCAGAATGACCCATCCTTCTTGGGTCAGGGGGGGCCTGAGGAGTACCTGTGTGGTGGTCTCCCATGGAGAATGAGACACGCAGACAGGTATCTCGGGATGAGAGCCCAGAGCTGACTCCAGCACCCTCTTTTATTGTTACTAAGGTTTTTACATCACACAGCATAATCAAAAGACGTATATAGGGGTGGTTACAATGTATCAAATAACAGACACTCTCCAGATGCAAGGCTACTGCAGGTGTTCTTATCAGAGTCTGTCCAAAAGGCTGATGAATGTATCCTGTGTCTGAAACAGTTATCTCAGGCCCTTGTGGGAGATGTCCATGGGCAGATGCAATTAATCCCACATCTCCTCCTTTTCTGTTTTTTCTTTAATGTTACTCACTTCCAGTTCCAGAAGGGATCTTGATTCACTGATTAAGGCGTCCTTCCTAGTGGAGGGCGTAACATTTTTGCACATTTGCAGGAGGGAGGGAATACATTGAATGCAACAACATAGCAATACAAATAATATCAAAATGGTTACTATAATAGAAATCAAAGATCGTAGCCAGGATCCATCCGGTAGCCAGGACCAAAGGGCACCCCAAATATCCACGGTGCCTGATCCATCGCTGCGTAAGGGATTATTTTGGAGCAAAGATTCCATTTTTCTAGCTGTAGCAGAAATATTAGGTTGAAAATCATGTATATACATACAACAATGAGAATGAATTAAAGCACACACACCGCCTTTTGCTGCTAAAATAATATCTAAAGCATACCGATTTTGCAAAACAACTTCCCTTATTTCCCCCATTTCTTGATTAATCATTTTAATGCTGTTAATTGTTTCATTAAACATATGAACAGTCCAATTGTTAAGCAAATGAAGGTCTCTATAGTTCATGGCAATTCCTAGATTGGGTAGAATCCCTCTGCTGATTTGAGTACTGATGTTTGTCCATTGATTGCTTCGATAAGTGTCATTTACCTTAGTAAGGTTGCTTTTGATGGATTTGCATTTCTTTGCTGAATTCCATCATTGAAAGGAATGGCATGAAAAATAAGGCCACCACGACTGTCACCAGGAATTTGCATGCAGATCCAACAGTTCATGACGTTAAGTGTAAGAGCAGTGCGCCTGGCATCCCGTACAAAAGCATTAAAAGCCCACAGTCCCTGATCCTCATATGCCTGGCTGAGGTGGTGTACGTTGAGCCATATAAGGACGAACACAACGAGCTGGAGTCCAAATGATCTCGCCATGGTCATCTATTGCAGCATAGCCTCGACCCCAAGTAATGAGGGAGGCAGGCCCCTTCCAGGTGGGATCAGGCAAACGTGAAGAATCTGTGGGAGAAGCAGAAAAATGCCTGCTTGCGGCAGTTGAGCCAGGGGTGCCAGAAACATTCAAAAAGTTTAAGGTAAAAAGTACAAGATTAAGAGTGTTTTGTATCCCAGGCAAGCCGGGGGTATTTTCCCCTTTCTTTTTTGCATGCATGTCTAGAGCCTTTTTTACGGTCTGATTGGCTCGTTCCACGATCGCTTGACCAGTGGAGTTATATGGAATGCCATTGATTAAAAAAGACATCACCAGTTTTTGGGGAGTAATTTGCTTTGTTAGTGCCAATAAATCAAAGGAAGAATTCCCAGGGTGAGGTGCATATGCAGCCTTTGGAATAGGTGGTGCTGGACATGGTAATAAGACCAAGCATGCTACCGTATCCCCCCGGTTCATTGTGACAGGGAGATTGGTATAAAATTGGACTTTTAGGGTGTCTTTATATGTGGGATCTATCAAACCTGGAAGCACAAACACTCCTTGTTCCCGAGCAACAGGTGTGGGAAGGATTATTGCCTCTGTTTCCGGAGGCAAGGGTCCAGAATAAAGGGTTTCAGCAACCGTGAGTAGGTTAGGAAAAGTAACAGAAAGAGCAGAAGCCAATTTTAAATCTATGCCAGAAAAACATTGCGAAGCAGAAGAAGTAAGGTCTGAAAAGGATGCAGCCTTTGGAGAGGGGTTAGCTGCAGACTCCTTTGTTAGTTTAACAGGGAACAACTCTGTCTCGGATAGTTTAGAAACGCTTAAATCACCATTGTTTAAAGCCTTTTGAAATGCACCACGGATGATTCCAGGCTGGGAGAGAGGAGGCAACGTGGCAGGAACAGGAGAGGCTGTAGAATTTGCAATGGCAGAGGGAGGGTTAAAACCTGCTCCAGGGGGCAAGGGAGTGGCCAGCATAACAGACGGATTTTTATACGGTGGAGGATCTAATAAAGGCTGATGAGGCAATTCAGCATAGGTTTGAATCAGAGTATAGGCAATTTTCCAAAGGCACAAAATCTCTACAGGGGCTCTTGGAGACTGGTGGAGAACAGTACCAATTTTCCTCCATGTATCTACTTTTAAAGATCCAGACTCCGGATAGGATGAGCAGTTAGCCCATACATAAGCAAGCAATTTAACAGCCTCAGATTTAGAAAGGTGACGGGTTAATTTCTGTTCCTGATCAGTAAGATATTTTTTCCTGCCAAGTAGCCTCAGCTCTTCCACATGCTGCTTTTGAGCGTGAGACATTCCACCCCCCATACTTACGAAGAGGAGTCAGTTGCCAGCAACTTCGTCGGGTGCACCAAGCCTATTCCAGGCGATAAGTAAAGGGTTGGCAGGGACGTATCCTTCAGTGGATCACGTCGGGGTCACCAGATGTGGTGGTCTCCCATGGAGAATGAGACACGCAGACAGGTATCTCGGGATGAGAGCCCAGAGCTGACTCCAGCACCCTCTTTTATTGTTACTAAGGTTTTTACATCACACAGCATAATCAAAAGACGTATATAGGGGTGGTTACAATGTATCAAATAACAGACACTCTCCAGATGCAAGGCTACTGCAAGTGTTCTTATCAGAGTCTGTCCAAAAGGCTGATGAATGTATCCTGTGTCTGAAACAGTTATCTCAGGCCCTTGTGGGAGATGTCCATGGGCAGATGCAATTAATCCCACATACCTGCAAAGCAATAGTGAGGGCTACTTTCAACACTTGGTAAATAGAATCACTTGGATTTACACTGAGTTGGGTTTCAGTTTGCAGGTCCTATAAAGTTGACTTGTATTGTTATCTAGGAGGAATTGAATCCTCTTCATCCTAAGAAAATGGGCAGGGTCCTGGGCACTGTCTGTACAACTAATTGTGTTTTAAATCCGTGTTCTCCCTAGTTGTCAAGGCCTCCATCTGATGTACTTGTAGCATTCCACGCCCACCTATTTGCCTTGGTAGATAAAGTCTATCAATGTCACTGCGTGGATGAAGGGCATGATTCATTGTCATTATTTTTCTGGTCTGCCTATCCATTGCTTTTAGTTCTGCTTGAGTCCAGTCCACTATTCCAGCTGTGTACCTAATAACTGGGATTGCCCAGGTGTTGATTGCCTTTATGGTATTTCCTCCATTGAGTTTGGATTTTAAGATCTTCTTCACTCTCTTGATGTATTCACCTCTAATCTTTTTCTTGACTTCAGTGTGCTTGATGTTGTCAGCTTGAAGGATACCCAAGTATTTGTAGTACTCTTCCTCATCCAGACTCTTAATGTTATTTTCGTGGGGCATCTTGATTCCTTCAGTTTTCACTATTTTTCCTTGTTTGATAGTAAGTGTGGCACATTTGTCCAAGCCAAACTCCATTACAATATCTTGGCTATATATACGGACAGTGTTGAGCAGCGATTCTATTTCAGATGATGTTTTTCCATACAGCTTCAGATCATCCATGTAAAGGAGGTGGGATAGTCTGGCAGATGTTTTTGATGTTTGATAGCCATGTCCTGAGTTATTCAGTATTGTTGACAGAGGAAACAGTGCAATAACAAATAGTAATGGTGATAATGAATCTCCTTGAAATATTCCTCTCTTGATATTAACCTCTCCCAGCCTCTCACCATTGATCTGCAACTGTGTCTTCCATTGTGCCATCGATCTTTGCACAAATTTTCTGATGTTTCTACTGACTCCTGTTATTTCTAGGCACTTTATTATCCAATCATGTGGCAGAGAGTCAAATGCCTTTTTGTAGTCAATCCATGCCACATTCAGGTTGGTCTTCCTTCTCTTGCAGTTTTCCAAGATCATTTTGTCTATTAGGAGTTGATCTTTTGTTCCTCTGCTATTGGGGCGGTTTCCTTTCTGCTCAGGTGGAAAGAGATTGTTTTCAACTAGATGCTGTTGTACTGCATCAGCTACCACACCAGTTAGTAATTTGAAAGTTGTTGGTAAACAGGTAATTGGCCTGTAGTTGCCTGGTGTTGCCCCTTTTGCTGGATTTTTCATTATTAGGTAGGTTTTCCCAGTTGTTAGCCACTTTTCAATTTCTCCTCCTTGTAGTATATTGTTGAACTGCTTGGAAATGAGTGGGTGTATAACAGTTAGATGTTTCAACCAAAACCCATGCAGTTCATCTTTACCTGGTGCTGACCAATTTTTGATTTTCCTTGCTCTTTTTTCTACCATTTTTGTTGTTATTACTAGTTCTTTCATTTCAACTTCTGTTTTATTTGCATCCACCTATTATTATTATTATTATTATTATTATTATTATTATTATTATTATTATTATTATTACTATTATTATGGATCATCGCACAGACAGCCAGATGTTCAGACTGGATTTGGCATTTTGTCTACCTATCAAGTCCTTACCCAGGACCTGGGATAGGCAGATGTTTTGGGATTGCACCCAAGGAGCCTATCACTATTGGTACTACCCTTGCTTGCTTTTGCCACAGTCTTTCTATTTCTATTTGTAGGTCTTTGTATTTTGTTATCTTCTCCAGTTCTTTCTCTATTATTATTATTATTATTATTATTATTATTATTATTATTATTATTATCGATCATCGCACAGTCAGCCAGATGTTCAGACTGGATTTGGCATTTTATCTACCTATCGAGTCCTTACCCAGGACCTGGGATAGGCAGATTATTATTATTATTATTATTATTATTATTATTCACTGGCCATGTCAATTAAGTGAGGCTGTCAAGCTTCTGACCCATTATCTGGTGGCTATGGGAGTCTGGATATGGAAGAATAGTGTTTGGTTCAAAATTTCAAGATCAATTGGCTGCTGATTTTAAGCTCCCAGATTGTGAGTCTGGAGAGGTTTCATCCTTGGTTCTGGCCCAGGTTGCACTACTCTAATCACACCCAGCTGTACCTGTTCATGCATCAGTAGGCCTGCTCATTGTCATTTATTCCTCAGTCACTTCTTAGTTTGACTATTGCAATGCACTGTATATGGGGCTGTCTTTGAAGACTAGAAGCTACAATTAGTCCAGAATGCAGTGGCATGGGTAATTAAAGACATAATTCAGTATGCCTATGTACATTACTACATGGTCAATATCACTGGAAGCTGCATTGGCTTTTTATAGGCTTTCAGAGACAATATAAGATGTTGGTTATTATCTACAAATAGCAGCAGACATGGATTATTTACAGAACCACCATTCTCCAGTAGTATCTGCCAATCCCACAGGCACTGATAAGATAAGCATACTTTGAGTCTCTTCCTTGAAATAATGTCACTTCATTAATTTGAAGAGTGTGCCTCTTCTTTTGAATTTCCATCTGGAATAATCTAAGGAATGTCATTGATTATTGATGAATTGCCTTTTGCTTTTAGCTGGTATTATTTTGTTTTTGTATTTTTGTTCCAGAAGGTGGCCATAAAAATCTTAAACAAATAAACAGTGCTATCAAAACTTCCAGAGAGATCCATTTCATTGGGGCATAGCCACAATACACAGGAAATTATGGGACCTACCCAATCTATTAGCAGAGAGCAACAGGATCCTCCAACTTAATTTTGTGGTCACTCCCTCCCCCCCCCAGTTTTGTAATGCAGAGAATTAATATTGAGATCATCACAAGTCAGAGGAGCAGATGCTTCCACCTTCCGGCCTGGTCTATTTCCCATCTTGGTCTCTTGAAAGCTTCCAGCAGATCAGAAGATGGGAGCGGAAACATCCGCTGGGAGGTGGAAATCATCTCCCATTTTCTCATTCTCTGATCCAATTTCCTCCCAGAAGAGGCAGCGTCTGGTATTCACTAATGGCTCAATCTGTCTTAATTAGCTAAAGAGAGAGAAACCAGCAGAGGAAGGGGTGGCTGCAAATCTCCAGCCTTCATAAAAGAAACAAAGGAGGTGTTCCTCACCCAGGCTGGCTGGAATGTATGCCCCGTCTATGAATGGACTGACATGGCACTTGGCAAGCAACAGCCACCTCCTTGTTCCAACATTTACTTCCTCAACAACACACAAACACAATGTAGAATTTACTTATATTGTAATCTGGATATAAGACAGTGGAGAAAAAGAACGATAGGTAATTTAGCAATACCTTTGCTTCAAGCCAATACTCCAGTAGAAGACCATGTACTTCTAGTTGATGGTTCAGATGAAGACTATTCATGGCTTGTAAGATGTTTTGGAAATTATACAAGCAGAACACAGAAACAATAATCTTCTTTTCCTTTTTGCTGAGATATATACATATAATTTGCTTTTATACCTTCCATTAAATAATATATTACCTTTTTATCTGATTGCAGCCCATATTTTATGGTAATGAATTACATTCATTATGTGTTGTGTGAAGCCCTGAATTTACTGTCGATCAATTTTACAAGTTATTTATAACTGCTTTTTTTATTGTGTCTTCTATCGTTCTGGAAATATCTACAATTTTTTAAAATGTCCCTTTGCCATTGGGCAGTGGCAAATAAGCATTGTGCTCATACTGTGTTTCCCCGAAAATAAGACCCGGTTTTATATATATTTTTTGCCTCCAAGAGGCATTAGGGCTTATTTTCGGAGAAACATGTGCAAACTGAGACAGCCACTGATGGTCCCTGACTTACAACTACTTGTTTAGTGATCAAAGTTGCAACAGCAATGAAAAAGTGACTTATGACTGGTCTTTGCACTTATGACTGTCACTATATCCTCATGGTCACATGATCAAAATTCAGGCACTTGGCAACTGGTATGTATTTATAACACTTGCAATGTTCCAGATTCACATATTCACTTTTTGCAATCTTTCCAGCCGGTTTCCAACAAGCAATGGAAGGGTGCCAGATTCACTTACCATGTGACCCAGATAATAAATGCAGCGATTCAGTTAATGACTGGCAAAAATGGTCATAAAACTGGGCATGACTCATTTAATAACCACCGTGTTTAGCAATGTGATTGTAAGTCAAGGACTATCTGTACATTTAAATTCATCCCGACTGTGTACTCATAGTAGCACTAAACATTGTATGATACTACAGTATTGTGCTGGGAAAGCTTGATGGATGCACTTTAACTAAAGTGCTTCTTTGAACCAAAATATACCAATAGCTCCACCTGCTGGTAAAGTCTAAGCCTATTAATGAACAATAGAAGTTGCACTGAATTGGGCAGCCTTATAAACCTGAAAGAGCAAGTGAATAATTGTAAATGTGAAACATAGGTAGGAAAAATGCTTACTAATTCTTTAAACGTCTGTTAAGAAAGTGACTGCTTGAATTTTCATAGGTTAATAGTTTTAAAAAGTGGGTTAAAAAGCTCTTTATCAAAAAGATCATCAAAATGATCTTATGCTCACTAGTGCATCTTCAGGTCTTCCCTTTAACGCTTTTAAAGTGTTACAGAATGTGGTCCTCTGTGTTTCAAGAGGTTGAAGTGTCCTCTTGCTGACAATAACGAATCTGGGTGGTTCTGTTTCTGCATAGCATCTCAAGCCAACAAAATCTCATCAGCACAAGCATCATTGAGCTGTTCACATCAAGCTCATCAGACAAACTCCTTCATGGTAGAATTGGTTTTTTATTAGCTTTGCTCAATCAGCAGCCTGTCTTCTTCCAAAGCATGGATGGACAGACTGCAACCTCTCATCCATATGACACGAGGAAGACATCTTGAGAATGTGAATAAAATGCTTGTGATTGCAAAGGGAGAAAATCCAGGTTGTTTCTGAGGAGCTTTTGAGATGTCCTTGGTGTTGAGAACAGTTCCCTAAGCTTGCATTATTAATATGACCTTGTTGGGTAGTGAATTATTTATTTAGCACTATTTGCAGGAAGTGCAAGAGGCATCAAGGTGCCTTTAAGATAAAAGGTACAGAAATGATATGGATTAACCCCCTTCCTAACTAATCTACTCTAGAAGAGGCTAAAAAACAAAGATGAAGCTTGCAGGATGAAACTGTTTAATTGGGGCCATAGGCAATAACTACAACATTCCTTTTACTGGCAATATGTGAAGTATTGTGGGATGTTTTTCAGCTGCACAATAGATAAAATATGAGATACAGAATGCTGAATCTGACATAGGGTTGCACTGCAGATACGATAACTACTCAACAGTAGCCTACAGAAAGCAGCAATTCTTTCCTGGTGGCAAGACTTCAAAGTTGGCCTCATAATCAGCATAGCAACTTTTTAAACACCATTCTTATCAAAACCTACCATTAATCTTTCTCCCAGTGCTTTAGAACAGACCCCCAACCTCTTGGGGTTGGCGGTCCATAGTGGGGGGAGGGGAAAGAATGGATGACTTTGCGGGAGAGGTAAACATGTGCATGTGCATGAACACCTGTTCCTTGCGCGAGTGGGGCTGTGAGCGCTCATGGTGACACTGGCTTAAGTGGGACTATGTGCACGTGCGCAGTGGCCAGCCACTCATGCAGCACGGTGGCCAATAGGGCATGGCCCAGTAGTGGGCCATAGTCCACAGTTTGGAGATCCCTGCTTTAGAATAAAAGGGTTTCAGTGCTTAGTATTGAACAGCTAAAAATATAGGAAACATGAATATTAGTACTGCTTTATAAAGACTTAATAAGACCACACTTGGAATACTGTATCCAGTTTGGGTCACCATATTATAAAAAAGATGTAGAGATTCTGGAAAGAGTGCAGAAAAGAGCAACAAAGATGATTAGAGGGGGAGGCTAAAACACATGAAGCACGGTTGCAGGAATTGGGTTTGTCTAGTCTAGTGAAAAACACTAGGAGTGACATGTGGTTGACACAAAGTAGAGGGGGTCAACCTATTTTCCAAAGCACCAGAAGGCAAGACAAGAAGCAATGGATGGGAACTAAGCAATGGAGAGGAGCAAGAAACTTCCTAACAGTGAGGACAATTAACCAGTGGAATGGCTTGCCTTCAGAAGTTGTGGGTGGTCCATCACTGAAGGCTTTCAAAAAGAGTCTGGACAACCACTTGTCCGGAATAGTATAAGGTCTCCTGCTTGAGCAGGGGGTTGACTAGAAGACCTCCCAGGTCCCTTCCAAATCTTTTATTGTTATTTCTCCTTTAGATTAGAAAATGCAGTAAGTTCAAGTCACATGTCAGAATAGGGCCCAGCTTGGTTTTATGGTGGCTGGGAATGTTATCACCATGTAAAAAATGTAGTGTAAAGCAAGTGCTTTCTTTGCTTCCTTTGGAGTCATTACTCCATTAAAAGTAACGCAACAACACAGAAAATTTACTGATATTCCCGAGATGAATCAATTGGTATCCATCTTTTCCAGGGATGGGGGGATGAGGACTGTGAAATTGTGTGCCCATATGTTGATTCTGAAGCTCTGCAAAGCCAACTTTAGGGGCTAACCCATTGTTCAACTCCCCCGTGACACTATTTGCTCTCATTAAAAATGTATTTTTTTTTAAAAAAAAGGGGTGCAGTACCAAGTGGTCCTCATCCTCATGAAGTGGATTAAGGACTGCCTCCAGCCCAGCATCTGAAATCTCCATATATTATAAAGGAGAAATCAAAATTTGGCCATCTCAATATATATTGACTGCATAATGCTGTCTTCAGTTCCCTGAAGAACTCCGAGTCCAGCAAATGTAATTCATTTTGCTTGGTTAAGTCCAAGGCACCCAACAGAGCATAAAATACTTATAGTATCCTCCAAGGCCTCCAAAACAACTTACCCTTTCTTGGGATATGGGACCACTTTTCTTCCCTTCCAGTTCATCCTAATAGCCTAAAACATTTCAGTGATCTTGTTTTTGTATAACCCAGATCCCATTTTGCTAGGTTCATGGGCAAGCCAACCCTGAGCGTGCACTACTGTACTTTCCACAGAGTACTATAAATTACAGCATTAACCAGATACACTTCACAGAACTTCCTTCACTGTGCAATAACCTGTTCCCTCAACCACTGGAGTGGCATCATGGAAACCAACATTCCCCAACTTTGGCTAACTAAATGTGAGTGTTCAACTCTCAGAATGCTCAGCAATGGTTATGCTGGCTTTGGAATTCTGGGAACTGAAGTTCATATACCTGGAAGTTGCTACAGTTGGAAAATCCTGATGTAGACCAAGTGGCATTTTCACAAAATAAAATACTTTCTTCAGCATTATAAAACCAATTTCCCACTGGAAATAGCATCCAAAGGGATTTGCCAATTATAATGCATTAAATCAAGGGTGGATACATACCTATACCTGTTTAACTTATTTTCTTAGGTCCACAAAATCTAACCTCCCCCTCTTTTGGCATCAAGACAATATTCCACTCTTTGAGAGAATTCAAAATCACTAAATTCGATTGTGTGTTTAGTCTTCTTCTCCAGAGTGCTTCTCATCTGTTCACGGATATGATAATTTTTTTTCCTACTGGGTCTTCCAGTGCTGATCCAGTGTTCTATAAAAATAATACCCCCCATTTTACTGGTGATAGGCATTCATGGCTGGCATTAATCAAGGAATGATGAGCTTTCAGGCTGAATGGCCGTATCTTGTTTTCTGCTGTCCTGATGTTTCACCAGCAGCTATGGTTGGTCTCTTCAGAGGCATAGTGAGCTCATCACTCTTTGTTCATCACTGCTTGGTCCCTGATTTGCCTGTGAACACACTATGGTGCTCCTTTAAAAATCCCTCCAGACTTGCCTTTCTACTCTGATCTGGATCTATATGGATTTTAGAGTGACCATTGCCTGGGTTAAGAAATGCAGGAGGAAACAAATGCGCAAGACAACAAGCTAATTTCATTCAGCCAGCTTCCCTCTCACAATGATAAGATATATGCTGCCTCCAGATTGCCTTGATCCTTCACCAAGGGCAACAATGGTTACTGGGACAGATGGGAAGCAGGAATGCAGGATTTGGAAGGTCCGTCCATTTTAGCACCTGCAAATTCAGAAAACAGGAAGTAAAAGTTTGGCAAGTTTTAAATTCAGTTCACCAATGGCTTGTGCATCTTTGAAGAATATGGCAAGAACAGCCACACAAGTAGAACTACCTAAACTAACAAAAAGGAGCTCTTCCTGCTCTCCATCCCAGAATGGCAAACTCCACAAAATTTGACCCAACTAAGCTATTTCATCTGCTGACAATTTCATATAGACAGGTTGTTCAAAAGAAAGGTTTTTTTGGAGGGGTGATGGTGGTGAAGAAATGATACACCCAGTTATGAGTGCTCTCATAGAGCCATATCAATTTCAGTTACAGAGATAAATCTCCATCAATTTTTACATTTAATATTTTTTAACTTAATCCTAAGGATTAAATGGCATTTTAAAGACAATATTTCTTAATAGTATAATAAAAAACACACTGATGGCATTAAATTTTAGAAATTCCTTATTTGCAAACGAGACTATGAATTTAGCAAACTATAGAGGATGGCCACAGATAACCAGAATAATAAAGTAACTTAGAGCTGGAATCTAAGTCTACCCAATATCAGAATCTGTGCTTTACAGAACACCAATATTTCAAGAAGATGGGTACAAATGCCAACTCTGGGTTGTCTTCAAATGCAATAGCCCTGAATGTTGAAGGGAAAATAGTTCCTGAAACAGAACCATGTTTCAGGCCAATATATGACTACGTTCAACCAAATATTTCAAGGAAATTGAATTAATGCATATCAGCCAATAATTTTCTTGCACTGTTGTCAACAGATATAAAACAGTCACTTGAACTAAACCTGCATCTATATATTGGTAGTCTCTCCATAATTAAATGATATGCAATTAGACCTTTCATACTGCACTTCTCCTTCAGATCAAGTATCAGGTGGCTAAAATGTAGACGGTGCTCCCTGCAGATAGCAAAGTACTGATACTTCAATTGGATAAGATTATTCCACTGTTCTTTTCCTCTTGAGAAACAGGACAGCTTAACACCATAATCTCCAGTTAAGTTTTAACTTAATGCTGTCCGAACACCCTGAGCACACTGACATTTCCATATCCAGCTTGAAGTTTTTGTCAGTCATCATCTGATCTTTAAAAAAACCTACTCCATATCATCCTAACCAAAGGGATAGACCCTTGTGCTGTGGGTAGCACACACCATGTCTTCAGCTGTGACTATGTAAGTCATGCCCTCAACTGGTTTAGGTATTTGGAGGAACAATAATTAAAGCGATTCATGATCAGAGTCAGGCAGCCTTATGGTCTGGATGGCTCTTTAGTTTGTGGAACTTGACACTGTCCAGCTTCTCAAAACGTTTGCCACAGTACTCGCAAGTAAAGTTGTATTGGACTTCTGAGGTATGCTTCTTCATATGCCAGTTGAGAGAAGACCTTTGTCGGCACTGATAGCCACAAATCTCACACCTGTGGAGAGAAAGAGTCATCATTTCTTTATACTCCAGACAAGAGACCAGGAAAGCACCCACAGTCCCATTCACTATCAACAGCTGTTGCTGTCAGTTCAGCATCTACTACCATAATCAAGCAAGATATGTATTTCAATCTACCTGCTTTTCCTGTCAAGTACTGAAACTAGATTTTCTTGGTACAATTGTAATTAATAATTGCATAATTACAAAAATAATTAGTACACTTGTTTAGTCTCAAGCATATCAAATGTACTGATAGTACAATAATTACTAAGTAGCTCATTCAGGGTTCCCGTTTTAAAAAATGGTTAGATATGATCAGCCAGAATAAGCCCTGGCTAACTTGCACAAAGAAAGCGAAGCAAGCAGGCTCCAGAGGCCTCGCCCTGCTGCTCTGATGCTGGAGCGTGGCTCAGCCCAAGACTTTCTTGTCATGCCCCAGGTCACTCACTGGAGCGGGGTCTCTCCTGTATGTGTTCGACGATGGACCTCTAGATGGTTCTTCCGCTTGAAGGATTTTCCACAAGTCTCACAGGTAAATTCACGGACTCCTGGGAAGATATAGGAATAAAAAAGGAACAGAAAAAGCCATCAATAGCTAACATAGGGACATTCTCTGTGCCAAAGAAAATAGATTAGATCTAGGGACATCTCCTGAAATAACTTGCTTGAATGAGCAGCCCTACCACTAATCTAATCTAATTAAACCTTAAGACAGCATGCACCACTTAAAGGAACATAATATTGCTTTAAACTTAAAGAAAAATAATAAAAAGAGAGTCCCAGTCCCATTGGTCAACAAATTCAATTTGAAGAAAACTAGTAAGTTTTTAATAAACATTGTATTAAAAGTTTCATAGAGCATAAAACTAACACAAATTAATAGAGTAAAAGCACAAAAGAAGAAAAAAATAAAAGTGCAAAAAGAATGTTACTATGATTTATTTATTTATCTAAAACATTTATTTAACTGCCCACCTTATACCAAATTCTGAGTGGCTTCCAATCAAGGTGTAAAACAATATCAGTAATAAAACAACATAAAAACCACATTAAAACTATTAAAATCTTCAGGGCTTTCCAGAAAGCTAGGAGGGTGGAGGTCTTTGGAATTTTAGAGGGAAGGAGTGTTCCATAGGGAAGGGGCTGCCACAGAAAAGGCCCTCTTCCTAGCTCCCATAAGGTGTAGTGTTTAAGGGAAGGGATCCTATCTAACCTCGTAGGATGGGGCAAGTGGAAAGAGCAAAACAGTTTTCAGGATTCCCTCAATTCAATGTAGAGTTCCAAAGACCTCCACCCTCCTAGCTTTCTGGAAAGCCCTGAAGATTTATTTATCATTTATAATACCTACAGTGATAGAGAGCACCTCTTCCTTTCTGAGTAGCAAAGCTATTATCTCCTCCATCCACTGTAGAAAGAGAACCTTTAAGTCCAGTACTTCATTTTCCTATAGTGGGGAAGCATATGGGAGATAGAATTCTGCAAAATTTTTAGAAACTTCCTTTAACAAAGTAAGATGCAGAAATCCATCTAGTGGCCTTCTATGTATTGCTGAGAGGAACCTCTGGAACAAAAAGTTCAAAGTTGCTGGATAGCTGACCTGTTTATAGACTGGGCTGTGACTGCCTCTAGAGCATTAATCAATAATGTTTTCATACAAAGGAAACAGAAGACTAGATCTACTTTGATATGGCTTTGGAAAATCTCTGCTATGTATAAACTGATTTTCTGAAAGTAAATCAATAGGTATAATCTTATAAAAGATTAAATCTTTATTCCTCTGCAAATGTCCAACCTATTCCATACCTCATTTAGAATGATCTACACTTAGGACTGAACAATGGTAAAAGAAAGAGAGGAACAGATATAATATTATGGGACTGAGATTATTTTTTTTAAAAATGTAAGGACTACAAAATGGCCATATAGCAGTTAATTAAAAGTCATATGTCAGTTCTGAAAGTGACAACATTGTTAACATTCTAGCATGTGCAAAAAAGCTTGCTAGACAGGACAGACAGCTATTTTGTTGTACAGGTTACAACTGTAATGAAGCCTGCCCATCATGGTCATAACTCAAAGATAGTTGTAAATCAAGCCACCCATGTAATGGATCTGATATTATGATCTTTTTTGCAGTGGTTGTTAAGTGAATCATTATAGTCACTAAGTGAATCCACAATTATTAAGTGAACATAGAAGTCACTAAGTGAACCAATAGTTCGCTATAGGCAGAATTTTGCAAAAAAATAAATGGAAATATATGCCAGTTTTCCACAAAAAGTCACAAAATACAGTCATATATCACAGGACACTGCAAATGGCCATAAATGCAGCCCAGTTGCTGAGTACGTAAAAAAAGATTCTTTTTAATGGACCTTGCAGTTCCATTAATAATTTCCCTTGTGGGAAAAATGAAAAGCATCTGCAATCAGCTCTAGGAAAAACTAATGGGTATTTGATCAGTGAAAACACCAAGATAAAATTATAAGAGACAGAAAACCTGCAGCATGAAAAAATGGAAATTAGATCCATTATGCCAACTGCCACAGAAAATGTACCATCTTGGCCAACTATTATTCATGTGCCCAATGAAAAAAGAAAAAAAAATGGGAATCTTGTAAAATATTTAATTGCAGCACTTGTCACTATGTTTCTCCACCCTGAAGAAAAACAGTAAAAAAGAAACAATCTTTACTTAGATTAGAAAGCCATAGAGTCCTCAGTGATTTGACTGGGAGAGACCCCTTTCTAGACATTGCTGTACATCCTTTACTGTTGCCTACTGAAGTAAATGGGAGGAGCAACTTTCCTTTTCCATTTAAGAAAATTATATCCTGTTTGGACCTCTCTATTTCAAAACTGTGGTATGCGTTGATATGCAAGGTTAACAATTCCATCAGAATCACCATATACCAAAATACCTCCAAAGTGATGAAGACGTATTGTAGATAAGAAAACTTACAGGTGACAATATACCTGAATGGATTATCATGTGTCTTCGGAGATGATTAGATAGGTAAAACTTTTTGCCACAACCTGGATGTGAGCACACCTTCGTTTTTCCTTTCCGATGAACAAGATTAACATGATTCTGAGGATAGAAAGAAATGAAATGAAAATTGCTCCTCTAGAGCAGGGTCGGCAACTTTAAACGTTCAAAGAACCACTTGGATCCATTTCCCAGAGGAGAAAAAACACTTGGGAGCCGCAAAACTTATGCGTGCACGCATGCAAGGGGGGGAGCTTGATTGAAGAGTTTAATTAAAAGGAAATAGAGGCTGCTGTGCATGAGTTCTCTCTCTCCCTCTCTTTCATCTCCCTCTCTCTCTTTCTTTCCTCTCTCCCTCTTTCTCTCTTTCCTCTCTCTTCCTCTCTCCCCCCTCTCTTTCTCTTCCTCTCTCTCTCTCTCTCTCTTTCTCTCTCCCCCCCTCTCCCTCTCTCTGATCTTCTGCTCACCTGGCAAGCTGGCTTCAAGCTGTTCTCCAACAAGCTGACACACATTGAGCTGGCTCTCTCCTGCCCTTCCTGCTTCCTGGAGAGAAGCAGCCAAGGTAGGAGCCCCACCCAATAAGTTTGTCAGCTCGTCGGACAACAGCATGAGGCCACTCTCAAGTGCCTCTCTCTCTCTCCCTCTCCCTCCCTCTCTCTCTCTCTCTCTTTCTTGCAGCTCCGGAGCCGCAGGTTGCTGACCCGTGCTCTACAGTACAAATTGGAAAGTTTTACTTCTTCACAAAAACACAAATCTATAGTAATTAGAATAAATCACTACCTGTTCTTCGATATTTCTGATTTTATGTCAAAAATGGACAAAATGATGTATTATATGCCCTTGGTTGCATTAAAAGTTATCTTAAGGTTTAATTAGGCCATTTAGGCCCTGAGGTCTAATCCAATGTTCCATGCAGGAATCCAAATTAAGGCATCCCTAGCAAAGGACTGTCTAAATTCTGCTTGAACATATCAAGAGTAATTAGATCCACTACAAAAAAGTAATTCTATTACATCTGCCATTTTGCCTGACTCCCCAGCATAGAATACAATTTAGTGGTAAAATTAAGGTCAGAAGCTCTTATACTCTACCACCATAAATTTAATAATCTATCAGGTCAGAGGAACTATACCTGGAAGCTACTAAGTGCTACATAGACTTGGGTGCATCCTTCATAAGGACAGTGGAACATCTCCAACATGCCATCTGCATCTATGACACGACCTCTTTTGCTTCGCCGCCTTCTAAGAGGAGAAAAATTATTCAAAAGAAAACTGCTACACATTGCCCATAAATCTACTTCAATGTCAGAAAACTATTCTACTATTGTATTGTGCTCTATGAAAAACAACAAGAAACCCTAAAAAGAGCTTCATTATTGCATCACAATAAACAGAGATTGTAGAGAATCTTAAGAATATCAGTTTCAGGGCTGCAGAGAAGCCTGAACCAAAAAAAAAAAAAAAAAAAAGATTTGCGATACTCATTTCTGGACGTCTAAGACAGACTTCCAGGAATTAGCACTACGTTTTGCCAAATGTTTTGTCTGGAAACGTTAACTACTTTCCATTTACTAAAGCTTGATCTAACAAAAATTAATCTAAGTTTCTCTGGTTTAGATTATCACAAATGTCCTGCTGGACCAGGCTAAGACCCAACTATTCCAGTATTTTTTCTTACAGTGACCAGCTTCTGGGGAGGGGCGGGGGGGGGCAATATTGCCAATGGAAAATCTAGATTGGCAGAACCATGCGGATTCTTCTTCAGTAAACTTTGTTCCTCCAGAGGCTTACTTATCTTTGCACAGATTACTATTACTACAAACTGCCTGCCATAAATATTAATCTGAATGGATGTATAAATTGGTCCTTTCACAGGTGCAACTGATCAGCAAAGTCTGTTCAGGGATGTCAATGTTTACCATTTAAACAATGGTAAATCACTTGGCAGCAATTGTGGAAAAGTAACCAGACTCTTCAATACTTTATGAAACACACAATAAGCATTTCCCATTGTTCCAAGAAGCAGCACCCAGTTGCTTCCCTAAATGTAGAGATTTAGATGGCCACATCTCTTTTTGTTGCTCACTCACTTTTCGGGCTCCTTTGGAATCTCATAAATAATGGATGACATGTGGTTTCCATCCATCTCCTCCTCCTCCTCCTCTTCCTCAGGTTCAGGCTCTGGTTCCTGCTCTCTGCTTTCATGGGCTGATTTTGAATCACAGGATGTTTCTGTTTCTGTTGGAGGGGGATGCTCTTCTTTTTTGAGTTTAAACAATGCCTCATTTTCTGCCATCAATCAGAAAGCAAAATTGTAATTCTAAATGCTGACATACTCTCTCAAGTTATATATGGATATTAGCCAAAAACCAATCACTTCTGAAATGTGTTCTCTCCTAAAATATTGTGCAAGTGATTGGGGGAGAAGCAGAAAACTAAATAAGCAACATATTGACGATAAACCGGAGAACCTCCATGTAAAGAAACAGAAGGCAATGTCAAACATACCGGTATCACCACTCCAAAAAGAAGTTTGGACCGTTTCTTTACATGAATTCCATTCTTGCACATAAAGCTAACAAGTGTTATCAAAAAATGAGACATAAAAATTTAACATAAAAATATGCATACACATTCAAAACATACATTTTCATGTCCCAAATATGAAGATATCAAATAATCTATTTTAAAATTAACATTATCCTTCTATTAAATATTAAATAGAGGCAAACCTTCCAATTCTTGATTTTCTCTACTATTATGGACTTCATAAGCTGATATATTTGTAGTTCAACTGTTGTGGCATGACACACAAAAAGAACCACAAAAGGAGTTATTGCAAGATGAGTGAAAAAGTACAGAACAGATCTGCACCGTAATCCCTCAGAGGAATGTAACTTCTTCACAGAATGCTGCATTGACAGCTGGAAGAATGCTTATGGAAAATAGATTAAATTTGCATGTAACAATATGCAGACAAGCGATTCCTCCCACCCCTTCTGAATTTTAAAGCATAGAGCTGGAGGCTCCTGCAATCTTTCCTTTATAGCAAAAATGCCACTCTTATACTTACAACAGTGCATTACACACAGACATTTTAAAGCTAGACACCTGGTCATTTGGGAATAGGCAGCCAAGATGGATGGTAGAAACTACCTTTTTTGGTTTTGATGTATTCCATATTTTCTGTGCTACTCTGCTGTCCATTCTCAGGCTCTACCTGAGTATAAGGTGCTACACCCTCAATCACAGCACAAGGCAGCTCCTCTTCTCCTGCACTGGTGACATTCAGTTGGATTCCCTCTGCTGTGAGAGAATCATAGCCGGGTCCAGCAATGATGATCACCTGTGAACCTTGCATCATACCTTGCACAGGGCAACTGGCTACTACTTCACCAAGTGTCTCTTGTGAAACGTTCTCAAACAGAGTTCCATGACCTGAACCCATCTGCATGGGCACTGGCATGCATACCACAGTTTCCATTGTCTCTGGTCCATTGAGGGATGGGTTGTGGCACATGCTGGCACCTTGTTCTGCTCGTAAGTTCTCAATATGGTGTTCAAATGGAATATGGATGCCATCCTGTGTGATGAGCCCACTGTTATTTTCTCCTTCTCCTTCTGCTGAGGGTTGCTGAATGTGGGGCTTGTCTTTCTGATTCTCCAGCTGTTCCTCTATCACAGAGCTAGAACTCTCTTCTGAAGATTCGAAGCTTCCAGTTCCAGTGCCATTGGCAACTACAAATTTCAACAAGGATGAGAAAATTAGCAGGTAATTTCTTAGGAACACTGACAGACAAACCTTACAGCCGGCACGTCACCTGCTTATTATCCATAGCTGTATCCAGGATTCTACCTATTCAGAATAGATAATATTTAAACACCTGCAGAACCATGATTGCCCTATTTGCCTCCATTTAAAAAGGCCTCCTCTTCACGCTCATTAAGAATTTTAGATCACTTAATAAGACCAAAAGTGTACATTCTTGCCTTCTGTGTCTTCCATCATTACTCTCTGTGCAGAAAATAAGCATGTCTAGAACTTATTTTACCAAGAAGAGATGATTAGAGTTATTTATTACTCTCTCTCCATTGTACTTCCTCAACCTCTATATAAATGTATATAAAGAACAGTATTTCCTGAATGGATGTCAGATGTCCAGCTAGGGAATTCAAGAAAGGAACTCCTGGGACATTTTTCTTCCCAAAAGTAATGTTTATTGAATATACTACATTGGCACAAAAAAAGGGCAAAACCAGCTCTGAAATTCCCGCTCAAAGATCTGTATAATTAAACATGAATTCCCCCTTTGGTTGCTCTCCTTTGGTCCAGTGCATTGTCCAATCACCTATGCTCCATTTATTATGGGAACTGTCTGGATCAGGGGTGTCAAACTCAATTTCACTGAGGGCCGCATCAGCATTATGGTTGCCCTCAAAGGCCCAGATAAGCATGTGAGGGTGGTCACATCCAGGTCGCTGCGACCAGGCGGGCGTGGCTGGGTGGGCGTGGTCAGCTCGCTGCTGCTCACTCAAGGAGCCCACAAGCTCGCCTCCCCGAACTGGCGGCAGCCAAACACATGCACGCACGCAAATCCCCATTCTAGGTTTGGAGACTTTTACCCACAGAGGACGGAGAGGTCCTTCTTCCCAAGCCCAGGCATGATTGGCAGCTTGCCAGTTCAGATGTAGATAAAAGTCTCCAAGCTTGGAATGATGTGTCTGTGTGGTATGTGCGGCGCTCGGCCCTGCCCCACCTGCCCCGCACTCACGGACCTCAGGGCCCCACAACCAGGCCACCCCTGCCCCATCACCTGCCTCACTCCACGGCGGCATCACTGGCAGTAGCAGTCCCATCCAGCAGAAGCCCCGCTGCCCCTCCACTCTCCTCCAGACATTGGCCGAGACCCTGCCAGTGATGCCTCCTTGGTGGCTGGAGCGACTGCTTGTGCTCCGACAGCCGGAGTTCCATTGCGGTCAGCAACGGCTCCATTCTTTTTCTCCATTCTCAAATCTTCACTGAGTCTTTACCACTTTCCCAAAGGATGGGTAGGTGGTCAGGGCCCAGCACCCCGAAAGAAACTGAAAGTTTTAAGAGACTTGGTTTACTGTCATGGTTCCGACAGACAGAGGAATAAAGCAGAACTCTGAAGCTTGAGAATTCCTAAGAACATGTTTATTAGTTACTAAGTATCAGCACGGTCAAAAGTGAAACCAAGTCTGAATACACAATTTCCCAATACAAAGTTAAATGTCCCACCCATAAAACTATGCAAGCAACTACGTTCCCCAATATGATTATTTGGCGGGCTTTTTATGCAATGCCCAGTCCCTAGTCTTGGGAGTAGCCGATGATCTTGATTCCCATGGGACAGAAGATTATTTTGACTAACGAATCACCTGAGCAAGCCCCTCCCTCCGTTCTATGTGGCAACCTAGAATGAGAAGAAAAAATGGCTGCAGCCATGCTCATTTGTAGAGCTGACAGTCGGCCCCTCTTAAAAAGAAAGAGTCTCCTGCAGGAGAAATAAAAAGCAAGTTAAGTATTTCCTCGAGGTTTGTGAGGGTATTTATCGTAAAACTTTTTTATTAACCTGTTCGCTTTCACATTGGTACATTTCACCAATGTAGCTTCTGACAGGAGATAACCTTTCCACTGCACTTTCCCTTGTACGACCTAGAATCAAGAATTCGTTTTATTTCATAATGTGTCTCTCCCTCTATCACTATGGACCCGGCGGCTTCTTTGGAATAGGTCTTAAAGAGGATTCAGACACAGGTTTCAGCAGATTACAATGAAACACAGGGTGAACTTTTCCCAACAGTCATGGAAGTTTCAATTCCACTGTAACAGGGTTTATGATTTTTGTGATGGGAACTTTGGCCCCAATTTTCTGATGGGTAGCTTTAACCTTAAATATTTTGTTGAAAGATAAACCAATTGCCCAACATAAAAAGGTTTTTGAGGGGAACGTCATTTGTTTGCCTGCTCCTTGTAAACCTTGGCAGCCTTGGTCAATGCTTTCTTCACATTCACCCAACCCCCCTGGAAAGATGTCACCCATTGATCCAAAGTCTGGGAAGTAGGAGGCTCTTGGGGGTACTCAGGCATAGGCACAAAATCTCGACCCATTACTATTTTAAATGGGGTGAGTCCAGTGCTACTGTGCACAGTATTGTTATAGGCTACCTCTGTGAAAGGTAGGAGGTCAGCCCAATTAGTCTGCTGGTAATTAACATAGCACCTGAGGTACTGTTCCACCACTGCATTAGCTTTTTCATCTGCACCATTTGTACTTGGATGAAAAGCTGACGAAAGCCCCTAAGTCAACCCAATCAGTTTAACAAACTTCCTCCAGAACTTTGTAGTAAACTGGACTCTCCTGACAGAAATAATCCACTTTGGGGCTCCATGGAGCCGATATATATGTTTCAAAAACGTCTTGGTTAGCTTCTGGGCAGAGGGAAGTCCTGAGCAAGCGATTAAATACTCTTGTTTGGAAAATTACAGTCCATATTACAGTGTTTCCCTTTCTCTCAGGCAACTACACTATAAAATCCATGGCTATTTCCTCAGCTACTTGTTGCAGCAATCCTGGGGGTTTCCCAGGATGTCTTTTCATTGCAGAGCAGATAGCACAGCTCCTCACATAACTCTTGACATTTCTTTTTATCCCTGGGCAGCAGAATTCCCTCCACACTAAATGCAATGTTTTCAGGAACACAAATGACCTCCCTGCTTTTCATCATGACTCTGCTGAAGGGCTTGGAGTCTGAGGCCATCTGGGAGGTATAACTAGAGCCTTTCCAGGCTAGTCCTCTCCTAAGGGTTAAAATAGATTTGTTGTCTTTGAACCAGGTATCAGTCTCTAATTGCTGCTTAAGTTCCTTCAGTAAGCGATTGTCAGGACCAGCAGGTGATCCTTATGTTTGTGATCTAGTTGTTATTTGAGAAGCAGACAGCGGCAGGGGAATAATGGAGTTACTTCCTCCCAGTGAATTTCGAACTGGGGCATTCCAGACAAGGCATCAGCCAAAACAGTATTATCCCCTGGGAAATACTTAGGTGAAGTTAAAACAATTGAAGTATTGAGCCCATCGGACCTGTTTCGGGGATAATTTGCGGGGTTTTTTCAGAGCTTTCAAATTTTTATCAGTCCATACTTCAAAAGGTATCCCCCCCCCCTTCCAAAAAATGACACGTTACTAATGCCCATCGCATCGCAAAAGCCTCCTGGTCCCAAACGGCCCATCTCCTCTCTGTGTCAGTTAGCTTCTGGGAAGTGTAAGCACAGGGTTGTAACTTCCTCCTGGTAATTTTTTTGTAACGGAACAGCACCCACAGCCACGTCACTCACATTATCTTGAATGATGAATTGCTTTTCAGGATCAGGGTGCTTGAGAACAGGTTCAGCTGCAAAGAGTCTTTTTAGATTCTCGAATGCCACTTGACATTCTAGGGACCAAGGCAATGGCTGACAAAGTCAGAGTTTCTTCCCCCCTCTCCCCATTTTTAATAAGTTGATTATTGGCATGGCGAATAATCTCGCGAAGTTGGAATTGATTGAACTTTTTTAGTCCCACTTCTTTTGTTTGTGGGACTTCCCACAAATGTTTCTTTTTGGGACTGCACGCGGTGGCGGAGAAAGAGACGAAGGACTGCGATAGACCTGGAAAGAAGGTGCCGCATGGGTCCCATCAGGGGTGCAGGGGGGGGTCTGCCAAGCATCTTACAGTATATGGAGCTGGGGAAATGGGCTGGGTGGGGGAAGCTGCCAATGCCACTGCCATGAGGCTTTGCAGAGCCCCCCGAACGGCCATGATCTCCCCTCCCCAGCCAGCCAGCCACCATGGCCGACCTACTCCTCACCTGGCCAACCAGCCTCACACTCTTCTCCTCCTCGTCCTCCGCACTCAATCAATTGCTAGAGTTTGGGTGGCTCTGCTCTGTCCGAGTTGAAGAAAGCTGCTTTCTGCTATGCTTCTGCTTTCTTCAACTCGGACCGAGCAGAGCCACCCAAGCTGCTAGCAGCCGATTGAGTACAGAGGACAAGGAGGAGGAGGAGAAGAGCGGGAGGCTGGTTGGCCAGGGTGCTCCGCGTGGGGGAGGTAGAAGGAAAAAGCAGCAGCAGGGCACTCAGCGCGGAGAAGGTAGGAGGTAAAAGCGGCGGCAGGGTGCTCCACGTGGGGGAGATAGGGCAAGAAAGCAGCAGTGGCAGGGCACTCCGCGTGGGAGGGGTAAGCAGCAGCAACAGTGGAGCGTTGGACTACTGGGGGGGAGCAGCAGGGTTTTGTGGCTCCCAGTGTTTTCTTTTCTGTGGGAAACGGGTCCAAATGGTTCTTAGTGTTTGCCGACGCCTGCCCTAAATAGTCAAAGCAGGTCTGGAGAAACTCACATTTTGAAAGCTTTGTATACAGTTTAGTCTTCAGCAGTTTCCTCAGCACCTTATGGACCAATTTAATGTGCTCTTCCATAGCCTCAGTGTAAATGAGAATGTCATCAAGATAAACCAAAACCCCTTATACAGATGATCATGGATCACCTGGTTGATTAACTGCATAAATACAGCAGGAGCTCCTTGTAGTCCAAAAGGCATCACTTTAAATTGGAAGCTTCCCAGGGGGCAATTGAAGGCAGTTTTCCATTTGTCCACCTCCTTAATCCGGACATGGTAATAAGCCTCCCTTAAATCCAACTTTGTAAAAACTTTCCCCTTTGCCAGGTGGGCTAACATGTCCTTCATTAAGAGGAGGGAGTACATATTCTCTAGGCTGACATCTACGCATAATCTCAGCAACCCATCTTTCTTTTCTTTGATCAATACAGGGGCTGCTACACAAGATTTTGCTGGTTGGACCAAGCCCCGGGCCAGGTTCTTATCAATGTACTCCCTTAACTCTTTCATCTCTCTGAGCATCATTGAGTATATTCTTGGCTCCAGGAGCTTGGCCCCAGGTAAGACTTTGATGACACAGTCCGTAGCCCTGTGAGGGGGGAGGATGTCACATTCTTTCTCACTAAACGCCTCATCTAAATCACGGTATTCGGTTGGGATAAGCTGGATTCCTGGCAGCTTCTCTACAACAGCCTTTAGTGTTTCAGGGTGTTCTTCTTGAGCCTCATTATGGTATAGTCCTTTGTATCACTGATGGTGGCAGGGGGGAAGGGACCTACCCCCAATCTTTTCTTTTCTTATAATATTTTATTAATTTTCTAATTTTACAATTAAGTATTTAAAAAGCAACATGGTGACTGGGTTAATCAATAGTTCAATAACATACATAAATCTTTAATATAAATCTCAAGTTACATGAGATATTTCCTCTTTTTTTCCCTTAATATCTACTATCTCATATTAAGCTAATACAGTTCTTATTATTATCAACTAAGTAAAAACATCTTTGTTACATTTATCAATAATTTTTAGCTTATACATATGTTAACTGTATTTGCATTCAATCCTTATATACAATCAATGTTCTGTTACTGCTTTTTTCCCAAGCTTTAATTTCCCATCAATATTCAAATTAACATTTGGTATTTATAATTTCCAAGCTTTAGGTAACCAAAGTTTCCCTTATCTCAATTTCTTCCTTTTTCCCTTTTCATAACAAAATCTAATATTCTAAATACACATCTTATCTATTTGAATAGTCTTGTTCTGTTTTCTAAAAGTTATCTATTTTCCACCATATTAAATCATTCAATTAATAATACACTATCCCCTCTAATAAATCAAAACCATTGTATGTATTGTCTGGGTATAATTATAATAATAATAATAATAATAATAATAATAATAATAATAATAATAATAATAATAATAATAATAATAATGATAATAATACCATCAAACATCCACATCTGCCTATCCCAGGTCCTGGGTAAGGACTCGATAGGTAGACAAAATGCCAAATCCAGTCTGAACATCTGGCTGACTGTACGATGATCGATAATAATAATGTTGGAAGGGACCTTGGAGGTCATTGAGTCCAACCCCCTGCTCAGGCAGGCAGGAAACCCTACACCATTTCAGACAGATGGCATTGTAAAGTAGTATTAATACTTCACATGATCTTGATTCTATCCCTGTTAATGCAGCCCAGCACTGAGTTGGCTTTTTTGGCAGCTGCAGCACACTGCTGGCTCATATTTAAGTGATTGTCCACTAGGACTCCAAGGTCCCTCTCACAGTTACTACTATTGAGCAAGGTACTTCCTATACTATACCTGTACATTTGGTTTTTCGTGCCTAATTGTAGAACCTTACTTTTTTCACCACTGAATTTCATTTTGTTAGATAGCGCCTAGTGTTCAAGTCTGTCCAGATCCTCCTGTATCTTCAGCCTGTCTTCTGGAGTGTTGGCTATTCCTGCCGGCTTGGTGTCATCTGTAAATTTGATGAGTTCCCCATCTATCCCCTCATACAAATCGTTGATGAATATGTTGAAGAGCACTGGGCCTAGAACAGAGCCCTGGGGCACCCCACTACACACTTCCCTCCTGTAGATGCAGTTCCATTGAGGACCACACGCTGAGTACGGCCAGTCAGCCACCTACGAATCCATCTGGTGGTGATGCTGTCTAACCCACTTTTTTCTATCTTATCGAGTATTAGGTTGTGATCTACTTTATCAAATGTCTTACTGAAGTCCAAGTAAATTATATCCACAGCATTCCTCTGATCCACTAAGTTTGTCACTTGGTCAAAGAATGCAATAAGGTTTGTCTGGCATGATCTGTTTTTGACAAACCCATGTTGGCTTTTAGTAGTGATTTTGTTTGCCTCTAGGTGTTCGCTGATTCGGCTTTTGATTATCTTTTCCAGAATCTTCCCAGGTATTAAGGTCAGGCTGATAGGTCTAGAATTTCCTGGATCCATTTTTTTTTTCCTTTTTTAAAGATGGGAACTACATCAGCTCTTTTCCAGTCCTCTGGTAGTTCCCCAGTGCTCCAAGATCTTTGAAAAATATAGTTCAGTGGTTCTGAGATCACATCTGCCAGTTCCTTGAGAAACTTTGAATGTAATCCATCTGGTCCTTGTGATTTGAACTTGTCTAAGTTGGACAGGTACTCACTTATCATTTTCTTGCCTATCTTAACTTGTGTTTCTATTCTGTTTTTTATGGCACTATTTTTGATAGGTTGGTCTGTTTTTTCCAGATGTAAAAAAACGAGTTAAATAGTTCTGCTTTCTCCCTATTGCTTGTCACTTTCTTGCCACTTTCGCCCACTAATGGACCAATCATTTCCTTCACTTTTTTCCTTGTTTTTTCATGTTGAAAGCAGCTTTTTTTTGTTATTTTTGACTTTGGTCGCAAGCCTTAATTCATTATGAACCTTAGCTTTCCTCACTTCATCTCTGCAGGCTTGGGCTATTTGTTGATATTCTGATTTAGTTATGTGCCCCCCTTTCCACTTTCTATACTTGTCCTTTTTATCTTTCAATTTATCAGAGAGTTCTTTATGCAGCCATGCTGGTTTCTTTTGAGAGCTGTTATTTTTCCTCTTGTGCTAGACTGGGCTTCCTCTTGTGCTAGACTGGGCTTCTATTTCCTCTTGTGCTAGACTGGGCTTCTATTATCTCGCTTTTCAGAATTTCCCAGCTTCTTGAGTTGTTTTCCCCTGGAGGATTCTCATCCATGGAATCCTTCCCATGCTCTAAGTTTATTGAAATCAGCTCTCTTGAAGTCCAAGACTCTAGTTTGACTATGTTCTTTTGCTTGTGCTTCCATAATGTTGAATTCCAATATTGCATGATCACTACCTCCCAAGGTTCCTGTGGCTTCAACACCTTCTATCATTTCATCTCTGTTAGTGAGAATTAGATCCAAAATGGCTAATCCCTAGTTCCCTTCTCTACTTTTTGGGAGACAAAGTTGTCTTCTAGGTTTGTCAGGAATCTGTTTGATCTTCCACTTGGTGCAGAATTTGTCTCCCAGTTGATGTCAGGGTAGCTAAAGTCCAATAAATCAGTAATATACATAAATCTTTTAGTTTAGGTCTAATTTTTAGAAGCTCAAATACTCCCTCTCTTTTTCTAGTAATATCTCTCATATTGGGCAAACAGAATTCTTATTTTCAACTGAGTAAAAGAAAAATTCTTGTTACATTTATCAATACTTTTTAGCCTATAAACTTTAATTTCCCATCAGTATTCAAAAAAGGGGGGAAATACTATTATTTATGATTTCCAAATATTTTATATTAGTGACCAAAATTTCCCTTATCTCAATTTCTCCCTTTTCATATCAAAGTCTATTAGTCTTGTTACACATCTTACCTATTCAATTATGTTACTTTATTTTCTAAAAATTATCTATTTTCCACCATATTCAACCCTCTAGGTAGTAATATGATATCCCCTTTAATAAATCAAAGCCATAATCTTTTTCAGCCTTACTCTGGCTTTCTTCCTTTGCCAACTAACCTTCCATGTCAGTGCCTTTGAATCATCGAATAGTTCTCCCTCTATTATTATATATATTATTTGGAATAAGAAAGACCATTTGGTTGAAGTTTTTTTGGAAGGGCTAGCCCATCTGTATTCATTAGATCGCCTCCCTGTTACTCCAATTTCCCACAATTGTCCTGATAGATTTATCTTCCCTTCAGTCTGTTCTTCTTCCTTTTCCTCAAATTTCTTCGGATTTTTGTAAAAAGTCTTTTCCATTTTCAGTGTTGCCACTCCCTTTTCTGATTTTTCCTTTGACTTGGTTTGTTGGTCAATTGGATCCATTGTCTTAGTATTTAGTTGTTCCACTTTTCCTGTTACTTTCTGCATTGTTAGTTCTTTGGTTGTAGTCAAGTTCTGGATTTGTATATTTAAGCTGGCATCTTGTTCCTTTATGTTGCATTTTATTTTGTCACAAGCTGATAGTTTCATGTACTGATTTCAACACGGAAAGGATTTTTTCCTGATCTTCATCCATATTCTCTTGATAGCATGTTAAGTTGAAGACTTTAGAACAGTGGTTCTCAACCTTTCTAATGCCGTGACCCCATAATACAGTTCCCCATGTTGTGGTGACCCCCAAGTGGGTGTGGCCACCAATAAGAGGGAGTAGGACAGCTAGGGAAAAGGGAAAAAATGGCGGACAACATGGTTTGGCGACCCCCGTGAAATGGTCGTTCGACCCCAAATGGGGTCCCGACCCACAGGTTGAGAACCACTGCTTTAGAATGAAACGTTAAAAATAGTTTTTTGTTTTTTATAGCTAGGTATGGGGTATCTATTTCACATGTTATAGGTGGCCTTCATGGTAGAAATTGTCAGGTAAGAGTTTATAATCCAAGATATTCTCTCATCTTGTATAATAACATATGTTTCTCATGTAAAGAAATAGGAAAGCAATTCCCCAAGTATAGCTCTGAAAGTCAGTAAAAGTTTACATTCATAGTTCAAACAGGCCAGATATGCCGCTGAGAAGTTCCTTCTTTGCAGCTGAGTTTTTCACAGGTGGTAACTGTCAAGGTCAAGGAAATTTTTTCTAGAGTCTGGACTTCAAGCCAAGTTTCAATAACAAACTGTAATACCATACTTTGCTACAAGATGTCATTGACACCGTTTAAAGCTTTTTAAGTCCAAAATTTTTATGATAGTTTTTCAAGTCTTATTTCTTTTTTAGATAAAAATAAACATCTCCAATAAGAAAAGGAACACTTTTAGTCCCCAAGTTTCAAAAGCATACAGTGGGGCAAAAAAGTATTTAGTCAGCCACCAATTGTGCAAGTTCTCCCACTTAAAAAGATGAGAGAGGCTGTAATTGTCATCATAGGTAGACCTCAACTATGAGAGACAAAATGAGAAAACAAATCCAGACAATCACATTGTCTGATTTGGAAAGAATTTATTTGCAAATTATGGTGGAAAATAAGTATTTGGTCACCTACAAACAAGCAAGATTTCTGGCTCTCACAGACCTGTAACTTCTTTAAGAAGCTCCTCTGTCCTCCACTCATTACCTGTATTAATGGCACCTGTTTGAACTTGTTATCAGTATAAAAGACACCTGTCCACAACCTCAAACAGTCACACTCCAAACTCCACTATGGTGAAGACCAAAGAGCTGTCAAAGGACACCAGAAACAAATTGTAAACCTGCACCAGGCTGGGAAGACTGAATCTGCAATAGGCAAGCAGCTTAGTGTGAAGAAATCAACTGTGGGAGCAATAATTAGAAAATGGAAGACATACAAGACCACTGATAATCTCCCTCGATCTGGGGCTCCACACAAGATCTCACCACGTGGGGTCAACATGATCACAAGAACGGCGAGCAAAAATCCCAGAACCACACGGGGGGACCTAGTGAATGAACTGCAGAGAGCTGGGACCAACCTAACAAAGGCAACCATCAGTAACACACTACGCCGCCAGGGACTCAGATCCTGCAGTGCCAGACGTGTCTCCCTGGTTAAGCCAGTACATGTCCGGGCCTGTCTGAAGTTTGCTAGAGAGCATTTGGATGATCCAGAAGAGGATTGGGAGAATGTCATATGGTCAGATGAAACCAAAGTAGAACTGTTTGGTAGAAACACAACTCGTCGTGTTTGGAGGAGAGAGAATGCTGAGTTGTATCCAAAGAACGCCATACCTACTGTGAAGCATGGGGGTGGCAACATCATGCTTTGGGGCTGTTTCTCTGCAAAGGGACCAGGACGACTGATCCGTGTACAGGAAAGAATGAATGGGGTCATGTATTGTGAGATTTTGAGTGCAAACCTCCTTCCATCAGCAAGGGCACTGAAGATGAAACGTGGCTGGGTCTTTCAGCATGACAATGATCCCAAACACACCGCCCGGGCAACAAAGGAGTGGCTTCGTAAGAAGCATTTCAAAGTCCTGGAGTGGCCTAGCCAGTCGCCAGATCTCAACCCCATAGAAAACCTTTGGAGGGAGTTGAAAGTCTGTGTTGCCCAGCGACAGCCCCAAAACATCTCTGCTCTAGAGGAGATCTGCATGGAGGAATGGGCCAACATACCAGCAACAATGTGTGCCAACCTCGTGAAGACTTACAGAAAACGTTTGACCTGTCATTGCCAACAAAGGATATATAACAAAATATTGAGATGAACTTTTGATATTGACCACATACTTATTTTCCACCATAATTTGCAAATAAATTCTTTCCAAATCAGACAATGTGATTGTCTGGATTTGTTTTCTCATTTTGTCTCTCATAGTTGAGGTCTACCTATGATGACAATTACAGGCCTCTCTCATCTTTTTAAGTGGGAGAACTTGCACAATTGGTGGCTGACTAAATACTTTTTTGCCCCACTGTATACATCCAATTAAATTAAAAATTTTCTTATAGTTGCTCTTTCTTAGAGGGTGAGATAGAAATTCCCTTCCCTCTCTCCTCACAGGGGGAAAAATATTTTGGGCAGCTTTTACAGGAAAAAATACTTAAACGTCTTAAAGAGAGGACCAGATCTTACCCAGTTTCATCTAGGTTGCTTTAAAGGTGCTTGGTGGTGATTTTGACTTCGGTTGTCAGCAGTTTAGTGACAGGCCATATTGCTATGGCTGGTCTTTCCCTTGCCGGTTTGGAGGGCTTTCCCGGATCAAACGGAAGGGCTGTCACCCTCCCGCTATCAAGCAGGGGTCCCCTCCTTGCCTATCGCCCCTACAGGGCGACTTTTGACCCTTTCCAGGGTCCCCCAGAGGAACAAATTCGGACGCCGAAGATAGCGCTCGCCTTCCTGCGTCTGCAGGTGCCACGATGGCAAACTGGAAGTCGGACCTACCCCCAATCTTAAATTCCTCACTCCATTCTCCCACCAGATGCTCGGGTGCCACTTGTCAAACCAGGCCAGACCCAAAATTACAGCCTCAGTCATTTTTGGGACCACCACAAAACAAATGATTTCCCAGTGCCAGCCCATTTCCAACCACACTGGTTCTGTCAGGTACGCGGCAGATGCAGATTTGGAACCCGTCAGCTTGTTCAAATCTCATGGCTAGGGGTAATAGGTCTGCCCGAATCCCCAGCTTGAGCACTGTGAGTAGATTAATTAGGCACCTGGTGCAACCTGAGTCTATTAATACATTTAAGATCATTTGGGCCCCGGTTTTGGGTACTATTATCTTGGTGGGGATGGCGAAAGGTGGGATGGGTTGACTACCATCAGATCTTCTTCGCCTTCCTCATCACTGCCATAGGGCACCGGCATCTGTAATTGCTCTGGCTGGGCTCTTGCCTCGGGCTCGGCAGGAGAGGGTTGTCCAACAGCTGAGTCCTGTCATGCCCAGTTTGTCTTATCCCTTTCTCCCCTGGGGGCTTTTTGTGGCTTAGCAGTGGCAGCCGGTGTGCTTCAGGACTGGGGACTGGGCACTCTACAGCATGGTGGCCCATTTGGCCGCATCAGTAGCATTTGACTGGAGCTCTAATTGGTGCTTGGGTGGCGCTGGTGGTTGTGGTGGCATGGGAACGTCGGCCAAAAAGGCACTTCTCCTGGGTGCGCAGTGACTTGGGTTCAGCTGTGCCTGGCTTTCTGGGGCAATCCAATTCGATGTCCAGCATCACCATCATGCTGTAACAATTGGTTAGGAAAGCCCCCAATGATGCAGGTTTGGAGTAGGTCACAGTCTAGCCCAGAGCCACTTGGACACGTTTCCCAGAGAAAACACTGGGAGCTGCAAAACTCGTGCGCATGTGTGTGCGGGGGGGAGCTTGACTGAAGAGTTTAATTAAAAAGAAATAGAGGCTGCTGTGCATGAGTTCTCTCTCTCTCCCCCCCCATCTCCCTCTCTCCAATCTTCTGCTCACCTGGCAAGCTGGCTTCACGCTGTTCTCAGACAAGCTGACACACAGTCTTATTGGGCTCTCTCCTGCCCTTGGTCTGCCAGTCCTCTTCCTCCACTCAGTGTGTGTGTGTGTGTGTGTGTGTGTGAGAGAGAGAGAGAGAGAGAGAGAGAGAGAGAGAGAGAGAGAGAGAAATGCTGCTTCCTGCTTCAACGCAGCAAAGGCAGGAGCCCTGCCCAATAAGCTTGTCAGCTTGTCCGAGAACAGCGTGAGGCCACTCTCTTTTTTACACACACACACACACACACACACACAAAGAGAGAGAGAGAGAGAGAGAGAGAGAGAGAGAGAGAGAGAGAGAGAGAGAGAGAGAGAGAGAAGTGCAAGTGCCCCTCTCTCTCTCTCTCTCTCTGCAAATGGCGGAGAAGAAGGCTCAAAGAGCCACATGCCGCTCCGGAGCTGCGGATTGCCGACCCGTGGTCTAGCCCTTGCTTGAAGTAGTTGATCAATGATCATCCCAGCTACTGCCCTAGCTGACCAGCAACTCGCCTGAATTCACAAACATATTCCTTAGCAGGTCGGCCTTTTTGCTTCAGACAATGGATTTTTTTCTCGGCCAACAGGGCTTGGGATTCGACTTCAAAATGACCTCTCAATTGTTCCACGAATAGGTTACCATTCTGCAGCTCAGGAGCCCCTTCATCATGGAGGTTGGTCACCCAGTTGGCCGCTTCCCCCTCCAAATTGACTGCCATGGCATTCACCATCTGGGCATCATCCAGATAGGCATAAGCGTAGAGAAACTAGATGAGGCCACAGTTGATTCAGGAAGAAGGATAGCTTCTCGGGGTCCCCATCAAAGGTGGGCTTGATGGGAGGCAGCTCAAATCGTGGCGGGGCTGCCTGCTCTTGCTGCTGAGCTGCTTGTTGGTCCTGGGGATGTGGCTGAACCACCCTCCGGATTTCTCTTGGCTGGGCTCCTGGATTGGCAGCCCAAGGCCACAACATCGGGCTTGCTTGGGATACAGGGCTTGACATCACAGCTGGCTGGGGAATAGGTGAGGCAGCACGAGCTCCCGCAATTGGGCTGGGACTCCAGCAAGGGGGGGGGACAGATGGGTAGCCCTTGGCATTCCCCCCACAGCGCTCACACCATCTCTTTTACCTCCAATCTGTCAAACTTCTCCTTCAGCTGCTCAAGTGAGGGGATATGGACTGCGGACTGGAACTTTCAGTTTCTGGAATCTTCTGATCGATCCCTCGCCCTTCTGGTATGCCATGGATGAAAACCCCTGGGACAGCAGTAACAGGAGTTCCTCTTCAGTGACAATAAGAGTGCTCTTGCGCTGAGGGGCAGCTTCAGCTTGATAGAGGTCCACTAGGATCATAGTTCCTCCCTGCAGTACCAGCTTCCCAGGTTGGATCAACTGGGACTTTGGCTGAGCCCCTGCCAGTGACACCTCCTTGGTGGCTGGGTTAGTTGCTTGCATAGTTTGTTATGGGAACTGTCTGGATCATTCAAAGACCTGGCATGTGGGCCTTGAGTTTGACATGTCTGGTCTGGATTGTTCAAACATCTGCACGTATCCTTGAAGGGGGGAGCAGGGCTTCACAATCTGCAGACAGATTCTTGGCATTCCATTCCCACCCCAGACGATTCAACCCCCCCCCCATTGTTGTCAAGTTGAGAACAGAGAAGAAAATAGGTGAAAAGCAAATCACTCTTGACAATGGTATTCTGCAGTCTAATTTCTTTAGTATTTGAAATCAGACAGACAAGTCAACTAGCCAAGAATACTTATTGGAAAAATAGTGTGCTACAATCAATGACTGTAAATATCAAGTCTGGAAAATAAACTATTTTCTGGTTGGCACTAGGAAATGTTCTAATGTTCTAGAAAATGTTCTAATGTGGCATTTTAAAAATCATTTAAATCTTTTTAAAAAGAACATATTATTTGTCACAAACTATCAGAACAGGCCTAGGGAAAATTATGAAAAAACACTGGTTAAAATGGTGCAATATTACATAGACATTTTAATATAAACATTTAAAGATAACATTTTACCTTACAATATTCAATCTGGAAGGAAAATAACTGAAAACCATACATACACTAATAAACTTTAGGAATTCTGGGCCATGCGTGATGTGATAATTATTTATTTCAGAAATGAATTTCTTTTCATTAATGGGTATTAGTCCATCTCCAACTTCACTGCTCTAACTTAAACTGCGTTCATGTATTTCCAAAGTTATCCCAGCTTGTCTCACTGATTTCCAAGCTCAGCTGCCTTAAAGAAAGCAGCTAGCTTATATGAGTTGCAAAAGCTACATAGAAATATTTGCTACATGTTAACTGCAAAAAAAAAAAAAAAAAGTCAGGTTGGAGTTTTAACATCCTGGACACTGTACACTTACCGTTGTCACATTCATTTTCAGAATCATTGAGTGATTTAAGTGGTGAGTGCAAGTCCTGGAAATAGCGGTGCCCTGCTTCACATTGCCAGACAGCTGTGGTGTACATCCCAAAGTTGGGATCCAGCTCAGAGAGATGAGGCTCATAAGGGCAGCGATTCTTGTGATCTTCATACCAGATGACTGTGTTCTTCAGGCAGTTCACGTTTCGCCTTCTTCCTTGGGACACGATAAGAATGGGAAGCAAACAAAACAAAATAAAGCAAAGAAACTTGGAACAGATGGCATGCTGTCTCTGAAAGCTAATGACAAAATCCATCTGTCTTTATATATTATGTAATTTTATGTTAATTATTTCTACACTTAGGAAAACAATTAACCAAATGAATTTCAGTCAAATAGAATGTAAAAGAAAAAGAAAATATACCCATTTTAGGACAGCAAAGCTGTTAAAATAAATATGGTATGCCTTAGTGTATTATCATTGTTCACAATTTTCTTTATTAATGACAATAAAGAATAGCATTTTGCATTTCATCAGAATGAATACATAAATGAAGTTTTATTCCACACTTTCCTTTGCAACATCAGCACTTTGGAATAATACAGTCATAGAATGCCTTAGCATCACATGATACTAACTAGATATATCTGGTCACTAAGCTGAATATTTACAGTATTTGACCACTTCCTGAGACCAGTTTGTACATTATGCTTTATGAGAGAGAAATACTTTGCAGGCTGAAACTTTTGTAAGAACAGTGCTGATATTTAGGTTGCTTGACCATGTATTTCTTCTCCTTTTAGAAAATCCAGTCCTTTATCCATTCTGTCCAATTTTGGACATCAGTAAGTCTTACAAACAATTGCTTTAGCTTATGCAATAAACTGTCCTATTTGGTTATATTCAGCCCTGAAAATTATATGGAGAGCAGTATTTCTCTCTCTCCCGTATCTAGTTAACTCACAAGATTTGGAAATGTCTTACAACAGAAACCAAAACCTTTGTAAATGAATAAAAAAAAAATGCTGGTTCTAGTGATTATGACAATTTAGTTCAACAGGATTTATTCCAGGATTTTTTAGGACTACAATCATATATATAGTATATTAAATGATTTTTATTAAAAGGTAAGAATATTCCTGCTATAACTGAGAATTTATACTTTGAAGTAAACAAAAAGCTTTTAAGCTCAGTAATTTCAGCTCTATATTAGGGACTACCACAAACTAAAAAAAGTACTTTTTAAAAAGGATGATAAAAGGTTATTAATTTCTTAGGCCTCCATTTCATTTTTAACAGTCATTACTCATAATGCCAATTCTAATATAGTATTTCAAGAAATTGAAATTTCAACATGAACAGGCATGTGATTTTTGATTACTGAAGGATTGTCATTACATGTTGAAAAATAACAAAATGAAATAACCTTTAATGCAGGGGTCCCCAACCCCTGGAGCTGCGGCCCACTACCGGCCATGGTGTATTTGGAACTGGGCCATGCAAGCAGCTGGCTGGCTCATGTGCGCAGCTCAACTCACATGAGCAGCAGGCTAGCGGGCATGCACCACTTGAACCACACGAAAGGCGGGCTGCTCATGCGAGTTATATGTTATATATATTATATATAATTATATATTCATTCAAATTCACTGAGATTTACTTTGCAAAGAACTGCTACCAATTTCTGTATCACTATAAAGCCATTCCAGACTTTTGTCTTGATTTTTTTATACTTTATGGCATTCTGCTTTTTAATGTTTTTTTTTTTAATTTAAAAACTGACAGCAATGGATTGTCTGCATTTTTAGAGCAGCGATTCTCAACCTATGGGTCGCGACCCCATTTGGGGTCGATCGACCATTTCACGGGGGTCGCCAAACCACACTGTCCGCCATTTTTTTCCCTTTTCCCTAGCTGTCTACTCCCTCTTATTGGCTTTCAAAAGTGCCGTTCCTGCCTCCCTCCTCTTTGCACATGCGCAGCTTTTTTCTATATAAAGTTAGGAAGTTTCAGTTTCAGAGCACGTGGTGGAAAGCGAGAGAGAAACAACCAAAAGCGGTAAGTTTCCTCTCTGGGGGAAAGGGGTTAGCAAAAGGGTGCCACGAGCTTAAAAGAAATCGCAATAAAGAGGACAGCGAGCATGCATACCGTCCACCCAAACACACACCAAGTCTTGTTGCAGCAACGTTAAGCCACGACTTACACGCCTTCTTTTAGTCTGCTTGTTCAAATACCTTCGCGATAAGCCTGCAGAATCAAAACTCCCTCTCTCTCTGGCGGCATTGAACCCACAGCAATGGTGTGTATGTGTGTGTGTGTGTTTGTTTAAACAGCAGCAACAAACAATAAAAAGTATGTGTGTGGGGGGGGAGAGGGGAGATAATGATAAAGGTGACAGACTGGGTTTTCAAGCCGATCTCTTTCGTGGTGTATCCAGCCTGACCCCATTCAGAAGAAAGGCAGGCTGCAGCCAGAAATAAACGGGGGAAAGACATCTGCACCTTTTGTTACACTCCCCGAACCCCCCCTCCCATTTCTGAGTGGCCTCTCGCGCAGATCTGGTCAGGGAGCCACACAATTCCGGGAGGCGAAAAGGGGTGCAGGGATATTTTCAGAAATGAGCAAATCCAGCGACGCCCATATTCTCCCCGGCAGATTCTACCTCTCACTGCAAGAAAACGCATTTAAAGTTTCTCTGCCCCTTTAAACCCAAGACCTGCCTCGTTTGCATACTAGAGCGCTTCCCTGATTAGCCCAGCTTAAAACCTTAAAGCTCCGGCATCACTCAAAAGCCGCTTCTCCTGACGCCAGGATCAAAGAGAAAGCTGTTTAAACTTCACCTATTATTTTCCCTCACCTCGGAAGGTAACTTAGGTTCCTCCATATCGCGTTCACCCAAGCCAAGCCACCATCTGAAAATGGGCCTCGGGTTGGGCATTGATTGCGCCTGCAGTGAGGGGGGGGGAAAGCAGGGACCGCCTTTCCTAAAAAGCCTTGCGCGCCCCCACTTTCTTTGCCGGTTTTTTTCTCCCCCCCCCATCCACCAGCTCGAGTACGTTCGCATTCCCTGAACCAAAAAAGCCGCACTCAATATATTCAGCCGAGCGGGAGGTCTGGGATCAGCGACGGGGCTGCGAGGCTGGCCATTCCCTTCTTTTCCGTGCTTCCCTTTTGGTGATTTGCACAGCAGGAAATATTATCTTTCTAATTTTATTTAGGGTAAGTTTCCAGAATCTGGCATCTGCTTTTCTGATTTAATTGCATAGTGGCTCTTTCTGTGTACGTTGTTGACTGAGTCCTAGGCCCACTCCACTTGGGGCTTATAAATAAAAGCCCTTGATCCTTTTTACCCGTCACTAATGTTCGGATCTCATCTTCAAAATGTCTTTCCCTGCAGCGAATGAAATTGATTAGCATGATGTCCTTGCTGTGATTATAGCATGGATATATGAATTTTCAGAGGTAACCAATCAACTGTGTGTAAACTTCCTCTTCATGGTCTGGATCAGGGAAAAATGGAGTTTTCCTTTGGGGAACATTATGGTGGCTAAATGAATGAAAACGGAGAAATATCTTCTACTCAACTTTGCATAAAAAGTTAAATAATCTTATGCTTGTAATATTGATGTCCTAAATGGCAATTACACTGATAGAATGTTTTATTTTCAACACTTTTTTAAAAATGTTAACAATTTTAATCATATTGTTAAACATTACTTCACTGAAATCTGCATTGAAATAATATATTGTATCAATAATTATAATAAAAGGGGGAGGAGCAAAAAATTACCATCCCATACTTTCAGTGAGAAGAAGTGTTCCCCTGCAGTGGCTAAAGAGCCTGGGGTATTATGATTTGATTCACCCAGCATCCAAAGCAAACCAACAAATCTTATCTTGGTTTTGTGGTTGTTAAACCATGATTTACTGTGGAAGCTGCTGTTATGGTTTATTCAGCTAATAGAGTTCATCAGGTGCCTGGTTCGGCATAAAGGGGAGCCCTTTGCAAGCAGCAGTGATATAGTATTACTAATGGATTTTTGTTTTTTAAGCATAGTGATAAAATCCTTTCTGGTCTGAAGGCTTGTTTTAAAGGGCTTTCTTTTTTTTTGACTTTGTTCTCTTCCAAAAGAAGCTTGTGGTGCATGGTTTACACTTGGCAACTTTTTCATCAGTAAATCTTGGCTTAGGTTGAAACTCTTTTGACTATTTTAAAAATAATTCCAGTCACCTTTGTAGTTTTCCTAGAAACATCCAGAGAAATGGTTTTTTTTTTAATTACAACCTGTGTCATTTGGGGGTGGCCATGTCCACCAGATACAGAGCTGCAGATGCCCAGAATTGGTCCTGCAACCTTCCATTGTCTCCCACTGACTCAGATCCACTTAAAAAATATTCCTCTACTCTGCTTTTTTCCAAGTACAAACAAATGCTCAAAGAAATTAGCTTGGACTTTGGAAGGAGGTAGCATCAGTATGTTGATGGCATTTTGCTTGCCTTGTGTTTGGCCCAGAATCAGTGTCTGAGATCAGTAAGGGGTTGGGAGGGAGCCAGTCAACTACTGAGCTGATTGTGCAGTCAAATGGTGTCAGTCTGCTTTCCTTTCCTCCTGAATGAATCTTCTTCACCTGGATGCCCTCTTGATGTGTGGATTAGAATTTGCCTCAACTGATGCTATCAACTGGTGATCTGGAGATACAGATCTTTGATACAGTTTTGGTAACTTCTGCAATGTATTGCCTATGACTTCTGGTTTGTGATTTGGTGATCTCTGTGTTTTCTTGCAGATGTTTCATTACCAAACTAGGTAACATCAAACTAGGAAACATCGTATTTTCCGGCCTATAAGACGACCCTCAACTTTTGAGAAGATTTTCAGGATTCTAAACCTGAAAATTTTTAGGATTCTAAACCCTGAAAATCTTCTCAAAAGTTGGGGGTCGTCTTATATGCCGGAAAATACGGTATTCCATTTCTAGTTTAAGTTTCTGTTACTACTAAACCTGTTTTAAGACTATCAATTTACAATTTCCATAATCAAATATTGTTTTACTTCAACAGATTATCACTTCAATTATCTCTTCCAGATATGTTCAAGTTCTTAATCTCTTTCATCCCTCTTTTAATCATCATTTATATCTTCTTCCAATAATAACTAACTTAGTTAAAAAAAAGAAACAATGTTAAACCTTACTTCATTTCAATTCATTACACAAACTTCAAATCACATCCAAATAATTATTTACATTGCCATTCAGAACAGTAGCAAAATTACAGTTATGAAATAGAAACTAAAATAATTTTATGGTTGGGGGTCACCACAATTTGGTGGCCACGCCCACTTGGTGGCCACACCCACTTGGCCATGCTCCTGGGGGTCACCACAACATGGGGAACTGTATTATGGGGTCACGGCATTAGAAAGATTGAGAACCACTGTTTTAGAGTATGAATAAAGCCTAATATATCAATGCATAGATTACACTTACTTTTGTTTCGTTGTCGCTCATAAGGCATCTGCTCCCATGGTTTTCTGCAAGTAAAGACGGTAGAATATCATGGTATGCACCTAGATCTCCAGAAGTGAATACTAGGACCTGTTTGTCAAAGGAAAGCTTTAGCCAAAGGAGGTACTAAAAGCCTTTGAAAAACTTCTTCAAAGATAGTATTTCAACAAGACTGTCATTCACAGAGAGGAAAGTAATGGTAAGAAATAAGGAAATTATGCTTCTGAAGACACCTAGTTTATATCCTAATCAGCACACTCTTCTTTAATATTAATAGTCTCTATCAGAGCAACAAGCAACAGAAAACAGAATTCAAACAAGCTCTCTGTTTCTCAGTTAGAGCAAATACTGCCAATGAGCAAACAAGGAATCTATGAAGAACAGTTATCCACTATTAATTAATCTAGTATTTTTCCAGGTCACCATGCATAGTAATATCGATTAGTCTCTAAATTTCATACATTTTTCAGACCTGTATGTTACATTTCCAGAGAATACATGTGTGCATTACAAACTAAACTAAGGATACGACTGATCATTTTTAGGAAATGTTTTTAAAAATTTGATAAATAATTCTTGGCTGCCCAAATATAGTGAGGATGGATACAATATTCAAATGTGACAAATTATAGTACTTCATTCTAAAACAGCCATATAAGTGCCCTTCCTGATGATAATGGGGGGGGACACAGAATGGTTATAGTTTGCCAGGTATCCACCTGTTTCTCACTACTCGTTTCTAAACCCAAGATGACATAAGATGCCCATTTTCAGAATTAACCATCTCATACTCCTTTTATCAAATGCCTTGAAATCTAGAGAGCGACATCTTCTGGAGCAGCCGAATTCGAAGGTACACAGGAAATTAAGGTAAACTGGAAATAGTCCTACGCTAATCTCCGAAACGTCAGGCAGTTTTGCTGGCAAAACCGCGCTATCAGCCTCCATGCGCAGAAAACAGGCCTCGTACCTCTCCCAATTCATGTTTTTGGGAGAACCCTTCATTTCTGGCCCTTTGCCTGCTTTGCACTTGCCCTCGGAGGGAAGGCGCACGCTTCTCACGCCTCGCATCTTGTATGACACGAGGCTTTCGGGGCGCATGCGGCTGAATACTCCATTTGCCTTAACCGTCTAGCTAGCCATCTCCTCCCTCAGACCCTTCTGCCGACTCTCACCCGCGGCGCCCGGCCCGCTGTTCTCGTTCCAGTTCCAGTAAATAAGCCGCCAGCTTGGCGTCACTCCAGCCACTGCGCTGCCTCAGGTCCACCCACGAGCCGTGAGACTCGCCCAGGTAGACCCGCCGCTCGTCGTATTTCTTGCGGGATTCGAGGCGTCGTCGTACCCGGTCAGACTCGGTGAGGCGCGGCCTACCCCGGGCTTTCCGCCCACCACGAACCTTCCGCCCACCCGGCGCAGTCTCGGCATCCACATCCCCAGCAGCGACCTCTTCTTCCTCCTCTTCCCCTTCTTCCTCGGGCTCCCCACCATCCTCCTCACCTGGGGCTGGGCCGCGCTCCGAATCACTCATCCCTGCTTCGTAACCAGGGAACCCGCCACTCGAGAAACCTTGTTGTTAGAAGAGGGTTTGGGCGCGCGTTAATGACGTCATTGGCGACTGCCGGCTTGCATCCACTTCCGGGTGGAGGAAAGCTCTCGGGCTCTTTCCCTGCGAGTCCAACGTGGAAGGGAATTTTGGCTGTAAACTTTCCTGAAGGTGGAAGATAATCAAGTCTAGATTCTGGAATATGCATTTTGGCAGATGGGAGCACTACTGTTAGAAAAAAAAAAGTGCAACAGGCTTACCTATGGTAGGACGATTAAACAAGTTGCGAGGGCAAAGATAGCAAAATGTTGTATTTTTCTCTCTGCTGCCTTCTAGTGATCCTTCGGATTTTCATAGTTCAAATGAAATGGTTCTGACTGAAAAAAATGAGCATCCTGCCTTTTAGTAGGGAGGAGGTTAGAGTGGGAGAAGTAGACCAATATAACCTCGTTTTCCCTCTTGATCCTCCCACATAACTATTGTCATAGCTCTCGTGTATGGAAAGCTCTTCAAAGTATTTCATTTAGATCAGTGGTTCTTAACCTGGGCGATATTGCCCTCTAGGGGCGATTTCGTTTTTCAAGGGGGCGACATGGGGGCGAAGGAACGAAAAGAGGGCGTTATGGGGGCGATGGAGCGAGAAGTTTTGGGGACGCTTTTGAGATTTTTTCGTACAGTGAATAGCTGTATATCTGTCATACAAAAACATCAGATGATCGCTATTAGTGGATTGAATTGTGTTTTCAAATGTTCCTCCAGCTAGCTTCAGTACAGAGCGCCTTACATATGTGAATACATATCGCTTATCTTTATGCGCATTGCGCAGCAGCCTCTACCCACACAGTGGCGCGCCATTGGCCAGAATATGGGAGATATGGGAAAAAGACTGGAAATAAATTATTTGCATCGATATGTCCTGATGACAATTTTAAAGGAAACAAAAAAAGTGTTTGCATAAATTGAAAAATTATTTCCTATCTTGTGATTGAGAGGTTATGTTGGGGGAGAGGGGCGATGACAACTTCCTCATTGGCTCAAGGGGGCGATTTGTTCAAAAAGGTTAAGAACCACTGATTTAGATAACTAAGAAAATCTTTGTTCTTTGCTGTTCAGTCACTTACCCGCTGCTGACTCTGATGGACATTCTTTTGCCAGGACTGTCCTCAATAGCTGCTCTTTGAATTCTTGTGAGCTTTAGCCTGCCCTCAGTCCAATCATACTGTAACTTGGTGGTCTGTCACAAATAAATTTGTAAATTGGATTTTGTATATCTTCGAGTTTTTTTAAAAAAATAAAGTTTGATTTTATATCTTGCAGAATTAATTACCAAAAAGAGACAGAGGGCTAAAGCCCTTAGTTATGTGCCTATAAAATTTAGAGTAAAAAAATTGCATCACAGAAATTGGTTCATTTTTTTTACATTTACTTTTTTACTGTCAGTAAAGCAATACAAGTAGTAAGAATACTCTCATGCAGAGATGGGGAGGGGGGTTGTGAAATGCCTTTGAGAAAATAGTTGGTAGCAACAGAAACTACCAATATTTTATCTCAAGGAGGCATAGACAAGGACTGTTAACAACAGGGATTCTGGAAGAGGAAATCAGTATTCAGTTATAACGTCATATCCACTGTTGATATTAAGCCTAAAGGTGGGTTGGGACTGGATTCAATTTCCTACCTCAAATCGTGTTCAGTTTATAGGAACAATCAGTCTGTTTAAGCAAACTGCTTATTACTCAGTATTTTCTGAAAATAAAATGCCCACTCTCTGCACTACGTGGTGGTGCAGTGGTTAGAATGCAGTACTGCAGGCTACTTCTGCTGACTGCCGGATGCCAGCAGTTTGGCAGTTCGATTCTCACAGCTCAATCCTTCCATCCTTCCAAGATCTATAAAATGAAGACCCAGATTGTTGGAGACAATATGCTGACTCTGTAAACTGCTTAGAGAGAGCTGTAAAGCACTGTGAAGCGGTATATAAGTCTAAGTGCTATTACTACCATAAGTGTAATTTCTACTCATTTAAAAAGTTCCAACAGGGCTTCTGGTTCTGCCCTGTGGTGACATGGCCAAGGGATTGCGGGGCTCTGCACCCCATAGCTGGTTTTGCTCTGCCAGGGGACCCTAAAATGGGTCTAAAGTTGCCCCAGAGAGGCGACAAAGGAGGGGCACCCCAATGATCACAGAATGACAGTGGTCGATCCATTTGATCCAGGGGAAGCCCTCCAACCCGACAGGAGAAAGGCTAGCTGCACATCAGTGTCTAGCCCAAGCTACCAGCAGCCGAAGTCCAAGAACACAAACCAGAACAACGTGCTTGGAACAGGGTGAGAACATCGATCTTCTCTCTTCTATTTTGTAATTGATTCCCTGGAAAAAATCCCCAAAGCAAGATCCTCCGAAAGTGAGAAGGGAGGGGATTGTACTCCCACCCTTCCATAGATGCAGTGGTGAATTAACTTCACGGGGGAATACATTGAAATGAAATTAATAATGTTATAGTCTGGATCAGTGGTTCTCAACCTGTGGGTCGGGACCCCATTTGGGGTCGAACGACCATTTCACGGGGGTTCACCAAACAACGCAGTCCGCCATTTTTTCCCCTTTTCCTTAGCTTCCTTTTATTCTATTGGCTTTTGAAAGACCGCCAAAAGTCCCATTCTGCAAACGGTGCTGCACCAGTTGAGTAGTCCTTGACTTACGACCAGTTGGGGATTGCGGCGTTAAAAAGGTTGAGAACCACTGGTCTGGATAAATCTGAAAATTAAGAATAATCATTAAGATTTTATATCTAAAAGAGTTTTGATGAAATTATAAAAAAACAATTTGTATGAAAAGTTGGAAAATAAATAAATACTGACATCTAGTGGAGAATTAGAGTATAGAACAACAACAACACTAACTCAGAAATTTGCAAGATGCCCAGAAACAAAGAATAATCTGTTCCCTTGAACTTTAATAACTTTCAGCCAAATAGGAAACAACTGAGAACAAAGAAAGTAAACATACTGGACCATATATTATAAATTGAGAACTATACTTGCTTCAAAAACAGCTGACCTTCTGGGATTATAAATATTTACTGAGCTGTGATCTTTTCTGTGTCTGCAGAAAAAGAAAAACTTTAACTATTGGCTAATCTAGGAGGGAATTTTACTGGATAGTCAAATATTTTGGACTGCAACCTTGGCTGGAAGATAAATTGTAAAACCCCTGAACAGAAGAAACATTATAAAATACTGCCTTCAGTGGTGCTTTGATAATTGGAAACACATTGGATTATATAAAAAAAAAATATATAAAAAGTTAAAAACTATATAAAATTTGGTAGTTTGGACTTTAAGATTGGCTGATTTAAAAGGCAAAACACAGAGACTATGGTACTGGTGAAAGAACATTTGGAAGGGGAAGATAAAATGGATACTGCACACCTATTAAAAAGTGGCAGTAAACTACATATAATATCCTTTTTTGAAGGCCCCAGCCTGGAACATTAGAGCTCTGCAGGAGCAATAATTCAAGACAAGGCAAATACTTCCCAGGAGGAGGTGTATGGAATGCTGTGACAGATTCAAATGACAATAATTTCAAATCATGATGAGATTAAAAACAATTTTGCTGGCATAAATGAGCACATTCCAACTTACACTTACAAGTAAAAAGTTCTCAGAAAATGATGAAAAAAAATGAAAAAAACAGACCAGATAACAGAATATAAATCAAAGGTCGGCAACCCAAAAAGGGAAACTACAGATGAAGAGAACTACAAACTAATACAAACAAAAGAAAATTTGAAAGGTTTTACCATAACAAGGGAAATGGAAAAGATATTCTATATTTCATGACCTCAAAATCAACTTGAAGATTGAAAAGAAAATCTAATAAAATGGACTATAGAGCAACCAGGATAATTATTAAAGTTTGGGAGACAAAAAAATACATGTCTTACCTAACTTGTTTTTTCTATTCCCAACAGCAGTTACAAAAATAAAGCAAAAACCCCTGGGCAAGTTGAATACATTAATTTGGAAAACTACTTGGCAAAAGAAGAAGGCTAGAATCAGATTTGAGATATTTGATGCGATCTAACTGAGGGAGTACTATATGATTAAATACTTGTTTGAATATTGTTAAAAGAATAGATACATTATGGATATAAAGGGGTCTCATAGTAAAAGAAATAAGACATACAAGTAGTATAGTAATTTTTATTGTGAAATGTAAAATATGAAAATATTGGGTATATGAATGAACATTTTGGATATTTAAAGGTTACTAACTTTGAGAAAACTATGACTGATAAGAATGGTTTGAATACAGAGGGGAAATTAAGTTTAAATAAGAATTTTGAAAACAAGACATAGTGATTTAATAAGATGATTACTGAAATACAACTGAAATATAAACTGATAAAAAAGATGCTATGTGTTGATGTTACTGTTATTTGTATAAATACAAGAAAAAGGTTTATATTTAACTTTATATGTATTGAATTTTAAGAATTATATTTGCTAAATGTTGATAAATGAAGAATACCATTGGATGAAGAGAAAATCAAAGAAATATATCACTAATTAACATATTGATTATGGAATTATAGAAATTATTGTTTTTAAACATATGAACCTGTTTACTAAGCACTAAAGAATGTTATTGTAAAAAATTAATAAAATATAATTTAAAAAGTTCCAACAAATAGCAATGTGGATTTTATATACTCAGGATCAAATTCAGAAATAAAATATGTTAGTATATTAATGGAAGCTATTTTTAAAGAAATTAGAAGTCCGAAGTACAAGATTATTGAATTATAGAACTGGAAAGGCTCTAACTGGGCTATTGGGGGTAAGCATGTTGTGCAAACCATAAAAACTGTGAGGGCATTAGTTTTAACTTGGGTTGTTTGGATCTAAATAACTGACTGAGAATTGAAATCACTGGCTTAATTCTGTTACATAAATAGAAGCTAAAGAAATCCAACATTTAAATGAGTTGGCAGCAACAAGAGATATTTCCTATCAGCATTGACATATCAGCTGTCTTTCTTTTGCATGACATATGGAGGATCTTAGGTCCAGAATGGGACAATTCACCATGGCCAACCAGCCACGACCAACTAGCTGTTGGAAGCTCACTGCCGCCAACTTACCCCAGGAAATGTGACACATTTACCTCACCTCAGGGACAACTCACCACAGGAGCTGGCCAAGCAGATGGGCAGAGTGGCAAGAGGATGGAGTGTACTAGCAGCAGTAGCAACAGCAGCTGCCGCCCTGGCCGATCAGCCAGTGCTCGGCACAAACTGGTGTGGGTCACAGTGGGACTGCGCTAAGAGCGCCCCTCCTTCTGCCCAGCATATCTGATGTGACTATGGTGATGCCAGAGCCCAATGCTACCCCCTCTCTGGGCTACATATAGAAGAGACCATGGAGACTTCCGGTTTTGCGTTGTGGCTGGGGCCCCTGAAAAGGGCCTAAAGTCGCCCTGAAGAGGTGATGAAGGAGGGGGTGCCTTGTCGATCATGGAAGATATGATTTAGAATTAAAAAAGCATCTTTTTTCTTCTTTTGATATGGGAAATTTGAAAATAAGAGGATTGGTATGAATAAAATGTTTAGCTATATAAATGTAATTAATATTGAGAAAATCATAATTGACAAAGATACTTTAAATATTGATGGGAAATCAAACTTTAATAAGAGCACAAAAACAGGATATTGACTTGTGAATTGATGTTATTTCTATAATATTAGTAAAATATGATGAAGATGTCTATAATTTTGTACACATCAATAGTACTAAGAATTGTAATTGTTTAATGAGGGGGAAAGGGAAAAATATGGGGAAGAAAGGAAGATCAAGGAAAAATACTGGATTGTGCAGTATTGAATAGATTTATATTGAAGAAGTTAATGTTAAATATGTGAACCCAGACAACATGTTGTTTGCTAGGCTCCAAAGATTGTAATTTTAAAAAAATAATAAAAACTATAAAAAAAAATTGGGCATCCTTTTGTCAGGGATGCAGTAAGTTCTCCTCCCTTGGGTAGGAGTTGGACTAGATCTCCAAGGTCCCTTCCTGCCCTATGATTCAATGAGTTCTGAATCAAGGAAAAGAGGCTCTCACTAGCTTGTTTTTTGGGGTGGCAAGAAATGAGTGAAGATTTTCTCCAACAGTTTTTGAAGATGTCAGATATGGGGAAGACTAGTTTAGAGGTTTAGTCAACTAAATGACATAAAGCGACCACCATTTAATTAAGCCTGGAATAAAACAAACACCATAAAAGGAAAAAAAAACAGGCCATGGATGGTGGGACAGGCAGTGAGGGGGATGAGTGGCATTGGCATCACCATGGTCACATCAGATGTGCCGGGCAGGGAGAGGGGCACTAACCTGCTGCAGCGTGTGTCAACTTGTGCGAAGCACTGGCTGGCTGGGGGCGGTGATGACAGCTACTGCTGCTGGTGGCACGGTCCATCATCTCGCCACACTCCGCTTGTTCTGCTCACCCACTTGTTCAGCTCTGCCCAGTCCATCATCTAGCCATGCACTCTGCCCACCCATCCACTTGCTCACCCAGCCAGCTCACCCTCCAGCTGCCTATGCAGCCCATGCTCTCACTGCACCTTGTGAGCTCTGGCCACCCATTCACTCGCCCAGCCAGCTCCCATGGAGAGTTGTCCCCATGGCGAGTTTACCATGTTTTCCTGCAGTAAGTTGTCATTGGCAAGCTGGGGCAGCTAGTTAGCCACTGTGAGTTGTCCTGGACCTAGACACTTTAAGACACTCTGAGAACCATTTAGATTCCTTCAGTTGATATGTATATTGTTCCTATGTCTTGTTATGAAAATTCTGTATTTCTGTATTCTCTGTTCCACTATATACTACTGTAGGAAGGAAAAGAAAGCTTTGTTTTATTCATGGTCATCTTGGCTTTAGAAAAGTACAAGCCTACCACTTTCTTTTCTTCCTTTTTGTTTCTTGGATTTCTCTCCTTGCTTTTCCACTTCCACATACCAATGCATCCTCAACTTTGGTGGATATTTCCCCTATCATTGAGTTAATTCACTCAAATGGAGCTCCACAGAGTCCTTTTTTTCTGATCACAAACATACAAGTTGTCCTTTCCAATCCTTTCTTTTTATACTCCAGACTTTGTTAAATGCTGTATCTGAATACTGTGAATCATTGTATCTAGCCCTTAATTGTTGATAATAATTCATCTTCTTGACTACAGTGATCAGAATATTCCTCTGCCATTGTTCTTATAATTGCCTTTATTTGTATTGTCCTATTGATTTTAAAGCTCACCTATTGTAAGAAAGGTATGCATCTATATCAAAATGCTGTGGGGAAGGAGGATGAGGCAAATACTTATACTACATTTCTCCAAACTTTTGGATCAAGTACTATTACTTTTCACTCTGTGCAAGTGATGGTACTTTTCTTAACAGTCCTTAAGATCTGACCAAGAATTACCAGTCAATATGGATAGGGAGAAGGCTTATTGGTTCTAACAAAGTCCTCCTCCTTTCTGTCCACTTAATCAAAGGGAAGAAAAAAATAATTTTTTCTTCAAATGACAAGAGCTGCATTTCCTAAGGATTCTAGATTACTTTCCCCCCAGTAAGCAAATAGTACAAAATTCTTTTGCAGTACAAGGTAAATGTTCAAATACAACTACAAGTTACAATATCAGCAGTGGTGTCTTCTATGGATAGATTATTTCCCAATGAAATAGATATGAAAGAGAAGGGGTGTTGTCTTACCTGAACGCCTTTTCTCAGCATGAGGAATGTAGACTCCATGAATGGGTTGATTTAATCTTCTAGCCCAATCAGACCAAACAATCAAGGTTGCCACGCCTCTGCAGGGTCTGACCATGCCCCAGTTTCAAAAGGGCGAAGCGAATGATTGTGTGACGTGATGGCTCCAAACTGCTGACACTAACCTAACTGCTAGTAATGATCAAGGAGGGGGTGGAGTCTACATTCCTCATGCTGAGAAAAGGTGTTCAGGTAAGACAACGCCCCTTCGCCAGCATGTAGAGGAATGTAGACTCCACGAATGGGACATACCAAAGCCCCTATGATCCCACGGGTGGGAAGCAGGTTGGTTAAGTGTCGGTGCTGAAATGGACCACTTGTTGTAAAACCTGACAGCCAAAAGCGGCCTCCGTGGAAGCAAACTTGTCGAGTTTGTAGTGGTGAATGAATGAAGGGGACGACCACGTAGCCACCTTACAGATGTCCTCTATGGACGCCTGAGTCTGTCACGCCGCCGATGTGGAAGCACTACGAGTAGAGTGCGCTGTCAGGCAGCTTGGGAGAGGTAAAGAGGAAGTCTGGTAAGATTGAGCGATACAGGCCTTGATCCACCTGGCTATAGTAGAGGAGGAAACCTTCTGTCCCTTGGAAGTTGAGTGGAAAGAGACAAACAATGCCTCTGATTTGCGAAAGGAAGCTGTCCTCTTAATGTAATGACGTAATGCCCTACGTACATCTAGGTAATGCCACTGCTTTTCTAGTGTGTGAGAAGGATTGGGACAAAAGTTTGGTAGTACAATGTCCTGAGCCCGGTGAAACAGTGTATTCACCTTGGGAATGAATGAGGGATCTAACCTCAGCACCACTCTGTCCTGATAGAAGGTACACAGGTCTTCCCTAACTGAAAGAGCAGCTAGCTCTGACACGCGTCTCGCCGACGTGATGGCTACTAGGAAACCCACCTTGTGGGACAAAATGTGAAGAGGACAAGACCTTATAGGTTCAAAGGAAGACCTAGCGAGTGCCTGCAGAACACAAGGTAGTTCCCAAGATGGATACCTGTGTACTACCGGAGGTCTGGTGTTGGAGACTCCTTTTATAAAGGATTGGACCCTGGGATGATGGGACAATGGAGTAGCGTTGGCACAAGTGAATGCCGTGGAAAGAGCGACCACCTGTCTACGCAAGGTGTTGGGCGCTAAGCCCTTATCCACTCCATCCATGAGGTAGTCAAGAATCACTGGAATAGTGACAGAAGAGATAGACAAACCCTTACAGGTACACCAGTCACAGAAATTCTTCCAAGTGGCATCATAGATTCGGTTCGTCGCCGGCCGTCTGGAAGCTTGGATCATAGCTATCACCCTTGAAGAGTAAGATCCGCACATCAGGAACTGGCGCTTAGATGCCAGATGGCTAGTTGTAGCCACTGTGGGTCTGGATGGCATATGGCCCCCTGCGTTAGAATTATCCTCTCTGGAGGGATTTGCCAAGGGAGGCTACGGCGAGGTTCACGAGATCCGCAAACCATGGACGCTTTGGCCAATACGGGGCCACAAGGATTAGCTCCGCCCGTTCCTGTAACAGCTTCCTGATGACGGCCGGGATCAAGGGAAGGGGTGGAAATGCATATAGAAGGCCCGCCGGCCAAGGGCTGCAGAGGGCATCTGCTCCTTCCAAACCCTGGGATGGGTACCGAGATAGAAACCGGGGAAGCTGGGTGTTCTTCGGGGATGCAAACAGGTCAACTTTGGGCCGACCGAAACGGTGAATTATCTCCCGAAAGAGATGGGAATGTAGACGCCACTCTGAATGATCTATCGTAGATCGACTCAGAAAATCTGCCTGGTCGTTTTCCACCCCTGAAATGTGTTCCGCCTTTAGGGACAACAGATTCTGTTCCGCCCATGACCCCAGACACTGGGCCTCGGACATTAGAATCTGCGATCGAGTGCCGCCCTGCCTGTTGACATGGGCCTTTGCTACCACGTTGTCTGTCAGAACCAGCACGTGGTGGCCCGCCAACTTCTTGTGGAAATGGCGAAGTGCTAAGTGTATGGCTCTGAGCTCTAACCAATTCATATTTTTCTTGAGATCCTGTTGAGACCACCGTCCCTGGGCGAATTGGGATTGCAGATGTGCCCCCCATCCAAACAGACTGGCATCTGGTCAAGGTTACCTGAGTCGGTTCTCTGAACAGGGATCCTTTGGACAGTGCTGGGGACAACCACCAGATGAGGGACGTGAGTGTCTGTGGTGGGACTCGCACCCTCTGTGGAAAACATGCTACACCCCGTTTCTGGTAAGGGAGTAGAAACCACTGTAGTTGTCTCGTATGAAGCCTGGCCCAAGGCACTATGGCAATACATGAGATCAGTTTCCCTAACAGCTGTGACAGTAGGAGCAGGGTTACACGTTTCTCCTTGCGCACCCTGTTGACCATCGTACGTATGCTGAGCTGACGCTCCTGAGACAGGAAAACTCAGCACTGGCTGGTGTCTATTATTGCGCCTAGGTGGAGCAAACGGTTTGTTGGGATCAGATGGCTCTTTGGGAAGTTGATCATAAATCCATGATCCTGGAGTGTCTTGATCGTCAGTGCCATGTCTGAACGGGCGTTTAGTGCTGAGGATGACTGGATTAGGATATTGTCCAAGTAGCACTGAACGCGGACTGGTAACAACCTGAACTATGCGGTGAGAACTGCCAGGATTTTGGTGAAAACCCTTGGAGCTGATGATAGGCCGAATGGCAGGGCCCTGTACTGATAGTGATGGTTGGAATACCTGAATCTGAGGAAACGCCTGTGATTTGGATGTATGGGAACGTGCAGGTAAGCTTCTGTCAGATCTATGGATGTAAGAAAATCCCCTGGCCGAATACTGCCCAGAATAGAATGAAGAGTTTGCATCTTGAATTTTTGGTAAATTAGGTACCGATTTAGAGCCTTGAGGTCTAGGATCGCCCTCCATCCTCCTGAGGGTTTTGGTACCACGAACAGGATGGAGTAGAAACCCAGTCCCCATTGATCTGGGGGTACCCGCTCTATTGCCTCTATGCTTAACAGATGACAAATGGCCTCCTCCACGAGACCTTGTTTCACGGGATTTCTGGATAGGGGGCAGGAGATGAAGCGCCGAGGGCGGAGTGTGAGGAACTCCAGAGACAGTCCATCTCTGATAGTGGTTAGAACCCAATTGTCCGTGGTGGTACTTTCCCATTTGTGGAAATATAGTGCCAGTCTTCCGCCAATGGGAGGAATCCGCCTCAAGTCACTTTGACTTTCAGAAAGGACGAGCTCCTGTGCCGCGAAAGGGCCGCTTAGCCTGGAATTGTGGCTTTGGCTTGTCTCTGTAGCCGGACCGGTCCGATGAGCGGTCCAGCCCTGCTTGAAAGGGCCGATACCCGCTCCATGTAGTTCGGTCTGAGCCAGACTTGAACGACAGACGCCGGTTGTATGGAGAAAAACGTCTGCCCGTTTTTTTGACAACATGAGCTAGTACTTTCAACTTTTCTTTGTTTTCAGTCAGGTAAGGAGTGAGAGCCTCTCCAAAAAGGCGACCCTTTTGATATGGTGCTGCAGCTACTCTCCATTTGTGCCTGGTATCGGCCTTCCAATTTTTTAGCCAGAACCGGCGTGTGGCCACGTTGGAAGCTATGGCCCGAGCCGAATATTTGGCCGACTGCAGAGACATATCCGCCATGTATTCCAGTGCGGCCCTTAGTTTAGTGACATCCTGGTGAACCCTTACTTCGTCTGGGGATAATCTGGCCTGTAATTCCCTGAGCCAGATTAATGCAATTCTGGCGAAAAAGGAGTTAGATGTTGAGGCTCTTATAGCCCAAGCCGATGCCTGATGGGTCCTTTTGAGGGAAATCTCAGACTTCTTGTCCTCAGCCTTAAGGGCCTCCGACATATCTCCTGGGATTTTGGTGTCTGACAGTATGGGGGCGAGAGCCTCGTCTACACTCGGAACTTCGAGGACATCGTTGAGGGAAGGGACCGTATCTAAGAGCTTACGATCTAATCCCCCAAGAGCAGAGAAACTTCCAGGAGATCCCCACTGATCCTGAATGGATTTGAGAAACATGGGGGGGCAAGGTAGGTTCTTCTTGACCGGTTCTAGAAACAGTGGGTCAGAACTCTGTCCAGAGTCCTGATCGGTCGTCTGTGGTTTCACGGGTTCAATTTTTCCGGTGACATAGGCCTTTTGTAAAAGAGAATAGAAGGAATTTGGATTAAACACCCCTACCATAGGAGTGGCCTCCGCCTGAATGTCTTCCCCGTCTGACCACATGCCTTCTTCCGGAATCTGAGCGGAAAAATCCGATATCTCGCTCCCTTCAGATTGAGGTGGAGAACTGTGATCTGAGATCACATACTCCCTGGGATGCATAGTTTCCGTGGGCGTAGGGGGGTTTGATGGTCCTTGGACCGGAATGGCCCTCCCTGAAGCCACCATTGCCTGAGCCACCGCCTGTGAGATCATGGCTTGGAGCTGGACAGTAAATGAAGGATGTTCGGGGCCCCGAAGACCCGCCGCCGTCGGCATGAAAGATGCTGACAGGATTGGGGGAGGGACAACTGTAGTAACCTCCCCGAAACCCACAAGACACTGAGGAAGGTCCTGGCTCAGTAGCTGGAATTGAATCTTGGACCTGTAATCTCAATTCTCGGTCAAAGAGGGACAGATGTTCCCGTTCATATCCCAGCAAAGAACCCTGGTCCAGGGTCTGCTCAGGAGACCAAGCCCGTGTAAAAGGGGAAGGTCGATGCTCCCCTGATGTGGATGCAAGAGGAGGTGAGGGGATAAGCTGCGTCTCTCCTGTCTTGGAGAATTGTCGCTCCAGCGCCCTATGTCTGCTATCTGCTTGCTTGTCATCGGCCTTAGAGGTCCGTTTGACCTTGGCCTTGGCTTTTGCAGGTGTATCCAGACTGGATGGCTTGCGTTTTATATTTCCACTGGAGGTGGAAGCCTGTGAAACGGTGTTATCTGCCATATTGAAATAAACAATAGGAAATAAACAACAGGTGTTCACCAGGAGATCCCTGCATCTGGCCTGTACTGCAGTAGATGAAAAGACAGGTTTTCACCAGGAGATCCCTGGATCGGCCCTTGGTCTGCAGGAGAAAGGAAGGCCACGGCCCACCTGGGTGGTACAGGCCTGCATGAGGGTCTGTGAGGTCCGGCCCGCCGTTAAGCACGGAGTCACTACGTGATATAAGCCGCGCTACACTCAGGGGCTGTCCTCCCCATTCAATTTTTCAGGCCCACTGTAATAGAGACAATTTGGCCAAAAAGGTATCAATTAAAGATAAGTCTATATATGAATATAGGTATATATCTTGTTTAATTTAATTCTGTTTTATTTTAATTGATTTTTATTTTTTTTTGACCCTCGTGTCTCACTTAGTGACGGCTAGGACAGTAAGTGCCGACCACTATGCAGACAGCGGAAAACAGGCAAGGCAAACAGCCATCCAATCTGTTGGCACTGGATATTTAAAAGGTACTGGTAAGTCACAGTCTGGAATATTACCAGATAAAATGGAGTGAGAGACTCAAGGTATTTTCCCTATGTCCACTAGGCAACCTGAGATGGTGCCTATTAAGCAGCTGAATGAAGATCTAAAGGAATGTAATTAGAACTCCTATTCCCCCCCCCCCACTTAGGGAGAATCACCAAATAAGTAAGTTACTTTGTGACTGAAAAGGCTGTAATTAGGACAAAGCAGTCAATTTAATGTGTGCGATTGGGCGGAGCCCAAAATGGCGGCCGGGACAATCTGATGAGAGATAAGACAAGCTGAGAGAAAAGATCCTCTCCTGCAAGTAATCTGGTAATAAGGTCTTTTAGTCAAACAGTTCACCTGCGGTTTTTTGGGTAATTTACAGCTGACAATCAACAGTAACAAGGAAGTACTTGAGTAGTATGAGGATCGAGCCTTCTAGAGGCTCAAAATGGCGCCCGCAGGTTGTTTGAATTGGTAATGAACCCAGGAAGGTGATTTCAGTTTTCAGCTGAAAATTAGTAGTTTAAAGCTTCGCATTCACAGCGAAGATCCTGGGAGGGGGTGGGGGAGGTGGATTGTAATGAGGAGGCAGCAATCTACGATCAGCTGTCTGCCTCTGAAAAACTCACGGAGAAGGGAATTGATTAAGAGAGAAGAAATGGTGCAGCACTGAGCTCAGAGCTGAACCAATCCCCCCCCCAAAGGAAAAAAGGATAGAGAATCCATGAATGGCAATAACTACCTTTCTGAATCTAAATTAGGAGCCAAATTCTCACGTCTCTTCAGGGCTGAGACCAAACGAAACTGGGGCATGGTCAGACCCTGCAGAGGCATGGCAACCTTGATTGTTTGGTCTGATTGGACTAGAAGACTAAATCAACCCATTCGTGGAGTCTACATTCCTCTACATGCTGGAGAATATCTGGGAACATCCATAGGATAAAGAGCTGAAACAAATATATCTGATGTAGAAATATTAAATAATGCTGTTGAAATACTGGAGAATAATAAAAAATGTGGATAAAGTTGAAATGCAAATGACACACTAAGAGAATGATCTGGATAATGACTCCTGGCAGGATTTGGATTGTTTAAGTGTCAGCACTAAGCACTATGAATTTTTCTATTTGTCATACTATTCATTTTTTTGGTGAACCTGGGGAATTTCTTTATATGAGGCTAATAAATATACCTCCTTTAAGTCAAGTCCAAATTCTGATGACAAGGATGTGTCCTTGGCAAGAATACAACCACTTTTTTGTACTAACTACTATAGGCAATACTGTTTAGCTCTCTCCCCAACACATGAAAAGATGGGCAATTCGGTTGACATAAGGTATGATGCAGTGAGGAGGATTTCCTTCCAGATTTACTAACATCCAGAAAATGTTAACTATTATCTACAGAATTAAACTTGATCTGGAACTGTGAAGAATTTGTAACATTTTGAACATTCTCAAATTTGTTTCTTTAATCTACAGCTATCCAGCACTGAAATTAATTATATACATAAGACAATTGGAGGTTTTATGTCAGATCTTATTTTACAAATCTTCCTCCATCTGCAATATCAGAAACATATTTTATTAACCTACATCTTAACCTGATTTACAATTCAGGAATTTATTGGCTCAAGTGCCCTTAAAGCCCTCATATAACATGACTGAAACCTAAAACATGATCAGTGAAGTTTCAAACTTCTTGTTTGAAGAATTTGGGTTGTGTTCTTGCATTATCATCCTCTAATTCTTCGTTGCACTGCAGCTCCTGAGGGCTGTGTGTGAGGCGGAATATGACAACTGTATCATGCAAAATAGGGTTTGTTTCCTGAAGACCTACAATCCATTTGGCCAAGGTAGCCTTGTTTTCTGCCCCAACCATACACATGGCAAAAACAGGGCCCTCCTTAACTGTAGAGGAAACACAAAATACAGTATCAGCATTATAAGGCAGCTCAAAAAAGATTACAAAGAATTATAGGTGTGAAATATTCAACTTAAGCATCAGCGGACAATGACAAACGCCTCAAAGCCAATTCATCATCCACTGTCAAATCCCAGAATACAGCTTGTTACTTGCATGCAGTTCTTGACTTACGACCATTCATCTAATGTTCAGGTTTCAAACTTGATCGTATCATGTGACATATCATGACGTATCAAGATGTTTTTTACCTTTGCGGAGCCGAGGTGGGCATGGCCTGCGCATGATGCGGACTGCCAGTTTGACACCCCTATCTAGCAATGGCACTTTAAACAAGTCATTACACTTATGACCATCATAGCATCCTTATAGTGCAATCATCAAAATTTGGGAACTGGCATGCATTTAAGACAGTTGCTGTATCCTGTGGTCAAATGATTGCCATTTATGACCTTCCCAGTCACCTTCTGACAAGCAAAGTCAATGAGGGAAGCCAGATTTGCTTAATGACTGCATGAGTCATTTAACAAAATTGTCATAAAATTGGGTGCAACTCACTTAACAATTGCCTTGTTTAGCATTGGAACTTCTGATACCAATTTGGGTTGTAAATTGAGGACTACTTGTATATGCATGGGACTTTACACAGATCCCACATCCTGGGAGTTCACATTTTCATAAGAGAAGTCATAGACAAGCAGTCAGGGATCTTTCTACCAAAATGGTCATGTAAAATAAGAGAAGCTGTTACTTTAAACTCCATTCACTTTATTCTCCTATCCTTTCCTAGTTTTAACTTTGGGAAGGATTTCATCCTACTTGTTAGGGATGATGCACACAAAACAAAACATATATGATTGCTACCTTTATCTGTGTAAAACTCATAATCATCCAGAACATCCCTTTCTAGATCAATATCCAGATGCATGGGGTAGTAGAAATTCCTTTCTGGGTCAATCACTTCCACCATCTGTGAAGAGAAGCAAGGAAGTAGATTCTTTTTTTTCAATAGCAAATTATCTGATCAAAACCCTGCTATATTTGGTTAGAAATAAACAGAAACATCCAGTCACTTATTCCTGTTCCTGTGTTCATCTCCATTAAAGCTACATGCTTCAGAGGATATGGCGGAGCAATCTCTATGATGTATTTTATTCTAATACTTAATCTCAATTTTCAACAAGGTTTTAGAAATACTCAAAGTATAGTAAAGTTATTGGTCTCTACTATTTTTGATTGATTAGTACTCGGGGTTCTTCCAAAGCCTGCCTATCCCTTCAGATGTCCTCTGAAGTATAAAAATACCATTTTCCCATATAAACAACTGAGAGCTCCCTGAGGTTCTTTTTCTCTGCTCAGCTAAAGTCACAGAAATGAGCCTTTTTTTCTCCATTTTTCCTGTAGCTGGATGCCCTCTTTTATTCCCAGTTAAGATTTTGGGATACCCAGTTTCATTTCTTTTGGCTTTTACATACTTGCACCTGAACATGTCAAACAGAGATTTTGTTTAATGTGCTTGGTGTTGAATTATTTTTTAAATAAACACAAATTGTCTATCATTTTGTTTCGCTCCTCTGGCCCTCACTTCCAAATAATTGATCAGAAATGAATGGTAGTGCTTTATTGGAGCTTCAGCTTGTGCAAGACACAGATTGCTCTTAAACAAAATTTAGTCTTTGTCTTCCAAAACCACTAATAATTACTTGCTCTTCTCTCTCAACTAAGACGTTAACACTAAAAATAACACCAAACCATTCAGATATCAAATTCCTGTGTAGTATCCTGTTTAATTACACTGTTTCCATCTCTAAAATTTCTAAGCTGAATAAACTCTATCAGGAATAATTTTTCACACCCTGAATTGTTTCCCCCCTTTCCGCAGACAAACAATCACAGTTAATCCTTTTTTTATAAATTCATTTTGCACTGACACATGCTCACACAACTCCATCTGGTGCATTAGCAGAGAAATTACATGCATCCTTCCGTGTCTAGCTCAATGTTACAAGCAGCCTTTAGAGAAGATACCAAATATTAATTTACATGTTCTTCTGAAAGCTCTGCTCTGAGCACATAATAATAAACACACTTGGACTTGAGCCATAAGCGAAAGGGGCCTTCAAGGAAAATGGGCTTTTCAGTGTTATGAGAAGTCAGCAGTGACTGCTGATCAGGGCTTTGGATTCCTGAAAGGCAGAGAAGAGACACAAAAAGAGCAAGTTATAAAAGAAAGATTGATCAGCAGTTATTTTAAAATATAAAAAAGTATGTCAACTCTAGCTCTTTAGTAAAATAAAAAGAGATTTGCTATATTTTTTTAATTCAAAACAAGAATTCTCAGCATTATCAGCTATGTCCAAGGAAGAGTTTAGAAACCAGACTGAGATTTCTGGACAATGTCCACAAGTGTTTCAGATCCTCCTATTCATTCATATTATTCAACTCTGAAGCTGGCAGCCAAAGTATTACATCCTGAAAACATAAGTCAGTATTTCACTTCATTGCCACAGTATTTCTGTCACTATATAATTCTCCTGTGGTTGTATTTCTAGTCCTAGAAGAAATGAAATAGCTAGAACATAGAGAATTAAGTGCTAGCTATGAGAAAAATAAACAGAACAGAAAAAAATGCATGCAAAGGAAATTCCTTATTCTTTCCTCTCTGACCAATCTGCTACCATTCTAGTTTCAACATTTGTATTTCTGAGCTGAAGAATATGGATTGCACAAATCTTCTGCAATTGGTACACAAATACCCATGCTTCCCAAGTCTATTCAAGTCAATAATTATGCAAACAATGGCTGTTGCAGGTATATATTGAGTCACACATTTTTGTAGAGTTCCTTCTGTTTCCTATGGCAGAGTGAGAAGGTAAGCAAGAAGGAAGAAACCAGCAGCTGATAAGATTCTTTTCTTTTCTTTTCATTTTTAACATACCGTAGCTAAAGAAGCACCCTTGTCTTACTTGTAGCTACACAGTGGCACCTACAGAAATTACGATGAAAATCCCAATTCATTTGGTCCTCACATCTGAGATTATCCAGTCAGCACACACACACAAAAAAAAGACAGAAAGAGTTCGGTACCTATGATATGTGGATGATTAATTTCTTTCCCAGAATCTAGGACTTCCGAGTGGGAGATCTGCAAACGTTAAGATAATTTAAATTCATTGGTGATCCAAAAGTTAGTTAAGGAGCAACATAATTACAGGAAGCCTTGAAGGGACAGATGATAAAGATGAGAATGAAACAGGAGGATTAGGAGGTGAAATACCAGTAGTCCTTGACTTACAACAGTTCATTTAGTGACCATTCAAAGTTACAATGGCGCTGAAAAAAGTGACTTATGACCATTATAGCATCCCGAGTCATGTGAATAAAATTTGGATGCTTGCCAACCGATTCATATTTATGACAATTGCAGTGTCTCAGAGTCATGTGATTCTCTCTTGCGACCTTCTGGCAAGCAAAATCAATGGGGGAAGCCAGATTCACTTAACAACCGCATTACTAATTAAACAACTGCAGTGATTCACTTAACAAATATGGCAATAAAATTTGTAAAATGGGGTAAAACTCACTTAACAAATTCCTCACTTAACAACATAAATTTTGGGCTCAACTGTGGTCATAGGTTGAGGACTATCTGTATCAGTAGAGGAGCAGATGGGTAAGGGAAGGAAGTATTTCTTCCAGAATATTTTCAGATTTAGCTTTCATTTACTTGAGAACTCCAAACTTTGATTGTTTTTTTTCTTTTACAAAGTTAAGATTTTCATAATTAAGCTTTCTGTGATTTCAGGAATATGCCTATATATTCTACACAAAGCCAGTGGCCCATATACTGTAAAAGGCCAAAATGTCAAGGTTTTGATTTTTTCTATTAAGGAATTTGAATGTTTGACACATGATAAAGGAAATGTACTACATCCAAAAGAAAGACCAGTACTTCAAACTAGTGGAGAAACTAATCATTTCAATTGGCACAGTAAATTATCTACTATACTAGTAGGACCTTGCAAATTTCTCAATTTACCTGATATACCGTAACCTTGGCATTCAGGTCAGCTGCAATCCTCTGCAAGCTCAACTTTGCAAGTTCAATAGGATCTTCTGGCAGAGGAGTTGGGATTGGATAAGGATTGATATGCTTAAATTTAGGGAACCAGTACATGATCCTCTGATATTTTCTTACAGGGTAGCTTTTATTACCAAAGATCTCGAGAAGCAAAAACTTGGTTTCCTGGTTTGGCATGACACCTTTAGGACAAGAGAAAGGACGAACTTATCAGGCTTGGGAAGAAACTTTTTATTTACCCATTATTGACACTTAATGTATCTGCAAAGAGTGAGGTATCAGTAAAAGAAATCATGGACAGAGACACTTAGATGTGTTGGTCCCATCACTGATAGAAAGAGCCAAAAGCAGCAAAATCACTAGCACATTGCTCAGAGGCAGGTACAGTTCCAAAGACAGCTTTTTGTCATCAACTGACTTCAAACTGGTTGGTCCTGTATAACTCAATAGCAAGTTTAGATGGTAATGTTCCACGGCTTCCTTCCCGTAATTGTTCCATTTCTTCATATTAAGAGGAAAAAAAATACAAGTATTCTACTACTTCTTATGAACTATGTTGTAAAAATCTTTCCAAAGCAAATCCCCCAAAAAACTTCTCCAAGTGACCAGAAAGTTCTCCATTAACAGTTATTTTATAAGCAGTGTTAGTCAACATTCTATGTTAAGATTATTCATGTAATACATGGCACAATTTTTAAATTAAGAGCCAGCTTGTGAAGATGAAGGATCCCATGTTTTTTCACATACATATCATAAAAAATTTCCATGCTTTTGGGGCCCTCTTGCTATTTTTATGTACATACCAAAGTGCTCCATCTGTTCAAGCAGCTGGACAGCACAATCCTGCTGCCTGGGGTAATATTTGAGCATTTTTTGAAAAATATTTTGAGGAATAAACACTTTCTTAGGGAAGACATCCAAGATTTTGTTGTACACATTAATATCCTTCTCCACTCCAAATTCTGGCATTTTCTTTAGAGCTGCATAGATGAACTCTACGTGACCCGTGCGGCGGACATCCCGTTTGCAGAAGATATCCATGGCTTCCTGAAATGTAGCTTTAGTTTTTTCATGTACAGATGTTGTCTCGAAGATATCTTCAATTTTCACTAACGACTGGTTGGTGGATTCTTTGTCACATTTTTCATGGTTCTTTATGGCAAAGTTGGAAGTGCCAAGAACTGTGCTCATTTGGATACTTCTCACAGGGATCAACCTGGAGTTCTAAGATAAGCAGACAAAGTTTATTAGAGAGATGTAAGGATTACAGACAAGAGAATCAGTCAAAGAAATACTGCAGTTGCATAGACTCACATTTTTATGCAATCTCAGAAATTAAGAGAAGTTTTTAGGATTTTTTGTTTTGTACCTGGAAAGAAGAGCTTCTTTGCAATTGTAGAAGATCCTTTTTAAGAAAGGAGCCTCTTCTTGCAGAAAGCTCCCCAGCCACTAATAATGCCCTGAGACACTTCATGACAGTCCATCTGTTTTCCAGAACAATTGGGATCTACCAACTCCCCATTTCAGTGCCTCCAGAAAAATCAAAGACCTAAAAACAGAAGAAGATGAAATTATGGTTTCATTCAACATCACAGCACTTTTTACATCCGTAGAACCAGAAGTAACAAAAGAACCCATGGCAGCAGTACTACACAGCATACCCAATCGAGCCAAGTACACTAAGATGGAGATATCCAGATTCATGGGACTCATCAACCTCTGCTTCATTAGCAGTTTTTAATGATATCAACAAATCAGAGGAACGCCCAATGGCTCACCACTCTCAGAACTCATAGCAGAGACTGTAATGCAGCATCTAGAAACAATAGCATACAACTAAAGTATGGATCCAGTAAATAGACGACAACTTTGTCACAATAAAAAGGAATAACAAGATGAGACACATGAGACAATCAGCAATTGTCAAAGGAATAAAATTTACAAGAGAAGAACAAAGCAACAACATATTCCCCTTCCTGGATAGCCTCATCAACAGAGGAAACATTGGCAAATTAGAAATGCAAGTCTATAGAAAAACAACCTACACTAACCAAATGCTCGATTACCAAAGTAACAACCCAACCTCCCACAAAAGGAGCTATATAAGAACTTTGCTCACAAAAGTAAAAATGCACTGCAGCACCCAGAACACCAGAAAAAGGAAATAGGCTGCCTATGCAAATCCCCCAACAAACTACATACTACCCATGCAACTTTATCATAAAGGGCCTGACGCTCAATTCACCAACTTACTTTTCATAGCTTTCTAACACAACACAAGTTATGAAAAGTTAACACTACCATACATTGAAAATGTCATAAACAACCAGCATAGTACATACCGGCGGGGGAGGGAGGAGATACTATTTTTTATTGTTTTTATTTTATTTTCTATACTTATTTATTGTTTGTAAGCCGCCTTGAGCGAGTAGGTGGCCATATAAATTTCCTAAATAAATAAAAATACTATGACAACCACATAGCATCACTGTAGTACACTGACCAACTAAAGCCCTTCAAAACTTCTGAAGTAAACCAAAAGATTCAATAGACCAGGAAGAAAAAACAGAAGTCACTTACAATATGTATTATAATGGTCACTATATAAGGCAGACAGAAGACTTGCAGAGTTTATCCATAAATGCCAACTACCAGTCAGAAGACACTGTGAAAACTCCCAAATTGTGATTCCTCGCCAGCCAGTGGATCTGGCAGCTGAGTCTGAGGAATCAGATGAGGAGAAGAGGCTTGGAGTGACATTAGAATCAGAGGAAGGCTCTGAGGAGCTCCAAGACTTAGTCGACGAGGAACCTGGCCCCTCTACTCGCGCTCAGGCTGAGACACAGCTGTGCTGGGAGCCTGAGTTGGACAGGGATGAAGAACAGTTGGGACAAATTCCGGATGCACAAATGCGCAGGAAAGAGAAGCGAGTAGGACAAAGGAATGCAATGGGGCAGCTCCAAAGGCAAAGGAGAAGGCATTAGGAAGCCATGCCTTGGCTGAAATAAAAGGGAAGGTGTGAGAGGTGCTGCTTGCCAAAGGCAACCATTCGTGTTGAAGATCGAATTTCTGTGGACTGTGTTTGTTTTCCTTGGACATTGACTCAAGTCTGTGAGAATAAAAGGGTTTGTTTTTTTCTTGCAGTTCCTGCCTGTTTCTTGGAAGAGGGGCTTCTCCTTGTGAGCATAACAAGGACTCACGTAGGCTGGGACACAACATAAATCTCATAAATCACATGGACAAGTTCAACCATAATTTCATTAAAATGGACAAGGAAATGAACAGACCAGAACACATCCTCTCCATCAGCCAAAACCCATATCAACAGATATTAACCCTGGGCCAATCAAATAGAAAACAATGCCCTAATCAAAGAATTATCAAAGAGATAAGTATGACCCCACCAAAACAGGGAGTAAAGCCCATACTTATGCTGATGTCCAAAGCTTGGAGAGCTAGGGATTTCAGTTTGGGATAAACTAGTATTGAGGGGCTGCAATGCAAGCATAATAATAGCTCTGGAGATGCAGAAATTGCTAAAGATAGAAGAAACACGTTAAGATTCTGTAGGTAAAGGAAGATATTAGGATGCTATTACCTTTCCATCATTCTTGTACATAAACAGTGCATATTCCTTTCACAATTAGAGATCAAGTACATTCTGTAGCTTCCCCTCAACCATTCCAAATTGCTTTGTCCCAAAACTTCATTGTCCAAACATTATAACTGTGTGTGAAATAAAAGGGTAACTGTGTTGTGATATCTTATTCCTTGATGTGTGCATTCTGTAGTCAAAATGCAACACAAAAAGTTTTCACAGACCAATCCCAAGATCAGGCAAAACATATAAAACAATGGAAAGATAGCAGTCAAAAGTTGGCAGGAAGATTAACATAAAAATAGTAATTATAGATTACCCTATTTTTCCATGTTATGTCTTTCATCTCCAACCTTGGTGATGGATAAGTGATGTTGATTTTATGATTTCAAAAATATTGAAATTATACAAGTCATGTGACACCCTATGGAACCAAACGTTAGATGTTGAAATAGCAGAATAATATACTTGAAAGGCACCTTGCCTACCCGGACTCTGCCGCTATAGCTGACGTGATAGCAATGATTCTAGAGGAGGAGGCATCGGAATGGCTGAACAGACTACATAATGAGCAAGCACCTGAGCTACAATCTATTCATCCAAGGGTTAAGAACCAGATTCGAGAATGAGTCCATAGCTTTGCAAGCTAAGAAGGACATTCACAAAGTAAAGCAAGGAGGCAAACCAGCGAAGGAATATGTGCATGAATTCCGGAAGTGGCAGACAGAATTGAGTAGTGGTCAGAACGATCCCTGGTCCACCATTTCAAGAAGGGCCTGCACCCTAATCTATTCCAGGCTTGTGTCTACTGAAGAATTCCCGACGAATTTCAGTAATAGTATCGTGTGGCAGTGAAATTGGACATTGAGCTAACCCACTACAAAAAATGCCAATTTCTGGACCTGGACTGAGACCAGACCAGATGAGACGGCCACCTGCCCAACGAACCCCAACAACTGGGATGACTGAACCTCCAAAATCATCTTCAGGACCGCCGATCAAGTGTTTTAGATATGGCCAGCTGGGCCACCAGTCAGCAGCTTGCCCCGTTTCTTTTCTTCAGCAGAAAAGCATCTCGGCCCCGCCAGAAAAGAGAAAAGGAAGCCAGCCTTCCACCAGAGAGAAATCAAATTGGATTACTCAAGAGCAAATTACCCAAGAGGTCGAGGCCCCAGCTGATATTGCCATCGCACCTGCTCCATATGACAGCAACGACGAGGGGGAGAACGACCCGATGGTGAGTCAGCCTATTCCACCTTTTTCCCTCTCTGCCAAACTTATAGTTCCTAAGACAAGTGCTCAAATGGACTTACGAATGTTGGCGGACTCGGGATGTTCACGATGCCTAATCAACCTCCCAGCTGTTCTAAAGTTAGGCATCAGGGCAAGGCTATGGGGGCAATACTCCTACAAAAGAATCATGAGGGGGTTTTGCAGCCCTGTGCTTACACTTCAAAAAAAGTTCACTGACACAGAGCAGTGTGGGCCATGTGGGAGAAAGAAGCCTTTGCGATTAGATGGACTTTCCTGGAAAGAAGCAAGGTGCCTTTTGAAGTATGGACTGATCACAAAAATTTAAAGGCATTGAGAACTCCCCGTAAACTGTCTCCTAAACAAGTACGCTGAGCGCAATATTTTAATTGTTTTAATTTCACCCTGAAATACATATTGGGTGGAAAGAATTTCTTAGCTGATGCCCTCTCATTACCCCAATACAAAAGCCAACATGAACAAATCGTAGATTCTATTATGCCCCCACCTCAAGTTATTGCTCAAATAACTTCCCAGAGTCACCAATTTGCAAAGACTCTTAACCCTGACAATCCTTTGACAAAGAAGTTAAAACAAGAATTGATTATTGAGCAATGGTTCAAGGACAATCAAGCCACCCTTACCCATAGGGATGATCTAGCTTGGAAAGAGGGGAAATTATATTTACCTAAATCATTCGGACTCCAAGCACTCCAACACAGTCATGATGTTAAACAAGCTGGTCATTTTGGTTACCTAAAAGTACTACACTTAATCTGGAGGCAATTTTGGTTGCCAGGCTTAAAGAAGGATGTGGAGAACTATGTAAAAAGCTTTGCAGTCTGTGCTACCATGAAAAGAATCCCAGGAAAACCTATTGCAGCCTATTGCGGATCTTTCCCAACCAGGGGAAGAGATCACTATGGATTTTATTGTCGAATTACCTGAGAGTAGAGGAAATATGGTAATATGGACTGTGATTGATCTATTTTCAAAGTAGGCTCATTTTATTGCCTGCTCAGGCCTCTCTTCTGCCCAGAAATTGGCTAAGTTTTTCCTTAAGCATATTTACAAACTACACGGCACGCCAAATCGAATAATTTCCAACAGGAGGTGCAGTTTATGGCCAGGTTCTAAAGGGATTTTCTAAAATTAATTGGGTCTATGCAAGGACTGTCATCGGCTTTTCACCCGTCTACAAATGGGGTGGCTGAAAAAGCGAACACAATGATGGAACAATATCTTAGAATAGATACTATGTGGATTACCAACAGACAAATTGGACTGATCTCCTCCCTTTCGCTGAGGTGGCTTATAACAACACTGTACATAGCAGCACCAGATTTACACCGTTTAAAATAGCCACAGTGAGGGATTTCATCCCAATGCCTGAATACCCCCAGGAACCACCTGCATCTCACACTTTAGATCAATGGGTTTCTGCTTGGAAGGAGGTGTGGGTCAATGCAAAGAAAGCTTTGAAAAAAGCCTCAGAGACTTACAAAAAACAAGCTGATAAGAAAAGGGCACCTCAAAAGTCATTTTGTGTGGGAGAGAAGGTCTATCCTTCCACAAAATATTTAAGACTCAAATTACCTAGCAAAAAATTGGGGCCAAAATACCTGGAACCTTTTCCCATAGTGCAGATTTAAACCCAGTGACTGTGGAACTAAAACTCCCTTGACTTTTAGGAAAGATCCATCTAGTATTTCACTGCAGTTTGTTGAAGCCTTTCAGAGATTCTACTCTGAGACCCCCTCCCAAGAAAACACCTGGCCCACTTGTGACAGCTGGAGACACTCATTATGAAGTGAAGTGTATTCTTGATGCTAGATTGTATAAAGGGAAATTGCAATATTTAATGGAGTGGAAGGGATATCCGTTATCAGAGGCTACCTGGGTGAAGTGTACTGATGTGAAAGCTGATAGGCTCATATGTAAATTTTATGATAAACATGCAAACAAACGGAGGGAGATTCCTAACTTTTATTCTTGTTTGATTTGCAGGATTTCTCTTTTCTTTTAAGAGGAGCTGAATGTCAACATTGTGACAAACTAAACTGAAGCCATTTTTCATTTTGTCTTCATTGCCACATTTTAGTTTAGAGATTTTAGATGAAGGAGGGGGAGGGAGTGTTAAGTTTCTCAGTTAACCATACCAATACTTCAGTGTGAGAATCAAGGTCAATCCTTGTAGCCTGAGGAGGGGATTTTAGTCTTGGGTTCACCTTTGTATGTGCCAATATCTTGTTTCCTAAATAAATGTTCTTTAAGGAAGAAATCCTTGCCTTGAAGTTCTTTTAAATGGTTTCAACTATCGGAACCATGACAGCAAGCTGTTCCACTGCTTAATTGTTCTCACTATCAGGAAAAATTTTCTTGGTTCGAGATCCTTCTCAAAGTTACTGCTTTTGAGCCAAGTTTCACCTAATTTGTACCTGTACATTTGATTTTTCTTGCCTAAGTATAAAAACTTATTTTTCTTTACATTGCAATTCATTTTGTTAGACAGGACCAAAATCAGTGTTCAAGTCACCTGGATCTTGAGTGTATCTTCTGGAGTGTTGGTTATTCCTGCCAACTTAGTGTCATCTGTAAATTTGATGAGTTCCCCTTCTATTCCCTTATCTAGATAGTTTATAAAGATGTTGAAGAATACTGGGCCTAAAATGGAACTTTGGGATAGCCCAATGCTTACTTCCCTCCATGTGGATATAATTCCATTAAGGACTACATACTGAGTATGGCTTGTCAGCTAGTTACAAATCCATCTGGTGATGGTGCTGTCTATCCCAATTTTTTCTAGCTTACCAAGAAGTAGATTGTGGTCTACCTATCCTAGCAGGATATGATACCTGCTACCTACCTAGCAGAATATGAGTAGTATTGACACTTTTGAATTTTTGTATTGGAGAACATCCTGAGAATGCTATGCACAGCCAAGAAAACAAATAAATGGATCATTGAACAAATTGGCCCAGAGTTCTCTCACTTGAGGAACAAATGATAGAGCTTAAATTGTCCTTGTCAAACCTGACTCAACTCCATAGTTGCATCTGCTGTCGGTCACAGTTTGCCAAACAGCAAGAAGGGGGTGGGCAAATTCCTAAGGAGGGAGGGAAGCTCTGTAATGCAAGAGTGCCTTCTGTTGCCAGAGAGACGTTAGACACCAAAGTCAAGTTATGAAATGTTTGAGCAGCATAGTCTTTTCCAAAACAAAAGAATTGAACCTAATTAGTGAACTATGAACTGTGGGTGGCCCGGAGGGGGAAAAGAGGTTTTACCTATGAGGCTTTAGCTGGAAAAATCCCACTACTGACTTTGCTTCAGCTGTACCTAGATGGATCTTTCAATAAAGCTACACTCTTGCTAATTTAAAAGAACTGAGGGTTTCTTTTGTTCAATGTCCAAATGGGATGTTTGACAGACCTTCTTTGGACATGTTATGTGAAGACTTAGCTCTCTGGAAAAGGCTGTGATGGTGGGAAAGATTGAAGAAAAAAAAAAGAATGACTGGCAGCAATGCAGATGGACTCAGTTACAGGGACATCCAGAGCACAGCTGGAAGACCTGAAACACCTGGTTAGGGCCAGATCATTATGAAGAAAATATATCGATGTGGTCACTAGGTGTCAAAAATTATTGATGGCCTGCAATCAGAATTTGTAATATGTACTATACCTCAATTCCCAACTCAGTACACACCAACTCTCATCTAATTTATATGTAACACAAGTGTATCACTACATGATTGCCCATAATTCCAGCTAATTTCCTCGCTGCTCGTTTAAATATTTATGCCCCATTCCGCTTACTTGTGGCGCATGCTCAGCACTCTGAACTCAGCCTGCACCTCCTTTAAAAAGCTAGGAAATATTAAATATATAGTAAAACCTAGAGCCGATAAGAAATAAACACGTATACATTTTGGTCACAGAGATATAATGATATATTAAACGTTAACCTCATTGTCAATCTAATTCATATTTAAATGGCATAACGCGCATGGACGATTACTAGCTGACTTTTTCCCAGTTCTAGCACATTCCTCCGTCCTATTCCCGCAGGTTCTTCTTGTTCAAAGCGCCCCAACCCATCCCTCCCCCACGAGACAAGTTCACACGCTCCCCTTATGCCTCTGACCTTGCGCTGTCTCCACCGCCATCCTGGGATTTCTCCGCGTGACGTCTTCGCCACCAATTGCTCAGATTGTTGCTTAAAGTCCCGCCTCCTCTCAGACTCGAGGCAGGTGGGGGTAATTGGAGTTTCGCGAGAGCCGCCTCTGATGGGAGGCTTCCTGTGCGTTAGTGCAGTCTTGCTCAACCTTACTAACGTTAAGACGGTTGGACTTCAACTCCCAAAATTCCATAGCCAGCATTGGCGTTAGCGGATAGAGCGCGTCCGCGGATTCCTTCGATTGGAATTGTCTTTTAATTTCTTGGCTAAGCTTCTACAGCTGGAAGTTGGAAGTTCGTTGTCTCTTGGATATGACAATTTTCACCTGGCAGGATTTTTAATTTTATTTTTAAACCACTCCAGTAAAGTGGCTTTTGTGGGAAAATTCTGCGCATATCCGATTGCACTATTGTCCTTAAATTCCAGGCGGTTACGCTGTCAGCCACAACACCTTCATTTGTACAGAGCTAATACTGCAAATGTGTATCATCTCTCTCTCTTTTTTTTTTTGTTCTTTCCTCAATTTCAGAGAAGATTTTGGAGGGGGGAGAGTACATAAAATAACTTGAACATAGGAAGGTAGGATAAACCTATCTGAACAATAAACCACTATTTGAAAGGCTGTCAGAAAAGAAGGGATTGATTTATTCTAGTCTAAAGCATCAAAGGGCAGGAAAAGAAGTAATGATCATAGCCTTAGGGCAGGGGTAGGCAACCTCGGCTCTTTTATGACTCGTGGACTTCAATTCCCAGAATTCCTGAGTCAGAGCCGAGGTTGCTTACCCTTGCCTTAGGGAAACAGCCATTATCCGTCCCGCAATTGGTTTGCTGTTGTTTTCCCTTGCAGTTTGTACTCTTCTGGCAGTCCAGATAGCTAGTTTAAGATGTAGTCCGCCAGTCCATGAGGTGGCACACAGAATGTCACTATAAATTTCATTTCTTTACCCTAACTCTAACCAACCTCACTTGTGTATCTATTCCTATCGAGGCTGCCTGGTAAAATGTCTTTCACAGTTGCTTCACTGCCCTGGGCTAGCAACCAGGAGGGTAACTGGGTGCTATAGAAAACTTGTTATGCCAAGCACTTGTTGCTCACTTACTTGTTTGTGAAGGGATTTCAAGTCATATATTCAGTAAAGTCCTTTTGCTGGTGAAAGCCTATGCTGATGAATTGTGCCATGCTGAGTAAGTGCTTGGCCAGATACTTTTGTTTCAGGACTAGTTTGGCAGCGCTCTGCCTGCATGACACAGTTGGGTCTGGCAGGAAGAATGCTAGGCATAGCACTGATAAAAGTTTGGTGTGCTGATGGGTAAGGTATGAAAGGCAGACATGTGGCTAGGATGGCAGCAAAAGTATATGCCCATGTCCCTGTGTTATTTGCTGCAGTAACTGGTTTACATGGTAGGTGACTTGGGGTTGGAGACCTCCCAAATCCCCTGTGTGATTTGTTAGCATGTCATGAGGAAGGCACTGGCTGATTAAACTTACTGGTCTTCCTTCTATTTCAGCCAATATTTCTAACCTCTGACACCTAATAATTCACCACCAACTTAACTGATGTGCTTTGGAAGATTTGAGAGGAGGAAATAAAAATTATTACTACCTACTGGAGCAGATTGGAGGGGAGGAAATGTTTCTCCAGAAGCCAAAAGCAGGGTCTAATTGCTAAACAGATCCTATTGCCTGTCATCACCGCATCATGCAAATAGCCAGTCTTTTTTTTTTTAAAAAAAAAAAAAACTTTATTGAACAATGGTACAATGTGGATACCTAAATATAGATAGATAATTTTTCCTATTTTAAATATATCAGCAGTACTGTGTGCTTTTTTGATTATTATTTAGTCTTATAATCATTTTCTTTAAAACAAAATTTAAATTTTCAAAAAATATGAATAAACTAATAATTACTGATGTTATGCAATTATTACTCACTATGACATTAGTAAGGATTCAAAGCAGATTACATTAAGCCATTTTTATGTTATTAAAATGAAGTAATGAGTTTAATGTCAAAATCTCCAGTGTATTAATGTTTAGAAATGTTTTTTAAAAGAAAACAGAATTGGAAGGGACCTTGGAGGTTTTCTAGTCCAACTCCCTGCTTAAGCAGGAGACACTGTACCATTACAGACAAATAGCTGTCTAATCTCTTCTGAAAAACTTCCAGTGTTGAAGCATCCACAACTTCTGGAGGCAAGTCCTTCCATTGATTAATTGTTCTGTCAGGAAATTTCTCCTTATTTTTAGGTTGGTTCTCTCCTTGATTAGTTTCCATCCATTTTTTCTTGTCCTAATCTTCAGGTGCCTTCAAGAATAGGTTGACACCCTCTTTGTGGTAGCCCCTAAAATATTGGAGCACCACTATTTTGTCACGCCAATCCTGCTTTTTATTAAACCATACATACCCAATTTCTGCAACTGTTCTTCATATGTTTTAGCCTCCAGTCCCCTAATCATCTTTGTTGTTTTTCTCTGCACTCTTTCTAGAGTCTCAATATCTTTTTTTATATCATTGCAACCAAAACTGGATGCAATATTCCAAATATGGTCTTACCAAGGCATTATAAAATGGTACTAATACTTCATGTGATCTTGATTCTATCCCTTTATTAATGCATCCTAGGAATTCTCCCTATAAAGCTTTCTCTCAAACAATAATCTGAAGTGAATATTACAGATTTGTTCCAAAATTCTTTCAACTGCTGGATTGAAACAAGTTCTTTGAAATTTTGAGTCCAATTTATCATGTATGTTCTTATTTGTTCTGTCTCTGTGTCATATCTAAGTAGGAGTGTATATTTATTTACTTAGATTATGTTTATTCTTCTGTTATTGTTTTTATAAATAACTTAAGGCAGCTAACATACCTAATACTCTTTCCTCCTGTATTTTTTCCACAACAACAACCCTGTAATGAGGTTGGATTCAGAGAGAGAGTGACTGGCCCAAGGTCATCAACCAGCTTTCATGGACTAGAATTCACAGTATCTTGGTATATCTATTAAGTATTTTTTTTTCACATAAGCATTTCAAATTCAGTCATTTTAATTAAATCCCTTTTCTTCTTCCAGCAGTTTGTAAATATGTTGTCCATGGCACACTCTGGCCTTTACTGAGTAATTACTGCTATGTCTAATCTGTTCACGGGATCCGGAATTCATTGTCATGAATTACTTACTGTATGAGCTTGGCTAAGGGAAAGCTTAACATACTGCATCATGTGGAAGTGTTATTCAAGAAGTGTTAACCAGTCATTTTTAAGCTAGATTGAGGGGAACATGCAAATATGTCTCCCTTGCATCTGCTCAGGACTGGATAGCAGTTGTGCAGGACACTGCCTATTGTGCCAATGCCAGGATTTTTCAGTGCTTATTTAACCATAGGAACTGGATAGCGTTCTCTACAGAATGAGTTGTGTACCTGAGATTTGGATCCATGTCTTTCCTATCTTCTGCAGGCAATGAGGCAAGGGGTCAGTGGCTGGATTAAGAAAATTGTCAGTGCTTCTTTGAAGGAGGGAATAATGTAGAGGAAATTGTGTGTTTTCTCTTGAGGATGGATCCAATCATTTTCAATACGTTCTATCTCCAACCTTGCCTTTGGGAAGAAGACTTCTGAGAAAAAGTTTGAGACTCGGCTTCAGAAAGTCCCAGAAGAAATAAATTATCTGGATTGCTGCCAGATCCAGACCCATCATGAAATTGAAATAGCACAAGTTCTGGATATTCTTCATTGGGCTCTCCATAGGGAGAATGTGCCCTTCTAGTTCTTTAAAAACTTTAAGCAGCATATAGAATAGAATACATGATTGGTCAAGTGTGATTAGACACACAAGGAATTTGTCTATGGAGCATAAGCTCTCAGTGTACATACAAAACAACAAAGTAATAATAATCAAAATATCGAAGTAATAATCATAATAATGAACCAATAAGAGAAGGTAATGGAACAGATGAGAAGGATAAATGTAATAAAGCCATACTAGATGGTAAATATACTTAAACATAAAACAGTATTGTGGGAATTATTTTGAAGACAGAATTCAGAATCAGAATAGAGCTGGAAAGATCCTTGGAGATCTTCTACTACAGCTCCCTGCTCAAGCAGGAGACCCTATACCATTTCAGACAAGTGACTGTCCAGTCTCTTGTTAAAAACTTCCAGTGATGAAGCACCCACAATGTATGAAAGCAAGGTGTTCCACTAGTTAATTGTCCTTGCTGTTAGGAAGTTTCTCTTTAATTCCTGGTTGCTTCTCTCCTTGATTAGTTTCCATCCATTATTTCTTGTCCTGCCCTCTGGTGCTTTGGAAAATAAATTGACCCCCCTTCCCTTTGTGGCAGCATCTCAAATACTGGAATACAGCTATCATGTCCCCCCTAATTCTTCTTTTCTCTAGATTAGCCAAACCCAAATCGTGCAACCGTTCTTCATATGTTTTAGTCTCTAGGCCTTTAATTGTCTTAGTTGCTCTTTGTACTTTTTCCGAAGTTTCAACATTTATTTTGTAACATGATCAAAACTGGATGCAGTATTCCAGGTATGGCCTTACTAAGGCTTTATAAAGTGATACTAATACTTCTTGTGATTTTGATTCTATGCCTCTGTTTATACAACAAAGGATTATATTAGCATTTTTGACTGCTCTACCCACTACTGACTCATGTTTAAGTGTTCATCCACTAGGACTCCAAGGTCCCTCTCATAGTTATTGTTTTTAAGCCAGGTTTTGCCTAATCTATACTTGTACCTTTGATTTTTCCTGCCCAGGTGTAAAACCTTGCTTTTCCCCACATTAAATTTCATTTTGTTAGATAGGGCCCATAGGGCCCATAGTTCAAGTCTGTCAAGATCTTTTTGGATCCTGAGCTTGTCTTCTGGGGTGTTGGCTATTCCTGCCAGCTTAGTGTCATCTGCAGTTTAGATGAGTTCCCCTTCTATTCCCTCATCTAAGTCATTTATGAAGATATTGAAGAGTACTGTCAGAATCCAATTATATTTCATTTCTAACTACTTACTCTGATAAAAAAACAATTCTTACTGTATTTTGGATTCTGTCATACTACGAAAGGGGAGGAGGGTAAGCATGGGGGTTTTATGACTCTCACTTCCTTCCTTAACTACAAAGTGACTGGATTCTCTTTGAGAGAACTACCCATAACAGTGTAGCCATCGCCTTTCATCTCATGCTCTCTGAAGTTCTCCCCTTTGCCGGCAGTGAGGAAAAAGGGGTGGGAAATGCAACGCCTGGGATCTGGGAAAAGAGAGGATGAGTGATCGTGCCGACGGAGCAGACTGACGGATTGAATCACCTGGAAGAACTGTGGGGTGGGGGCTGCTTGGGAACACTTTAAAACATTGAATGGTGGGAGAGGATTCCCCAGATCCTGTTTAGCACGACTGCAATCAATTTCTCTTAATAAAGATCCCTGTTGGAAGAGACATTCCAAGAGTTCTGTCTTCTTAAGATGTAAATTGAGGTGGGTCCTTACAAGTACTGGGCATAAGACGGAGCCCTGTGGTACCGCATTGCTTATTTCCCTCCATGTAGATGTAGTACCATTAAGGATTACTCGTTCAGTACAGTTTGTCAGCCATTTACAAATCCATCTGGTGGTGATACTGTCTATCCTACATTTTTCTAGCTTACCGAGAAGTAGGTTATGGTCTACTTTGTCAAATGCCTTACTGAAGTCTAAGTACACTATGTCCACAACATTTAGCTGGTCCACTAATTTAATCACTTTGTCAAAGAATGAAATAAGATTGGTTTAGCATGGTCTGTTTTTAACAAACCTGAGCTGGCTTCTGGTTATAACTTTATTTGTTTCTAAATGTTCACAGATCTGTTTTTTGTGTATTTTTTTTTCCAATATCTTCCCAGGTACTGATGTTAGGCTGATTGGTCTGTAGTTTCCTGGCTCTGTTTTTTTTTTCCTTTTTTGACTGTAGGTCACTGTAGATCAGTGGTTCTTAACCTTTTTAATGCCGCGACCCCCAACCGGTCGTAAGTCGAGGACTACTCAACTGGTCGTAAGTCGAGGACTACTCAATTGGTGCAGCACGGTTTGCAGAATGGGACTTTTGGCGGTCTCAGCAGGGCAGAGACATCCTGGACAATTCCTGTTGGCTTTTGAAAGCCAATAGAATTAGACTCTATTCAAGAGAGTCTATTCTATTGGCTTTCAAAAGCCAATAGAATAAAAGGGAGTAGCACAGCTAAGGAAAAGGGGGAAAAAAATGGTGAACTGCGTTGTTTGGCGACCCCCGTGAAATGGTCGTTCGACCCCAAATGGGGTCCCGACCCACAGGTTGAGAACCACTGCTGTAGATCTTTGACGGAAAGAGGGTTGGAGCTATGTTTCAGAGGCTCCTTAGACTACATGGGCTCACATATTGTGCTAAGTCTAAATTATTTACACTCCTTATCCTCTCCTGAGAATTGTCTTCTGATTGTTTAGACAAACTTTATTGAATAAAGAACAGTTGATTAGCTTTGCCGAACAATCTAAGCCAAGGGTATCAAACTGCCGGCCCACGGGCTGGTTGCATCATGCGGAGGCCGAGCCCACCCCAGCTCTAGCAATGCAAAAAAAGTTGCAATACATCGCAACATGTCACATGACGCGGCGACTTTGACACCTGTGATCTAAGCTATAAAGAGGAGTTTATGAACTATGTCTGCATTCAGAACACATAACATTAAAAACCAAGTGTATTATATTTTAACTGAAGCAATGTTTACACAACCCATGTTGTAGTGCACACATTATGCTTTGCTTGGTTTGTGGCATATTGTATGAACATGGCCACGGTGCTTTGTAAATATGATTAATGGCTTACTGTGAACCCATGTGACCATGGCTTATTTCATAAAATATAGTTAAGTGCACAATAGCTTACTGCAATTATATACAATATACATAAAATCATGAATTATGATTCTTTTAAATTTTGATTTTCACATACTAAAAAGTACAACCCATTTCAGTAAAGCCTCTCTATTGTACAGTATTTTATTATCAAACTTCATGGAAGACAAGTAAGATGGCATTATACACACACATGGATACACAAATTTCCTCCTAGACTGGCTAGTATGTCATATGAATATAATTTAACCCTATGGTATCAATTAGGTCCTAAATATAACATGTTTAGTTTTTGGATGCTTCTCCAGTGATTATAGTTTGCATCCACACTTTATGTCTGTATGTAATGGGTGAATTTAATCAGTTGTAGCTTATTTAACTAAGCTTAATTAAACTTAGCATAGTTAACACAATGCACAAGTTCGGTCAGTGACTTGATTTTTTTTCCAAACGGGACATTACTCAAAACACTGAGCCAAACCCAACAACTTACAAGATGTCTTAGGTCAGAAGTCCCTAACCTTTTGGGACCAGTTATGTTGAGAGAGGTTTTTCTGTGGACCAGAGGGGGTGTGGTTTTTGTGTGCTGCCTGCATTTGTGTGCTGGGCTTTCCTTGTTTGTGGGGACCGGTTGCTGGCATGCTGCGGACCAATACTGGTCCACGGACCGGGGGTTGGGGATCCCTGTCTTAGGTAATACGTGCCACTGTCATGGTACTTTGAATGCTGGACTGAGATAAGGGTCTGAAATGCAGAGTTCATTGGGTGAGTTGTATCTTTTTCTTGCCTCAACCTACCACACAAAGTTGTTGTAAGGATAAAATGAGGGTTGACGGTACATATCCTGCTATAAAATGAATTCCTTAGTCAGATCTAATAAAAAAAAAAGGTATCACTGCATGGACTAGTTTGGGTTCACACACACTCAGCCAAATTGTAATTTGCTTGTTTGTGGTTGAACACCTTGTATAAATCTCAGTAAACATGATATGTGATTTAGCAAGCCGTGTGAACCCTGCAGAATCGATTTCCATGTCGTGTGGAGTCGGATCCTTTCTACGTGAAAGGGAAGATACCTGTCTGCTAGGAAAGGTGACACGTGGCATCGGCAGGCAGGGAGGCGGTGCTGAATTTAATTGCCAAGTTCGGCGGCGGCGGCAGAGGGCGTACTTCCTCAGGACCGTCTCCGTTAACATGCTGGCTGCGTTCGATGGCAAGCCCGGGTCCCGTGGGGCAAGGGTTGCTCAGTGACCTGGGAGATCAGAGGGAAAGGAAACGTGTTACCTTGACTGCGTGATTTATGACTGTCGCAGTCTGCGCGGGGTGGGGATGGGCGGGAGGCGGAGTAAATCCTGAGGAAAAGGAGAGCCGGGCGAACCAAAAGGGAAAATAAGCAGCCTCGAAATTGAACGTAATTTGTGCACCGTGGAGCAGGGCTTCCCTTTCGCTTTCTGTGGCAGCACACTCGCGGGGGAGGGGGCAACTCATTCGCCCCACCCAGGTTTTGGCTTCTCTGTTTCCCTCTCCCAGTCTACGGGGCGGGGGAGGAACCGGGGCTGTGAAGCAGCGGTCGATTGGCCGAAGCGGAGGGGGGGCGCTGGTCCGTCGGGGGGGGGGAAGGAGGGATGGCCATCGGACCGAAGTCCCGCCTGGATAGGCTCAGCGTCGTGGGCGTACTTGTGCCCCCGGCCGAAAGAGAGGCACCAGGCAGCCGGAGGGAGGTGAGTACCCCGCGCGGGTGAAGGCGCGGCAGGACGAGCTATAAGCTGGCTTCCTTGAAGCCCCCCTCCCAAAACATGCATGGGAGGGAATCGTTTTGAGCAAAGGGCGGCAAAGCTTGGCATGTCAAGTCGACCCGATCGCCAGCTGGCTTACTGCTTGGCGAAGGGCGGGAGGAACGTCGGTTTTGCGAGGAAAGAAGCTGTGTGAGGTAGGCATAAGACTGCAATGCTTCGGGAGGTCGCAATCCTGAACGGCAGAGGCGCTCGGAGTTCCTCGTTTTGGGGACTAAGCCTGGCGCGCTCGCACCTTCCATCGCCATAATTTTTGCGGGGAAGGAACTGAAAGCAGTCGCCCTCTCGGCGGCCCTCCGGCTCAAAGCGGAGAAGGTCCTTTGGCCGTGACACACGGATGTAACACGTAGTGTGGGGACGTTGCATCAGAAGAACCCCGGACAGGGGGTTCTGTGAGCCTGTGTTTGTGAGCCTTTACAAATCAGAGTGGAAAAATGGGAAAGGCCCCCCCCCCAAGGTATTCTTGGGAAATGTCACATTAAAGATGTGACCACACCAAGTGCAGAGAATGTGGGGAAAGAAATTGCAGTTTAGTACTTAATTGAGGGCATCAAAAGTGTTTAACTCAGGGCACAATTTCACAAAGATAAATGAACTATATAGTCTACAGGTAGGGAAAAGGAATATATTATCTATCTATCTATCTATCTATCTATCTATCTATCTATCTCTCTATCTTCAGCAAGGGACAGATTAAAGTGAATGGTTCTGCTTCACCACTGGAAAAGCTCATTTGGTCCTGTATTGGATTGTTATTATCATAATGTAAAAGAGTCCCTGCAGCCTGAATGTGTTGAGGCAGCTCCTAGATAAAGCACACCTGCTGCATTTGATGTTAAAAATTTATATCCTACAATTGGAATTTGACATTTGAAACCACCCAAGATGGCTTATGTAAAAAAAGAACACATTTATGAAATACAACCACAATATTAAAATTCAAATTGCCAGATCCAGCAAACTATGACTAAAGACCCTTCAAGAGAGGAGGGGGAGAGAGTTCCGTGTCAATGGGCTACTGTTTGAAAAGGTCCAATGTTGAAAAGAGGCACACCTGTCAGAACCGTATAGGTTAGTGGCAGTGACTGTGGCTGAGCAGAAGGTGGTCATTTCCTATATAGGTATTTCCCGGAAGGAGGCAAGAGATAGAAACAGGCCTACCCAGCTGCCCCTGTCCCTTCAGTCCAAAGTTTCTTTAGACTGAAAGTAGCTGTATAAAAGTCTCCGATTCTAGATTGTGCGGCTGGGTAAGTCAGTTTTAATCCAACCTGACAACCTCTCTTACAGCTGTTTCTCTAGGGGCAGTGGCTTTGTATGGGGATCGTCTCTTCAGGAATCTGTGAAGTTTACAGATCACTCTGCACACATAGTAAGCTGTGGTTTAAGTTGGTATAACATAATTAGTCATGAAGTAACAAAAATGTTTTGCATGTTGTGATGTATGAATCCAGAAAGTGCAGAGTGCTAGCATATCCAGATGGACACTAAAGAAATCAGGCTGGCTAATGGCTATTTATCTATCTGACTTCTTATATCATCCTTCGTCATACCTTAACTGCAAGATGGCCTTTTCAAGGCTAAGTCTGTTATTTCAATTTGAAGCATCCATTTTTCTAATGTGTTCACACAACACACAGAATTTATCAGACCACAATTTAACCTAGTATATTGTGTGAATGCATCTTGTGTGGTTAACAATGATTTATATACGTACAGTATACACTTGTATATAACTCAGATAATTAAATGCTGTGAAAATCCTGTGGCTGTCCATTGAAATCCTTTCCATATGTGATGGAAAACTAATCTCTGATAGGCAATGTTATATCATTTTTAATAATGCCATTTTTTTCTTTGTTGCCAATATATTTATTATAGACTCAAGTCATCAGTAGTCTGTTGAAACAGATTGCAATATGTAAAGTACATTTCTCTTTCAAATGCAGCAGTTCCATTTGAATGGGTTAAAGGAAACAAAATAAACCTCCACCTAAAACAATAAGAGTTAAGTTTATATGCTTAATCATCTCGCAGGGCATAATGTTTTTCTGATTTATACTGTGCTGTGCTTTGGTAAAGGATGATGATGATGCATAGGAATTTATTGTATGCCTCAATAAATTGAACTGTTATTTTTCATTAATCTGTAAATCCTTTGAATACCCATTAAGAGTATTTTGTAACAACTGGCCAAATCTTATTGTATAAGATTAAAGATTGGGCTAAAATAATTGGCATTTCTGCTGCGAGACTGATTAGCTTCTGGATGCACATTCTGGTCTAAAACTACAAGGTTTCATATATGAAGATTGAATGAAAAGTAATGCCTCCAATGGACGGTGACTGGGCCTGTGTCTTTAGACCCACATTCCTGATTGTCCAGGAGCCCTCTTGAGCCCTGCTTAATAGCTTGTGATCTCACAGTCTTAACTCCTTTTGCCATTCAGCTCAGATTTGATGTTATGCAATGTTCATCTATTCCCCAAATTGAAGGAATCCTTTGTGGGCATCTGTTTAGGTTTAGAAATATTTAAAAGGATTTCTGAACAAAGAATGGGAACAGGTTGTCTTGTGAGCATTACCCTTGTGAGTAACGTATAAGTAGCTTGATGTCAGTTCAAGTGAAAGGCAGACTTTAGAATAAATTTCCTAGGAAAATCATGACTCTTTCTGTTGAATTTTGAAGTAAAGGGGAGGCAAACCATCATTAAGTGGTCAACTGCAAACCATTACACAGCTTGGGTTTTGAGTGGGGCTGTTGTTTTAACCCTGGGAGCTGAGGTTGAATGCTACAAGTTTATTTTTTTAATCTTTGTACACTTATGGGTGGCCAAACAAATCATATACATAAATAGATAAAATGAATTACAGGGTTTAAAAAATGAATAGACATATAGAGTTAGCTGTATATTCATTTGCAGCAAATAGTTACTTGGTACATGAACTTACTCTGAAGTAAAGTAAAGATAATGTCAGCAGTCCAGCTTGACTGCTAATGACTTAATGCAAATTTGATGTGTCCACGCTGTAATCGCAACATGAATAGCATGGCAGTCCAGGGTGGATAATAATCAAATGTTTCTTTAAATTTTTTTTTTTAAAAAATCAGATTGTTTTTATTTAAATCAGATTTTTTTTTATTTTTATCAAATTTATTTTAATAAAATGCTTTTAGAGTAAAAATCTATCTAAAGACAGTTTTCTATTTAAGATATATTAATAATGTAATTTATTCAGCATGAAATGGAGCTTAGTTATTTAGCATGAGGCTGTATGTTCTGCAATATTTACATTTTTGGTAAACTCATTCAATGAATCCAAGCTCTGCAAGCTGAGATAACAGGCACTGCATTGATGCATTCACACAATAATATTAAAGATTCTAACTACAAGCAAGAATGAGTCCTTATATTTAAAGAGCACCTGTCATTTCAGATCCATCATGGCAGCGCCTGTTAGCAGGCATCCACTCACCTGCTGCCCGCCACGTCCCTCACCTTGCTGTGTCACTGCCGCATCACCAGCCATCCCATTAAAGTGAGTCTGTTGGTGAGTCAACAGCAGGTCAGAGGATGAGCCACTGTGTTACAGAGATGACAGTTGCTCTTTAAAAATTATGACTTAAATCGAGTTGATTTAAATCAAGCCTTTTTACTTTTAAATTCAACTTGATTTAAATCAGATCTACCCTGTGGCAGTCAATAGGTCTGTGGTGGACAAAAACATTTTGGAAATTAGACTGTGATAGTATTGGTGGGCAAAAAAGGAACACCAACTGAAAAGTTTCCTCCACTAATTATCTGTCTTTTATTAGTAGTAATCAATTTTTAGTAGGGGCCTTTCTTTTCTTTTTCCATGTTCTTAGTCCTACACAGAACTGGATTCTACTTTGCAAGATGGCTGTGCCCATTTTTGCTTGTCTTTGGTTTGCATAGAGGTTGTTATGTGTTGTTAATTCTCCTAATCATCTCCCTTCAGAATTCATTTGATGTTCTTATAATTTTTATGCTGTACATATTGTTTGCTGTCCCCATTTCTTTTTCTCAATTTCTCTCTTCTTCTGAGAGAATTCAATTAATCATATGTTTGCCAACCCAATACTCCCACATTCTTCTTCAATACTTCCATCCCCTACCCCACCCCCCACCCCAGGATCCACTTTTGACCAGCTTCCATTTCCCAATATGACAATCAGATTTAGGGAGAGCTTTTCATCATACAACTATTTATTTTCTCTGTCTTGTTTTGTCATTATGATTTTCAGTCCTGATTTTTCGACTTCTCTCTGTTTAAAGAATTGGTCCCTTTTTTGTCTCTGCCCTTAGTTCTGAGGCCTTTTGCTGGAAGAGGGTCTAGCAACTCTGTTCTCTACTCTGAACAGACCCTTTTGTCTACTTGCAGGTGCTACTGAAACTCAATGGAGGACTTCACTCGCCTGGGTTACTGCACTGTGGCTGGCAGCTTCGTAGTCTTCCAGTTCTCCTTTTCTGCCCTCAGCCCCCAGCTGTCCTTGTCCTTGAGCCCCAGCTACTCCAGCCTTCCTTCGGTCAAGCAGAGTGAATGGAATTCCAGGTAGAGAGAGGCTCTGGTGGATGTGGCTGGACGAATGGTTGCGAGATTTGCAGTTCTCTCGCCTTTCCACTGTAAGAATCTCTATAGAACTTGAGAGGTTATGTTCCACTCCTAGTGTGCTTTGCACAGAATAATTGTGTGCATATTGCAAGAGAGAGATCGTTGGCTAGGGCTGCAATTATGAAATAACCCTTATGTGTTCTCCTCTTTAGATGTGTGTCTACTCTTCATGCGGTGATAGTCGGCCTCTTTTGCCTCTACATCCTTTGGTATGATGATGCTATAAATGCCAACCCCATCTGGTAAGAAATTACAGGCAACCGACTTGCATGCATGTCTCCTAGGCACACATGTATAGATTTGGCAGCCTGCTCTCCCTGGCAAGAGAGAGAAAGAGAGGAAGAGGAGGAGGTGTCTATGAGCCTGATTGTTTTCATTGTGTTGAGAAGCACAAGGACTGTTTTATGCTGAGAAAGAATAAGCCTTTGTTATACTTTGATTTTAGGATGTGAGGGATGGAAACAGGGTCACTCTAGGCAAGAGGATTTGAACTGGCCCTGGCATTGAGCCTAAAAAGGTGCAAACACTCCTCCCCAAGCCATAATCACTCCTTTAATCCCATTCCACACATGCCCCATAGATCTATGCCTCCTTTTTCAATGAATGGGCTGAGATTCTAAAGCTAAGAAGGCACTGATACCATTACTGTGTCTGTCTATAGCACATTTTATCTTTCTGCTCTTTCTCCCCAATTCCTGTTTAATCCCACTTCTCCAGTTTCCTTGTTTGGCCTTGCACGTGGCATGACTGAAAGTCAGGGCACTCTAGATTCTGAACTGCTCATTCAAGATTTGGCTGCAGAAGACTCATGGATAAAACTTGACTAGATAAGCTATTTGTCAGAATCCAATTATATTTCATCTTTAATTATCAAATATAGAAACTCCCAATTCTGCCTTCTCTGGATTCTGCCATAAGGGGGAGAACAAAGGGGCTTTATGGCCCTCACTTCCTTCAGTAGACTTCTAGGGAGCTGAATGTGTTTATTGCAACTTCAAAGAGAGACTTTGAATGTAAATAGCATCAAAGAACTTTACCATCACAAAAGAGAGCTAATTACCTTTCATGTAGTTATCTGAAGTCTCCATACAGACGAAAGAAAGGAGCAAGGGGGTGGAATTGTGATGCCTGAAACTATCACTGGAAGGGGGAGTGATTGGGTGGGACTGCTGGGGAACCCCTTAAAACCTTGAATGGGAGAGCTTGGACCCCAAGTCCTGTCTAGCATGCCTGCAACCACTTCTTCTTAATAAAGGATTCCTGTTGGAAGAATTATTCCAAGAGTTCTGTCTTCTTAAGATGCAAAGTGGGGTGGGTCCTTACATTAGACAGGACTTGCAAAATTAATCCACCTGGAAGGGAGACCCTTGCCGGGGGATTTTGCAAAAATTTACCATGTCAGACAATGGAGCAAGAGAGGGGGAAAACTCCCTGGAAAGAGAGCCGCTGACCCAGTTGGAACCTTGCCAGATGTTGGGATCCGAGAGGTCAGATTCCTCGGGAGAAGAAGTGGTGGAGACACGGGACCACAAGCCTCGCTGGTCAATGGGCGTTGGAAAGAAAAGTGAGTGGGGAAAGGAATCAAGAAAGGTGACCCTGAGACGGGGGACCAAGCAACCAGAATGGAAGCAGGAGATGGAGAAATCCCTGCACGCAAGTGAAGAGGGAGGAAGCTGGGCACCGTACTCAGACTGGATCCTAGAGAAAGCTATTGACCTGATGAAGAGAACTCTCAGCTTCCTAGGAGAGGAGAATACTGAGCCCTACGGCCGCCCCAGCTCCTGGAGCCGCAAAGGGAGAGACACCGAGGGGGACGTGGAACCTGCAACCCCAGGGACATCTACTGATCCAGGAGCCCCCACCCCCTACCGGACCACAGATGGCAATCTGGACGGAAGACACTACCACCCACAACGGAGGCACCGATCCATTCCAAGACGTCCACCGTTGGAGGTGAAATTCAAAGGGGAGCCAACACGCTTGGGGTTTTTCCTAACCCAAGTCCTCAGCTACATGGAGGAATATGGGCAGGACATTCCCAGCGACAAAGCCCGCATCCGGATCGTGCAATCTGCCCTGGATGGACCAGCTGCAGATTGGGTGGTGAACTTGCATGACTCCAATGCCCCAGAACTCAGTAACTTCAACCGTTTCATGTCCTCTTTGAGAAGACGATTTGAAGACCCCCTGGCTGATCGCAAAGCCCGTGAAAGATAAAAACGATGAGGCAAGGCAAACGCCCAGTGGCTGAGTATACACAAGAATTCCGGGCCATTGCCAGCAAACTGAATTGGCCAGAAGACATCCTCCTTGGCCATTTCAAAGACGGACTAAACTATGATCTATATGATGCTTGCCTGCCCCGAGGGGACCACATCGACTTGAGGAATGGTACGTCTTGGCAGAGGAAGCAGAGATCGACATATTGAAGAGGCACCGCCGAGGAAAACAATGGAGCCGCCCCCCGCCTGAGCTGACACACCAACCGGTGAAATCATCGGATACAGCCAAGAAGCAAATGGGGTGTTTCAAGTGCGGAAGAGAAGGGCATCGAGCTGTAGAATGCCGCTCAAAGGCCCCCCAACACAACCCAGACAGATCCCCAATCAACAAACCCGGAAAGTCTTCAGCTAAGCCAAAAGAAACGGCCATGAGAATGATGGAAATTGCAGAACCCCCCACTTCTGCTCACCAAGGGGAAAGAACTCCAGCCTACACCACAGGGCCGGTGGATGCCTCAGATGACAGCTCGGAGGGCGAACCCCTGGTAAGTGGATGCATCACACCCATCTTCAAAACAGTGACTATATTAATCCCCCCCATGCCCGAAGCTGTGAAGGTGAAAGCCTTAATAGACTGTGGCTGCACCCGCTGCCTCATTAGCCCAACACTAGTGGGGAATCTGGGCATCCCATCCAGGAGACTGGAACAACCAATCTCATTTGGCCAGCTAGATGGATCCATAGCAGGGGGGGTGCCAGCTACCCTAGCCACTCTGCCAATACACCTCTCCCTGGGCAACCATGAAGAGGACATAACGTTTGTGGTGACCCCAGGTATGGAATGCCCAATGATTCTAGGGATGGAATGGTTGAAAAAATGGAACCCCTGGGTAAATTGGAGGACGACAGAAATCAAATTCCCGAAGGGGGACCCTATGGACTTAAAACCCCAAGGGAGGCTACCAGAATCAAGAATAGAAAAAGCATCCATAGGAGAGGAAAAAAGATTAACAGAAATACCAGAGGAATATAAGGACCTTGCTGAAGTCTTCAGTGAGGAGAGGGCGAATGAGCTTCCCCCCCACCGACCCACAGACTGTACCATTGAATTCAAGCCTGGGGCAAAACTCCCGAAGCCCAGATTATACTCCATGAGCCCAAAGGAGAAGGAGGAAATGGAAAGATTTATAAAAAAAAACCTGGAGAGAGGTTTCATTGAGCCAGCCAAGCCTAAAGTGGCTGCCCCGGTCCTTTTTAGAGAGAAGAAGGATGGCTCTTTACGTTTATGCGTGGATTATAGGGCCCTGAATACAATCAGTGAAAGCAACCTATACCCGCTGCCCCTCATGAAAGACATGCTGTCACACCTATCGAAAGGGAAAATTTTTTCTAAACTAGACCTAAGGGAAGCTTACTATCGCGTGAGAATTAAGGAAGGGGACGAATGGAAGACTGCATTTAACTGCCCCATGGGGTGCTATCAATTCAAAGTCTTGCCATTTGGATTACAAGGGGGCCCTGCAGTCTTTATGCAATTAATCAATGACGTTCTAAGGGAGCACCTGTTTAAGGGGGTCCTTGTTTACTTGGACGACATTCTTATCTTTACTGAAACAAAAGAAGAACACGTCAAACTTGTCAGAGCGGTTTTAAAGAAGCTGCGAGCCGCTCACCTATATGCCAAACTCTCAAAATGCGAATTCCACCAGGAAAGGATAGACTACCTAGGCTATCGCATATCCCCACAGGGCATTGAAATGGACCCAGAGAAGGTCAAAGCAGTATTAGATTGGGCGCCACCCCGCACAAGAAAGCAACTACAAAGTTTCCTGGGCTTTGCAAACTTTTACCGCCAATTCATCCCCTCATTTGCCCAGATAGCCTTGCCCCTCACTAACTTACTAAAAACGAAGGGAGCATCCTCAGTAAAACCTAGCCAGCCACTAACATGGACAATGGAGTGCCAAGCAGCGTTTGAGAGACTAAAGAGACTTTTTTCTGCCGAACCAGTACTAAGGCACCCAGATATGGACAAGCCCTTCATAATACAGGCAGATGCAAGTGATGTGGCAGTGGGGGCTGTGCTATTACAAGAAAATAATGATGCAGTATTGCAACCCTGTGCATATACATCCAAGAAACTCACGGAAACAGAACAGCGCTGGCCCGTATGGGAGAAGGAGGCTTATGGGATACGTTGGGCATTACTCACGTGGCGACAGTTCCTGGAAGGCAACAAAATCCCCTTCCAGGTGTGGACCGATCACAAAAATTTAGAAGCCCTGAAAACGTCCAGGAAACTCAATCCCAAACAAGCCCGCTGGTCTCAGCATTTTCACCAGTTCCAGTTTAAACTCAAACATTTACCAGGGAGAAAGAACTTCCTGGCAGATGCTCTATCTTGCATGCCTCAATATAACAGCGCACGAACCACAGACTCTAGACCAATAATGGCAGAGTCACAACTGGCAGCACCAGTAACCACAAGAACCCAAGCCAAATTAAAACCACAACTGGACAGCCAAACTGGAATTGAATTCAGAAAAAGTTTGGAAACAGATGAATGGTTCCAGAAAAACAAAAATGTGTGCACAATGAGAGACGGGTTGCCTTGGGTAGGGGAAAAGTTATATATACCAACAACCCAAAGAATCACGTTCATGCAGCTTTGCCATGACACAAAATCAGCAGGGCATTTTGGATTTGTAAAAACTTTACACTTAATTAAACGGCAATTTTGGTGGCCATCAATAAAAAAGGACATAGAAAGTTATGTTGCCAGCTGCCCAACCTGTGCATCGGCAAAGAGGTTGCAAGGGAAGTCGCCAGGGCTATTACAACCAGTGGCAATCCCTCAGCCCCCTGGAGGGAAATAGCCATGGATTTTATAGTGGAATTGCCAGAAAGCAATGGGAATACTGTTATCTGGACAGTCACGGACCTATTTTCCAAACAGGTGCACTTTATCCCTTGCCAAAAAATTCCCACTGCAAAGGCCTTAGCAAAACTTTTCATCCAGCACATTTACAGATTGCACGGGGCACCCCAACGCATCATCTCTGATAGGGGAGTGCAATTTACGTCTGCATTTTGGAAGGAATTTTTATCCCTCTTAGGGACCACTCAGGGACTGACATCTAGCCATCATCCACAAGGGGATGGACAAACGGAACGGTGCCATTCGGTACTTGAGCAATATTTGAGATGTTTTTTAAATTTCCAACAGAGTGATTGGACGGACTTACTTCCTTTTGCAGAAGTTGCCTACAATAATGCAGTCCACTCCAGCACAGGCTACACTCCTTTTCAAATAGCCAACGGGCAAAGTTTCAACCCTATGCCAGAGTTAACCCCAAAAGAACCAACGATCCCTTCACTGAAAGAATGGATGGAAAACCTACAAAACACCTGGCCAATAGTCAGAAAATCACTAGATGAAGCTAGGCGGGCATACAAAGCACAAGCCGATAAAAAAAGGGTTGAGCCTACACCATTCATTATAGGAGAAATGGTGTACTTATCTACAAAATACCTAAAGTCCCTACAGCCCTGTAAAAAACTTGGACCAAAATATATAGGACCTTTTCCAATTAAAAGAATCATAAATCCAGTAACAGTAGAATTAGAATTACCCAAAAATCTCAGGCAAATACACCCAATTTTTCATTGCAGCTTGCTGAAAAGAGAGCATCAGTCACCTCTACGGCCAAAAATCCCCCCCCCCACCTCCAATCATGGTGGAGGGTGAACAACACTTCGAAATAAAGGAAGTCCTTGACTCTAGGAGATATCATGGAGCAACTCAGTACCTAGTTGCCTGGAAACACCTCCCTGCCTCACAAAACGAGTGGGTCCATAAACGTCATGTCAGAGCCCCGAAACTATTGAAGAAGTTTCACACAGAGTATCCCAACAAGCCTAACTAACTTTTATACCTGTTTTGTTTTCTTGCAGGTGGATCTCTCTTATTGTTAAGAGGGGCCGGATGTCAGAATCCAATTATATTTCATCTTTAATTATCAAATATAGAAACTCCCAATTCTGCCTTCTCTGGATTCTGCCATAAGAGGGAGAGAAGGGGGAGAACAAAGGGGCTTTATGGCCCTCACTTCCTTCAGTAGACTTCTAGGGAGCTGAATGTGTTTATTGCAACTTCAAAGAGAGACTTTGAATGTAAATAGCATCAAAGAACTTTACCATCACAAAAGAGAGCTAATTACCTTTCATGTAGTTATCTGAAGTCTCCATACAGACGAAAGAAAGGAGCAAGGGGGTGGAATTGTGATGCCTGAAACTATCACTGGAAGGGGGGGTGATTGGGTGGGACTGCTGGGGAACCCCTTAAAACCTTGAATGGGAGAGCTTGGACCCCAAGTCCTGTCTAGCATGCCTGCAACCACTTCTTCTTAATAAAGGATTCCTGTTGGAAGAATTATTCCAAGAGTTCTGTCTTCTTAAGATGCAAAGTGGGGTGGGTCCTTACACTATTTTAAAATAAAGCCTAATACAGTACACAGGGGTGAAAAGGTATATGCTTGTGCTTCAGAATTTAAGTCCTATCCATCTTCTTTTGCCTTCCCATCTCTTCAAGGTGGCTGCAGTTGAAAGATTGATGTAACAGTTTTCTCAAGCCTGGGAAATAATGGTTCCTGCTGTAGCAATTTCACTCCTGCCACCAATCACATTTTGCTAACAAATGGCCTTAAATTAGAATTTCATAGAAACATATTAATACCTCTGCTTATCATGTCTTGTGAGTCACCATTGCTCATGGACATTTTGAGTTAAAGATTGATTTTCTACCTTGAAAAATGAGGTGGGAATTCTATGGGCATTTCAAATAATAGAACTAACCATACAGGACAGTAGTTCAGAAACATATTATTACTAGACATGAGAACAAAGAAAGAACACAGGTGGTTGGATCCAGGAGAAGGCAGAAATAAATCTAATAACTATATGACGATTTATTACTCCATTGTTTACAATAATTCTATAGGGTAGGACACCATTTAATTTTATCAGGATTTTATGCTATTTTATATTGGGGAAGGGAATGAAACAGAATAATGAAAGCAGTATTGTATCTTTGTGAAAGAAACCTTGCAAGTTTTGTTTTGTATGTCATAAAGTCACACACATGTACAAAATAATCCAGAGCTTCCAATACAATGCTATAACAGTTCTTGTGTCATTCTGACAAATGCAGCAAGCTTTGTATATGTATAGGGGTTGTACATATGAATGTACATGTATATGTGCATGTGTACATATACATATGTATCAGTTTATCTACATATGTGTGTGTACAATACATATATGTATCAGTTTAGCAACACTGAAAAATATAGGCCCAGAAATAAGCTGGTTGACGCTAGAAGAAACTCTGAATGACTAGGGTGGAAATGACCTAAAAAGTCCTTTTTCCATAATGCCACATGAGGTTGCTTGATGGAGGGTGGGGAAGAAATGGGCCTCTAATGCATTAGGAAGGGGGTTCCTCTCTCAATATCAGATCTTTGTCTTTTGACCTTGTTTCCATTCATTCATTTTGTAGGGGAGATCCTAGGTTGGTCAAACTGAACGTAGCTGTCACTTGTGGCTATCTGCTCTATGGTAAGCACCCCATCATTGGGTTTCACAAGGTAGGCTGGAGGGTTTATTTTATTATTTTATTTTATTGATTAAAGGTATATGCTGCCCATTTCACTGCTGGAGTGATTTTCAAGGCAGCTTTCAGATTTGCTATCAAGATTTTCTTTGCCATAATAAACCGGACATATAATGATCATCTTGTCTTTTCCTTGCCTCCCTCTCAGCCAGTCCTACTGGGAATACCTCCTATGTGAGATCCATTGCAATATACAAGCAGTTATTACTTCACTAAGACATTTCCAATAGCTTCTATCCAAAAGAGTTAAATCAAAGCAAGACTGCTGGGAGCTCATGGCTCCCCCCTGTTCTTTTATCATGATGCAGTGAGGTGGAGGGGTCCTTAAAAGGGAGAAAACTTTGTAAGGGGTTGCAGTGACTGAGGCCAGTCGAAGTTATGTTGTCAGCTCACTGGGGGTGTGTGTGTTGTATTTTATTGTTGCACTTTTCCTTTCAAACATTTTGCCCCATACTGCTTTGAACAACTTTTCAGCTTGACACTTGGAAAAAGCCAAGTTTTCAAGTGAAATCCAGATGTCTAAATAAAGATGAACAAATCTACCACTGCCCTATGATGTGCTCAAATGTCACATGCCTATCTTTTCTTTGTCTTCCTTTAAGCCAGTGCCACTGGGAATATCTTGTAATGTGACCCATTATAGGACATTTTCCTGGAAGTGGCTGACTTTAACTATTAAAGAGGAGCAATTGGATTAGACTCAGAAGAACTGCGTTTGCTGCTATCCTGTTCTTCCTTTCCTTTCCTTTCCTTTCCTTTCCTTTCCTTTCCTTTCCTTTCCTTTCCTTTCCTTTCCTTTCCTTTCCTTTCCTATTACTACAAAAATACATAAAGTTTATAGAGCACAAGAAACTAAATACATATAAGCAAATAAACAAAACAATAAATCGGTCATGTAGAAGGTATGACAAAATAAGTAAGTTTTTATTTGATATTTGCAAGAGCGTGTGTGTTAGTGCCAGGTTTTCCAGCTTAGAGAAGAATTTCAAGTCCCGTCCGTATGGCTCCAAAATTTTATATATTATATATATTCTACAATATTTGGTCACATGCCTCTTGTCTTCAAACAGTCCCATTGATAGTATTAAAGCCAACCGTTTATCTCCACACCCTTTTTATGTCATATGAGATACTTTTATGTCATATGAGATACTTCTAGGAAGGTAGAGTGGTTGAAATATTGGCTGAGGCACTTACGCTCTGACAGATCACTTTATCATTAAAACTGGGGCAGTTTTCAACTCAATTCTTGCCTTCCAGACTTAAAGACTCTGCTAGGGCAACAGGCTCTGTGGTATGTAGAGATCTTGCTTCTCTCAACGGCCCTAAAAACGTGGAATTACAACAAGGGAACCACAAATGGAGATGAAGCCAATCAAGTGGCTGATTCGAGTGTGTTGTTGCAACCATGGGGAAGGGAGGGTAGTTTATTATGAGTTTTTATTATGCAGTGGATTTTTAAAATGTTTTTTTAATGTTTGATAATTTGGTAGGTGATTGGCTTACAACATTTTAAAAATCCATCACATTGGAGTCACCTATGAATGAATTGAGCAGCTATATTAATTTGTTAAATAATAAATTAATAAATGTGTGGATTATGTGAATAGGGGGGTAAGGTTAGAATCAAAAGTGACCGAATACCGGTGCAAGTCGTGTTACCTGCAATTGCCTGTCAATTATTAACTATCAGATAGTATTTTAAAAAAAATACTAGAAGAATCTGAGGTGAATTCAGTCCTTTTCCAAAGAAAATCCTATTCCCATAAAAATGGGGCCAGGGCCATGAGAATTTATTTTGCTCCTCAGTGCTGCCTATTTTTAATCTCCAAGAAGGTTGGCACAGATTGCAGGGCTAACTCTTTGAGAGAAGACAATGAGCCTGATCATGGTTTGTGCAAAGGACCTTTTCCCCAGCATTTGCTCTGAGGAATTATTTTACTTTCAGGAGTTCCCCTCAGCCTTTTTTTTTTTTTTTTGCTCATTCACTTTTGGCTAGGATTTCTCTGTTGCCCAGCTGCATTCCGAGGACTCTTTTTTGCTTCTGAGATTGGTTTAGATTGGATCTTCCCAGTGAGGTTTTGATCTCACCTATTCAATTAGCTGAGATCTCCTTCCTCAAACAGAGACTCTCTGTGTAAAAGCAAAATTTTCCCCCTTCCCTCTGGTTTGACAAAATGTTTTGTTTGGGGAAGTTTAATTAGTTAAAATTATTTACTCAGAGGAATCAGTGGATTGCTGAGTTCCTATTAAATCAAGGTCACTTTAAGAAAGGATTGGGAAACATGTAACGTGTTTGCCAAAGAAGGGCATTTTGTATGCAGAATATTAGTTGAGTTGTTCAAGAATAGATGATCTCAATGCTCAGACTGCCGGTGTTTGCCATGCACCTGTGCTGCTAATGGCAGCAAAAAGAGAGAGAAAGAAATTAGGAGTGAAATGTTTTCTACCCACATTTGGAAAAGCCTCAACTACTAAATTCCTGCAGGTAGCACAGGTGAAGCAGGGCCACAGGAGAAAAAGAAAGCACCTTACTCTTGCATTTTCTTTCTTAAATATGAAATCATTTTCTATATGTTTGTTTTCCAGTAAAAACAAGCTACTTGTTTATGAACATATGTTGTGCTCTGAATTCTAGATCTGTTGCTGCTAGTGCGCTACTGGAAGACATTGGGGGATTCTCTTTTCGTTTGCCACCACTTGGTGGCACTATATGCTTATGGATATGTATTGGTTAGTTCCAGAGATCTTTAATTTTTCTGGTGGGTGGGGTGGGGGAGAGAAGACTTTATTCTTCTTCCTTTAAAAAAGGCTGTGCTTCTTCAACATGCTTCAGTGCTTTCTGCATTATCCATCACCTCAGCATCCTCCAATCCAACTTCTATGAGCAAACATTTTCTGGTATTTGCCATCTGCTCCCTCCCAATCACCTGAAGGGTGAGACAGTTAGTTATCTTCTCTATGTTGCTTTAATTGTACAAATCCCGGACCTGAAAAAAGGAGGCCAGATGCAGAGCATTCCTAAGAATGAAGAGACCTAGGTTTGTTATGCAGTAGAAATAAAATGTAAAGAACCGAGGATGGCAAACCCTAACTCTTTGCTGCCATCTAGTGGTCACCTGGCTTTTGTTGTCCTCATTCAGAAGACACATACAATACAGGTAGTCTGCGACTTACGACCACAATTGAGCCCAAAATTTCTGTTGCTCAGGGAGACACTTGTAAGTGAGTTTTGCCCCATTTTACAACTTTTCTTGCCAAAGTAGTTAAGTGAATCACTGCAGTTAGTAACACAATTGTTAAACGAATCTGGTTTCTCCATTGACTTTGCTTGTCAGAAGGTCACAATGATTCCGGGACACTGCAACCATCATAAATATGAGTCAGTTGCCAAGCCTCTGAATTTTTATCATGAGATCATGGGGAATGCCACAATGGTAATTGAAAAATGGTCGTAAGTTATTTTTTCAGTGTTTTTGTAACTTTGAATGGTCACCAAACAAACTATTGTAAGTCGAGGACCACCTATACAGTGGGGGACTGGACTCTTTAGAGGAGAAGGTGTTAGAAGCCTTGAATTTCTGAGGTGGTGCCCTTTAAGTCATGTTCGTGTTGTAGATTCCCAACCAAAAATGTGAGATATCTGACTTCCCTTAAAAACACATCCATTCATGCTTCTAAGATGCAGTGGGGAACAATGTTCTTCCAGAATTCTGCTCTATTGATTCATTCTGTGGTCCAGAGGGCATTCCCTGCCTAGATTTTACACACAATTTATTCCAAAACAATAAAGCCTATCCTAGAATAATACTTATTTTAGGGCAAAACATATTCCAAATGAGTCACAAAAATAAAGTTTGCTGATTGTAAAGATTTGATTTGATATAAGGAATAAGAGAAGATTTAATGAATCCAGCATTTAAACCTCCCTATGGCAATTTTAAAAATCAGACATCTTTCAGAGTAATCATATAATGAACTGGTATAAAGCCAAGTCAGGGAAAAGTCAAGGTTTAATAATTATATCCCCAGGCTATGCCAAAACCTAGAAGTTATCACACTTGAGTGTGGAACCCCAAGGAAAAATGTTCTCTTTAGTGTTAGAAGTTTGAATTTCTACCCAACAAGAAGTTTGGCATATTATCCCTACATCTGTCAGATAGTTTTGGATCAACTGTATTGTGCTCAAATGTTAAGCCAGTATAACAGAAATTATAAAACAATTTCCTGAAATCTTTGATTCCATATAAGAAAAGAAATATCACAGTTGGCTTTGTGAATCTATCATACAATCCAAACTGATTTGAGCTGAAAAGGTTCCTTCCCGATCTCCAATTGTCTCTGATCATATGAGAACACACATATATAGATTTACATGTAGCTACTAGAAAGTGAACCACTTCAACAAAGTGGCAGAGAACCCAGGTAAAAATAAAATATGCAGTTTCTCCTCAAAGTTCCTTTTTCATCTTGAAATATGAATGAAAAAAAATCACCGCATGTCAATGAAGAGGGAGTACAGAGAAAACTTCTATGCTCTATATCAGGGGTGTCAAACTGCCAGCCCATGGGCCAGATGCATCATACCAAAACCGTGCTCACCCCATTGCCGGCAGTGGCAAAAAAATTCACGATATGTGACAACACGTCACGTGACGTTGCAAGTTTGACACCCTTGCTCTATATGAATGTTGCAGGTTCCTATGAGTCACCTAGAACTGAATATAAAAGCCCAATAAGCACAACATTATGGGAAAGATGATAGATATAGATAAATAATAAAACCAATTAAAATAAATAAAGAAAAGTAGCATATATAAGACAAAAGTATGTAATAGTGAAATTTATATTTAATAAGGAAAAAGAAATGTTAAAATATATTTCATATACAAAATCAAAAAATGACCCAATTGTTCAAATATTCTTTTTATTGAAAGGGAAGTGGGAGAGGAGAGGAAAATTGACAGATCATACTTAATCAGCGGTCCTCTTCTGTAGATTAGATATAGATTTAGTCTTCCAGTGTTATATAGTAATTTTGTGTGTGAAAAGTCCACAGTTCCTGATGTACTAATAAATTCTAAAAGTTGAGAATATAGAATGTAATATATCCTTTACTATGACCTTTACTAAGGTCATATTTAAAATCATGTGAATTTAAGGCCAGAGTATATACCGTAAATGCCGGCGTACAAGGCAACCCGGCGTATAAGACGACCCCCGTCTTTATAGCCAGGCCGCATTCCTAGAACGTCGTCTTATACGCCGGAAACTACCAGTATTTCCGGCGTATAAGACGACTCGGCGTATAAGACGACCCCCGTCTTTGGCGCCGATTTCAGCGCTCGCGGAAGTCACCTTATACGCCGGCATTTACGGTAATAGTCAAGCAGATCTGATGAATTAGTGTTTCAATTTCTAAATTGCCTGTCCTGATTGTGTCCCCTCCTTACTCAACATTTTCTGCAGTTTCTAATATACACTCAAATAGTTCAGTCCTCTTCTGCCTACTTTAGGATTAGGACTCAAAATTGTTTCTCACAAAACCCATGAGAACCATGGAACTTAAGAAGGAACAAAGGCACCAGGGCCAAAGAGCTTGAGCAAGTGCTTAAGTTGAATAAACTACCATTGAACAGACAGCCAAAAATTTGATAAACCAAATTAGTTTTAAAAACAGCTATCATAAGACATAAGTTGAAGTAAAATTGTAAGAGACCCAGTTTACCTTCCAAACAGATCTATTGACTGTTTTTAAATTGGAAGCACCCATTATTTCATGGTAAAAGTATCAATGTTATGTCTGCAACCTAAACTTTCCTGAATTTATTTTGTAGCATTAAATGTAAATATTGATACTGATCTTTGAAAAAAAAAGAATGTTTTAGTGGTAGCAGCATGTCTGCCTATATTAGTCATCTGTTCTATTGCTGTCTAATATATTTTACTTTTCTTTCTTTCTGGGAAAAGGAGATTTGAGATATCTGCTTAGAACTTTAAAGATTCAATGAAAAAGGCAAAGCCTTTAGTATGGCCGTGGGATGGTAAAACCAAAATCTGAGGTATTTCTTTCTTTTGTCATAGAGTCGTGGGGTGCTTCCCTATTTTGCCAACTTCCGTCTCCTTTCGGAATTCTCTACACCCTTTGTGAATTTGCGGTGAGTTTGGTGATATAAGAAACAAAATGGGTGAATTCAATAGCTTGCCCAAGAATGTGCACCAGTTTCTTGAAAAGGGGGCCCTTGTATCTATGTTCTAGGAATGGACAGCAATCACCTATACTCCTTCCCCATTAAAGCCACAGGGCTGAGCTCAACACCTCAACCCTGTTGCATGCTCATATCTAACTATTTTAGTTACCTGTTGTAATCCTGAGGGTGATTTTTATGCTGCTGCTCTTCTGGGGGAGGTGGAGAATCTGAATGGACTAACATCCATTTGATTTTTTTTTTTTAAATTTGTGTTGCCTCAGGTGGTTCCTGGATGCAGCTGGCTGGCCACGTACTTCAAGGCTTGTTTTGGCCAATGGCTTGGCAATGACTGTAGTGTTCTTTATGGTGCGCATTGCTGTCATCCCCAGCTATTATATGCAGGTGTACTCTTGGTACGGAACTCCTGAATATGAACGTTTGGGCCTGGGTGTACAACTGGCCTGGATTGGGCCAAGCATTGCCTTGGAAATGCTCAATTTGGTCTGGATGTACCGCATTGTCCGTGGCTTCTACCGAGCTTTATACCGGTCTAAGATCTACAAGGCAGCATGAAGAAAGAAAAGTGGTGATACTTGACCTGGAAGACCCATGTTCTGCTGGACAAAGATGGATTTCCTTTTCTAATCCCCTTAGAAGCCATTAGCCCTAGGAATTGCTCCTGACTATGTCCTTGGGGAAAGAATCCCAGAATCATTAAAAAGGGAGCATATAGTTTTCCATTCAGTCAAAGAAAGGTCTTGGCCAAATTGACTAGATTCAGCGATTTGCCATCTTCTAGAGATGAGGCTATAGATGCACTTCACAGGGCTGAAAACAGGCAGTTTTAAAATGGAGGTATATTTAGTCTAGGGATTCCTTTGGCACAAATGGGAATGCTTGGGAGACACAGTGGTCAACAGTTTCCTGGATTGGGGGACTCTGCTGATACTCCATAGGACTTTTGAATGAGACTTCACCACTGAACAGGTGGTGTTTCTAATAGATTCAGGAATTTAATCTCTTTCAGCTATCAGTCTGTCCAGGATGATGATCAGGTACCATTTCCTCCTTGGAAGAAAAGACTGGCTCTGGGGGAAGAAGAGATAGGAAATATATATATGAAAGTTATCTTTCCTTGATTGCCAGTTTGCTAGGGACTTTTGGGCCATGTTTAGTGGTAAAGTGGATGGAAAATAGTGGAGGGGTGAGGGAAGAAATAGTGCCCAGTTATGACTACAAACGGTGGGATTTCCCAGGACCCAGTGGCCGGATTTCAGGACCTTGGTTAGAAGGACAGCAGTACTGTAAATAGCATCCTTGTTTTACTAAATCAACTGAAACTTGGCATTCCATCGAAGAAACCTGCTGATACTATAGCGGTTACACTCCTAAAGACCAGAAAACAATAGTTTTAATAAGGCTAGCATCAAGGCACACTTGCCTTTGCTCAGTGGTTTGGATAAATCAAAACCATAGCGATATCTGTTGCCTCTGAATGTGCCAGGAATTTAACTCCCAAAATCCCTATCCACTATGGCTGTATTCCATTCTGGTGTCATTCCTTCTTGTGCTCGCTGTTCTTGTATATGACAATCACATCTTCCCAACAATAGTTTACAGTGAAAGTTTCTTCACTCCCAAATGTATGCCTCAGTGAATGCAGCCTTGTGGAAGGGTATAGGCACTACCACACTAGGCTGAACTTGTTTAATTTCATTGTTCTCAAGAGTCTAAACAAGTAGCTGGTGCAAGATTCCATTTCTTTTAAAACCATTGACAGAAGCTTCTTGTTTTCCCCTCAATGTTTCTATGTCTTTCTTCTGTTATAGTTGTTTTTCATCCTGATACATGCAAACACAGCTACCAGTACAGAGACAGGATATCATGATGTTGGCTTTGTATTAGAGCTGACAAAAGTGTAACAGTAAGATAAGGCAAATCTTAATAGAATTCATTTATGAATTTTGAAATCTGTGAATTCCAACAGATGTCAGGGTCAGAGGACTAATTGAAACTTAGATAGCATCAACACAAACCTAGAAGAACAACAGCATTGTAGAAAATTCCACAAACCTACTAATGCCTCATTTACTAATCTGGAATAGCACACCATGCTGATGTAGAAGGAGTATGCCTATGTGTTGCATGGCTAGCAATTGCTAATTTTTAAGAAAGAGTAAATCTATCTAAAGTCATCCTTAATAACAACAACATTTAAAGAAAATGTACATTATTCTATTGGCTGTGACTAATGGATTCAAGTCTTCCTACCTTTTTCTTTATTTAAAGTACATTAGTAAAATAGGAGGTGGCCATCTGTGAAAACCAGCTGTACTGTGATTGGTAGATAGTTTCCCACCAGCTGTCATTCAGAAAAGGGGAGGGCAGGAAGGCCAGAGGGTTTAATCCAGGGATATCAAACTGTTGGCCCGCGGGCTGGATGCATCATGCCAGCCACTCCATTGCAGGCAATAGGAAAAAAGTCACGATATATCATGACACATGATGTCGTGAGTTTGACACCCGTTTTTTAATCAATGGGTTTGCCTAACATGCTCTGCACACCTAGAATCAGGACACCATCATAGGGTGTCAATGCTATAGAGGCATCTATATAGGTCAACAGAAAACTTTATGGTTGCATCATTTTTGCCAGCTCAAGGATGAGTGGATAGTATTTTAACCAAAATATGAGGAAAGGCCCTAGATTCAGAGACCATGAGTTGCTTGCTTAACACATTGGTTTTAAAGTAGCACTTGAGAGATAAATTTGGCTTAATATATAGTGTGAACATAGTCAATGAGAGACTTCACACCCAAGGCATTCCAGAGAGAGGCTTGATTACAGAGCTCTAGAAGCATTTAATTCTGGTTGCATGAGATGCCTAGAACATGTTTGGCTTTGTTGAATGTAGTTTTTTCTCTGATTTTAGATTACTCAATACTTCATGCTCCTTCAGTACAGTATGTTGATTCTTTGTGATGAAAGCCTTTGACTATTCATTCTTAAAACTTCCTTATTTAGATACCAGATTAGAACTTCTTAGCCCTTGGGTTAAATCCAAGTATACAGTACCAGGCCTATTCTGTCTTCAGAATTAAAAGTCTCCAGGAGACTTGGTTCCACAAGATCCATTGACCTCCTAGTTGATTTCAAAGGAGAATTTTCAGATGGATTGGGCTCCACAGTTTTGAAAAACCAAAACTGACTCCAAGTGCTAAATGTCTTAACTTGGTAAACAAATGCAAGCACTCTAAGATTGTTTCTTAAATTTATAGTATTTAAAAGTATTTGGTGCTGGGAGAATGAGCTGTGATCTTTAAACAGAAGCTGAGCAGCTTTGTTCCTAAATATGTGCCTTAAAACAACTTTGCCAGACAGTTATCAACCTCAAATAGACTGCCTCATTTTGTTGCCTTCCAGTTGTATTAGACTGCAGTTCTCAGCAGCAGAGTTCCCAGCAGCATGAGAACCCCCTCCCTCCCTCCCTTGCTTGTAATTGTGGGAGCTATAGTCTCAACATGTTGGGAAGCTATCAAGTAGGGAAAATTGTCCTAAAAACTTGAAAAGGCCCTCTCAGTTTTTAGATTTCTGCAGCCATTATTCTATTCAGATGGGCTATACCTTGTATATAGCAGTGAAAAATTATTGATTTTTTCCCTGCAATTTTGAATAATTAAATTCTCACAATGCAGTGTTTGTAATTTTATAACTGGAATCAATGAGTGTTAATTTAAATAATATAAATAAATAGTATTAATTTATTAAACCCCTCTGTTTTGATCTTATGTGAGCATCTGTGAATTGTACTTTGTGGATGTTAAATTTCAGCCTGAGCTGCGGGTGTGGATATATTGATGAAAAAGTCTGCACCATATATGGATAGATGGAACTTAAAGGCCACATCCCACTGTGCTTTACTGAATTCCTTCTTAACATATGCCTAATGTAGTCTGTCAGGCATCTGCGTTGCAAAAATGAGAGGAAAGCTCATTCCAGGACAAAAGTGCTCCTGCTTTTACTACATTGTCTTCTATTTCCCCCCTCCCTTCCTTTATATATTACTATAGCTTTGGATTTGTGTTTCTATTAAGAGCTAAGTGTCTGTTGTGTAGTAAAATCACACAATGAACCCAGCCTGGCCTTCTGCCAAATGTGTTGCCTACAAGATCTTGGGGATATCTGTGAAACAATGAAACAGCTGGTGAGTGTTGTGAAGCAAAAAAAAAAAAAAAAAAAGGAACACGTTTCAATCCAAACAGACTCCAGACAAGATGTCCTCTGTGGTCAAGCAAGAGGAGAATAATATTCAAAGCTTAGTTTTCCCTTTCAAATATTTTATAAAATCAGGTGACCTTGGAATATATTTGTAATTATGGAGGGGTTTTGTCTATGTTTCCATTTGTTGTGTCACGTTATTCCCCTCCCCCATTTTGTTTCTGTGTGGTAAATTGTTTGTTTTTATTTTATGTAAGTCTGCTTGGAAATGAAGTACTATTTTTTTTTAAGTGAGCAAAGTGATTGCTTTTGGAACCAACTCCTGGCAACTTAAAGACAAGAAACAACCTTTGGGTTCAGTAGGTGTCCCATTCATAATTTTGGTGTAAAATTGCTATGAGACTTATTTTTTGCTGCAACAGTCTAGCATGACTACTGCTGTGGAAATCGGGAATCTCTGAGAAATCATACAGCAGCAATATGGGATCATTGCAGACAAAGACCTAACCTGGCTGAGGCTTGGACCGAGTTCATACATTTTCCTGCATCATGGTTAATTTAGTGAATAGGCCAGTTCACTAGATTGCATAGAATAGACATGTCAAACACAAGGCCCGAGGGCCAGATGCGGCCTGCAAAGTGGTTTCATGTGGCCCGCGAAGCCATCCTGGAAACAGTAAGAGAATGGCCCCCGCTACCTTGGCCCTGGCCTAGGCCGTCTGGGAGCCAATATACAATTTTGTGCTGGCCATTTATGCTGAAACACATTCAGTCTTAGCTCCACAAGGCTGTCTAGAAACAGCGAGGAACCAGCCCCTGCCGTGTCAGCCCTGCCCCCTGGTGCATGCTGGGTAGGTGTCACCTTTTGTGAGGAATGAAGAAATGGACCATGCCTTGGCGCTTGCCCACCCCCTTCTGCCAGAGACCCTCAGATCTGTCCCACTCCCTGCCCAGGCACCCACAGACACCCTTGACGCGAATGATGTAGAGCTGGCTATGCCCACCCAGTAGGCCACACCCACTCCATCCACACCCACCCAGTAGGCTGCACCCACTCTGGCCACACACACCCCAGGGCAACTGCAATGCTGATGCGGCCCTCAATGAAATTGAGTTTGACACCCCTGGCATAGAACAAGGATGGGCAGCCAGAGCCTTTGGGTATTATGACCCTCTGCTCCTCTTTTCTGGACCTTCCCTGGGCCCTCTCTGATTGCAGCTGTCAAAAATCAATGGTGTTGTTTTTGGCATTTTGAAGTAGGAAAGGGGAGTGCCTGTCAGGTGTCATGAAAAATAAGAGCCACTATTTTGATCTTTTTTTTTTTTTTACATATACCTACATGTTCCTGGTAGAAAATACATGAAAACTATGATGCAAATCCTTATTAAAGTTTGGTTGTTGTTGTTTTTTTAAACTGACTTTAAGCAGGAAAGTTAAGAAAAATCTGCCCAGTCTCCAGAAATTACTTGCTATTGCTGAATTACAGAAGTATTGCCCTGACCATCCACCACTGCTTAGTTTTGTACTAAGCCATTGGTTCATGCTTATGATTAGAGCAGAAGTAATCCTTACATATTTATATAATTAAATGCATTAGGTATAACCCTACACTGAAGGCTAGATTTTTGACTCTTGCTATTGTCTCTTCAGAATTCCAAACATATGAAAAGGGAAAACTGCTTCTTGAGATCACCTGAGTATCTTTAATTTCAGTCTAAAACTGCTTGATTTTTCAGAGAAAATAAAATACAGGTTTATGCAGATCAGAATATGATCGTCTCTGTGTGGTATTAGTGTACACATTTTCTGATTAGACCTTGGGACCAGAACACAACTTCATGAAATCCACTCTCTGTAGAACTGATAGGAGAATAATATTTTGGGAAACTGTATACAATCTGGGTTCCATGATGGACAATGGTTAAAAAGTGATTTTTTTAAAAAAAAAAGATTTTCTGTCCTCGTTGCAAGCAGTGGCAATTAAAATAATTCTTTATTAATTCTTTATTCAATTCTTTGTTAAATAATAGATAATGCTGGAAAGTTCTTGTAAACTTTATCAAACTACTTTTGCTTGTATATGGGCAAGCCAGGAATGCCTGTTACCTCTTTGGTTACCAATAAGTTTTCAGCTGAAATTCAAAATGCTGGTTTTTAATTTAGAAAGTCCAATATGGCAAAAGGCTTTTAGGTACTTTCTGGACTATTCACTTCACACAGAAGCGGCTCACATGAGTTTTAGGGCACATATCGACATCTTTTGATTATCAATCCTTGAGGTGAAAGAGGAGGGTAAGCACAGAAGCAGAGTGTTCCTCATTGTGATCCTTGTATTAGTCTCCCTTTTGATTAATCTGCTTTCTGGAGGGCCTGGGGGAGTAAAGTGGCTATGCTTCCTTGCATTCTGTCTCTGTATTGGATTATTCTGAAATGTTGGTAATGTTTTATATTTTTATTATACAAATTGCCAGGAGTTGCTTTTGAATTTGGCAATATAGAAATTTAATAGAATAAACACACACACACACACAAACACAAACACAAAATTAAATACCTTGTCCAATAAATAGAAGGGCAATGGCATTACTACTGATTTATTTTGGCCACATTCTCTAGCCCCATTTACCTAACAGCTGATGCATTTGGCATGTCTATTATCCAGGTTTTCTCTCTTCGAATGGTGCGTCATCATATGTACATTCATTTGGTACATTCATTTCAATGTGATGGAACAGAATAGTCATACCATGGATTCTCTTTCTGCAAGGGAAATCCCCAAGTGCTGAGACCTCAGTCCTCTTCTCCTCTCTGCCCAAACTGCAAATGCTCCAAGCTTAGCAGCACTAGAAGGGATGCAGCAGCAGTAGTGATCCAGTAGCGATTTTGCTTTCTTGGTAGGAAGCAATGCACACACACACACATACACACACACACACACACACACACACACACACACACAGGGGGCTATGTTTACCAAGTGAATAGGCAGTGACATCAGCCCATCTACCAAGGTTCTATAAATGGAAATGCTTATTGTTAGAGAGACACGTGTTGGGGGGGAGAGGAAAGCTCTGATTCAGCCTTCATGCATCCCAGCCTCACATCATCAGCAAAATTTAAATAAGCTTTGAAAGCTACTGCAGTTAATTGTGTGGTTGCCATTTCTTTCTAATGTCTCTGTCTAACAAAAGTCTTCTAACAGGAGATGGAACATGAGCTCTCCCCAAAGTAAAGTGTTCACGGTGTGAGTTACTGAAGAAGAAAGACATGTTTCCTTTTCTGTACCATTTTTGAACCTGGTATTAAATCCATTGGAGAGCTCAAAGATTTGTTAGTCCCAATTCAGCCAAAGTTGAAAGGAAGAAAGAAAAGTTATGCAAAAATATTTGGTGTCTAAAAGGATCTCTTTTTCAGTGCAGTTGTGGAGTTTTTTGGCATTTAATTGTTTTAATTACTATCACGGAATGTAGTTATTTGTTTCATATTACTTTTATTCCTCAAATTTAATTCCTGATGGTGCAATTTAATTTTTTATTTGTACAATTTTATTAATTGTGTCTTTATTGTGATTGTATTTTATAGTGTACAGTACTTTGAGACTTTATTAGATAAGGCATTAAGATTGATGGAATACATGACACTGATTTCAAGAGAATCGAGTTGTGGAAAGATCACCATTTTACAACTTTTCTCATTCATATTCTATTTTCCTGTGGTGCAGTACTCTTATGAAAATTTTCCTATGTAGTAAGTTATCACAGCTTCAAAATTATTGCCTCAGTGAATTTTATACTTTAAAAATGACTATGTGAAGTGGCAATTATTCTTGGGGGCCTTTCCTCCTAAAACCTCTGTTAGGATTTATCTCAGAAATGTCCAATTCATGATATGTGGAACTTATGCATTCATCTCCTCTTCTTCTAAAGAGTTTATTGACTCCAAACTTTTTCCCAGCCCTGCTGGTCAAGTGGCAACCAAAGAATGTGAACATTTCACCCCATGCAGGCCAAGAGGGCCTGTAATTCATTAGTATAAATTTATTAGCATAATTCACTCTCACACTGTACTGAGGACTGACTAACAGCTCCAGTGTATAGTATCTGTCTTTGTATGCTAGTGGAAAGAAATACATCTTAGATAAACTGTCACAAATATTAGTTTTCGGTTATTTGCAGTCCTTGATAAAATGATTTTGCTTGTCCCTGAGTTAGATCAAACTCTTGCATAAATAAAAGTATTTCAGTAACTATTAACAGTGGAGCAGCCCAATCCTAGTCTTTCTAGCTTTAACCCTGTTAGTTCAAGTGGGCTGCTTGTCTTATGTTTTTCATGTCATGCTTTTTTTATTGAAAAACACCAAGTTTTCAACTTGATGTAGCTCCATTCTCCATTCTTTCTATCTCCTGTTCTTACAGCAATAAACAGTACATTTCTATTTCAGACAATCCGAGGAAGGAGAAAGAAACTGGAATTGCTGTTTCACAAGATGGACAACAGTGCCAGGGCCAAAAATACAGGTAGTCCTCGACTTACAATAGTTCATTTAAGTGACCGTTCAAAGTTACAATGGCATTGAAAAAAGTGACTTATGACAATTTTTTATATATTACAACCATTACGGTTCCCCATGATCGCATGATTAATTTGGATGCTTAGCAGTTGACTCATATTTATGACAGTTGCAATGTCCCAGGATCGTGTGATCACCTTTTATGACATTCTGACAAGCAAAGTCAGTGGGAAAGCCAGATTCTGGACAGCAAGGTTTCCTGCCTGAGCAGGGGGTTGGACTAGATGACCTCCAAGGTCCCTTCCAACTTTACCATTATTATTATTATTATTATTATTATTATTATTATTATTATTATTATTATTTAACAACCATGTTATTAACTTAACAACTGCAGAGATTCACTTACCAACTGTGGCACAAAGATCATAAAATGAGGCAAAATTCACTTAACAAATATTTTACTTAGCAACAAAAAATTGGGCTCAATTGTGGTTGTAAGTCGAGGATTACCTGTAGTGTTTGATTATTATTAGGTGTTTCAGCTGCCATCTTAACTTCTCATGCTATCTCAACGTAGTGTCACTTGGAAGATTTCGGGGAAAATAAATGACAGCTGGATGTGATTCCAGGGAATTGGTGCAGTCCAGTGTCTTCAAGTGCTGCTTGTAGATGTTGGGCCAGTGTGTGTATGTGTGCTTTAAGACTATGGGCATTGCAAAGTCATTTTGCTACTCCAAAGATCTGTAGTAACCCCAAAATTTTCAATAAAAGGCAATTTTCCTCCCAACCAACAATTGCTTTAAACATTATGATAGGGATTACAATCCTAATAAATAATCAAAGGACCAAAATTAATTTAAAAACAAGCATTAAATCAAGTTATTGGATGCATGCAAAGAAAATACAGCCTCAAAGTAGGAATATATCCTTCAGCTATGCTTCCATCAAGTCTCTCACCATCAGGGCTACACACTGAAATCTTTTCATGCATCAGTACAAAGGTGGTTAATGGATCAAGGAAAGAGAGAAGAAAGATTAGGGTGGTAGGTTACTAAAATGCAATAAATAAAATAAAAATGCTTTGCTGTGATTTAGACCTCCTTATTAAACAGAGCCCCTTTATGGATTACTGCCTTGTCGTGGCGAAGGGGCTTGCGTAACTCAATGAAACTATAAGCTATGCCGTGCAGGGCCACCCAAGATGGACAGGTCATAGCAGAGAGTTCTGACAAAATGTGATCCACTGGAGAAGGAAATGGCAAACCACTCCAGTATCTTTGCCATGAAAACCCCAGGGACAGTACTAAAAGGAAAAAAGATATGACGCTGGAAGATGAGCCCCTCAGGTCGGAAGGTGTCCAATATGCTACTAGGGAAGAGCAGAGGGCTAGTACTAGTAGCGCCAGAAAGAATGAAGCGACTGGGCCAAAGCCGAAAGGACGCTCAGCTGTGGATATATCTGGTGGTGAAAGGAAAGTCTGATGCTGTAAAGATTTTTTTCTCCATAGGAACCTGGAATGTAAGATCCATGAATCAAGGCAAGCTAGACGTAGTCAAAAAAGAGATGACAAGACTGAAAATCGACATCTTAGGAATCAGTGAACTAAAATGGACAGGAATGGGTGAATTTAACTCAGATGACCATCAGGTATACTACTGTGGGCAAGAATCCCTCAGAAGAAATGGAGTAGCCTTCATAGTCAATAAAAGAATAGGAAAAGCAATACTGGGATACAATCCCCAAAATGACAGAAGGATCTCAATTCGAATCCAAGGCAAACCATTCAATATCACAGTAGTCCAAATCTATGCCCCAACCACTGGTGCTGAAGAGGATGAAATTAACCAGTTCTATGAAGCCCTACAGCACCTTATAGAATTAACACCAAAAAATGATGTCCTTATCATCATGGGGGATTGGAATGCTAAGATAGGAAGCCAAAAGATAACCGGAATAACAGGCAAGTTTGGCCTTGGAGTACAAAATGAAGCAGGGCACAGGCTGATAGAATTTTGTCAAGAGAATACAACAGTCATAACAAACACTCTTTTCCAACAACCCAAGAGACGGCTCTACACATGGACATCACCAGATGGTCAACATAGAAATCAGATTGACTATGTGCTCTGCAGCGAAAGATGGAGAAGCTCTATACAGTCAGTAAAAACAAGACCAGGAGCTGACTGTGGCTCAGATCATGAGCTTCTCGTTGCAAAATTTAGGCTTAAATTGAAAAAAGTAGGGAAAAGCACTAGGCCACTCAGGTATGAACTAAATCATATTCCTGATGAATATAGAGTAGAGGTGACAAATAGATTTAGGGAACTGGATCTGATAGACAGAGTACCTGAAGAACTATGGATGGAAGTTTGCAACATTGTACAAGAGGTAGCAACTAAAACCATCCCAAAGAAAAAGAAATGCAAGAAAGCAAAATGGCTGTCTGAGGAAGCCTTGCAAATAGCTGAGGAAAGAAGGGAAGCAAAAGGCAAAGGAGAAAGAGAAAGATACACCCAATTGAATGCAGAATTCCAGAGAGTAGCTAGAAGAGATAAGAATGCCTTCTTAAATTAACAGTGCAAAGAAATAGAAGAAAACAACAGAATAGGGAGGACCAGAGATCTCTTCAAGAAAATTGGAGATATGAAGGGAACGTTTCATGCAAAGATGGGCATGATAAAGGACCAAAATGGCAGGGACCTAACAGAGGCAGAAGAGATTAAGAAGAAATGGCAAAACTACACAGAAGAACTATACAAGAATGAGCTTAACATCCCAGATAACCACAATGAGATGGTCATTGACCTCGAACCAGACATCCTAGAATGTGAAGTGAACTGGGCCTTAGAAAATCTGAGCAACAACAAAGCTAGTGGAGGTGACAGTATTCCAGCTGAGCTATTCAAAATCTTAAAAGACAATGCAGTAAAAGTGCTACACTCAATTTGCCAGCAAATTGGAAAACTCAACAGTGGCCACAGGATTGGAAAAGGTCAGTTTACATTCCAATTCCAAAGAAAGGCAATGCCAAAGAATGTTCAAACTATCGCACCATTGCACTCATTTCACATGCTAGTAAAGTTATGCTTAAAATCCTACAAGATAGACTCCAGCAGTATGTGGATCGAGAACTACCAGAAGTACAGGCAGGATTTCGAAGAGGCAGAGGAACTAGAGATCAAATTGCCAACACACGCTGGATCATGGAGAAAGCTAGGGAGTTCCAGAAAAACATCTACTTCTGCTTCATTGACTATGCAAAAGCCTTTGATTGTGTGGATCACAACAAATTGTGGCAAGTTCTTAAAGAGATGGGAGTACCAGACCATCTCATTTGTCTCTTGAGAAACTTATATGCGGGTCAAGAAGCAACAGTGAGAACTGGACACGGAACCACTGATTGGTTCAAACTTGGAAAAGGAGTCCGGCAAGGCTGTATACTGTCGCCCTGCTTATTTAACTTATATGCAGAGCACATCATGAGAAAGGCAGGGCTAGATGAATCAAAAGTTGGAATTAAAATTGCCGGGAGAAATATCAACAACCTAAGATATGCAGATGATACCACTCTAATGGCAGAAAGTGAAGAGGAACTAAAGAGCCTCTTGATGCGGGTGAAGAAGGAGAGTGCAAAAGTTGGCTTGAAACTCAACATTAAGAAAACCAAAATCATGGCATCCGGCCCTCTCAATCCTGGCAAATAGATGGGGAAGAAATGGAGGTAGTGACAGATTTTATTTTTCTGGGCTCCAAAATCACCTCAGATGGGGACTGCAGCCAAGAAATTAAAAGACGCTTGCTCCTGGGGAGGAAAGCTATGGCAAATCTAGACAGCATTCTAAAAAGCAGAGACATCACCTGCCAACAAAAGTGCGTATAGTCCAGGCCATGGTTTTCCCAGTTGCAATGTATGGCTGTGAAAGTTGGACCATAAGAAAGACTGAGCACCAAAGAATTGAGGCCTTTGAACTATGGTGCTGGAGAAGACTCCTGCAAGTCCCTTGGACTGCAAGGCGTTCAAACCGGTCAGTCCTAGAAGAGATCAACCCCGACTGCTCTTTAGAAGGCCAGATCCTGAAGTTGAAGCTCAAATACTTTGGCCACCTAATGAGAAGGAAGGACTCACTGGAGAAGGGCCTAATGCTGGGAAAGATTGAGGGCAATAGAAGAATGGGACGACAGAGAATGAGATGGCTGGATGGAGTCATTGAAGCAGTAGGTGTGAACTTAAATGGACTCCAGAAGATGGTAGAGGACAGGAAGACCTGGAGGAACATTGTCCATGGGGTCGCGATGGGTCGGACACGACTTCGCAATTAACAACAACAACAACAACAAATTAAACAGAGCTATAAAACATGCACTTTAATTTTACAACTTAGTTGTCAGCATTTTTTATTAAAAGAAGACCAACTATCAGTTTTATTACTGAGATAGTAGGCAATAGTAGGCAATAGCTCAGATGACATAATTTATAAAACCCATCCTATTCAAAACTGCCCTAACCTGTTTTTTTTTTCTTCCTTCTCTCTCCTTGCTGAGCAAAGTGATCTTCCTTTCCTTTTGCACCCAACTTTTCCAAGTGGCACCTTCGTGCAAAAAATTACTTGGGCTGTGAGGCGATCCATAGGCCATGATATGCTATAAATGAAGACCAATTTGAAACTATGTACACATTCAGAAACAAGAATGAATATGAATGCTTATTTGTTTGTGACAGTTATATCCTGTCTGTTGTCCATAAGCTATATACTTAATACATAGCAAGCTTGGGTGGACAAACATACATATGTGAAGATTACACTTCATTCTTTTTACCCAACCCTCCGAGGCTTGTGCTGCTGTCCTGGATTGGCAGGCCGAGAACCCCAACATCTGAAGGCAGCCAGTTAGACTTTTTCTATCTGGCTCTCACAAAAATGGCCCCAAATCAAGGATAATAGAAGACTATGGGGCTATAAATGACTGGGAAAGCAAAAGACAGAAATGCTTCTTCTGCTTGTACAAAACAACTAGCCTGCAACCAGATGTTCCTTGTAAGGAAATAGGTGCCACAATTTTAGAACTGTAGGACCAATTTGGAAAATTGGGGAAGCAGTTTCTCCCAAAACATGATTAGGGTGATGAGACTTCAAAGGAGATATTTCCCTCAGAAGGAAAGAAAGCCTGGAGATATTTTCTAAAATAAAATTAAAGGCTATGAGGATGTTTATCCTATTTAATTTGTGGTGGGAAGAGAGGGATGAACTTTTATGGTATAAAGTTTTATTGTTCCATAATTGAATAAAAAAGAGTAATCATGCTATCGTGAATAAAATGCAGTCTAGGATTGTTCATTAGTTTATCATGTAGTTTTACTTGTTTAATAACTATCTTTAATTTTGCCTTGAATTTATGATAACTGAATGCAGTCAGTTGAATATTAACTGACACTGGAGAGATATTTTTCTGTTCTTCCAGATAGCCTTGAGTTGGAAGAGAAGATTCTTCTCCTAATTCTTAGAAAATGACTTTGCTTGTTCCCAAGAGCTGGCCCAGCACTTTTGCTGACTGATCGAAGCTATCCTCAGATCTTGGTATGGGAATAAATTGTTGGTTGAATTTTGTTAATGGCAACTGAGGAGTCCCCTCCATTTCCAAAAACAGGCTAATTTAGGGAACCCGTGACGAGCTGTGCCATACATCCAGTTTCAACATCTTGCTGGTGATTCCTATTGTTCTGCTTTGCCCCTCTTGAGTAATAGTCAGATGGGGGCTGCTCATTCTCAAAGCACAAAATTAGTCTCTGGAAAAGCTCATCCATGCCTAAAGCTCATGGCTGATGGAGAGAGAAAGGAAAAGAAAGAGAAAGAGGAAATCTGTCTTTCCCATTCAAAATTAGACATTCGGTCGGAACCTTATCAGCAGGAGCATCAGCTGAGATGGGACCGAGCCATTTCAGCATCGGATAGCATCAACCTGAGATGCTAACTGATGAATATCTGAAGGATCCTGCTAGAATGCCTTTGCCCCACCATGAGACAAGAGCCCCAAGGGTTCTCAGAGGCCCCATTTCTTTGCAGTTTTCCCATATAAAGGCTGAAAATGTGCAGCCCTTGGCTCAAGGCAAGCTGTTTATAAAAGTACTGTGGAAACTGGCATTCATACAGGCCGGCGCACTCCTCCCTGCTCTCCCTCCTTCAGTCCAGCCTGCACAGCCTCTCCAGCCCACTGGTCTTTGCTTCTGATTGTTACTAGATTTATGGATAGCCAAGGGAGGGAAAGTATAGAAAAGCCAATGCAAGTGAGGAAGGATACGGGACTTATAAGGCAAGTAAAAAGCAGGACTGAAGCTGCTATAGCCAGACATTTGGCTTGTTAGCTATAGTGCTGCTAATATAAATTAAAGACACAGTGCTCACCCTCTTTCAGCTTCATGCTAGATTTGCAGAATTAAAAAAAAAATCAGTAGGCGTGTTTGGGGTGAATTAGTTTTCAGCTAGAGCAGGGGGCATACGGCCAAGGCAATCTTTGTTTATCCATTCTTATCATAAAATTAGGGCAGCACACTTCACTTTTGCATGATAGAAAAGTTATGAGAGAGAGGACTAAGAACCAGAATATCTGAGTTCTGTTCCTTTTTCAGTTCATGAGAATCATGATTGTAGCAAAGCTACCAGGTCTGGACTCCAAAATTAAGGATAACTCTGTTCTGTGCCACTGGTTCAACAAAAGACATTTCTCCCTCTTGAACTAGGCATTAACCTTGCTGGAGAGAAATTGATATTGTAATATACTTTTATTTTACCTGTCCCTTCCTTACAACTGGTGCTAATTACTATTTCTGTTGCAATCTCATCATTGCTTGGAATTTTGCAGCCCAGTTTCTCTAACTCTTGAGGTAAGTGGGTTGTTAATACATGAGGCAGTTTGCAGAATGTTAAAGTGGTCAGGGAGCATTTGGGGAAAAAACAGTTTCCACCCATGGGGGCTACAATCTTGCAATTTTTGGAATGGCTATTCAGCAGATCTTGGCTCAATTGCAAAACAAAGCAAATATAATTTGGTTCTTTCTTTTTAAATTTTCTCCCTGTTATAGTAAGAACAAGAATGCATCTACAGTAAATGCTGGACTTTTTTGTGACTAATTGCTAATTGGCAGAAACTTCTGTCCATCTCTGTAGGATGACTAACAGTACAATTATAATAAGAAACTCCTGTACTAATTCGTGTACTAGAAAAACATTTTGCACTGTTTTGTTAAATTTATGTCCCTTCCCTTTCTCTAAAATTTAAATATTGCTTGTTTAATACCAGTTAATTTAGATTTTAACTGCAATCTATATAGCCTGGTCACCAGGAAGACATTATTCTAGTTACTAATGACAAAGAAACAAGTAGAGACAAATTTAGAGATACACTATTTATAGGACAAATGCCTCTGCTAATAATGGGCATTGTTGATAGTAACATGTAATTAGCTGAATTTGAATAGTTTAAAGTAATTATTTTAAGCACAGCATTCCATTATTAAAAAGTATTCAAAAAGAGAAAGGTTGTCAGAGTACATTTAAGGAACAAAAGCTGATAAATATCCCTTAAAAGTTGATTTTATGCAGTGGTGCCTCATGGCAGAACTAAATTGGTTTAATAGACAGGTGAACTCTTGTCAATTGAATTGTAATACACAATTATGTCGAACTATAGAATAGGACTGTGAAAACAGCATAATAAGATTGCTTGTATCATGGTCTATAACAGTGTTTCTCAACTTCAGGCATTTTTAAAATGTGTGGACTTCAACTCCCACGCTGGCTGGAAAATTCTGGGAGTTGAAGCTCACACTTCTTAAAGTTGTCATGGTTGAGAGCATTATCCTAGACATGCAGGCCAGGCTCAAATAAGCATCCAATTAGGTTATAAACACCAGCAAGGAATTGTTTTTACATGGAGAATTAAAAGTTGTCCTCTGATATTAGATGCAGCCAATATAAAATCTTAATTATGTCAGAAGGATAATGGAAAATTCTTAGCCAATTTGTTCCAATTTGTAAGAGATCACATATTATTTGAACTGAGTGACAAATTATTTGTTTTGTAGTATACCCAAGTCTGAATATTGGAATGTAATTATTGATCTCTCAACAATAAGGTAGGACACCAAGATCTCTCTTACAGTTATTATTGTTGAGCCTAGTGCTGCTTATTCTATATCTGTATGGTCCTGTACTTAGGCAGGTTTTTCCTGCTTCAGTGCAGGACCTTACTTTTCTCACCACTGAATGGCATCTTATGGGATACGGCCCAATGTTCAAGTCTGTCGAGATCCTTCTGAATCCTGAGTCTATCTTCCAAATTGTTGATGTCTGAAAGTTTGATGAGTTTCCCGTCTATTCCCCTCATCTAAATCATTTATGAAGATATTGAAGAGCACTGGACCCCAGGCAGAACCTTGAGGTTCATTCATTCTAACCTTTCTCTATCCATTGCAGGATGAAGGCCTCTTCCACATGTTTCCAACCAATACAGTCTTGAGCTTTCTTTTGCCAGTTGGTCCCGCAATACTTGCTAATGTTGTCAATTCACCTTGTTTTAGGTCTCTCTTGTGGATGCTTTTTATCAAGCGGGATCCATTCAACAACTGCCTTGGTCCACCTATTATCAGTTCTTCTTGCTATGTGACCCGCCCATTTCCAATTCTTTTTCTATCCCACATTATTCTAGCTGAAACAATCATTAGTGTTCATTTGGGGGGGGGGAATTGGGGAGGAATAGTAAAATAAAGGCACAGTACAGAATCCCATCCTTTTTTCCTGAAAGGACCAAGAGAGAAACATTTTTTTCACTAAATCATAAGATGGAGAAAGGTTTTAGGGCTACTATATGTGAGCTGCAAAAATCTAGATGACTATTAGTTGACAGGAAAGCCCAATCATTTTCTGAATCTCTTTGGAATCATTCCTTCATTGTCTGGATATTTGTGTCCCAGATATGTAGCCCTGAAGCTTTACAGGTACAGGTAATCCTTGACATACAACCACAGCTGAGACCAAAATTTTGGTGCTAAGCAAGACAGTTGTTAAGTGAGTTTTACTTAATTTTATGACCTTTCTTGCTGGAGTTGTTAAGTGAATAACTGCAGTTGTTAAGCTAGTAATATGGTTGTTAAGTGAATCTGGTTTCACTTTGCTATTTGTTGACTGCCTAGAAAGTCACAAAAGGTAATCACATGGCCTTGGGACACTGCAACCATCATAAATACATGCCAATTGCTAAGCATCCAAATTTTGATATCTTAGTGGTTTTTGGTACCATCGATCATGGTATAGTCTGGAATGACCACAGAAGTTGGGAACTGGGGAACCATTTTACAAGGTGAGGGTTTCTGAGCTTTTCTTGAAGACATTTCATTATCCAAACTAGGTGATGTCATCAGTGCACTCATTTTAACCCTGAGATACACACATTTTCCTTAATTGATTTTACAAGGTCTCTTACTTCCAACCTGGCCAGGTGATATTGTCAAGGACCTATCCAAGTGCCTGCAAGCTCTGGCCCTGGATGAAGAGACAGCAATATCAACTTAATCTTACCAAGACAAAGTGACTCTGAATATTAATATATACACACACACACATTTCCCAGATCTGGGGATTTTCCATTTTTAATCTTAGATGATGATATGCTTCCCCATCAGAATCAGAATAGAGCTGGAAGGGACCATGGAGGTCTTCTAGTCCAACCCCTTGCTCAAACAGTAGACCCTATATACTATTTCAGACAAGTGACTGTCCAGTCTCTTTTTAAAAAGCTCCAGTGATGAAGCACCCACAACTCTGACAGCAAGGTGTTCTACTGGTTAATTGTCCTCACTGTTAGGAAGTTTCTCCTTAGTTCCAGGTTGCTTCCCTCCTTGATTAGTTTCTGTCCATTGTTTCGTGTCCTGCCTTCTGGTGCTTTGGAAAATAAGTTGATCCCCTCCTCCTTGTGGCAGCCCCTCAAATGCTATCATGCTATCATGTCCCCCCAGTCCTTCTTTTCTCTAGACTAGCCAAACCCAAATCCTGCAGCCATTCTTCATATGTTTTAGTCTCCAGTAATTATCTTACTTGCTCTTCTTTGCACTTTTTCCAAAGTCTCAAATGTCTCAGACATGTCTTTTTACATGTTATATATTGATTAGTTGGATGTTAACTTTCTATTTATATTATATTATGTTTTTATTTTGTTATTTTTTGATAATGTGACTGCCCAAAGTCATTTTGGAGTTGGATGATGCCTATATCTAAATAATTAAAAACAAATAATTCTGAATCATAAGCAAATCTGCCCAAACCAATTCCCAAACCCACTTTGCAGGATTTTTTAAAAGGAAGCTACAATTTCAAATCCATTATTTCACATAAATTACCATGTTTTTCAAATACATATATGACGAATAGAATCCCAGTTAAGTATTTTATCTTTTGTTAGGCTTCAATGCCACTTGTCAATGTCATTCAGCTTTCCAAATTATTTTCCTGCCTGAGCAGGGGGTTGGACTAGATGACCTCCAAGATCCCTTCCAACTTTACTATTATTATTATGGATCATCGCACAGTCAGCCAGATGTTCAGACTGGATTTGGCATTTTGTCTACCTATCGAGTCCTTACCCAGGACCTGGGATAGGCAGATGTGGATGTTTGATGGTATTATAGATATCGTCGCAGGATGGAAGCAGTTCCTAGTAAGGCCGCCTTTTGCAATTGACTAATAGCGAATTTGTCAATGCCAATCGTGTTCAAGTGGTGCTCCAGTTGTTTTGGGATTGCACCCAAGGAGCCTATTACTATTGGTACTACCCTTGCTTCCTTTTGCCACAGTCTTTCTATTTCTATTTGTAGGTCTTTGTATTTTGTTATCTTCTCCAGTTCTTTCTCGTCTATTCTGCTGTCTCCAGGCACTGCCACGTCCACTATCCAGACTTTTTGTCTTTCTTATCGACAATTGTTAAGTCTGGGGTGTTATGTTGCAGGTGCTTGTCTGTTTGAATTCTGAAGCCCCAGAGCAGTTTAATTTTATCATTTTCTATGACTTTCTCTATTTTATGATCCCACCAGTTTTTGCTTACAAGCAAATGATATTTTTTGCAGATCTTCCAAAGCACCATTGTTGCTACTTTGTCATGCCGCTGCTTGTAGTCAGTCTGTGCAATCTTCTTGCAACAGCTTACCAGGTGGTCCACTGTTTCTTCAGCTTCTTTGCATAGGCAGCACTTACTGTCTGTTGCTGTCTTCTCAATTTTGACTTTATATGCATTTGTCCTTAAGGCTTGGTCTTGTGCAGCCAGAATTAGTCCTCGGTCTCTTTCTTCAATTTTCCTGCTCTTAGCCATTGCCAGGTCTTGTTATTATCTGCTTTCCCAGCTATTTTTTTAACGTATTGGCCATGTAGTGCTTTGTCTTCCCATGCCTATTATTATTATTATTATTGTTGTTGTTGTTGTTGTTGTTATTATTATTATTATTATTATTATTATTATTATTATTATTATGCTGTTCTCTGGGAAACACAGCTGTGCAAGTAACAATGGAGTGAATAAGCCTTCAACTTGGTGATTTCAATGAGAGCAAGAAATATTCCTTGTGAAACCTCACAGTTAACGTGTTGGACTGTCTCAATTGGTGCCAAAAGAAAAAAACCGGTTGCACAGTGTCCATTTCTTGGTGTTTATTCAACTTATGTTGCCTTCCTGTTCCATATGAGAAAGCAGACAATACAGCTTATAAAACACAAACAGCATAAAAAATAAGGGTTATGCTTCTGAACAAAGAAGGATCAATCAGAAGATTAAGATGAAAACATGAGTAGATGGTTCATGAACAAGTGGCCTTTCTTCCTTCCTCCCTGCCTCCCTGCCTCCCGATTGAGGAGAAAGTCAATAGAGAAAAGCTCTTCCTGTAAATCCAATTTTCATTACATTTCCCAATAACGGAATGGTTACTGCTTTGTATAGCAGGCTTTCCCAAACTGTGGGATGTACATTTCTTTGGGGGTACAAACAAATTACAGTGGAGAAGTGAAGAATCTTTTAATTATATTGCAGTAATCTACTTTTCACAAAGTTTCATTTTCTTGTTTCAATTGTTCATTTTTATTCATTTTGGTGTTTGATTTTTTTTAGGGGAGATATGCACATTAAAATTAGATTTAAAGGGAGTTCTGATAACAAAATGTTTGAGTACCCCTGCTCTAAAGAATAGATTTATTTCCTCACAACTTTATCTTTCCTCAGAATATACATATGTAAATTTTTATATTTTTTATTTCCTTAAAAAATCCTCTGGTGCATCTGTGATTTAGTAAATAAACACATCAAACCTATTACAGTACTCAAAAATTCCACCACCACTGATGTAGGTGGCATAAAAATATACAGTGATAAATAGAATGTGACATTAAATATGCTTTAGTCCAGTTTGAAGAGAATGAAGAAAAAAATTACATCAATGTGAAGTAATAGAGGATCATGACAATAGGCTGCATGCAGTTGTGATCCAAGGTGACATTGTGTGAGGGAAAGCTATGCTGTATCACAAGATTACAAAGCACTGGAAAATATTTAATAAGTAATAAGTATCTTGTTCCAATTGCTGATTCAATGAATCATAATCAGCTGCTGGAAGAAAGGCTTTCTGAGTCAGGCCAAGAGATTCCAGCTATAGTTAAAGTATGCTTAAAAATGTGGAGTATGTTACATTTTTTAAACATAAAAAATAGCAGGATTCTCTAGATTTATTATGTAGTTCATTGTTATTTTTTTCGTTGTTGTTGTTTCTTATCCTGCTTTATGAATACATATCCAGATGCTTTTGAGAGGCCCACTTGAACTTCCCTGTGACACAAACATGCCTCAGCAACCTCTTTTTTTTTAACCATGTCCTCATGATATTGCCTTCATCTAATCACCATATTTGAAGCAGCCTTAAGTGATCTTTGTTATACTGGTGGTAGTGTTTTCCCCCATCTTCACCTGAGGGTGTTTTAGATATATTCTGTTAGCTAAAATATGGGAGTATTTATTTATTTATCTATCTATCTATTTATTTATTTATTTATTTATTTATTTATTTATTTATTTATTTATTTAAATGATCTATATTGTTATATAACCCAAAACAGTGCACAGAGTTAAAAACAGTTTAAACAATTCAAACCATAACATCTGAGGTGGCAAGCATCAATTCTAACTGGTCAGTAAACAACATAAACCAGTTGAATTTGCTTATCCTCATAGCCCAAATCCCAGGAGTGTGTGTGTGTGGGGGGGGGGGAATAGCCAAGTCTTTAATTCATTACAAAAGACTAAGAGGGTAAGACCCATTAGAGTCCATAGGTCTCTTGAGGGATGCTCTTATACAAGGAATGGATTAGCTCGGCACTTATTGGTCAGTTTAGGTAGTTCAGGCACACTGTGTCCTCTTGAATCCTTGGGCACTGCCTTCCAGAGGTTTTCTATTTTGGAGAGGAGGAAAATCCAAACTGGACTTAATCTCCATTCAAGTTTATGATGGTGAACTAGATATTTACCCAGGAGATCTAGATTGGCCTTAATAACAACAGATCAGTGGAGGTGAATAGGAGCAGTCTCTTTCTGAGCTGCCCAATTCTCCTTCCATCTGACAATTGTTCTTTGGGCTGCTTTTCAGCCCAGTTTTAGCATTCTTCTGGAATAGCATTATACACATATGCAGCTGCTTTTGAACACGGGTACAGCATGTTCTAAGATAGCGTTAAACCTGTGTTCAACAGGAGCCCAACTGTCAGCTAATATCAGTGGATAGTTAGGCTCCCTTTGAATATATCCACTGGAACAAAATCAGAACAAGTCTAGACAGATGGCTAAACCCACGAGTCCAGCCACCTGTTCTAGCTCACTACCTCATCTTCCAGCAACATCTCACATTAAGGAGAGCGATTATAGGTATTTTCCACTTATAGATAATGTGTGAGGGGAGAGGAAGGAAATAAATCCAGCAAACAGTCCTCAATTGTGGTGAGTAAAGAGGATGGTCTTGAAAGGCATTCAGAAGATTTTCTACCAAGGCAATGATCAGATAAATGAGACTCAAGTACAGAACAAATAAGTGATTTATGAAAATGGTTCAGGCAGCCCTTCTTGCCCCCAATTCTCATGAAGAGGAAGGGAAGCAACAATACATAGGAACTGAGAGAAATCACTTCAGATTCATACTAAAGTTTTGACATGGCAGAAACAGCAGAAATGCACTCAAGCTACTTTGAAAGGGAATTCACTAAAACACCAAAAACCATGGTGTTGTGTGTTTTGTTTTAGCTAAGATTCCCCTTGTCATTTTCTAATGTGATCATCATCCAATCCTTGCCTCCAAAACTCTTTTCAAGGAAGAGACATTTTAGAAAACTTGTTAATTGAGCCTGATGCTTTGTCTATCCAGTGTTTCCAAATCTTGGCCATTTGAAGATGTGTTGGGCCTCAACTCCCCTTGGCTGGCTGGGGAATTCTAGAAGTTAGTCCACACACCTTCAAGTGGCCAAGGTTACAAAATAATGATTTAATCTCACCCTCACTCATTTCTGAAGTCTTCTCTGATTAAAAAGTCTAATCTTATTATACCACAGGCATCAGCAAGTACTTTCCTGAGTAATCAGCTTGAATTGAGGAAATTTTAGCTGCCTGGGTATAATTAGGGAGAAGAACTAGCTAGTGGCTACTAAATTCTATTTCCTGTTCATGCTAATTTCTTTAATCTCTTCACCCTTGAAATTTAGTTCCCACCCTTGTCTAGAGGATTCATGGCAGTAATTGCGGGTTTCATAACAAGTGTTTAGTTGAGGGTAAGTTGCCTCTTCTTATTTGACTTCTCTATTTTCATTAGGATAATTATAGCCTGGTACTTAAATTGTAAAGTATTTAGAACTACAAACTCAGATGGATCAGCAGCTGCTTGTTGCTGCTGGAGAAAAATGAAGAGTTAAACTTTTGAGTTTTACATGATAGTTTGCAAAAGCTACAAAAGGAAAGACGCCAGCTATCAGTGCCAAAATAACCCAAGAGACCCAAAACTCAGAAGACAAAGCAAAAAGAACTAGTGTAGAATGAAGGAGGCTTGGCCAGACAGTGCTGCCCTCTGAGTGACTGGATTATGTTTTTCTAGCTCATTCTTTTGAGGTTTGGATGCATGAAAAGGAAAGCGAATGGTCTCGATGCTTTCTTTAGGGAAGCTACTACAAAGGAGGGAGGGGAGGGAATTGTGGAAGACAGGAGGGCTACATGGAAGCATGAAATAGAAATGGAGTAATACAGAAGTAGCGGAGCAGACAAGGCAGCACTAGCTGGGAGGGAGAAAGAACTGTGGGCAGGGAATGCTCTGCCAATCAGATCCATCAACATTTCCCCATTTCACACATGCTTGGGCTTCTGTAAATATTTAGAATCTCCATCCATCAGGAAATCGAGTCAACAACAAAACTGGATGCCCCCCAAGGTGGAAAAAATGACACCATTGCTTCTTAATACCATCAGGCTTACATCAGCATCCTTGGCAGGTGGCGATTGGCCACACAGCCTGGCCAATGGAAGAACTCCTCCTCAGACAGAAGGAGGGGGAGAATGCCAGAGCAAAGAGTTTTTAAACTCTTGCAGGGAAAACTCTGGAGAGTCAGACCTGACGTGCAACCAGGGAAGCAGAGAACCATACTGAGCAACACCACCACAGTCCCCCCGTCATGTCTGCAACACATTTCAACAGGGGCCCAGCCTATGGCATGTCAGCTGAAGTCAAGAATAAGGTAAGGGTAGCCTCTGGGTGTTTGTATGTGTGTGAGAGAGGAATTTTGAGAACCCTACTTCATGGAATGGTACTTTTTCAAGTGGAGGTGGGACTGAATTGTAGGACTGAAGAAGTGCAGAGATCTTTTTGCCCCTATGAAAAATCCAGGCATGAAGGGAGAGAAATGCGTTGCTTTGGTGCAGCTCCTCTCAAGCATTCCAAGCATTTCACAGTCATCCTTGCCTCTCAGTCTCCATGTTTCAAACTAATGTTTTCCTGTATCCTAGTATCACAGGCAAGAAGTGGACTGCGACTGGAAAAACTGTGGAATAAACTTTGGAATAGGCATAGAGAGAATGAAATAGTGAAAAAAAAGTTAATACCAATGAGTTGCATTTTTACTAATCCTATTCTATGTATGATTATACCCATTTTACAGATACAAAACAATATATATGATGCAACTTTTGGCCCTTAACAGTATAGAAAAAGAATTTTACACATGAGGCTTCTGATTCTCTATTTCATGATATTTATAAGGTCTGTTCATTGAACACTCAGAGGATGGCTTTTGGTCATATGAATAAACATTCCAGTCATTGGAGGTTTATATTTGTGCTTTAACTATTAAGAAATGGCCATTGAATTCAACAAACCTCACTTCCAGACAAAGCCCAGGACTTTGCATCAATGCATGATTCCAATCCCTGGCCCAACATCATCCCACCCATGAGAGTTGTTCACTAATATGAGCAACATATTTAGATGACACCAGGTTGGGGAATGCTGGGCACCTGTCACAATTACCGAAGCAGCTTTAAAAGAACTGTTGCTCCAGAACCCTGAGGACAACCCTGATATTTGTTTACTACCCCAATAAATATTTCTTTTAGTTTTTATAGATTAATTCAAAATAAGTCAACTTTAGACTACAGTTCTGATTTCTTTGCTGCTGATCTTTTTATTCTTTCCAAAAATTAATTTCAGTATACTCAATTTGGTATATATGGAATCCCAAGCAGTCTTGCAACAAAGCATTGACTCGTAATGAGTTTTTGCTATTATAATGCTTCCTTCCTACTTTAATGTATACATATACAGATTGCATACAGAGGTAATGTTTTTGCCTCTGTCTGCACAACATCTCTTCCTACAGGCCTACATCACACCGTTAATTTGGAGGTGAGATTTGAGAGAAGAGATCCAATAGGATTCACACTTCTCTTGAGAGATGTTGGACTCTCCCTTGCTGGAGTTGTTTAAACAGAAGTCAAAGGTTCATCTATTAGGGATGCTGCAGTAATAAATTCCTGCTATAATCAAGGGTTTGGACTAGACGATCCCCAAGATCCTTTCCAACTCTTATGTTGTATGATTTTATGAACATGCTACTGTATTCCATAAGTCATGTATTCCACCCCATAGAGGCTGAGTAATTATGGCTTCGCATGTTGAGGGAACCCTGTTATTATTTGCATGAGGCCTTTCTTGCCTCAGATCTCAGAGAGCTGGGAAGATGGAGACAGAATGATGGGCTTTCAATGGATTAACTACTGCACACAGAGTGCTTAAGGTAGATTAGCAAAATAGTGGGGAGCCCATGAAGCCACGAGGTGATGCAACTCCTATTTGCTATCAATGACTCTTCACTAAAGACATAGCAACGCAGCCACTTCAGATTATTGATCTGAGGTGCCATTTGGCGGATAGAATGGAAAACAGAACATGTAGAACTAATACTTGAATCATGGGTGGGGGAAGGCAACTCTCTAATTTGTGTGGGATCCTTAGCTGCTATTTTAGGTGATTTCCAGAAGGGAAAACGTAATTAAAATAAAAGAAACTGAGGGAATGGTGATGGCTGATTTGTTTATGTTCTCCCAGTACCCTTTCCTCCCACCAGTACAAGTGCTGTATAGTCACAATGAAGTGGAAAGATTCCCTGCAGAAAATCAACACTAGTCTTGTGTTCTTCCTTTCATTTTACGATTTGTGAGGGAAAACTTCATCAGGACTGTGAGGCTTATGCCCAAGCTATTAACAGTAGGCAGGAAAGTACCCTATATCTCTATCCTTAGAAACAGCTGTTAGATGCTTGGCAGGCCTTCAAGTGAGGACTTTGTTACCTTTTGCTGCTTCCTTGTCTGTGTCATGGCCTTTTATTCTAAACCACATTGGGAGCAAGAGATGATGAATTATCAGCAGGCTTTTTTCTTGTAACTTAGTTTGTTTGAATCTGTGTAGGGAGCACTCATCTATGGATCTCCCCGGATGTAAGAGCATCTGCCCAGCTCTGATCAGAGTATCCTTTGGATACTGTCCAGAGAGTTGATGAATTGCACATCAAGAGTCCTGGGTTTCAGACTTGGCATCTCCAATTGACTCCCTAATCAGTCAGGAACAACTCAGGAATGCGCCCTATCATCCCCTGTGACTGAGCTAGATGGACCATGGCTTGGCTGGGGATAAGACAGCTTCCTAACAGTTCCTCATCGATTAGAGAGAGCAAAGCCTCTGTGGATTGGCCAGGAGGCCCTGATTTCTCTCCTGGTATCCTGCCTTTCCCATGAGGGCTAGTTCTAGCCAAAGACCAGTCTCTTCCCTCCCCCTCCACAGCTCCTCTCTGGTCTGCATTCCCCACTGTCTTGCTGGAGTTTCGGCAGCAACAGACTCACCATATATGGTCAATTTTGGGGTTTCTTTGAAGGCTAGTTCTAAATAAGGGCATGGCTGGGCAGGGTGTACATTTTAATAGACAGCAGAGGGGCTGCACTGAGATATCAGGTAAGAGAAACCACCAACATTGCCTTCACACACATGTGTGTACATATATGTATGTGTGCATACACACACTTACACACACAGAGATATATAGACGAAGGTCCACCCTCCCTTCAGAATATAAACACCATCTGTAGCCTCAAAATAAAATATTTTTTGTGAATCAGGCTTCCTAAAGGAAAAGTAGTACCTTTGTCCCTTTCATCCTGTGCAAGCTGGTTACTCTGAAACATTACCACCTTTAATTGTAATAATATTTTTTCTGTTCTTAAGGAAAAATCAGTATCCTTTCAGAACAACTATGGATCATAAGATCCAGGATAAGTAAAAAAAAAGCCATTCAGTTTTAAAACTATCAAACTTTCTTCCAATTACATAGTTGTCTAGTGAACCGTGTACATATTTCATATATTTTATATTTTATTTCAATCTTCATCTCAAACATCTACAAGTAAAGAAACAGACCATAACACTTTCAACTGATGAAATAATTGACTTTGAAATAATTGAATTCTATAATACTATAGAACTTTCAGGCAAAATAAAAGAAATCCACTAAGAAGCCACAGAAAGAGCAAACATAATTAAAATTCAAATGTCTCCAATTCTTTCAAACATCCCCATAATAAGAAAAAAAACATGGAAACTTGCATCTTTTTCTATCATCAGATTGTGATTAAATATAGAGAAGGGTAAACATTGTGCATCTGAACTTCAAATTAAGTATACATTAGAACATTCGTTTTTGGTAGCTTTGGAATACTACCAGACTATATCTTAGGGCAAAGATTATACAAAAATATTCTCAGGTCCTAGGGAGTTACTACAATATGGCCCTAGAGATTGTTTTCAGTTGTTTTCTGTCTCCAAAATCTGGAAAAAGACTGCAAAAATGAGAGTTATCTTAATGGAACTTAGTAGAACCTGTAGATCTGCTGATTTGAAATGGTAGGAAACAAAAAGTAGTGACTTTAATTTCTCAGGAGAATAAGCAAAGGAGATTTTCCGCATGAAAATCAGATTTGTATATGCTTCACAGGTACTGCTAACTGCCTCTATATAATAAAACGAATCATAGAATCATAGGACTGGAAGGGACCTTGGAGATTTTATAATCCAACCACTTGCCCAAGGAAAGAGTCCTTATTTCAGCCCAGACAAATGGCTGCCCAATCTTTTCTTGAAAACTTCCAGCGAGAGAGCACCCACAATTCCAGGAAGAAAGCTATTCCAATGATTAATTGTTCTCACTGTCAGGAAATTTCTTGTTAGTTCCAAGTTGGGTATCTCTTCAACGAGCATCCACCCATTGCTCCTTGACCTGTCCTCGTGCTTTGGAGAATAAATCAACGCACTCTTCCTTGTGGCAGTCCTTCAGGAATTGGAAGACAGCTATCATGTCACCCCTAAGCCTTCTCTTCATTAGGTTAAAGATGCCTAATTCCCTTAGCCATTCATTGTATGAGTAGTCTCTAGACCTGTTATCATCTTTGTTGCTCTTCTCTGCACTCTTTCTGGGGTCTCAGCCTCTTTTTTGTATCTTGGTCAGATCCAGATCTTGATCAGAACTGGATGCAATATTCCAAGTGCGGCCTCACCACTGCAGTATAGAGCAATACTATTACTTCTCATAATCTTGATGCTATCCTTCTGTTGATGCAGCCCAGGGCTGCATTGCCTTATTTGGCAGCTGCAGCACACTGCTGGCTCATACTTAAGTAGTGGTCCATCAAGACACCTAGATCCCTTTCACAAGTACTAGTGTTGACCAGATACTGCCTATTCTGTACCTGTACATTTGGTTTTTCCTGCCTATGTGCAGGATTTTACTTTTCTCACCACTGAATTGCATTTTGTTGAATAGGACCCAATGCTCAAGTCTGTCAAGATCCTTCTGAATCTTGAGTGAATCTTCCAAAGTGTTAACAATTCCTCACAGCTTGGTATCATCTGAAAATTTGATGAGTTTCCTTTCTATCCCCTCACCTAGGTTAATTATGAAGATATTGAAGAGCACTGAGCTCAAGACAGAACCTTGAATTACCCCACTGCATGCTTCCCTTTATGAAGATGTAGTTCCATTGAGGACCACATGCTGAGTGCAGTTGGTCAGTTAACTGCAAATTCATCTGGTGGTGGTACTGTCTATTCCATGTTAGTCTAAGAAGTAGGCTGTGGTCTACTTTATCAAATGCCTTATTGGAGTCTAAGTAGACTATATCCACAGTGTTTCCTTGATCCACTAATTTAATTACTTTATCAAAGAAAGCAATAAGGTTTGTCTGGCATGATCTGTTTTTAACAAACCCATGCTGGATTCTATCACCCTTTCATTTCTAAGTGCTCAGAAATCTGCTGTTTGATTATCTTTTCCAGGATTTTCCAAAGAATTGATATCAAGCTGATCGGTCTATAGTTTCTTGGTTCCACTGTTTCCCCTTTTTTGCAAATTTAAACCACATTGATTCTTTTCCAGTCCTCTGGCATTTCCCCCATGCTTCAGGAGCACTGAAAGATTTTATTCAGTGGATCTGAGCTCACATCTACAGCTCCTTCAGAACCCTGGCATGTAAACCATCTGATCCCTGTGATTTGAACTCATCTAAAGTGGATAGGTGTTCTCTTACCAATTTTTAAGCCTGTTTTTTTACCAGAATTCCTGTTCTGTCTCCCATGATACTGTTTTTGATAGGTTGGGTGATTTTTTGCTTAGGTGTAAAGACAGATGCAAAGAAATATAATCATAAAAGCCCAGTCCAACACAATACCACTAAAAAAGAAAAACAAGAAATCCAAGAGGAAAACCAGCATGGTTGCACAAAGATCTCTCTGATAAACTGAAAGACAAAAAGGACAAGTACAAAAAATGGAAAGAGGGACACATAACTAAGGCAGAATATCAGCAGATAACCCGAATCTGCAAAGATGAAGTCAGGAAAGCAAAGGCTCAGAATGAACAAAGACTTGCAACAAAAGTCAAAGATAATTAAAAAAAAATTCTTTCCACATATAAATAACAAAAAAAATGTCAAGGAAGCAGTTGGTCCACTAAAGAGAGAAGATGGCAAGGAAGTAACAGGCATGAAAGAGCTGCTTAACTTATTCTTTGCATCAGTCTTCACATAAAAAGAAACTATAGCCTAACCTACCAAAAACATAACTGTAAAAGACAGACTAAAAATTAAAATTAAACTAAGCAACAAAATGGTAAGAGAATACCTGTCTGACCTTGATGAATATAAATTACTGGGACCTGATGGATTACATCCCAGAGATCTGAAGGAGCTGGCAGATGTTACCTCAGAACCATTGTATCATATCTTTGAAAAATCTTGGAGCATTGGGGAACTACCAAAGGATTGGAAAAGAACTGATTTGGTTCCCATCTTCAAAAAAGGAAAAAAACCAGACCCAGGAAACTACAGACCAATCAGTCTAATCTCAATACCTAGGAGATACTGGAAAAAAAAAAACAGATCTGTGAACATCTAGAAACAAATAAAGTTATAACTAGTAGCCAGCACGGATTTGTTAAAAACAGATCATACCAAACCAATCTTATTTCATTCTTGGACAAAGTGACTAAATTAGTAGGCCAATGAAATGCTGTGGACATAGTATATTTAGACTTCAGCAAGGCATGTGACAAAGTAGACCACAACCTACTTCTTGGTAAGCTAGAAAAATGTGGGATAAACAGCATCACCATAAGATGGATTTCTAACTGGCTGACAAACAATACTAACAAGTAGTCCTTAATGGTACTACATCTACATGGAGGGAAGTACGCAGTGTGGTACCACAAGGTTCTGTCTTAGGCCAGTACTCTTCAATGTCTTCATAAATGACTTAGATGAGGGAATAGAAGGGGATCTCATCAAATTTGCAGATGACACTAAGTTGGCAGGAATAGCCAACACCCCAGAAGATAAACTCAGGATCCAAAAAGATCTTGACAGACTCGAATAATGGGCCCTATCCAACAATATGAAATTTTATGTGGAGAAAAGTAAGGTTTTACACCTGGGCAAGAAAAACCAAAGGTACAAGTACAGATTAGGCGAAACCTGACTCAAAAACAGTAACTGTGAGAGGGAGCTTGGAGTCCTGGTGGATGATCACTTAAACATGAGCCAGCAGTGTTTGGCAGCAGCCAAAAAAGCTAATACAATCCTTGGTTGTATAAACAGAGGCATAGAATCAAGATCACATTAAATATTAGTACCTCTTTATAAAGCCTTAGTAAGGCCATACCTGGAATACTGCATCCAGTTTTGGTCACCACGTTACAAAACAGATGTTGAGACTTTGGAAAAAGTGCAAAGAAGAGCAACTAAGACGATTAAAGTCCTGGAGACTAAAACATATGAAGAACAGTTGCAGGAACTTGGTATGGCCAGTCTAGAGAAAAGAAGGACTAGGGGGGACATGATAGCTATATTCCAGTATTTGAGAGGCTGCCACAAAGAGGAGGGGGTCAACTTATTTTCCAAAGCACCAAAGGGCAGGACAAGACACAATGCATGGAAACTGACCAAAGAGAGAAGCAACCTGGAATTAAAGAGAAACTTCCTAACAGTAAGGACAATTAACCAGTGGAACAGCTTCCCTTCAGAAGTTGTGGGTGTCCCATGACTGGAGGCTTTTAAGAACAGATTGGACAGCCACTTGTCTAAAATTGTAGAGGTTCTCCTGCTTGAGCAGAGGGCTGGAATAGAAGACCTCAAAAGTCCCTTCCAGCTCTATTCTGATTCTATTTAGTTCTGCTTTCTCCCTGCCATCACCTTCTTGTCTTCTCCCATTAATGGACCAATCATTTCCTTGATTTTCTTTTTATTTCTTACATATTGAAAGAAAATGTTTTTTGTTATTTTTGTCATTTGTTGCAAGTCTTAATTTATTCAAAGCCTTAGCTTCCCTGGCTTTGTCCTTGCAGATTGGGGCTAGTTGCTGGTATTCTGTTTTAGTTATATGTCCCTCTTTCCATTTTTTAAATACTTTTCTTTTTTTCTCTCAGTTTGTCAAAGAATTCTTTATGCAACCAGGCTGATTTCATCTGGGTCTCTTGTTTTTCTTTCTCTATGGTATTGTGTTAGATTCAGATTTTATAATCTCATTTTTCAGAGCTTCCCAAGCATCTTGAGTTGTTTTCTGCTTTAGGATTTCTATCCATGAAATTCTTCCTAATCTCTCTCTTAGCTTATTGAAGTCAGCTCTCTTAAAATCTAAATCATTAGTCTGACTTGATTTAATTTCCTGTGCCTGAATTATGGCAAGTTGTAGAGTGACATAGTTCCCTCCACCAACTTATCCCTATTAGTAAAAATTAAGTGTAGTATAACTGATCCTCTAGTTCCCTCCTCTATCTTTGGGATGACAGAATTGTCAGGCATATCAGGAACCTGTTTGATCTCCCACTTGCTACAGAGTTTGTCTCCCAGATGATGTCAGGGTAGTTAAAGTCTCCCATTATTACAATGGTTTCCTGTACAGTTTTTCTTGTACACCTCAATTAACTGATTAGCAAAAAGTTCATGTATTTCCTCTGCTTGGTTGGGTGTCCTGTAGTACATGCCTATAATAATATAATTTCATTTTCCTCTAATATTCACCCAAATACTTTCAAGAAGACTTTCATGCTTGATATTGTGAATATTTCTGTAGAGGTGTAATAATTCTTTACATACAATGCAACTCCTCCTTTTGTGTTGGATCTATTGCTTTTGAACAATGTATATCCTTCAAACAGTATGTTTCAGTCATGGGTTTCATCCCACCAGATTTCAGTAAAAGTAACAAAATAGTATCTACTCTCATGTACCAGGACTTCAGGTTCTCCTTGTTTGTTTCCCATACTTTTAGCATTAGTGTATAGGCATCTGAGCCCTTTATGGCTGACCCTGTGTTTGCTTCCTGCATCTTCTGTTAACATGCCTGAGTGCCCCTTCCTTCTCACCCCACTCTTCCTCATTGTCTGCAGCTGGCAAAAAAGCCAACAGAGTCCTAGGCTGCATTAACAGAGTTATGAAATCGAGACCATGCAAAGTGTTAATTACCACTTTATAATGCCTGGGTAAGAGCACACTTGGAATATTGCTTCTGGTTTTGATTGCCTCAATATAAAAAAGATGTTGAGATTCTAGAAAGTGTGCAGAGAAGAGCAACAAAGATGATTAGGGGACTCAAGGCTATAATGGTATAGGTCGCCTGAGCAGGGGGTTGACCACTGGACTGGACTACTAGAAGACCTACAAGGCCCGTTCCAACTCTGTGATTGTGTTACTATTTTATTATGTTATTCTGATTTGTTTTCTTAGGATTTATGCTTTGGTTTTGGTCCTAAAGATTGGTCTCCTTCCCCCTGCAGTTTTATTTTAAAGCCCTTCAGATGAGCTGAGCCAATTGTTTTCCAAGTACATTCTTGGTCTATATGAGGTGCATCCCATCTCTTGCATTGCATTGCATTTTGTAACACCAATAGTTAGCCATCTTAACTGCCCCTTCAGCTATGTCCAATAAGGCTGTTTTTCAACAATAGCCATGGCTTGCAGAAATAATCTGGTTCCTCTCTTATATTTTTGCTTCAAGTTTCTCTGTAGACGTGCTTGTTGTTTATGTTACACTATGGTTTTATGTTTGCTATGTTATAATAGTGTATTCTTTTAAGAATTGGTCTTGAACAATAAATAAATATTTTCTGTTAGGAAGGCAAAAGATGGACTTGATTGCTGTTATAAAGGGACCAGGAAGAACTGATGCATAACAAACTACATAAGACATCTGTTCTGCAGAAAAAATGTGCAGGAGGAATTTTTTATTAAATTTTATTAGAAAAATGGAAAGAAGTTCTACGTAATCAGAATGGGCAAGTATGAAGGGACAGGAATTATCCTCAGCCAAACCAAGCACACAAACTCTCATAATTATCAGAAATCTTTCAATATATGTGAAAGTCTCAGATATAATCTGGAGCCAGTGGTGGGATTCAGCCGGTTCGCACCGGTTCAGTAGAACCGGTAGCTAAATTTTGCTGCATTCGGAGAACCAGCTGGCTTCCAGAAGTCCAGTCTAGGCCTGCATGGATGCCACTTCCGGAAGTCCGTTCTAGGCCTTGGAGGCCCAGGCCTGCAATCGAATAAGAGAACCGGTTGTTCAGGTATTTGAATTCCACCATTGTCTGGAGCTGATCAGAACAAAGCAATAAGCATGCATGGAATGGCTTATCTAGAAAATATCTCTAGACCAGTGTTTCTCAATCTTGACAATTTTAAGACATGTGGACTTCAACTCCCAGAATTCCACAGCCAGCAATGCTGGCTGTGGAATTCTGGGAGTTGAAGTCCACATGCCTTAAAATTGTCAAGGTTGAGAAACAGTGCTCTAGACTCAAATCTCCTTCAACAGTGTCTGAGTCAGAGGGATCCTCCTCTTCCTTTATTAACATTACTCTACTTTCTTTATGCATGAAATTTCAATACCGTTGCCTTCATTTCATCAAATGTGGCATGACCCTAGCTGTGGAGCATAAGAAGTGGAAGTATTAGAGATGCTTTTAAGAATGCAAGAGAAATGTCTAGCACAATGTTTACAGTGCTTGGCATGAGAAACTGCTGCTATTGGCAACATTTTTGCTTGATATCCATGATTTGCAATTGTTTGCATTTGTGAAGCTGCTGTCAGAGATTGTTTGGAATACATCCCAATCCAAACTTGCTTCCCCTTCTTAGGTCAAAAGCAAAGTTTAAAACACAGAACAGTCTGTGATAGGCATTCCTGTGAGAACAGTGTCCCATTAACATCATGTGATAAATTCTGATAATGGGTCACAAAAGCCAAAGCTTCCAGCAATCTTGCCTGCATTTCTTGTAGCTCCACAACTTGGAACCCATAAATTAGTATTTATTGCCTCTCTAAAATTGCATCGAAGCCTAGTTTGTACAAGGGAATTTCACCACATTAGCTGATTTTTCAAGCAGTCCCTTCAAAGGACCCTTTGTAGATTTTGGAGTAGAGTTCAAAAGAAAGTTTTGTAATGTTTCTTCTGCACCACACAAACATTAGTACTAACTAGCAATATATCAGTGAGGGACAAAAACAGGGGTTGAGAGTAACTGACAAAGGAAAAAGAGAGATGGTGTTTGGCCTGATAGCCAGTTCCTGCTTGGTATCACTAAGTTGCTTCTCTCTTGATATGCTGATACTCCCCAATGCTACCATATCTGGACTGAGACATCTGGAAAATAGATAACTGGAAATAATTAGACATTTTTTAGCTTTTTACAAGAATCTAGTACTTGTACCTACATCTTGATTTCTGCAGTTCAACTATGGTAGCTCTAATATTTTCTCTTTTAAAATGGTGTGAATATGAGAATGCAAGAATTACATTCTAGTTATATAATTTAAGTTTCATTTTGGAACTGATTCATTTGTTTGATAGTTGTGAGCTTGGACATTTACCCAATTAATTAGTTTTAGAATACATAATCCAATATTCAAAACTCATCCTTGGAATTAGTATGTTGAAAGTAGATGCAATTGCTATGTTCAGCTTCAAACTGTAATCTGCATGAATCAATATGATAGTTGAAACCTGAATTTGAATTAGCCACAAAACAAATTATAGTTTCACATAAATATTTTAATATCTTTAATAACAGAGGCCCATCTCTCCATTCTTGAATCTTTCATTCTTTCTGTCTGAGCGTCCTATGCAATATATAGATAGGATTCATTTTTTTCTTTAATTCATAGAACCTGGGTACACATATTTGCAATTGCAATTCATTTTTGCAGTATTCAGATTTTGTGAATTGTGCCTATTTACGTAGGGTCAGATGAGCACTTGTTATTTAACACACTTTCTGACCACGGTATGCTTTAGAATTATTTCAGGTATTAGAAGTTCATGATATTACCTGGGAGTTTTTGCTTCTCTTGGGTCTTAACAATGAGCCTGACTAATTATGTCTCATACTTCTAAATAGCCCCTGCCTCCCAGGGTACAATTGGAAACATTCTAGGCATTTTAAGAAAAATGCAGCTCTCAGAAAGTTTGGAAAGTTCCATGATTTGGGGTATGAAAATGCTAAGAATTTAGTGATAAATAAATCCAAATACAAAATATTTGAAGCATTTAACGTTCATCTCTCTAAATCAAAACAGTGGAATGAACACTGGTTTAACATGGATTTGATTATTTTTAACACTTATACTTCACATTTTGTAAGCACTCCATATATACCAAAAGATAAAAAGCTAAAGCGCACGGTATGAAATGAAAAAAGAGAAGAAATAAAGCATTTGATTGAACAACAGCTGATATTTTAGTCATAGTAAAATTTTAATTGAGAAATTACAGTATAAAAAGATAAATAGCCAAGGATCTGACCTCAATAATATATTTAACTTTTGTTAGAAGAGCGGTGGGGTACTTTCACTGAAATAGCGTGCTATATTGATTCTGTGAGACTTATGCATGAAGGCAAGCTGCACTACAGCACTTTTTCCCCCCCACAGCTTTTGTGGTTATTTATTTGATTTGTATGGCTGCCCATCTCACCAAAGTGACTCTGTGCAGCTCACAACAGTTAAAAACAACCCAATAAAAAGTTGCTAATATAGATTTCTCTTTTGATGTTCCTAGATCACCTGCTATGTGATAACTTCCTATAATTAACAGAGAAAACAAGTTTAGCTGGCTCACATGAACAAAACAAGCCACACATCAAATTAGAATTCTCTGCATTGTTTTTTTTCCAGTCTAATCTCTATTATGTGTATAGATAGCAAAGGAAAGTGTAATGTTGGCCAGAGCAGTGAAAGCTGTTCTAATACAGTAATGTAACAGATAAAGTGCCAACACTGTGCTACTTTTCTTTCTCAGTCTTTTTTGTTTCTGTAACATCTGGCTCGTTCTCTGAGAAATATTAAAAAGGAACAAATAAGTGAGTCTTGACAGCAGGCTAAATAAATAGTCCTCCATTTGCTAAACTTCCACATAAGTCCTGCCTCCATTTAGGTAGGCCTGATCTTTGAAACATCCCAACCAAGAGATAAATTTTTGTGGATCTGCGACAAGTATATCCTCCATTTTTCTCCCAAGTTTGGTGAATTCCTTTAGAGGGGACACAGCCTGTTTGGATTGGCAGAACTCCCTGGCACAGCTGAAGGTATGAAACTGTCTCATATCCAGAGAGAGGAAAGGCCCCAGGAATGCATATGAGTTCTTGTTCTCAGCTAAGGCATTCATGCCAAGCACCAAGAATGGAGAACAGTGCTGGGGAGGGATGCGATCAGGACGCCACTGACACAGACTTTCCTTTTATATAAGATGAAACAGAACAGCTTGCCTTTTCCTAAATACTTAGTCTTCTAATGGGGGAAGTCTTACTTGGGAAAAATCATAATTTTGGTAGGAGACAGCCAGATCTCTGATTTATACATTCCTTTTTAGATTTATATTGATCTTTCAAACCTGATCTCTCCCCTCTGGTTCTTCTTGATTTCAAGCAACTTTCCCTGTGCTTTTTCTTGAGAATGTTTGTGCTTGCTTTTTAACTTTTCATTTGGATATAAGTACTAAAGAAGCTATTCTTCTATCTGTGCCCTATAATCATTGTGTATTATGCATGGCACATGCAGATGTTTGCTCCAAACCATACTCCAGAATGTTCACTCAGGATCACACTCCAGAATGTTGATTTGCACATCACTTTAACACTCTTCCTTTTTCAAAAGTGAGGAAAGTATACCTGTAACTAATGTTCCATCAATAGAGACTGACTGATTGACTGATTGTGTGCCACTGAATCATTTTATACTCAGAGCAACCAGATAGTTTTCTTCAGGTCTCCCAATGCTGCTCTCATTTTCACTGTAACTGTGCCCATCCACTTTGGTTCTTCTCTTTTCTTCCATCTTTGTCGGCATTAGAACTTTCTTCAGAGAGTTTGTATACGTGTCTGAAGCAGGATAATTTGAGTCTTGTTGTTTGAATTGATTTGTTCAATGATTCATTGGTTTGTTTTCTTATCCATGTTATTCTCTAGAGTCTTCTCCAACATCAAATTTCAAAGGCATCAGTGCTCTTCCTATCCTGCTTTTCTAAAATCCAACTGAGTCTCAGAGAATACCATTGTTTGACCGATTCTGATCTTTATATGTATAGATACTCCATGGCATTTGAACATCTTTTCTAAGGCTTTTGTGCCTGCTGTACCACAAAAAGGTGGTAGTTGTGGCAAATTTCTTGACTGCTTGTTCTTTTACTTTTGGCAGAAGCTATCCACCATTATATCTTTTACACAGAGAGATCACTATGTGCCACGTGGGATTCCATGACTATGTTGTAAGAAATCCTCCAGGCCTGGTGGGTATCTTGGATGGCCAGGTCTTGCTTTACAGAGGACAATCCTCTGTCTGAAAACATGCAAATCCAGTTTAAAAATAATGAATTATAAGAAGGAAGACCAAGAAGCTGGAAGACCCGGATAAGTAACTGAGCAGGCAGACAAATTAAACAATGGCTATAGTCATCACACTATGTTGATAAATTTATTTAAACATATAGAATATATAATGGTATAGCCACCATTATATTCTGTAATGAACATTCGAGGAACATGAGACATAGGAAATGCATTTCAGAATGTCAGTAATAATTAGCAATCTACCTTTGAGGGTATATTATTCACCATTATTAATACTCTGACACCTGAACTGCTGCTCAAAACCTCAAGAGCTCTAAAGAACAAAACAAGAGTTCTACAACATCACATAGGATCCAGCAGTGCACTTTTGCAGTTTCATGTTGCTCCACTGCTGCTTCTAGAGCATGGCCCTCCTAACTGGCGATTTGGAGAACTTGTGTAGCCAGGATGGGAGCAGAAGAAAATGGCAAAGGCGAGGCAGTTGTGTTTTTGTTGGAGGCAGTTTCAAATTATTCCTTAGGCATGAAAGTGGTTAGCTGGCCAGTCTTGGATTAGTCTCCAGATCTGCAAATCTTCTGAATTCTTAGAGTGATTTAGATAAGAGATAAGATAACCCTTATTGTCATTTATATATATCTTTTAGCAGAGGTTATCTAGGACTGAATCTGATGTCACACTAACCTCTCTATCTGCTTCTAAGCTGTATTCAGCTTTCAATTTCACATGCAAAAGGAAGGAATTTAAGGAGCTTTCCTTTCTCTCCCTGTAATCGAGAAAACCAATGTGGATTTTTCAAAGGTCCCTAGGTTTTGCTGTGTGAAGGTTGACTAAACTCTTGCCCCTTAATATTACAGGTTCTCTTCCAAGCACCAAAACACCCAGTTTTGATGGGAAGATTTCACTACAAATTTAACTTGGGTCAAAGAGCACCAGCCACAGCTATGCATATCAAACAAAAAATGTAAATTGGAAGCATTTCAATTCATCACAGCTTCTTTTAAGAGTATTTCTATCTTATTTTAATCACTCCCTGAAAATCTATAGTATAGTATAAACTACACTATACTACACTAAACTTTAAGCAGAGTATAGAAAAAAATAAGCAGAGTTGAACATGATTAGTAGTTAGGTGGCGTATACTATGGCTGCCATCTAGGCTACTTATTTTTTTTTTTTTTTAAAAAAACGTATTGAACAATTTCTGTATTGTTCCCAAGAAAATATCCAGAGGCAATCTCAACATAAAGAAGATTTTATCCATTTAGGAACTGCTGCTGTTGACTAATCATGGGTCTGGTTGGCTTCTATGACTTTGGAAAAAGATGTGTAGAAGATTATTCTGTTCATACTATAATACTTAAATCTTCACTGAAGTGTTTTGGGCTTTCAACATTTGATCTTTTTTTGTGCGTTTTGATTTCAATAAAGATTTCTCCAAAGACTGCTGATTCCTTATTGAAGATGGAGCTATTTAGGCATTAGGGTTCATATCCTAAGAATAGGGTGTAAATAACTGAGAGCAGCAAGAAAATATTGTAATGTGGAATATTATTAATAAGGATATGTGCCTGTCAGTCAGGCTCTAGTTCTTATTTTCATCTTCATGGTTAGCCAGTCCTGACCCAATTAATTTCTCACCCCATTTCTTAAAATTATGACCTACTATTATTATAGTACTTTTGCAAATATTCATTTTTTCATCCCCATTTTGGTATGAATGTTTTCTAAATTATGCTGTGTGGAACACAAATGTACCTTAAATAATTTCACAATATTCTGCAAGCTCTCTGCCACCAAGGTTTTCCTCTTGTATCCCCAACTGAATAAAGTCACAGGCTAAATCTGTATTCAGTACCCACAACCAAATGGTTGGATATGTTTTTTAAAAATTCATATTCCCAGATGTGCTCTGGCTAGGGGTGGCTAAAAGAATCATATTGAAAAATTAGAAATGTGATACTATTCCGGATGTCAAGGAATGGTTGTCACTATGTGATTTGTTTTGGATTTTCTACTAATCAAAGTATACAGCAGTACATGTGATTATGACAGAAACACTGAGACACTTTATAACAATATTTTAACTGATTTTTTTTTCAGTTTTTTTTTCAATATTTACAAAATACAGACTAACAGACTTGGAAGGGACCTTGGAGGTCCGACTCCCTGCTCAAGCAGGAGACCCTATACCATTCTGGACAATGGCTGTCCAATCTCTTCTTAAAAAACACTCATGATGGAGCACCCATAGTTTCTAAAGGCAAAGCGTTCCACTGAATAATTGTTCTCATTGACAGGAAATTTCTCCTTAGTTCTAGGTACTATTTCTCCTTGATTAGTTTCTGTCTGTTACTTCTTGTCCTGCCCACAGGTGCTTTAGAGCAGTGGTTCTTAACCTGGGCGATATCGCCCCCCAGGGGGCGATTTCATTTTTCAGGGGGGCGATGGAATGAAAAGGGGCGACATGGGGGCGAAGGAATGAAAAGGGGGCGATATGGGGGCGATGGAGCAAGAAGTTTTGGGGACATTTTTGAGCCTGCCCCTGCAGCTCCGAGCCTCCTCCGCCATTTGGAGAGAGGGGGGGGCACTTGTGCTTCTCTCTCTCTCTCTCTCTCTCTCTCTCTCTCTCTGATGCAGATTTGCCCCCTCACAGGGCTCCTGGTTGGCCCTGAGCCCGGGTGCCCCGCCTTCTGGGACAAGCGCAGCCAGGAAGTCCATTTCCCTGGCTGGCCCCATACCAGGTACACATGGCCGGGGAACTGCGCAGGGGATCCCCAGGATCCCCGCTGGGAGCAGCCCACCAGAGCCTCAGCCTAGCGGGCCAGCCTTCCTGCAAGCTGCGGCCCTGAGGGAGAGCTGCCCCTGTGATCCCCAGCCATGGGACTGTTGGCCCAGGTGGCCAGGAAGGTGCACCAGAGCCCTGGCTGCTTTGAGAGGTGAGTAGAAGATGGGGGGGGAGAGAAAGGGAGGGGGAGGCATTTTCCAACCAGACCCACGGGAGCGCCTCCTCCTGGGGTCTGGCGCCGGCTTCCTTGCCCTCCTCCTCCTCCTCCCCTTATTCCTCCTGTTGCCCCCCGGGCGGCAGTCCTGGCTGGGATGGTGGCCGGCTTCCTGGGCGATGCTGGTGGGTCGCGGATGGCCAGGAGCGTCGTGCATTGCGGAGCGGCCCCAGCTCCTCCAGCAGCTGATGGGGGTGTTCTGCAGATGCCCTGCGAGTTAAGCCGGGGACGCTGGTGGCGCAAGGGGAGGCTTGGTGATGCAGCCGATGGGTGGGGCATTCTGCAGATGCCCCGTGGCCCCGACTTGAGCTCAGGGATGCCAGCGGTACATGGGACGGCCTGCCAACATGACTGTGAGCCGGGGCATCCCTGCAGGCCCGGCGGGCAGCAAAGCTGGGTGCCTCCAGCAGCGACGGGGTCTTCTGCTGCCTCCTGCCCCCCTCCCCGCCCCTTTGGTGCCCTTTGCCTTTCATTCTCTCTCTCTCTCTCTTTTTCTCCTCACCTGGAGAAAAAAGGGGGAGGGAGGGAGAGGAAAGAGAGAAAGAGAGAGGGAGAGGGGAAAGAGAAAAAGAGAGAAAGAGAGGAAAGAGAGAGAGGAAGTGCAAGTGCCTCTCTCCCCCCTCTCCTCACTTGAAGAAAGAAGGGGGGGAGGGAGAGGAAAGAGAGAAAGAGAGAGGGAGAGAGGAAAGAGAAAAAGAAAGAGAAAGAGAGGAAAGAAAGAGGACGCGCAAGTGCCTCTCTCTCCCCCCTCTCTCTCCTCAACTGGAGAAAGAAGGGGGAGGGAGGGAGAGGAAAGAGAGAGGGAGAGGGGAAAGAGAAAAAGAGAGAGAAAGAGAAGAAAGAGAGAGGAAGTGCAAGTGCCTCTCTCTCCCCCCCTCTCCTCACCTGGAGAAAGAAGGGGGAGGGAGGGAGAGGAAAGAGAGAAAGAGAGAGGGAGAGAGCAAAGAGAAAAAGAGAGAGAGAAAGAGAGGAAAGAGAGAGAAAGCGCAAGTGCCTCTCTCTCCCCCTTTCTCTCCTCACCTGGAGAAAGAAGGGGGAGGGAGGGAGAGGAAAGAGAGAGGGAGAGGGGAAAGAGAAAAAGAGAAAGAGAGAGAGGAAGCGCAAGTGCCTCTTTCTCCCCCCCCCCTCTCTCTCACACACACACACTGAGTGGGGGAAGAGGACTGGCAGACCGAGGGCAGAAAGAGGGAGAGAGGGAGGGAGGGAGAGAGAGGGAGGGGGGGAGAGAGAGAGACCCTTTTGACATTTAAAATGAAGATAACACTGAAGATATATATATATATAATAAAGGTAAAAAAGGATATATGCAGTGTTATCTTCATTTTAGATGTCAAAAGGGTTTTGCGGCTCCCGGTGTTTTGTTTTCAATGGGAAACGGGTCCAAGTGGCTTTTGAGTGTTTTGGGTTGCTTACCCCTGCTCTACCCATACAGTGGCTCACCATTGGCCAGAATGGGCAGTGATGGAGGGGGGAGTGCTTCTTTCGAAACATCGCATGCTGTTTTGTGTGTCTCTTTATTTTGTACTTTTTTAGCATGCACTCCAGTTTGATATTATATTTTCTTTGTGACTTTTTAATCCTTTTTACAGTGTGCGTGACTATATATACTTTCCTCGAATCTTAATTTAGTTTCAGAGTTTTCGTCTTGAAATTCTTGGTTCCTGCATTGCGGTTTGTTCTTATGCCCTTTTTATATTTCTTTTTGCATCTTAAATTTCACTTGTAATTCAATCATTAAATGTTACTATTTTTCTTTTCGGGCATTTCACTTTCTTGCAGTTGAATTTTGTTTTCAATGGTCATTACATTTAAGTGTCTTGAATAAATAAGATAATAATGAAATACATGTATCACGAAGTTTGGGAATAAAGTGACGGGTGGCACCAAAATTTTTCACACAGTTGAGATACGGGAAAAAGACTGGAAATAAATTATTTGCATCATATGTCCTGATGACAATTTTAAAGAAAACAAAAAAAGTCTTTGCATAAATTGAAGAATTATTTCCTATGTTGTGATTGAGAGGTTATGTTGGGGGAGGGGGGCGATGACAACTTCCTCCTTGGCTCAAGGGGGTGATTCATTCAAAAAGGTTAAGAACCACTGCTTTAGAGAATAGGTTGACCCCCCCTCTTCTTTGTGACCACCCCTTAGATCTGGGGTGTCAAACTGCTGGCCCGTGGGCCAGATGCGTCATGATGAAACCACGCCTACCCCATTGCCGGCAATGGGGAAAAAGTTCCAATACGTCGTGCGACGTCACGTGATGTCGCGAGTTTGACATGTCTGCCTTAGATATTAGAAGACTGCTATCATGTCACCTCTAGTCCTTCTCTTCGTTAGACATACCCAGTTCCTGCAACTGTTCAGTGTATTTTTTAGCCTCCAGTCTCCTAATCCTAATCATCTTTGTTGCTCTTCTCTGCACCTTCTAGAATTTCAATATCTTTTTTGTATTGTGGTGACCAAAATGTATGTAGTATTCCAAGTGCAACCTTACCAGTGCAGTATAAATCAGTACTAACACTTCACATGTTCTTAGTACTATCCCTCTGTTGGTGCAACCTAGGACCACATTGGCTACTGTAATGTCACATTCATTTGCCAGTATATGAGGAAATCTTGTTGGCATCTAAAGAACAAATAAAGGTCTTGAAGAGCCCATTTAACCAGAGAAAAAGCCTGCAGCGGATCTTTCCCCCCATGCAACTCAAAGCAAAACTCTCCAGCCTTTGCAACAGCTTGCGAAAAACCCTGGATGAGAGCTTTCTAAAAAAAATGTCAGAGGTTCAAGCATGGCAATAGGTTTTTTCCACTTGCCTCCCTAATGACAAATGCCGTTTCCATTAAACCAGAGTTTTACCAGTGAACAAATCATACTGTTAGCCTGTTGGCCAAGTCCAGATTGTCCAACTCCTTAATCAGATTACACCTGACAGGAACACTTGCCTTTGTTTGCTAATGCATATATGCTGGTTTTGGCTTTTTAAATACCCGGCAGCTGCAGGAATTCACAATCTGAACCAAAATTGGACATGTGGAAGCACTCTAATCAAGTTCCTCTCCCAGCCGAATGAGAAGTTGCAGTAATAAACATTTGTGTGAAAAATAAACAGGAGTCAGGAAAAAAGAAAAACAATCTCTTTTTTACTGGTTAAAATCTGATGCGGATCAACTTCCAGCAGATACTTGAAAGTTCCTTAAAGGGTGTGGGAGAAACTACATCTCTTGTAGTTTGATTTTTACAGGCTTGCTATATTGCTCTTTGCAAGACATGGTGATGAGGCAGAAACAAAAACAATTAGTGTTGCTCTACTCTTATCCAGGGCTGGCTTTAGCCAAGGCTAAGTAGGCATTGGCCTAGGGCACCAAAGCTTAGGAGGCACCAAGGCTGCCTCTCCTTCCAAGTCATTAAAAATGCAAACCTCCACACTGGTGAGAGGTGGCATCATCGGTATAGCCTGGGGGTATCATCCACCCTTGAACCAACACTGCTTCTATCCAGTGCTAGTTCAGTTTGTGGACAGGAGATGTCACACTCAAATGCTTCTTTTTGTCTTTGATGTCCTTGTTTTTTTAAGAAAAGACTTTGTTTGGATTGGGGGAAGGAACAATCTCAATCTGTTCTCTTCTGTCTTAGGTAAGAAGCCTTGTTTATTTGTTTTATCATAACAGAATGTTCAGAAGTGTAAAATGGCAGAGTTCATTCTCTCACCTCAGTTCAAGGGATATGTAGTCCAGGCTCCATTCCAATTTTCTCTATCTCTTTGCATAAATGAAGGATTGCCATTTTTTCTATTATGACTGACTTGTATTGTCATGTGTTTAAATTTGAAAACATTCAATTTCTGCAAAGTATGTACATGGTAGAAGGAGAGAGGGTCCAAGGAGATCAAACTAAATAAAAAAATCAAAGGATATACATTGACAGATGACAATCAGGAATAGATTTGTGAAACATCATGCAATTATGTCAGTGAAATAAACTATATTATAAATCCACCTTGGAGTAAATTTAGGGGATTTCCTTCCCATCAAGTTGTGGGGAGATTAATATTTGCAGGAATAAGATATCTTTAGTGTATCTCTTTCCCTCAAAATAATCTTGTTCACTTTTATAAATGCACAAGGTAATAGAGCTCTTGGCATTTCCTTCCTTTCTGTTATGGGAAGAATAGCCAATGTCCTCAGAAGTACAATTCTGAAACTGGGTGTGTTCAGATGGTTGAAGTGTGACAGAAGAAAAGCAGCCTTATCAGAGGCCTCCACAGGGCTCTAAGTGTGGAAGATATTCTTCATGAAAATATGAAGGAATTTTTTTGAATGACTTAATGTAAGTGAGTAATTCCATTTCCCCACATGCAAAAACAAGCTAGTTACTTTTTTCCAGATTTTAAAAATGAAAAATGTGAACAAAAAAGTCTAGCATGGAAATCAGCCCATCAAAGAGGCAGTAAGTTGGATCTGATTTACTTGAATCCCTGTGTCACTTATCAAAAAAATGTAAAATTATTATGTGTAAGTAACTGCCCTTGCCAGGGAAAAAAGAATCATAGCTCACAGTAGGATTTAGCAAATGTGCAGGAAAAAACTATTCCCCTACAGAGAATATTGCAATCTCATCTGAACTGTAGGATAGCTGGTATACTGTGAAAACTATGGACCAAGTCAAGCTGTGAGGGATCTTTGAAGCTAAACTCTCTGAGGTTTTCCATGTACTGTATCCTCTGAACCGGTCTCCACGCCTCCTGGTTGCTCGGCCGCACTCCGCCTCCGGCTGCGCTCCGCAGCGTGCAGGAGCCTCCCCTGCACCACCCGGCCAGCCTCCCTCACCATCGGAGGCCGCCTTGGCCCTCTGGCACCCAGCGTGGCCATGGGGCTGCCAGGCAGGAGCGGCTCCTTCCCAGCTCGCTGGGCTCCAGGCCTCAGAAGCGGCCAGGGGGCAGGGAAGAGGGCGAGGTGGCGGCGATGCCCGCATGTGCGTTGGAGAAGGAAGGAGATTGAAGGGGGGAAGCGCTGCCAAGGACACCCAAGCAGCTCTGCACAATTGTCCGGGCCGGGAGGGGAGAAGCCTTCTGAGCGGGAGCTGGCGCTTTGGCCACGCCCCTCTCGTGTGCGATGGGCTGCGCGGTGTGGAAAGCAGCTTCCGCAACCCAGCTGCTGCGATGGTACTCAGGAGGCTGGAGGGGTGGGTAGGTCCTGGGGGGGTGGCTGGGAGAGGGCAAGAGGTGCCGGGATGAGGATGGGGGGCTCCAGGTTGGCAGGTGTGAGAGGGCAGCTGATGGCTCTGAGGCGTGCGGATCTTCCGCGCAGCTTCCGAGGCCCGAGATGTGCCGCCGCTTGGCTCTCCACCAGACTCTCCGCCAGAGCCTTCCCCCCCTCCCCGGACAATTGTGCAGAGCTGCTTGGGTGTCCTTGGCAGCGCTTCCCCCCTTCAATCTCCTTCCTTCTCCATCTCCTTCCTTTCCCCTTCAATCTTCCTTCCTTCCATCCAACTCCATCCTTTCCCCTTCAATCTCCCTCTCCTTCCTTCCTTCCTTCCTTCCTTCCTTCCTTCCTTCCTTCCTTCCTTCCTTCCTTCCTTCCTTCCTTCCTTCCCCTTCCCTCCCTCCCAACATTTTTGAGCAAGGAAGAGCAAGCTTCTCCAGCGAGCATTGCTATATTGTTTATGTGATTAATCACTATGCTTTAATTATGCTCAATTCGTAACAATGAAAATACACCCTGCATATCAGATATTTACATTACGATTCATAACAGTAGCAAAATTACAGTTATGAAGTAGCAACTGTTTTAAAGGGTTGCGGCATTAGGAAGGTTGAGAACCACTGCTCTAGCTCCTTCAGCTGCTGCATTTTGCTTTGAGTCCGTGTGTGTGTTCTGGTATTGACAAAGAGGAAGAGAGAGGATTTTGAAATAATATGGAACCTAAGAGAAGATGATGAGGATGCCAGGCCAGAAGCTCAAAAAACTCTTGCCACTCATTTTAATAAGTGGAGTCCTAACAAACTAAAAAAAGAAATAACAAATCAAGTTTTCAGTTTTTCTTATTGGCTTTGTGTCTGTGGAGATTCTCAGTCATCTAGTTCATGGCTTTGTGGTTTTTCATTTAGCCACAACATCTAGCTAACCTTGCTGATATTACAAAGCTAAACAAGGCCGGTTCTGATTAGTATTTGGATGAGAGATCAAGTGGGAATACTCAGGCAGTTCCCTAAACTGAGAAAAACATCTGAGAAGCAAACAGTAGCAAGCAGACCACTTCCGTAAAACTGCCAAGAAAACTGCAGGATTGCAATCAGCAGGATTCAAAGTTGATTCAAGTGAACCTTTGACTTTTTAAAGCTAAACAAGTTAATACTTTTCTCTGTTTGCCTCCATGTCCACCCAAAACATTTTGTCCCAGTGGCAGACTGCTTATAAAAGATACAGGAATAATGCCAGCAGCCAGTGTTTCTCAAAACAAGAAATTGGGAGTAGGATTAGAGAGTGGGTGAGTTTAATGCTACATATTGATATGAACAACCAACAAGTTCTTTGGCAAAACTCTTTTAATAATCTAATTGCCGAACACACCTACAGGCATTTTCTTTGCTTCAAGTGATATTTCTTTTGTTCCATACTCCCACCTGCACTGTTGTTTCAGACCTTAGACGTTTTAGCTCAAGCATGTTTCTCTTCCATGAGCCCTTCATAGGAGCCTCATTTTGAAAGAAGGAAGAGATTTTTGGGGGGGGGGGTGACGTATGCCTACCATCATCCTGGAGCAGGAACATTTTTGCTCCAGCATCTTTCCTGAGAAGTTTATTTTTTAGCAACAATGAGCAGAAACATAGTCTATGAAGATGCCTAATCTTAATTATTCCATCACCTGTCATATTTTTCTGGCAGAATTTTTTCACAAGGCTGAAATACTGTTTTGGATTTATTTTTATTTTTTTGACAAGATCACAAACTCTTCAGAGCTGTCTCCTGTCACTTGAGCAATCTGTTCACAATCAACCAGTCAAACTAGGGCTGTAGCTGCTTTGGGGGGCTGCAAACGCCTTAGAAGGAAGACCAGGATTTGGCTTGCAGGTACATTTCCAAATAAAGTGGCGGACTAGGGCCAAGATTGCTTTTCCCAGTGGCATGATAATAATAATAATAATAATAATAATAATAATAATAATAATAATAATAATAAAAACACTGGGGATATTAGTCCCACATCTGATTAAATTTTTATGATGTTTGACTGATGAAACTGTAGATTTTCAAGGATCATATAAGCTATATAAAAGTCTATACAGAATTTAACTACTATCAGAGTTTCAGTTTGGCAGCAAAAATGGTATTTTTTGATAGCATAATCTTCTATTTGCAGGGTTTTTTGCCACAGTAATAGCACGATGGCTGCACTAAACCTTCACAATGATAAATATGGCCATCTTGTTTTTCAAACACCGTTCCTTGAAAAATCAGCAAAAAGAATGTCAATGCAATCCATTATGGGGAAAAATCTTAAATGTACTGCAGCAATCTGTATTTTTAAATAAGGAAAATTATTCAAATCATGAATAATTAGGGTGATCTTGGAGGCTGAACACATTATTTTAAGACCAATTTAGACAAAATAAGCAGAATGATGGAATAAAATCTACCAGTGCTAGTTGCCATTTTAGTCAGAAAGGCTATAAGAAATTCTGCCTTCACAGTTTATTTCCTGCTTTTCTTTGAAACAGCCACTATCTGGAGCAATAAAGAGAAATGTTTATGGAAAACATATCTCCCACGTCCTTTTGTCCTGGAAGACACCCTTACTGACATCCGGAGTAGGATATGAAACAAGAATCTTAGCTAAGATAATAATATTGAACTATGAGTTCAGTAAAACTAGCAATACATGTATATTGTCTATAAACCAACAACATTGGAAACTTTTTCCTAATGTAGTCCCAGACAGATTATTGTACTAAATTATTAAAATCAGCTAATACAGAAATATTCTTAGGATCATTATATGGGATTAGTGTATATTTAGAAACACAAATTTGGAAGACTGACTATCCACGTGGAATGACCTAGAACAGGGGTAGGCAACCTTGGCTCTTTTATGACTCGTGGACTTCAACTCCCAGAATTCCTGAGCCAGCATTCTGGGAGTTGAAGTCCATGAGTCATAAAAGAGCCAAGGTTGCCTACCCCTGACCTAGAACTTTCACACATGCTATTTCCTATGATTAAAATAGAAGATTTCCATTGCCACAGGGATTTGCCAACATAGTTTCCACACGCATACATGTTGGCTAGGAATTCACTCAGTGCTGAAATATGTGGCCAGTTATTATTTTTTTAGTGATATGAGAAAGAGTGAGGGAGAGAGGAAAGGAAAGAGGGGAGAGAGATTGAGAGAGAGATAGAGAAGGTAAGGTATTATAAAAGTAGTGTTGTAAAATAAGACAAGATCTTATTCCGTGTCTATTTGCCCTTCCTTTTTTTTCAAATCAGTAAAAGAATGTTTGCTCCCCAATATACAAACTTCAAACCCAATGCAAAATGGAGTATTTTTTTAAAGCCAGGATGAGAGATATCTTTTGTTTTATTAAATCTCCGTCCTTCACAAAGCATTGTTTCCAATGTAAAGTTCAACCTATACAATAAACTGAACTTTACTTTGACAAAGAGTAGTTTTAAAATTTTCAATTAGTCTTTCCTCATACACGTACCCATCGTAATCATTAACTCTAGCTTTTAATTTTTACAGTGCATAAATAACTGTAGTTAATATATGGTGGTGGTGAGATTTGAGAGAGAGAAAATGTCTCATCTTTTGACTTTGTCAGCAGTAATTTTTAAACTTTGGATTGGATCGAAGATTTCATTTCACTTAAGAATGAAACAACAGAAATCCTCAGAGCTACAATTCATGACTAAATCAGTATCCCGATCAGCTCTATTTATATCATCCAAGTCTGGCAAGTGTGTGCAACACTTAACTGTTGCCTAGAAGAAAACCCCGTAAGAATTCTGGCAGATTCTTGCCTGGGAATTAGGGAAGATCCCATGATGTTGGAGGTTCAAAGCTTTGAAAGCTACTAAGGCACAGCTGGCTTCCATATAGCAAGGAAAACCTTTTTCCAGCTCTTATCGCTCATGGCTGTAGATCAGCGGTTCTCAACCTGTGGGTCACGACCCCATTTGGGGTCGATCGACCATTTCACAGGGGTCGCCAAGCAAGGCTGTCTGCCATTTTTTCCCCCTTTTCCGGCGGGTGCCTTACCTCCCTTAGGCTAGGCCAGCTGGTGGCCCAGCCGGTGGTTGGCCTGCTCCGTCTCTGCCGCTTGCCAGCTACGCCTCGGCCGGCGCAGGGGGCGGCACCGCGCATGCGCGGTGCTCCCGGGCAAGGAAAGTCCTCGACTTACGACCGGCTTAGTCCTCGACTTGCAATCGGTTGGGGGTCGCGGCATTAAAAAGGTTGAAAACTACTGCTGTAGATGGTCCTGGATGAGACAGTAGAGCAGCTACTAAGGCAGTGCACCTTTCAATAAAGCTTGGAATAAATTTTTTGGGCTCCACACAGGTACAGCATCTTTGTGCTATTCCTTAAAACAGCCCATCTTTTGCCAGTCCTTGAAAAAAATTGCCAGTCCCATTAAAAATCTTTGTAATTCTTAAAGCAACTGCTACTTTTATTTCAGGCTCATGCAGATGTCTGAAAAAAAAAGACTGATGAATGAATGAGAGGTGACATGCTTGTATAAGGTCTGAAAAATTTTATTCAAATTATTTCTGGAGAGTGCAGAGCCTTAATGGCTACATTCAAGATACATTTCTTTCAATGTGCACACATGGGCTGCTTCTGAGATTGGTCTGGAAACTACAAAGCTGCAGCATCATAGCTAGAATGCTGGAGGGGAGAGATCTATTTGTAAACTTGTCTGAAAGAGAAGCACTGATTGCTGCTGCACTGCTGAGTTATATTCCAAGTGTCCATGCTGACATTTTACCGATCTAGGCTCTGAATGTATTCTCTTACATGCATTCTCTTACACATTTCTCAGTCATTAAGGTCTACTGGGGATGCCCACTGGATGACATGACATTTGCCAAGAATTCACTAGGCAACAACTTGTAAAAGGTTGCTTTCTTCACAAGCATCCAGATATGTACATTATTTCTTTCTGCAGCTAGCACAGAAATATGATCTGCAGCGGGAACTTGAATTGCGACAATGGATTGAGGAAGCAACAGGGAAGCGCATTGGAGACAACTTCATGGAATGTCTGAAAGATGGAGTCATCCTATGCGAGTAAGACAACACAGAAGGAGGGGGAAGTTTGTTTCCCAAAGACTGAGGGTGGACAAAGAAGGCTTCACAGCATTAACTGTTTTAATTCAAATTAATTTTTTAATGACTATCTTTTTCTAGATGGGCATTTTCAGATATACTGTATGGGGGAAAAGAAATATTATCTCCTTTTAAAAAAAACTCGTACATGAGGAACATTTTTATTTAGATTCACAGTTCAAGCTATGCCAAGGATTCATCATCACCAAGACAATGAATGACTTATTATAGATAATTTGATAAACCTGGATAATAAAACAAATAAAACTAAAATTACTTAAAAAGGAGATAAAGAAATCTGATGTATCCCCTGTGTTCAAAATTTTGATCCCTAAATATGTTCCCCCAATTCCAAGTAATGGAATAACTCAAGGATGCTTTAAATTTAAGACAGGGGACTGAAACATTTTTGGTGGCTTAGGTATAATGAAATGCATCAAAGATGGATTTTTTTTCCAGGTTATTTGGCAACTCTATTTATCATCTCAGCCAACTGGCAGAAAAGCAGATGTACCACTGTTTCCATTTTACTGCATTTGTTTTTATTACTATGAATATTAAACAATTTAAACATAACCAGTATTTGTACACACAGGTATAAGGCTGCAATGCCACTCTATATGTTTAAAGCAATCTCAAAATATTTGTAGTATCACTGACCCACATCCCTTAATATTTTTTTAAATTCCATTAATTTCCAACCAAGAATCATGACTGTAAATATCTCCTAAATTGCTTAATAAAGACACTACTTTTTTGGAGACCAATTAAGACGTTGGAGAATCTGCAGCTTTTAATATATTTAATTGATAGTGAATGCCTGGGATTTTAAAACTAAGATTACTGAGCTGCACTGAGTCTTTTTTGAAGATGTAAAAATGATACAGCAAATTTCTTCTGACTGACCATTTCTTGAGAATATTCCATGGGTGAGCACTCATAAGTATTTTTGTTTAGATACAACTTTTCAGAAGAAAAAAAGCATATAGGTTGCCATTTCTGAATTACGTGGTATTCTTGCATCAAAGTAAATGCACAGAAGTCCTATATTGATGCTGAAGAAATAAATACCTTGGGGTAAAACTTTCCTTTCCCCCTCTCTTTCAGACTTATCAACAAACTCCAACCTGGATCTGTAAGAAAGGTGAATGAGTCTACCCAGAACTGGCATCAGGTACCATTCTCTCTTACCTATGTCCAGATCAGTGCTACCTTTATATTATTAAGAAACTTTTACTAAGGTTCATGAAAAAGGTTGTCATTATGGCAGCAGGAAATAGCTGAGCTTTTCTCTTTAGTACACAGCTGCTTGCTGTAAATAGTAATATATTGGCAACACAAACAAAGAAATGTTTCAACTAAAATAAAAAGGTTAAAGAAGTGAACTATTAACAAATACAAGTGTATTGGACAGAAATAAATAGTGAAATTCTATTTCAAAGTGTAATGAGCAAAAACATGCAGCCAAATATTGTGGGAGAAAGACTGGCTGATGCATTTGGGAGTATGAAGATCAATGAGGAAAGGAATTCCCTTCCCTGCTTTTTTGATCCAAATACTCCCTCTCAAAAGTAGCTTTTATTGGTAGAGTTCTGCTATGCAGTACATTAGCAGCCCCCAACTGGGTACCCAGGACCGGTTCTGTGGAGAGGTATTTCTGTGGACCGGAGGGGGCATGGTTTCGCATGCTGCCTACATCCCATGGATGAGGTTTCACTTGTTTGTGCGGCCTAGTTTCTGGCATGCTGGGGCCCGGTGCCGGTCCATGGACCGGGGGTTGGGGACCACTGAAGTACATGTTGTGTGGCTATTCTGATAGTACAGAGCAATTACCAAACAGGGCAGAATAACACTCATCTTTCTATTTTCACATCTTTTTACTAACTGTCACATCTTTGCTGACTGTAAAAAGAGGAGGAAGCACTTCTGGCTCATGAATCCACTCATTATTAGAAGAGTCCTTATGCTTGCACTATTGCACTTGTGATGCATTATGTAGATGGCTACGATTTTTCCCCTTGAGTTTTGAGATAGAACTAAATCAGTCTTTCCCCCATAATGCTTTTCAGACATGCTGGAATTACAGTTCCATGCCATATTGGAGAAGGCTGCCTTAGACCTTTACATTCCACCATCTACTTATTAGGAGAAGCATTATAAAGGAAACCATTCTTGGAGAACTCTCAATGATTGTAAATGATTAGTTGACTCTCCTGTTTTGCAGCTGGAAAATATTGGCAACTTTATTAAGGCTATCACAAGATATGGAGTGAAACCCCATGACATTTTTGAAGCAAATGACCTCTTTGAAAATACAAACCATACCCAGGTCCAGTCAACTCTGATTGCTTTAGCTAGCATGGTAAGTTGTTTTTCTTCAATGTATGATAACGTGAAAGTGTTTCATAGATATCACCCCAATAATCTAATATTGGTTAACACAATCACCATATTGCAAATGTGAATGGAGGTCAAAATCACAGTGTGGCCTAAGATTTCATTCAAAATGACAGTCTAGCTTTTCACTACTAGAAGAGAATACCTGTTATACTGCCTCTGATCTACAATATCCCTTATTGATCTATAAGTCTTTTTTCAGAGGAGTTATATTGATGGGCAGGAGAAACCTCTTTTCAGTATTTTTAGTTAAATACTGGATCATAGAAGTACTAAGAGCAAGTACAGAATCCTTTCCCTTTGCACCTCCGTATATGCTCAGCCTAATTTTATACACTTATAAAGAAGGTGCTGAGATTTCAGCCTGGACATCACAGAGATGATGTCTCAAGGAAATCATTTGCAGAACTAAACGGGTTTTTGATCCAATTTGAAATCAAATAACTACGTCTGAGGCTGGGGGAAACTTCCTGTTGCTCTCAACCCCATTGCAAAACAGACCTGTCTCATTCTGGCAAATACTGGAGAGAAACACCTGAAAGGATTTCTAATTGTCACAACACAGGCAAAGACAAAAGGCAACAGGGTGAATGTCGGAGTGAAATATGCTGAAAAACAACAGCGGAAATTCCTCCCTGAAAAGCTGAAAGAAGGAAGGAACATCATAGGACTGCAGGTGTGTAGCTTCGGTCATAGCAACTGTTCCCCTAAGATACAGATATTTTGTAGCATTGTCTGTAGGGAATAATTTAGGACAGGGCTTTTCAACCTTTTCACCCATTGTACCACTTTTAGGATATGGCAACATCTGAGTACCATCAGTTGCCTAGCAAGGTATCAAAAACTTGATGACCCCCCAAAAAGGGAAAAAAGTGATAAAATAACAGGTAGTCCTTGACTTACAACAGTTCGTTTAGTGACTGTTCAAAGTTACAATGGCACTGAAAAAAGTGCCCCCCAAGCCACAGCCGAGCAAGATACCTACCTGCCTGCCCGCCCAGCGGTACTCTTGTCTGAGGTTTCCATTGTTGTGAGCATTTCTATTGAGGATTGGCAGTGGGGGTGGGGTGGGGGTGTTTGGTTTTTATTCCCCCCCATCTGCTGGGTGGTTGCCGCAGGTTTTGGTCACTTCACATGACCCTGGGACACTGTGACCATCATAAATATGCATCAGTTCCCAAGCATCTGAATGTAAATCACAAGACCCTGGAGATGCTGCAACATTCCAGATGATTGGCGCTTCTTCTGGGCTCAGCAGAAGCCTCAGGATCAGTGCTGCTTTCCAGCTGATTGGTGCTTCTTCGGGGCTCAGCAGAAGCACCAGGATCAGTGCTGAGCTCCAGCTGGAGCCTGGCATTGATCCTGGTGCTTCCATTGAGCTGACAGTCCCAAAGAAGCGCCGATCAGCTGGAGCCTGGCACTGATCCTGGCGCTTCCGCTAAGCCCTGACAGCCCTGCAGCTCCAGCCATCTCTCGCTCAGGCTTGTGCAGTGCTGCCTCTGGTTCAGCTCATTCCCCTCCCCCGCTACCACTTTTCTAGGATGGTCGTGTACCACCTGCCAGGTGCCAATGTACCACAGGTGGTACCTGTACCACTGGTTGAAAAGTGCTGATTTAGGATACCTTGCTATACCTTCAAAATTAGTTTCTTTGTCCAAATGTGTACTGTGGCCACAAGTGCTTTCATCCTTCTGTCCAAACTTCCTGAAACAGTTTGAGATTGATCTGCAACATTTCTCACCACGGTCAGCCTTGAAGTACCAAGAACTAGTCAATGCTTCCTCCAGTTAGTTAACTGCAGAGGCACAATGGTCCCAGTGTGTCTGCTATTTTTAGCTCATATGGGTCAGCCACGTGTGCATTAGGCAGTAAAAAATGCTGATGAGAATTATGAACAAAACACTGAAAATTGCAGGAAGAGTAGCAACAGAAATTCCCTTTATCCCATTTTACATTGCAGGGAAAGAAAATATGCTATTAGAAGATTTCTTCTCCAAAATAGACACATCCAGGAGACTAGATCCTAAGCATGCTTTGAGCCCACTGCTTAGGGAAAAAAAAGAAAACATACATTTTTGTCAATTTCACATGAGCTGTTTTCACCTGGGTTATTGTGTGCAGGGTATCAAAACAATTTACTGCACAGTAAATGGGAATCAGTAGATTTTTTTTTTTTTTGTTCAGTGACATGCACCAAAAATATAGGAGCAATTCCTATAAAGGTATGCCTGTAAAACTCTCAAGTCACTTCTGTTTAAGGGCTCAATGGATACCAGTGGAGAATTGAAAATGATTTTGTTTGTAGGCTCCACCACTTTGAAATACATAACATTGTAATTCATGTGCAAAATGAGTGGGGCTTGCAATATGATGCTATTTTCATCATTCTGACCCCATCTGGCTCCTACTCTAGATGTCATTATTGATGCTCTGCCAGCTGAAGCCTGCAGCTGGGAAATGGCAAAAAGTTTTGCCCACAGACTGAAAACAGACCACTCATGAACTTCTTCCAAGCTTCATCACTGGAAACATCAGTATTTTACACTGCAGCCAAGCTAGAAATTAACAGGCTCAACTGGTGATAAGGAGAGAAGCGTAGGAGATTCAATTCTTGAAAGAATTCAGAAATGGTGCAAAGACTGTGGGTGAAGTGCCCTCAGTTCCATTTTATACCTGTCTCACTAAAACTGGCATATTGTTGTCTAAAGATTATATTTGCCAATGTGATTTTTGCCAGTTTGTTCCCCAAAAAATTATCTCTAGGGATGTCATTAGTGCTTTGAAGCAAGTTTTCCTGCATTAAAATCACTGCTGAATAGCTAAAGGAAACAGAAGACATGAAAAGGACCAATTCTTCACTTGTGATTTACAGTGACACCATGTAGCTGTCTTTATGTGGAGTGTTTTATTATCGGTCGTGGCTGAGTGATGTTACATGATATAAATCACTAAGGAGAAAATGGAGAAAAGGTCTAAGTGACAGAATGAACGGGAAGCTTTTAACCTATATATAAAATAGAAACTTGGCAAAGACAGAATGATGAGTCTAATTGTCAATATTGCATTCTTCCTAGATGGGCACTAACAAGTTTGCCAGCCAGCAAGGTATGACAGCATATGGCACACGTCGACACCTTTATGATCCAAAGTTGGGTGCAGACCAACCTCTAGATCAGGCCACAATCAGTCTACAAATGGGAACTAACAAGGGGGCTAGCCAGGTAAGAAATCTGAATGGAAAAAATGGATTACTGAGTTGATTTTGATACGCTTACCTGTTCTTCCCCTCATTCTTCCACTGGAACATCAACAATTTATTGACTAGCAGAATTACCACAACTGCGTGTACTATACCAGATACACTGCTTCTATCATAGTGTAATCTCTGTGTAGAAATGAAGGATAGGTTCCTGCTTTGCAGTTTCTGTATACTTCTGTATGCTTATTCAGATAATACTAGGCTCTTCAGATTTGAAGACAAATAGGTACTTTAGGGCACATGGTTTCTATATACAGCTATTTTCAAGCTGTATGCAGCAACCATAGAGCAACTTCTGTGCAGCTGCTTTAAGAAGTTAGACAGGTGCTATGCCCATGCATGCTCCAAAGCATCTGTTTGCCTTTGACTCTGAAGCATTTCAAGTCTATGTGGCTGGAACATTCCTAAGGTTTCAGACATACACGATCGCTGTGTGAAACTAGGTAACTGTATCTAGAACACTTTTATGTAGCTTGTGTTTAGGCCTCACTAAAACACAACCCTCAAATTCTTCCAAACATAAAATTCTTGTTCCTGTTTGTACATCAATATTTAATTTGGGAGCACGTGATTCCTTGGCTTTTGGTCTCTGAAAACATGTGAACTGAGGCTGAAGGAAATTCAAGCTAAGCAAAGACCATTATCTCAAGATAAGTTTGACATAAACAAGTCATACTTTGCTCTTTCCTCTAAGAGTAGTGTAGAAATTAGGTACTCAAATCTCAAAATGTTCATTTTTAGCTCTTAAAAATCAAGATAAAGAAATGTTTGAGGTATGTTAGAAGGTCAATTACTTCATCCTGAGGTGTATTAATTAGAAAATAAATACCTTATAAGGCAAAGAGCCAAATTATTTTCCTTAGGTGGCATATTTTCTTTAACACAAAGTTTTAGTGATCATATTAAATACCAACTGGTAGGTATATGTGTATGTGTGTGCATGGGTCATTTATCAATTGTTCCAGTCCTTTCACACTTTCTCCAAGTAACTGCTTTTTACTTTTCTATTCTTCCCCTTTTTTCCTCTACTGCACCCCACCTCAGGCAGGCATGACAGCTCCTGGAACCAAGAGACAAATCTTTGAGCCCACCCTTGGCATGGAGCGCTGCGACACCCAGAATATCTCCCTGCAAATGGGCAGCAACAAAGGAGCCTCACAGCAAGGCATGACTGTGTATGGGCTGCCGCGGCAAGTCTATGACTCCAAGTATTGTCTCACGCCCACCTATCCTGTAATTGGAGAGGATGAGGACCAATATAACCACAGCCATCATAACTTCTACAACTCTGAATAGCCAGCAGGAGTTGTGGGACAGATATAGAGACACCAGCACTGCAAGGCACTTCCTAAAAGATCCATCATCATGTGATTATTTTAACCCAGGAATATAAGAAGATTCAGTTCCCTAAATTGCTAACCAACTCACTAAGGACTCCTTAATACATGCCAGAGCCAGACTTCCCCATCACTGAGCGTTAAAGCTTCACCTCGATATCTTTCACGCTTTGACTTATCAACTACTATCACTGCTTTTGAGCATGCACTAATATGGCTCAAAACTCTCAGGATGAAAGATCAAATAATAAAACCAGTAGGTTGAGAGAAGTAGAAACAAAAGGACGAGTCCTCTTAATTTGGCTTCTCAATTGACAAAAAGCCCTGGCAACTGTCAATCATTATTTCCCAGTGCCAGTTGCTGCTAATGTTTTGGATCAATGCAGAGGCAGGCAATGAAGGTACAACCTGTAAAATTGTTAGCTCCTGCACTCTATTTTGTTTTCATTAATTACACAAATTGCTTCAGGACAAGCCACATTTTTTGAACTGCTTAGATATAAAATAGCAAGTTCTCCATGTGCTAACTTTGCCAGAGGCTCCAATCACTTCTTTCCTAAAACACAAAAAGTTTGTGCAAGAGCAGTGGCAACCTGAGCCAGCCATTGACTTCTTGGAAAGCAAAAACTTGTGAAAAATGTGTATGGGTGGAGAGTGATTGCAGGAGGCTGGACACACCAGCCAGGCAACACCACCAGAGTAACATAAATATGCCTTAAGATTTGTAGATGACCAGTATGAGGTCATTTGGAAAGAATGGTGCAGAAAGGGAAATGCAAAGTTAAACCAAGCACCTCTGCAATTTTAGGCAGAAACTGTCTGGAAACTGAACAGCTAGTTGCCCAAGAATACAAACTTTTCTGCAAAACAGCTCAATGCTTTTTAATAAACCTGCTTGCATATTACATGGATAGGAATATCTTGGCAATACACAAATGTTTCTTTGTACTTGCCTTACTTATTTCTCATTAGTCAGCATGTCACTACATTACCTCTGATTTTATTTATCCCATTCATCCCCATGCACATATTTAATTTGCAGTAAATAGTAGACACTTGTGTGTTTGCATACAATCTAAGAATTTAAAGGCATCAGAAGTTAGTTAAAACTAACTGAACCTAGGTTATACCGCAATTATTTTTAAAGCATTCTTTTCCTGATTTATGTAAATAATCATGTGCCTTGTACAAAGATAGAATCATCTACCATAAAGTCAATACTGTGCAATTCAAAGGTTGAGTTATAAGCCCAACAGTATACAATTTGCACGAAAGTAGGATTTACTGGTACTTGCCTGTGCATCTAGCTGTGTTCTGCCTTTCTTCCAGGAACTCAAAGGAAGCATCCTTTCCACCAATTTCTCCCATGTTAAGATAGATTGTGAGATACCTGATCTGAGAAAAAGAAATTGTCTCAAAGTCGCCCAGAATGAACTTTTCTGGGCTACTCTACTCCAATACCTAGAACAGTGTTTCCCAAACTTGACAATTTTAAGGCATGTGAACTTCATTGCTGGCTGTGGAATTCTGGGAGTTGAAGTCCACATGCCTTAAAATTGTCAAGTTTGGGAAACACTGACCTAGAATATAACATCACACTAAATCTCACTTTTTGCTGCCCATGAATCTGTAATTTATGCATATTAAAACATTTTTTCTTTTAACTGATCACAATTTTACTCAATTATCATCTAATCCCTGCACTTGTAGTTCAGGATTGGTATGCCTGTCATCTATATGTATATTTAGTTGAGGAATGGCTGGCTTCACTATTTTTTTCTAATGCCATGTTGTCTGGTAATTATCTAGAACTAGAGGAATATTTGCTCATTTTCCAAATTAACATTTGGAAAACTGGCATAAATATATACTACTGAAAAGCTAATAGGAGTCAATGAAAGCACTTGCCCTTTATCTTCCTAAAAATCCACATCCTTCCTACAGTTGCAGGTGTTCTGCATGCTGAACAGCTAAAGGCACACTTCCCTTAAAACAAAAACCTATAAAAAGGTATGTTTCATTGTAATGTTCTGCTAAAATTTACTTCATTTCACTGTGGCACAATAAAAAGAAGAGAAAAGGTGGCTTTTAAAATATTATTTTAAATGCTATTTAACACATATTCTGATATGTCTGTTTAAAAACAAAACAAAATGAAGATGTCACCATAACCCTTCCTATTACAACCTGTCAGATCATTTACTTTAGTGGTTCTCCACAATCTCCAAGGCCTTTTGTAACCTTTGAATCTAAGATATTGCAAGAGAAGACAACCACACAAAATTTAATTATTCTGTGAAATCTCTATCAGCTAAGCTATTTGTTTCTCCAAATGTTTGAATTTTTATATAAGCATCTCTAATGGAAGCAGTCAGCACTGCAGAATGTGCTAAAGGCAAAACCCATTAGATTTGTTACTCTTAGTATGAGATGTGAAACTACATGATCATGAATACACTCTAAATTGCAGTATAATCAACAGCATGAAAAAGCCTTTCAGAAAATGAGTTATCATTAAAAGTTTTTGCTCCTCTTGAAACTAAACATAAAATTCAACATAGAGGGCAGTCTCTGGTCACTTGAATATTTCTGCAGGAACAAACTTTCAAAATACTGAAGGTCTGTATGCAAGATTGGGAAATTTAATGTATTTGTATCTGTATATCTATCTGGAAAGTAACAGTAGCAACCATCACTGTATTGTTGCCAAAATCATTACTGATGTATGCATATAGACACCATGAGCTAATTTTGCATATTTGGAATAATTGAGAATATTCTAATGAAACACAGGCTTAAAAGTGAAATAATATTTCAGTTTCTAACACTTTGTCGTAGCAAATCTGCTCAGTGACTTTTCAAATAATAAATTATACCCAAATCAGCTGATTTTCATATAAACCGATGGACAGAATTGCAAATAAAAGCCTATTTAGTATGCCCCATCATTGCTGATGTTCAATTCAAGGCAATTCCAAAGAGATAATCCCTAAGTACACATTTCACAATATAACATATCCAGACTAGACTCATACAGAAGTCCAAACAGCTGAATTAACAATTGTGAGCCATGGAGAGTCATTTGCTGAGATGAGCAGCTATAGAAATCAAATAAATAAATAAAACAATGAAACACTTGTCTCACTAGGTGAAGTAGTTTCAGTTTTGCCATCACGCAAGGATTGCCATTTTACTAACCAGAAAAAAATTAAGTAACTTTATCAAAGGGGAGGATTCTACTGTCAAAACTCCAGGGTGAAGCAAAAACTGTCAAGTATGTTGTTAATCCAGGTAGGAATAAAAGCACACAGTAGATGACACCTCCTTGCTTTGGTTGTGCTTCCAGTATCTGACTTACATAACTATTCGGTTAGGGTGGTGATATCATTAGCTTCTTAACAAGCTGCTGATTCATTTCCAAAATGATTTAGAATCCTGGAGCAGAGACCCACTGGAAAAGTTGAATACATTCACATGACAGCTTATAATAAGAAGATAACAGCTTATTATTTAAAAGGTTTAACACTAACAATCACTTAGCTCCATTCTATGCATCCTGAATTTCCAGTTAATATAAGCCCAAAGATTTATACAGACACTGGGAAAAAGTGACCTCTTGGCTGTCCTCAGAATACTTTCTGAAGTATCAATAACTGCCCTGAAGATTAGGCAACTGCATTTTCTCTCAGAATAAACAAGCCCAATCAGCTGATTTGCCACGAACACACCATTCTATGATCCCAGATTCTTAGATTACTTAGTTGTTCTGATAGCTGGAATCTTCATGACTACTGTATATTTTTCCTGAAAACAATATGGAAGTGGTTTGCTACTAACTTCCTTGAAGTAGAAAAAAGAGTTTAGACTTGCCAGTTTTCTGATTTGGAAAAGCAAGTTAATAAGGATGTTAGCTGCATATATCTTCTCTCTGTTCCAGATCTGCTTTTGTGCTATGGGGCAATTCCTCCTTATCATGAGACTTTCCTCCCCCAAAATGGGACTTGCCTATCCTCCCAGGAAATGCTTTCTTCAAATCTGAATGACCCCCTACCAAGAAAAGAGATTTTACTGGTTGGTTATTTAATTGACTTATTGCCTTTCTACTTACTCAGGACAGCTATGAAAAATGAAATATAAAAAATTAAAATCATACATATTATTTAAATGATGGGATTGGGAGGCAATTTGACAATCAGAAAGCAAGATAAACTCACTACATTACAAGTCATGGAAGACAAGGGATGGAATTCATGATTGGGCTATAGCAGGGGTGTCAAACTGCCGGCCCGCGGGCCAGATGTGTCACAACGAAACCGTGCCCACCCCATTGCTGGCAATGGGGGGAAAGCTCCAATATGTCGCGCAACATCACGTGACATCACAAGTTTGACATGTCTGGGCTATAGTAATGGAAGGATATAATTCGTTCAAAAGAGACTCAGCCCGCTTGGGGTTTGCAAAAAAGCACCTAAAGGACTCTCAGAGTGTGAGGAATAAAATTCTCTGGTCTGATGAAGCCAAGATTGAGTTGTTTTGCCTCAATTCTAAATGTTGTCTGGAGGGAACCAGGCACTACTCATCACCTGCCCAATATCATCCCAACAGTGAAGCATGGTGGTGGCAGCATCATGTTGTGGGGGTGTTTTTCAGCAGCAGGGACTGGGAGACTGGTCAGGGTTGAGGGAAAGCTGAATGGAACAAAGTACAAGGATATCCTGCACAGTGCTCAGGATCTCAGACTGGGCCGAAGGTTCACTTTCCAATATGACAACAATCCTAAGCACACAGCCAAGACAACACAGGAGTGGCTTAGGAACAACCCTGTGAATGTCCTAGAGTGGCCCAGACAGAGCCCTGACCTGAACCCTATTGAACATCTCTGGAGGGACTTCAAAATAGCTGTCCAGTGACAGTCACCATTCAATCTGGCTAAGCCTGAGAGGATTTGCAAGGAAGAATGGCAGAAAATCCCCCAATCCAGTTTGTTGCATCATTCCCCAAAAAATTCAAGGGTGTAATTGCTGCCAAAGGTGCTTCAACAAAGTACTGAGTGGTCTGAATACTTATTCTAATGTGATAAATTTCAGTTTTTTATTTTTAATAAATTTACATACATTTCTACAATTCTGTTTTTACTTTGTCATTATGGGGTACTGAGTATAGATTAATGAAGAAAAAAATGAATTTCAACAACTGTAAAATCAGGCTGCAACATAACAAAACTGACAAAAGTGAAGGGGGTCTGAATACATTCTGAATGCACTGTATACCAGATTCACACTCAAGCCACTACCTACCCTCCTATATGCATGGACATATTCATTCTAAAGTCATAAAAAGATTTGTTACTGGGATTCACGTATTAGGAAAAAAAGCAATTGAAAGAAATAATACATAGTATTATGCTAAAAGTAAAATGGTCAAATGTCCTTACCAAAGGAATTATAATATACTGGTAAAATTTCCCTATGTATATTGCACCAAAATGTTTTTAAGACGACGGCACCATTTCTCAGTCAGTCATGCAGGTTTGCTTCTTTGAATTATACTTTATTACATAACACAGTTCTCAAAATCCCATACCCAGTGTCACAGAAGAGTCCTGCGCACAATGTTTTCTGAAACAGAGGCAACACACTGCCATTCTAATTGGAGACATGTTATTAATAAAAAGGTTGATTTCATGATTATTGTTCCAACAGATAAATATGAAGCTTGTATCATGGGACCAAGATAGGGCTATTTTTTCTTATATTTCGTATATTCTTGCTGACTACACCTTGCAATTTAACATAGAATATAATATTCCAAGAACCATCACAGAATGGAAGAGAAGTTTATATGGAAGCCCTTCTCTATAAGCCCAAAATAAATTAACAAAAATGGAACAGCAGCATTTGATACACTTAACCTCCGATTTCAATCTTGAGAGAAAAATTTCCCAAGCATCAACCTGAATAAAAACTGACCTTTTCCACACTTGCAGGTCTTTTTTGATAGTCATTAGTTTCTAAACTCCACAATATTCATATAAAAAGGTAGATTACAGAATAGAAGAAAAGCGCACAAACCAGCATTTCATAGTCACTCCAGCTGTATCTCCAATGCATTGTGAAACAGATATCCCTACCCTTGAATAAAGAAACATTACTTCCAACAAGTTCCTTTAAGTTGTTATTGATTGGCTGCCTCACAAGCATCTATCCAATCACTGTAAACATCCACTGGTTCCGAAAGATCTTTAAGATCAAAGGTGAAGGATAATAATATATTAATGTATCTTCTACACCAGAAAAAATATCTGAATTCAGAGTGAATATGCAAAACTAATATTTCTATTATGACTGTACAGACACCATAGAGCAAAGGAAAATATACAATTGTGCTTAATAGGATCTTGATCAAGGTTCATTTACAGTGTCTTAGTACTGGGTAAGACAGAACATTCAAATTTCAAGAATCAGTTAAAGTATTTATCCTAAAATAAAAACTGGAAGTGCAAAAACAAGTTCAGATTTACACAGCAAAACAAAATCAGATGTTACCAAATACAATAAAACCTCAGTTTAATGTGCCTCAATGTATTTAGTTATCCCAGAGAACTTCTTTGTTCATCCTTTCCACTATCATTTAATGGACTAATATCAATTAATTTAAGGCTCAAACAAGAGTTTATTGTAAATGTTACCATTTATGCCAATTACATGTCTTGATGCAAGTGGATTTAACATATACTTGTATTTAATACACAATCCTCATCTTGAATGTTTGATTAAATTGAGGCTAAAATCCAAATATTTTTCTTAATTGTAGAGAACAGCTAGGACAGAGCAGAGCAATTATTTGATACTTGAAATAAATAAATGAGTAAAGGATACAAGTGATAGGGGTCTGAAATTCTTCCAGACATACAGTACAGGATATCACTCCAGTATTCCGAGCTCTTTCCCTGGAACAAAGAATCAAAACTGCAATTAAATAGTATTATTAGTCTAAATCAATCCACTAGAATTCTGATTGCAGAATACAATGCAATTAGGTCTTATGTGTTAGATATAAGCATACCAACTAAAAATACTATTAATACTAATTAGATTACTATTAACACCCCAAACTTTCTCAATTTCACAACTGCCCTATCTAGAAAAATATGTTTTGGTTTCCAAAATCTTTTTTTCTGGAGACCTAGAGCCCCAACAACTATCATATCCAATTCTGTTTGCCATCAAACAGGGAAACTGTGTTCTCCCATCACTTATATAAACAGCTTACATTTTAACATCACAGGATTTCTCGTGGTTACAAAAAGGACATGTAAATTGGGTCTCAAGTGTTCCTGTCATCTTTTTTTTGGGTGGAGGCTTCCGCTTTGACTTCCTACGACCCATCTTTGCCTGCAGCAAAAAGAAACAAATGATTAAGAAGGATTTGGGGGGGAAAGTGGGGGAAATTCATTAAAAAATTCTATCTAGTCCCAATATTTGTAAAGATTAAAGATGTAAATCTTAGCAGACAGTTTTGCACAGTTTATTGTTACTGGATAATTATGTTAAGATTCATCATCTGCAACAGGTAGAACATAGAGCAAAGAAAAGATGCATCACCAAAGATGGAACCTGCTGAGGCCCAGTAGAATTCCGTGATCATTATAAACTGAAGGCAGTTTCCTGCTATTCTGAAGGTGATACTCTGTATTGTCAGATCTAAAATAGACATTTAGATTATATGTGACTGCTATTAACAATGTTGTAATGATTGTGGTATTATAGTAATGCTGCATATTAGCAATTACTATATTACTAATTACTAATTACTAATTACTATTAGTGCTAGGTAGTTTATTGTATACTGCAGCAGCTCCCAACCTTTTCTATATCCAGCACCCCTAAAACGTTTCTGATATATTTTCTCACCCCTTACAAAAGCTCGAAATAATGGCAATGAATTATGCATATACACTATAATTTTGAAAACCCAAGTTTTCACATCCCCTGGAATATCATCTCGCGCCCTTGGTATACTGCTTTAGTAAGCTGCTTAGATCATTTTTTTTACACTTCAGTGCCATAAAAGCAAATGTAAGGCTCCACCCACTTATGGTCCTAAACAAATACAAAATAGTAAGAATGGCCTCTTAGGTACCAATCCCTGTGATACAATTTTTGGAGAACCGTTTTCAGATTATTGGTTGGTCCTAAAAAATAACAATTTCTCGGTGAATCGTGTAAAGCTTTCTGTCGCTTTGCGCCCTTCCCCCCTCTCTCCACATCCTCATGGGCCAACAGTGAGAGGGAGAGGGAGAGGGAGAGGGAGGGAGGGAGGGAGAGAGAGAGAGAGAGAGAGAGAGAGAGAGAGAGAGAGAGAGAGAGAGAGAGAGAGAGAGAGAGACCCTTTCCTTCTTCCAGCACGGGTGCCAATCCCGGCTCAAAACATCGCCACTTACACAGAAAAACCGCGCGGCTGTCACCTCCGACCTGGTTAGATAACTCCCTCAGACCGCGTTTCCAACGGAGACCAGCGCTTCCGGCGTTGAGGCCGGAAACGGATATTATCGTCGGACACAGTAGAGAGGACAGAAAATGTAGAGTAGACGCACGATAGCTTTAAGGTACAAACTTCCGGGTTCCCCTTGCGTAGAGAAAGGGTTTGGCGCTGCTCGGTATCAAACCCGGTTTTTGCTAATGCCAGCAATACAGATTTGGCGCTGCTATTCTTCCCAGGGCAATCCATCTGGAAAACTGCTTGATACGATTGTTCTTCAACCCAGAATTTCTGCGACAGAAAAAAAGTATTCCAGACTTCCGTAGCAAAAAAAAAAAAAGAAAATATTTGTTATAGGAGATTCAGTTCTTAAGGGAGCAGAAACTATAGTCTTCAGATCAGGCTCCCTAGACCATGGTCTGCATTACCTAGATCAAGGGTAGGCAACCTTGGCTCTTTTATGACTCGTGGACTTCAACTCCCAGAATTCCTGAGCCAGCTCGAGTCATAAAAGAGTCAAGGTTGCCTAACTCTGACCTAGATGAAGGGCTACTGGCAAGGGATGGACTGCACCTCACAAGAACGGGAATGAATATGTTTGGAAAATGAGCATCTTATCAAAATGGCCTTAAAGTGAAATTGAGGGGGGTGGCAATCTTGACAACCTTTAGAGCAGACATGTCAAACTTGTGATGTCACATGATGTCGCGCAATGTATCGGAGCTTTTTCCACCATTACTGTCAATGGGGTGGTGTGGCTCCAGTATGATGAAACCGGCATGTGGGCCGGCAGTTTGACACCCCCCCCCCGCTTTAGAACCTAATTCTAAATAAAAACCACTAGAAAACAATATTGGACTTCAGTAAGGCATTTGATAAAGTAGACCACAGCCTACTACTTGATAAGATAGAAAAATGTGGGTTAGACAGCATCATCACCAGATGGATTCGTAGCTGGCTGACCGGCCGTACTCAGTGTGTGGTCCTCAATGCTGCATCTACATGGAGGGAAGTGTGTAGTGGGGTGGCCCAGGGCTCTGTTCTAGACCCAGTGCTCTTCAACATCTTCATCAATGATTTGGGCAAGGGGATAGATGGGGAGCTCATCAAATTTACAATGCCTTGGTAAGGCCACACTTGGAATACTGCATCCAGTTTTGGTCACTATGATGAAAAAAAGATGTTGAGACTCTAGAAAGAGTACAGAGAAGAGCAACAAAGATGATTAGGCTAAAATATATAAGGAACGGTTGCTGGAATTGGGAATGTCTAGTTTAATGAAGAGAAGGGGGACATGATAGCAGTGTTCCAATATCTCAAGGGCTTCCACATAGAAGAGGGAGTCAAGCTATTCTCCAAAGCACCTGAAGGCAGGACAAGAAGCAATGGATGGAAACTAACCAAAGAGAGAAGCAACCGAGAACTAAGGAGAAATTTTCTGACAGAACAATTAATCAGTGGAACAACCTGACTCCAGAAGCTGTGAATGCTCCAACACCGAAAGTGTTTAAGAAGAGATTGGACAGTCATTTGTCTGAAATGGTATAAGGTTTCCTGCCTGAGAAGGGGGTTGAAGTAGATGACCTCCAAGATCCCTTCCAACTTTATAAATAATTGTTGTTGTTGTTGTTATGATTATTATTATTATTAAAAAGATCACTACATCTCTATAGAAATACACAAAACCAAAGATGAAAAACCTCCTAGGGTCAATATAAAAGGGGAAAAATGACATTGCTATAAGAGTATACTACAGGCCACTCAGCTAATCAATTAACAAATGTATGTAGGAAACACTCTACAGTAGTGTAAGGTTTTCCACTTAGCCTCACAATTGCCCCAGCGTTACTCAGGAATTTAAAAGAGCCAAAGAAAGTCCTGAGATTGCAACTTTATTTTGATCAAAACAGAGAGGGGCTGCCTGATTGCTCTTCGTGGCTGGTAGAGGAATGAAGGCAAGCAACCAGAAAAGATGTCTTCCACCTTTTATACCTTTCCAGAACAAAAAGATCAGGTCTTGGTACCAGGAATAAGATGGTACAAAAAAATGATAACACTATAAGTCTCAATATAAAATGGTTACTATATATAAAATAAATGCTAATGTCAAACTTAAACATACTAAAATCATAAGCACAATAAAATCCCTTCAGTAGTAATGGGGACTTTAACTACCCTGATATCAACTGGGAGACAAACTCTGCAGCAAGTGGGAAATTGAACAGATGCCTAACCAACTTAGCTGACAACTTTGTCACCTGAAAGATAGAGGAGAGAACTAAAGGAAAAGCTATACTGGACATAATTCTTACTAGTTGAGAAAAGTGATAGAGGAGTTGAAGTTGCCGGAAGCTTGGGTGAGAGTGACCACATCATATTAGAATTCAATATAATGCAAACACAAGCTATCAAATATAATCCAACCAGTGTCTTAAACCTTAAAAGAGCTGATTTTAACAAACTCAGACAGAACCTAAGCAAAATTTTTGTGGATAAAAATCCTAAAGAGGAAAACAACTCAAGAAGCGTGGCAAACACTGAAAAATATGATCATATAAGCCCAATACAATACCACTGAAAAAGAAAAACAAGCCAGCATGTTGCACAAAGATCTCTCCGATAAACTGAAAGACAAAAAGGATAAGTACAAAAATTGGAAAGAAGGACACATAACTAAAGCAGAATATCAGCAGATAGCTCAAATCTGCAAAGATGAAGTCAGAAAAGTAAAGACTCAGAATGAACAAAGACTTGCAACAAAAGTCAAAGATAATTTTAAAAAAAGTTTCAACATATAAATAACAACAACAAAGGCAATGAAACAGTCAGTCAGCATCCAGTTTTGGTCACCACATTACAAAAAAGATGTTGAGACTTTGGAAAAAGTGCAAAGAAGAGTAACAAGATGATTAAGATCCTGGAGACTAAAACATATTGTAAGGACCCACCCCACTTTGCATCTTAAGAAGACAGAACTCTTGGAATATTTCTTCCAACAGCCATCCTTTATTAAGAGAAAATGATTGCAGGTGTTCTAGACAGGACCTGGGGCCCAAGCCCTACGGTTTAAGGTTTTAAGGGGTCCCCAGCAACCCCACCCCACCCCACTATCTTTCCAGCGACAATTCCAGGCATTACATTTCCACCCCCTTTTTCCTCACTGCCGGTGGAAGGGAGACTTCAGAGAGGAGTAGATGAAAGCTGATGGCCCCATTGTTATGATTAGTCCTTTTGGTGGTATCCACATTCAGTCCCTTTGAAGTTGTACTGAAGGAAGTGAGGGCCATAAAACCCCTTTGTTCCCCCCCCCTTCCCTTCATCATATGACAGAATTCAGAGAGGGCAGAAATGGGGTTTTCCATAGTCGATAAGTAGAGATGAAATATACCTGTAATTGGATTCTGACACATATGAAGAATGGCTGCAGGAATTGGGTATGGCCAGTCTAGAGAAAAGAAGGACTAGGGGGGACATGATAGCAGTATTCCAGTATTTGAGAAGCTGCCACAAGGGGGAGGGGGTCAATTTATTTTCCAAAGCACCAGAAGGCACAGCAAGAAACAATGGATGGAAACTAATCAAGGAGAGAAGCAACTTGGAATTAAGGAGAAACTTCCTAACAGTGAGGACAATTAACCAATGGAACAGCTTGCCTTCAGAAGTTGTGAGGGCTTCATCACTGGAGGTTTTTAAGAAAAGCCTGGACAACCACCTATCTGAAAGGGTATAAGATCTTCTGCTTGAGCAGGGAGTTGTAGAAGACCCCCAAGGTCCCTTCTGGCTCTATTCTGATTTCTTTATTATATTAATAAAGGGTCTCGATCTTAAGGATCACTTTAGAACATAAAATCAAAGGACTGAAAGGACCTTGGAGGTCTTATAAGTACAACCCCCTTCTCAAGGCAGGAGCCTTATACCATCCCAGTCAAATGGTTGTCCCGTCTACTTTTGAACACCTCCAGTGATGGAGTGCCTATAACCCCAAGAGGCAAGCTACTGCATTCATTAACTGCTCTCACTGTCAGAAAATTTCTCCTTACTTCAAGGTTGATGCCGTCATCATATTTGTCATTGTTGCTATTTTTGACAATTATCTGTATGAAAGTAAGAAAGAAGCAGCAACTGTACTTAGCAAGGGAACCAGCAAGGAGGGAGCCAAAAGAAATGTAACATTAGCTCAGAATTGCTTTTCAGACTGAGTGGTGGCATATAATTTTAGTAAATATATATAAATAAATCTAATTCAGCTATATCAAAAATTGGCAATTATTTTGAATTTTCATAAAATGGCTGTTGTTGCCACAACTTGCCAATTTCCAAAGTTCCTGTACAGTAAATTGAGGGGATCGTTCCCTCTCCTTTCACCCCCCTACAATCCCTTTTCAAAATCCCTTTTTCTCTGAGCATGCAAGCACACTTCTACTCAAAGCTCTGGATGGCAGACTAATGATTTTTCTAAGAACATATATGTGGGCCCCAAAAGCACTTTTATAAATAAAGATACTATAGAGGCTGACAGTTTGATTTGTAACACGCCATCTTTCCTCTCCACCTGTCCACTCCTCTCATCTCCCTTCCCTTTTCTTTCCAAGTTTCTTTAAAAATATTCAAGTGGGATAGAGAACCTGGCAAGTAGCAATCAACATGTCTTTAGACACAGAGTTGTGTATCTCTAATCCGGGTCAGTTAGGCTTAGAGTTTATGCATGATTTCTTTAGGGTAAGGTAGAGAGTATGTAATAGACTGTACACCCTAGATCATGATGATGATGATGATGATGATGATATTTATTAAACTTACTCCTTTAAACTACTGCCTTACTCTCTCTGGGTGACTCACAGTAATTGCAATCAAATCAACAATCTTTAAAAGAAAGCAAATGCGATGAAGCAAGCGTCTTCATCTCCCTTGCCAAAGGCCTTGGTAAAGAATCAGATTCTCACAGTTTTTCTAAACATCAGTAGGGTCAGAATCATCTAGAACTCAGCGAAAATTCCATTCCAGATGGCAGGGGCCGCTACACGAAAGTTGGGCTTCTGGGATCCCAATAGGTGGCATTTTTTAATTAAAGAAATGGCAACTCTGCAAGATCAAATTGGCCAGGCAGATGCTATGAGAAATAGATAGATTTCAAGTAACCAGGCTCTATAGCATGTAGGGCTTTATAGGTAACAGCCAGTACTTTGAATTGCATGTGGAAATAAGCCAGCAACCAATGTAGCGCACAAAACAGAGGTATTACACGGGCATACAAAGCATGCCCATTACTGCTTGTTCTGCCATACTGTGGACCAATTGAAGCTTCTGTATGGTCTTTAAGAGCAGTCCCATGTGAAGCACATTGCAGTAGTCAAGCTGCAAGGTGACTAGTGCATAATTGATTGTGTAAAAGGCCCTCGAATGTAGGAAAGGGTGCAACTGGCATACAGATGGGGTTGTGCAAAGGCTTTCCTGGCTGCAGCTATTATTATTTCATATGGCATAACAGAATACAGCATTAATGCATAAAAACTCACAAAAATAACATATAAAATGTATATCAAAATATAAAACATCAAAGCAGTGAACCATCTTAAAAACACACAGCATGAGTTATGAATAAAATTAAATTATATATGAGCAATAACTGGGGTTACTGGCCATAGCTGACACCTTTGAATAGGAGCTGCGAGACCAGGAAGACCCTGAATTCATAAAGAAATGTACTTATGATTGTAAAAATTGTTCTGTTGATGCTGTTCAGTGTTTTTGAATTATATGGATGAAATAATTGAGGGGACGCACACCAAATTTGCAGATGGTACAGTACTAAGAGAGTGGCTAGAATTTTGGAGAAGAGGTGAATTTTTTTTAAAAAAACTTAGCTAGCTAAAACAGTAGGCAGAAACAAAAAATAATAATTCTTGTTTCTTGTTCTGAATCAAGAGGATCAACTGATCTCTTACAGTACATCATTGTAGCTACAGACTGAAGGCAACAGCAGGAAAACAATAGCAATAGCACTTAGACTTATATACATCTTCATTGTGCTTTACAGCAGCAGCCCCCAACCTTTTGGGCACCAGGGACTGGTTCCGTGGAGAGAGGTTTTTCCGTGGACTGGAGGGGATGTGATTTCCCATGCTACCTTCATCTAGCAGATGGGGCTTCACTTGTTTATGCAGCCCGGATTTAGGCATGCTATGGCCTGATGCTGGTCCACGCACCGGGGGGTTGGAGACCCCTACTTTACAGCACTCTCCAAGTGATTTACAGAGTCAACATATTGCCTCCAACAATTAGCCTCCTCATTTTACCATCCTTGGAAGGATGGAAGGCTGAGTCAACCTTGAGCTGGTCGAGATCAAACTCCTGGTAGTGGAATGCAGAGTTAGCCTGCAATACTGCATTCTAACCACTGTGCCACCACTGCTCTTAAAAAGCATGTTGAACATGCAATATTTATTCTAAGTATGGGCTGCTGAACAATAGTTTTGCAGAATATGATATAAGGTAGGGTTAAGCCATATATCAAAACCAAAGTTTCTGCTTCATGGACCATGGGATAAAGAATGGTGGATGTCCCTTACTTGTGTCAGTTTCAACTTACTTCATGGCAAATTGGGATTCTTGGGGAAAAATTGAGGGATACCAATAGTATCTGTAATATATGTGCATGTTTGTAATGTAGTTGGTAAAGAGAACCAATTGGGCTAGTCTAGTAGCATCAGGCTAGAAACCGAAGAATATGAGTCCTAATTCTGACTTGGCCACAAAGCTAGATGGATGACTTTGGCTACTCACTTAGTCTCAGCTCTAGAAAGGAAGCAAGGGCAAACCATTTTGAAAAACCTTGCCAAGAAAACTGCAGGGACTTGTCCAGGCAGTCTCTGATAATTGGACATGATTGAACAGAAGAAAAAAATGTAGTTGGTATACCTTCAGTGAATTATACCCTCCACCTAAGGACTTCTAAAATGAATACATATTATATACCCAAATTTAAAAGGATATCTTAACATTAAAATGAGGCACTAATAGAGAAAATAAGGGAAGAAAACAACTACTCTTTCTCCAGCTGATTCCTATTTTGAGGAACTGCTGTCTGTAATCATAGAAAAGCATGTTACGAAGGTCCCATGACGTTTTGTACATCTGTTCCTATTTTGAATAGGACACTCATTCTTGTCAATATGTGGTGATATCAGGAGGTGTTGTTCAGAGAGGCTGAGAGGTTAATCCATCACTTGTTTGCCATTGTGAGTCACATGAATTCAGGACCTAAGAACTGCTGACCAAAGAGCTCATCCAGATGTTGGATTATAAATCAGCTGAAACATCACATCTGATGTTGGACAATTCTTTATGTGATTCATTTCTGCTGTGTAAATAATTCTAAATTGTATATTATAGGAGATGGAGAGGGAGACAGAGAAGAGAGAGAAAGTGACATCTTAGTTTTCTTGGCAAGATTTTGGAAGTGATTTTGGAAATTGATGCAAATATAAAATAAATTTGAACATATACTGCCAGTGGTTATTACTGGCAAATATTACTTACATTTCTAGAAGTCTAATTTTTAAAAAGACAAACAGTAGTGCAATAGCATCAGAGTTGATCCTTGTAATAAAAAATATGTTCTGGGCTTTTATGTCAAGTCATGTGTGCAAACAGATGCAGGATATCAATTTTCTTATGCAAGGAGATGAATAGGAAAATGATGAAGGAATTTCACTTGAGGTTAGCACTGTGTTAAGACATGAATTAGTTTTCTCGGCAAGTTCCTTAACATGCACTTTATTTTTATTTTGAGGAAAAAAACATTTCTGATGTATCCAGTGTTATTTCAAGTTAATAAATCAAACATGTGAGTTATCACAGAAAACATAAGCCAGTACATATTTAGATGATTGAAAATCCTTTTCTATGGCAGCAAATGGTAAGATCTCCAGAACAATGTTGTTGTTCGTCCATCGATTTCGATGAAGACCTTGACATCTTGTGGGTTATGGGCCATCAATGATGTGTCCGTAGGTGGCTAATAAGACCGATGTTAGCACGGAATGTTCTGCCACATACTGAACAAAGAAATGTAGACACTGTTACTTCAGCATTTGCAGCTCTGGCTTTGCAGAGTGCTCACTTTTCTTGTGCCAAGATTGTCCTTCTGTGTTCATATGTCTGGCAACCCTGGTACACCAAGGTGCGCCATGTCGGTTGATCATGCACCAGAAGTTCCCAAGAGATGGTGTTAATATCCAGGGACTTAAGAGAAGCTTTCAACGTGCCTTTGTATCGCTTCTTTTGTCCCCCGTGTGATTGCTTTCCTTGAGACAGCTCACCATAGAAGAGCTGTTTACGGATGCGATGATCTGGCATCCTTACAACATGGCCTGCCCAGCGCATCTGGGCTTTCATAAACAGAATGTAAACTGATGATAGGCCTGCTCTGGAGAGGACATATGTGTCTGGTATCTTATCCTGCCACCGGATCCTCAGAATTCTACAAAGGCAAGTCATGTGAAAGTAGTTCAGTTGCCTAACATGCCTCCTGTACACTGTCCAGGTCTCACTAGCATACAATAGGGTAGTTAGCACTGCTGCCTGGTAAACTTTAAGCTTGGTAGCAAGACTTATTCCACGGCGGTCCTACATGTTAGTCCTCAATCTGCCAAATGCAGAACTTGCCTTGGCAATTCTACAGTTGACCTCGATGTCAATTGTCACTGCACAGGAGAGGGTACTACCAAGGTACGTAAATTGGTCCACTGCTTGCAGTTTTTGTCCCTTTACTGTGATGGTAGGCTCTTGATATTGGGCTTTTGGAGCTGGCTGGTACATCACTTCAGTTTTCTTTGTGTTGATGAAGAGGCCAAAGTTGTCAAAAGCGGCTACGAATTTGTCCATGCTGGCTTGCACTTCCTGCTCCGATCCTGCATTAAGGGCACAGTCATCAGCAAAGAGGAGATCTTGTAGCACAGCCTCCTTTACCTTGATGACAGCCTGAAGTCTTCGCTGGTTGAACAGTTTCCCATCGGTTCTGTACCTCAGATTAATTCCCACTGAGTTGTTCTGAAAGGCGTCTGACAGCATGGCTGAGAACATCATGCTGAATAGGGTTGGTGCCAGCATGCAGCCTTGCTTAACGCCGTTAGTAACAGGGAAGGCCTCTGAGGCTCCACTGTTACTCAGAACACGAGCCACCATGCCATCATGGAACTGTCGTACCATCAGAATAGACCTGTCAGGGCACCCAAACTTCGACATAATGTGCCATAGTCCTTCACGACTAACTGTGTCAAAAGCCTTGGTGAGATCCAGAAGGTGGTGTATAGTTCACGATTCTGCTCCTGACATTTCTCCTGGAGCTGTTGAGCTGTTGAGCTGCAAATATCATGTCCACTGTGCCACGCTCTTTGCGGAAACCACACTGTGTCTCAGGTAGTATACCCTGTTCCAGATGGTCAGTCAGGCGATTTAGCAACACTCATGCAAAGATCTTGCCTACAACAGAGAGAACTGATATTCCTCTATAATTATCGCAGACTTGTCGATTTCCTTTCCTCTTGTAGAGGTGCATGATGGACGTGTCTTTCAGTTCCTGAGGAATGGAACCTTGTTTCCAGAAAGATCGAAACAACTGGGTAAGTTTTTCAACAAGCACAGCACCGCCAGCCTTATAGACTTCCGCTGGGATTGCGTCAGATTCTGGCACCTTGCCACTGGAACATTGACTGATGGCCTGTGAGGTTTCAGCCTCTGATGGTGGGCATCTAGGCTATAGTTCATATCTACCTGGGATATCCTGTCAATCGCCTCATTATTGATGGTGGATGGGCGGTTCAGCACAGAGTGGAAATGCTCGGCCCAACGGTGTAAAATCAGGGTCTTCTCAGTGATAAGAGTTGCACCACTCGAATCCAGTAAAGGAGAGCTTCCTAAGGACTGAGGTCCATACAGGGATCTAAGGGCTTCATAGAATCGTTTGGCATCGTTTCTATCAGCAAACTTCTGGATTTCATCTGCTTTGGCACTCAGCCAGGAGTCCTGCATCTTGCAGAGCTTGCTCTGTACAATCCTGCAAGTGTTTATAAAAGCACTTTTCTTTGCAGTTGACGATGGGTCATTCTGATGAGTGCGGTAGAGATGGTGTTTTTCGGCAAGCAAGGCCTTAATCTCTTCATCATTTTCATCAAACCAGTCCTGCTGCTTCCTATATGAGGGTCCAAGAACCTTAAGTACAGAAGAGTGCAAGATGTCCCGGAAACATTCCCAGTCCTTCTCAGCATTTTCCTGTATTTGCAACTCCAGGAATTGATTGTCAAGATCTTTTACTAATGAAGCTACTACGTCGGGGTTTTCCAGTGTACTGACGTTGATCTTTTTCATCACAACTCTGTTTCCCTGTGAACGATTCTTTGGCTTGATGTGAATATTTAACTTGGAAATGATGAGTCTATGGTCAGTCCAGCAGTCAGCACTTGGCATAGCCTTAGTTACTCTTACATCTTGCATGTCTTTCCTCCGCACAATGACATAATCAATGAGATGCCAGTGTCTGGAGCATGGATGCATCCAGGACATCTTTTTACGAGTGGGTAGGCAAAAGATGGTATTAGTAATGACCAGATCATGAGCAGCACATGTCTTCAATAGCAACAGGCCATTGCTATTACATGTGCCAATTCCATTTTTACCAATGCCACGCCAGGTAGAGTGATCGGACCCCACTCTCGTGTTAAAATCACCAAGTAAAATCAGCCTATCGGTGCGCTTCACAGATGAAAGTAGGGCATCAAGATCTTCATAAAACTTGTCCTTTACTTCATCTGGATTTGTCATTGTGGGTGCATAGGCACTGATCAGTGTGGCTTGTTTTTCATTTAGTAATGGGAGATGCAGTGTCATGAGTCGATCATTCACACCCTTAGGAAGACTGGCAAGTTGGCGAACAAGATGGTTCTTAACCGCTAAGCCAACTCCAGACTCACAACGTTGGTCACTGCTACGTCCACACCAAAAGAATATGTAGCCGCCTCCTGTTTCTGTGAACTGATCTTCATTGGCTAGACGAGTTTCACACAGGGCTGCAATGTCAATGTTAAATCTTGCAAGCTTTCTGGCTACCAGAGCTGTTCTTCTTTCTGGGCGATCTGCTAATGGATTGTCTTGAAGCGTACGTACATTCCATGTACCAATAATAAGTGGTAACACCTTGTGTTTCATCTTAAATTTTGTATTTCGACCGCATGAAATGGGATCCCCTCCAACCGCGGTAGGCTGGACAGGGTTTGAAAGAAGCAACAATGTTTAGGGCACATTTTCTAGCCCCTTCCTCATACTACAGAGGTGAGCAGTGTGATCCTAAAGAGGGCTGCTCAGTTGCTCAGATAGATGCTGAATCCAGCTGTTGCTTCATCAGCAAGAAGCGACCATTAGACCTGAGCCGCCTGTGTGCAGGTCCGCGTCCACAGCTCCCAGTGATTCCATACCTGCTGCTTCTTCACTCACCTATCGCCACAGGACTTTGAGATTTATCAAAGTTAGGGAAAGTCAAGATGTCAAGACTTGCACATGGATTGGATTTAAGTGAAGGAGAGGTGCGCATAGTCAGCCTCACTCTCTCTTCCCAGATTCCATCTTATTCCAATGGCAGGACAAAAGTCGAGACAATTGGAGATGGGCTGGGTGCAGTGGTTGACCAGGGCATGTTTTGTGTCTTGCCGTGCTCTCAGCATACCACGTCGCTTGCAGAAACTGCCTTCATGACTGTTGGTTCTATTTTAATAGATCTCATCCGCTCACTCCACCAGAGTCTGTCTTCACATACTTGGGATAGACAAATCCTTTGCTCACCAAGTGTCGAAGACACAATGGCTACTCTCAACCTGGTTTGGCCAGCCTGTCGAAGCTGCTGCCCGGGGTATGGCGGCTGTGCATGTTACAGCTACTAGGAGCCACAGGTGAGAGCTGAATGTCAGGTGGGGACCAAAGGTGTATGAGCTACCCTAAAAGGCACGACATACCCTACACCAGAGGTACTATCCCTCCCTGAACACCCCATACACCTCAGAACAATACAGTTGCTAAGGAAAAGAATCTGCTGCACTCTGATCACCCCTGAAATGAGATTCTAGACTGCCTGAATCCATCAGAAATTATTCCAGCCCCAACAGCTCCAGAAGAAATATTTCCAAGCCCATCAGAAAGAGTGGAGTGCCAACAGTAGTATGGATGCAGGAGGCAAGCAAGCCATCTGTGGTGTCTACTGCCACCATGGACATAAATTAATGTAATATATAAATTGGTTAAATAAATAAACAAGGTACAGAACCCCTATGGGAGCCATAGTGGAAATGGCCAAAGATGCATAGACCCCTGTGGCTGGATTGGGAGTTGTGGTCCTACAATGAGCCAAGAGGGCACCTGCAAGTTGCTCAGCAGCAGATTCGCCCCAGAATAGAGCTGACAAGGCTATGTCCTCCACAAACACTTAGCAGCCTAACTCTAAGGTGGCCAACCATTCTCCTTTAGGGAGGACAGTCCTCCTTTTGTAAGTTCTGTCCTCCCTTGAAAAGTGTCCTCCTACATGTCCTCCTTTTCGATATTTGAAGACTAATCTGCAGGGCTTTTTTTCCCCTCATAGAACGCTCAGAACGGCGTTCTGACACCTTTTTTTGATAGTTTTTTTTCAACTTTTGCATGAGCTGTGCTACTCCCTCTATTGGCTTTCAAAAGCCAATAGGAATTGCTGCTGAGCGCGCCAAAACACTCAGCCGGCAAACTTTGCACATGTAAGTTGTCTGCAGCGAAGGCGAATTGGCAGGAACTTTGCACCCCTCCCTGCTACCCAACTACACCATCTCCTAGTTAGTCCCGAAGATACCTGGAGGAGACTAACTTCCATTTAGGGATGGAAAAATCAAAAAAGAGGAAATGCCATTTCAACAATAAATTGAATAAGGAATTTCCATTCATCACATCAAAGAAGGATAACATTGTTTTTTGCAATATTTGCAGTGGAGAATTTTGTATTGGGGGCAGAGCAGCTATTACGAAACACTTGACCACCAAGAAACATAAGCAATCATCAGATGCATCTGCTTCCAGTTGTAAAGTAACAGGTTTTTTTTAAAACTTCAAAGTATTCTGAAGATGAAAAACAGTTAGCTGTAATGGAGGGAACATTTGTATTCCATACCATACCATAATTCACTATCAAAGTTTTCGTAGTATGGATTATACAACTAAATTATTGAAAAAGTTTCACGATGCTAAATTTTCATGCACCAGGACAAAATGTGAAGCTATTATTAAATCAGTATTTAAAAATTACTGTGACAAAATACTTGCAGAAGACTTGGAAACTGCAGCATTTGTAACGGTTTTATCTGATACATCCAATCATAATGAAATTAAATTGTATCCAATACTAGTAATATATTTTAATGTTACCAAGGGCATTCAAGTAAAAATTTTAAATTTAGAATCCATTGAGGGTGAAACTGCTGAAATTTTGTCAAACCATCTATACAGAGTAATAAATGAAAACAATTTGAAATCCAAAGTTGTTGCACTAACAGCTGATAATACAAACACAAATTTTGGTGGGCGAAGATGCAAAGGGGTGAATAATGTGTATGTAAAATTACAAGATTTACTCCAAAAGAAAATACTAGGAATAGGTTGTAATGCACATATTTTGTCAAATGCAATCAACATGGCGTCATGTGCCATGCCAATTGATGTAGAAGTAATAATAACTACCATTTATTTGTATTTTAGTTGTTTTACCATTCGTGTGGCTACTTTAAAACAATTTTGTGAAGAAGCGAATGTTCAATACAAAAAACTTTTAGGATATTCAAAAGTTAGATGGCTTGTTCTAACACCTGCTATAGGGTGTGTTCTACAATTATTTGAGCCTCTCTGTTCATATTTTTTAAGTTTAGACAAATGTCCTAAAATCCTGGAATCATTTTTCAATAATGAAATATCTGAGATATTAATGTATTTTGTACATAATCAAGCATCTATTTTTCACAAAATGATTCCGAAGATTGAAGGTGAACATATTTCAGCTACAGAAGTTAGTCTTATTTTAAATGACTTTATCCTTCAATATAAAACTTGATTTGAAGAAAAATTTCTTCCTTTAGTCATAAAAAGAAAATTGTCAGACTTACAGGAATCAAATCCAGGCATAACGGAAAAGTTTATCAAAGAAGTGCAGAATTTTTACCAAACATGTTTTCAATATATCGAAGAATGGTCTGAAACAAACATCACAGGAAATAACAGTTTTCAATGGTGTTTTTTGATTTCATCGCAAGTATATTGGACAGATATTGAATCTTGTGTTGAGTTTTTAGCTAAAGAAATGCCAGACATTAAAATAGACAACAATTGTCTCTTTGAAGAAATTAGAAGACTGAATGTATTTTTAAATTCTGAAAAATTAATACAATGGGAAAATAAACGCATTGAAATTGATAAAAGATGGGTGGAAATATTCAACCATTTCAAAAATGAACATATTCCATGTGAAAATTTATTTATTCTTGTTCAATTTATGTTGTGCTGTCCTGGAACTAATGCAGCAGTTGAAAGATTTTTTTCAATTGCTAATGATTTTTGGAAAAGTGAGAAATCGAGATTGAATGTTGATACTCTAGCTGCAGCACTTGCCGTAAAATTCAATTATGAAAGATATTTCTTGTTCAGATATTTCCAATATATTGTTAGAAGATGATACATTGACAAAAATATTCATTCAATGGAAAAGTACTCATTTAAATAATAATAGACATGTAAACATAATTACAATATAAAATGTTATTGTTACAAATGTTTTTATTATGCATTTATCATATTATAGTGTATTCTGTATTATTATTGCAACGAATAAAATGTTTCTTTTATTTACGATTTTTTTTCTTCAATTTATTTATGTCCTCCTTTTCAGTGTAAAAAAGTTGGTCACCTTATACTAACTCAGAACTGGAATGGGAACAGATAATGGGTAACTCCAATAGAGGAATATTATTTGTTTTAGAGCAGCAGTGGTATATTTTGACATATAAACTACATTGAGAATTGTATGCGGCAAAACAAAGTTAACAAATTAGCTAGAAGGGAGTTATGAGATTTGTTTTGTCCTGCAGAGCAGCTGTTTAAATTTGATGGCTTCTTAGAGAAACTTGCATGCTTATACTCTATAACCATTTTGGAAAGCACCTCATTGTATCTTCTGGGTTTTCGGAAGGAAAGTTTCTGAGATGATTTGCAAACTTCCACAGGCATTCAGCTCCCATCTGCAGCATTTTGCTGGGAATATTAAGTAAAGCACCCTCTTGGCACCAAATATCTGCATACGTAATGTAACTGAAATAGGATTTTATATTCTTACCCTTTACCTTTGCTGGATTTGATTCTTTCATGTTTCTTTTTATTTTTCAAAGGCAAAGCCACATGTCTTTTACCAGTTACAGAAATGGTCTCCCTATCATCCTAATGTGAAAGTTGCCATTTTATTTCCTTTAAAATGGTCTACCATTATTTCAAATTAGTTTCTGGGAAGATTTCAGAAGTGCTGTTTTTGAACTTTAAAGCAGGCGTCCTGGGGAGGTGCCTGTGGACAGCTGCTCTCTGGGTGTTCACCAGTCTCACTGCACTGCCTGACATCTCCCCTCCCCACCCCTTTTTAAAAGGCCTTTCTAATTACCACAGATTAAAAAAATGACGGGCTGCAAACAAGTCATCCAGTATTATTTTTATCTCCCAGTAGGCCTGTGGGCACCCATAAGCATTTTCAGAAAAAGATGGGGAGCTGCAATCGAATTCTTTATTTTTTCTATCCAGAAAAAAGAAGTTTCCCAAAGGAGTAGAAAAGTTATATCCCAGCAGTTTTGCCTTCTGATGGTTTGCTTTTTGACTGGTTGTGCCTACCCTGGCAGTCACTGTGTGACAGTGTGCAATACAGTATTCTACATGTTTGGACGACTTTGGGCCAGGATAACTAGATAGCCTAGAAACAATAAGATTGTTATAAGACCAAATGTAGAAAGAAGAGCAAGAAAAAAAAAGCCATACATTTTAAGTTGAACCTGAATTTCTTAATGGGAAATAACAGAATAACAGACTTGGAAGGGACTTCTATTCCCTCATCTTAACCACTTATGAAGATGTTGAAGAGTATTGGGCCTAAGACATAATTGCCTTTCAGGGAAGAATTGCTCTTTACCAGACAAACAACTGCTTGTAGAATATTGGTCTGAATAGGAAGCTTCTGCAGCAAAGATACAATATGTGTGTATCTTGACGCACATTTGAGATATTCAATTTTATGGTATGATTTTTAATTTTTATTGTACTTGTTTTGTGGAATTCCTTGCAAATTCCAAAAGAGCTAATTTTAGCTGGATTCACACACTCTAAAGCAGACATGTCAAACTCGCGACGTCACGTGACGTTGCACAATGTATCAGAACTTTTTCACCATTGCCGGCAATGGGGTGGGTGCGGCTCTGGTATGATGAAACCGGCCCGCAGGCCGGCAGTTTAACACTCCTGCTCTAAAGAATATTTTCCTAAGATACTTAAACCCATGCGTACATTCTCACAGTCCTTTTTTGGTATAAATTTTATTAAAAGTTTTGAAAAGAAGATAAAAATGAACAAAAATGAATACAAAGTAAAGGGAAAAAGAGGAAGAAAGGAAAAGACAAAAGTGCAAAAATAAAATATTAGAAATAGAAAGAAAAAGCTTCTGATATCCTTTGTAGCAAATACAAAAATGATTACAAAATTATCTCTTACTCTATGGTTAAGGCACTTATGCTATCCAGGATTCTCATAATTTATTAGCCTCAGTTGTCAGTCTTGCAATATTACATTTCCTTGTGCCAGCAAATGTGTATTTGTGATGGATATGTTCAGTGGTGGGATTCAAATATGTGGACAACCAGTTCTCTGTGTAGATGCCACTTCTGGAAGTCCATTCTGGGCCTGGGCAACAAAAAATTAGATACCGGTTCTGCTGAACTGGTGCAAACTGGCTGAATCCCACCACTGGATATGTTATGGTTTCTTACTTGTATGTAATGGTTGAAATTTGGTTAAGCTTTCTTTATTTTTGTATGTCGTTGTTGATAGATGCTCAGAGTTGTATTATATAAAACATTTGTATTTTAAATAAATAAATACTCAAGTACATTTCTCTGAAAAAATGTTGAACAATAATCTGCCTTTCAAATGGGTGCCTACAAACTCCTAGCAAAGCCAGCCAGTGAACAAGGTTGCAGGGTTTTAAGGAAACCACAAATTTTCTTGTGGCTTCAAATATGCTGCAGCCTTGCCAGAAATATATCAGTTTGGCTCTTACACACTGCTGACATCATGGTAGGTGGTTCATAGCTGGTTTCAAACTGATGCATTCCTTTTGGGCAAACACTTAGAATTTATTCTTCCAGTAAAGCAACTCACATGGCTCCTACTGTGTTGGAATTATTATATATATTAATTTGTGAACAAAATCATATTCCAAAGACAACTAATTTTAATTGTGGAAGACATTAAAAATAAAGGTAAGTTGATAAGGTACAATAGCTTTTATTCATAATTTTACAGAAAAAGTAAAAATTAAGACACCATCCTGTTATATAATGGAAAATCAGTTTTCCTTTTGAAATTTCAGATTTTTTAGTGGTGAGAAAAGTAAGGTCCTACTCTTAGGCAGGAAAAAACAAATGCACATGTACAGAATAGGAAGTATCAGGCCTAACAATAGTGCCTGTGAGTGGGATCTAGGTGTCCTTGTGAACCACCACTTAACTATGAGCCAGCAGTGTGCTGCAGCTGCCAAAAAACTATGAGCCAGTCCTATGCTGCATCAAGAAAAGGATAGCATCAAGATGACAATCAAAATCACAAGAAATGATAATACCTGTCATGGCTCCATTATATCCCAGTTTGGAGGAGTTGGAACCGGGACCATCCGATGGGGATGGCATGTCTCCCTTACAATGTTTGCAGAGGCCAGGGGCTGAAGACGATGCTGCCCCAGGCCCTTCAGGTATTGGGTGAAGTCTGCCCTCAACAGACAAGGGGGAGGATTGGCTGCAGACAAGCAGTGGTGCTAAGAGGCAACAGATCCGCTCTGATGAGGAACAGCTGCCTTCCCCACTGTAAGGACCCACCCCACTTTGCATCTTAAGAAGACAGAACTCTTGGAATAATTCTTCCAACAGGAATCCTTTATTAAGAAGAAGTGGTTGCAGGCGGGCTAGACAGGACTTGGGGTCCAAGCTCTCCCATTCAAAGTTTTAAGGGGTTCCCCAGCAGTCCCATCCAATCACCCCCCCTTCCAGTGATAGTTTCAGGCATCACAATTCCACCCCTTTGATGCTTTCTTCCGTCCTTCTGGATGGAGACTTCAAATAAACTACATGAAAGGTAAATAGCCCCTTTGTCATGTTAAGGTTCTTTGGTGCTATTTACATTCAAACTCTTTGAGGTTGCAATAAACACATTCCTTCATACTGAAGGAAGTGAGGGCCATACAGTCCCTTTGTTCTCCCCCTTCTCTCCCTCTTATGGCAGAATCCAGAGAAGGCAGAATTGGGGTTTTCTATATTTGATGATTAAAGATGAAATATAATTGGATTCTGACATCCGGCCCCTCTTAAAAATAAGAGAGATCCACCTGAAAGAAAATTAAACAGGTATAAAACTTAGTCAGGCTTGTTAGGATACTCTGTGTGAAACTTCTTCAATAGCTTCGGGGCTCTGACATGACGTTTATGGACCCACTCGTTTTGTGAGGGAGGGAGGTGTTTCCAGGCAACTAGGTACTGAGTTGCTCCATGATATCTCCTAGAATCAAGGATTTCTTTTATTTCAAAGTGTTGTTCACCCTCCACCATGACTGGAAGCGGGGGGGGGATTTTTGGCCGTAGAGGTGACTGATGCTCTCTCTTCAGCAAGCTGCAATGAAAAATTGGGTGTATTTGCCTGAGATTTTTGGGTAATTCTAATTCTACTGTTACTGGATTTATGATCCTTTTAATTGGAAAAGGTCCTATATATTTTGGTCCAAGTTTTTTACAGGGCTGTAGGGACTTTAGGTATTTTGTAGATAAGTACACCATTTCTCCTATAATGAATGGTGTAGGCTCAACCCTTTTTTTATCGGCTTGTGCTTTGTATGCCTGCCTAGCTTCATCTAGTGCTTTTCTAACTATTGGCCAGGTGTTTTGTAGTTTTTCCATCCATTCTTTCAGCGAAGGGATCGTTGGTTTGTTTGGGGTTAATTCTGGCATGGGGTTGAAACTTTGACCGGTGGCTATTTGAAAAGGAGTGTAACCTGTGCTGGAGTGGACTGCATTATTGTAGGCAACTTCTGCAAAAGGGAGTAAGTCCGCCCACTCGGTCTGCTGGAAACTAAGAAAACATCTTAAATATTGCTTAAGTACGGAGTTCATTTTTTCAGCCGATCCATTTCCTTGAGGGTGGTGGCTAGATGTCAGTCCCTGAGTGGTTCCTAAGAGGGATAAAAATTCCTTCCAAAATGCAGACGTAAATTGCACCCCCCTGTCAGAGATGATGCGTTGGGGTGCCCCATGCAATCTGTAAATGTGTTGGATGAAAAGTTTTGCTAAGGCTTTTGCAGTGGGAATCTTTTGGCAAGGGATAAAGTGCACCTGTTTGGAAAACAAGTCCGTGACCGTCCAGACCACAGTATTCCCATTGCTTTCTGGCAATTCCACTATAAAATCCATGGCTATTTCTCTCCAGGGGGCTGAGGGACTTGCCACTGTTTGCAATAGTCCTGGCAATTTCCCTTGCAACCTCTTTGCCGTGGCACATTTTGGACAACTGGCTATATAACTTTCAATGTCCTTTTTCATGGATGGCCACCAAAATTGCCGTTTAATTAAATGTAAAGTTTTTACAAATCCAAAATGCCCTGCTGATTTTGTGTCATGGCAAAGGTGCATGAAAGTTACTCTTTGAGTTGTTGGTATATATAACTTTTCCCCTACCCAAGGCAACCCGTCTTTCATTGTGCACACATTTTTGTTTTTCTGGAACCATTCATCTGTTTCCAAACTTTTTCTGAATTCAATTCCAGTTTGGCTGTCCAGTTGTGGTTTTAATTTGGCTTGGGTTCTTGTGGTTACTGGTGCTGCCAGTTGTGACTCTGCCATTATTGGTCTAGAGTCTGTGGTTCGTGCGCTGTTATATTGAGGCATGCGAGATAGAGCATCTGCCAGGAAGTTCTTTCTCCCTGGTAAATGTTTGAGCTTAAACTGGAACTGGTGAAAATGCTGAGACCAGCGGGCTTGTTTGGGATTGAGTTTCCTGGACGTTTTCAGGGCTTCTAAATTTTTGTGATCGGTCCACACCTGGAAGGAGATTTTGTTGCCTTCCAGGAACTGTCGCCACGTGAGTAATGCCCAACGTATCCCATAAGCCTCCTTCTCCCATACGGGCCAGCGCTGTTCTGTTTCCGTGAGTTTCTTGGATGTATATGCACAGGGTTGCAATACTGCATCATTATTTTCTTGTAATAGCACAGCCCCCACTGCCACATCACTTGCATCTGCCTGTATTATGAAGGGCTTGTCCATATCTGGGTGCCTTAGTACTGGTTCGGCAGAAAAAAGTCTCTTTAGTCTCTCAAACGCTGCTTGGCACTCCATTGTCCATGTTAGTGGCTGGCTAGGTTTTACTGAGGATGCTCCCTTCATTTTTAGTAAGTTAGTGAGGGGCAAGGCTATCTGGGCAAATGAGGGGATGAATTGGCGGTAAAAGTTTGCAAAGCCCAGGAAACTTTGTAGTTGCTTTCTTGTGCGGGGTGGTGCCCAATCTAATACTGCTTTGACCTTCTCTGGGTCCATTTCAATGCCCTGTGGGGATATGCGATAGCCTAGGTAGTCTATCCTTTCCTGGTGGAATTCGCATTTTGAGAGTTTGGCATATAGGTGAGCGGCTCGCAGCTTCTTTAAAACCGCTCTGACAAGTTTGACGTGTTCTTCTTTTGTTTCAGTAAAGATAAGAATGTCGTCCAAGTAAACAAGGACCCCCTTAAACAGGTGCTCCCTTAGAACGTCATTGATTAATTGCATAAAGACTGCAGGGCCCCCTTGTAATCCAAATGGCAAGACTTTGAATTGATAGCACCCCATGGGGCAGTTAAATGCAGTCTTCCATTCGTCCCCTTCCTTAATTCTCACGCGATAGTAAGCTTCCCTTAGGTCTAGTTTAGAAAAATTTTTCCCTTTCGATAGGTGTGACAGCATGTCTTTCATGAGGGGCAGCGGGTATAGGTTGCTTTCACTGATTGTATTCAGGGCCCTATAATCCACGCATAAGCGTAAAGAGCCATCCTTCTTCTCTCTAAAAAGGACCGGGGCAGCCACTTTAGGCTTGGCTGGCTCAATGAAACCTCTCTCTAGGTTTTTTTTAATGAATCTTTCCATTTCCTCCTTCTCCTTTGGGCTCATGGAGTATAATCTGGGCTTCGGGAGTTTTGCCCCAGGCTTGAATTCAATGGTACAGTCTGTGGGTCGGTGGGGGGGAAGCTCATTCGCCCTCTCCTCACTGAAGACTTCAGCAAGGTCCTTATATTCCTCTGGTATTTCTGTTAATCTTTTTTCCTCTCCTATGGATGCTTTTTCTATTCTTGATTCTGGTAGCCTCCCTTGGAGTTTTAAGTCCATAGGGTCCCCCTTCGGGAATTTGATTTCTGTCGTCCTCCAATTTACCCAGGGGTTCCATTTTTTCAACCATTCCATCCCTAGAATCATTGGGCATTCCATACCTGGGGTCACCACAAACGTTATGTCCTCTTCATGGTTGCCCAGGGAGAGGTGTATTGGCAGAGTGGCTAGGGTAGCTGGCACCCCCCCTGCTATGGATCCATCTAGCTGGCCAAATGAGATTGGTTGTTCCAGTCTCCTCGATGGGATGCCCAGATTCCCCACTAGTGTTGGACTAATGAGGCAGCGGGTGCAGCCAGAGTCTATTAAGGCTTTCACCTTCACAGCTTCGGGCATGGGGGGGATTAATATAGTCACTGTTTTGAAGATGGGTGTGATGCATCCACTTACCAGGGGTTCGCCCTCCGAGCTGTCATCTGAGGCATCCACCGGCCCTGTGGTGTAGGCTGGAGTTCTTTCCCCTTGGTGAGCAGAAGTGGGGGGTTCTGCAATTTCCATCATTCTCATGGCCGTTTCTTTTGGCTTAGCTGAAGACTTTCTGGGTTTGTTGATTGGGGATCTGTCTGGGTTGTGCTGGGGGGCCTTTGAGCGGCATTCTACAGCTCGATGCCCTTCTCTTCCGCACTTGAAACACCCCATTTGCTTCTTGGCTGTATCCGATGATTTCACCGGTTGGTGTGTCAGCTCAGGCGGGGGGCGGCTCCATTGTTTTCCTCGGCGGTGCCTCTTCAATATGTCGATCTCTGCTTCCTCTGCCAAGACGTACCATTCCTCAAGTTGATGTGGGTCCCCTCGGGGCAGGCAAGCATCATATAGATCATAGTTTAGTCCGTCTTTGAAATGGCCAAGGAGGATGTCTTCTGGCCAATTCAGTTTGCTGGCAATGGCCCGGAATTCTTGTGTATACTCAGCCACTGGGCGTTTGCCTTGCCTCATCGTTTTTATCCTTTCACGGGCTTTGCGATCAGCCAGGGGGTCTTCAAATCGTCTTCTCAAAGAGGACATGAAACGGTTGAAGTTACTGAGTTCTGGGGCATTGGAGTCATGCAAGTTCACCACCCAATCTGCAGCCGGTCCATCCAGGGCAGATTGCACGATCCGGATGCGGGCTTTGTCGCTGGGAATGTCCTGCCCATATTCCTCCATGTAGCTGAGGACTTGGGTTAGGAAAAACCCCAAGCGTGTTGGCTCCCCTTTGAATTTCACCTCCAACGGTGGACGTCTTGGAATGGATCGGTGCCTCCGTTGTGGGTGGTAGTGTCTTCCGTCCAGATTGCCATCTGTGGTCCGGTAGGGGGTGGGGGCTCCTGGATCAGTAGATGTCCCTGGGGTTGCAGGTTCCACGTCCCCCTCGGTGTCTCTCCCTTTGCGGCTCCAGGAGCTGGGGCGGCCGTAGGGCTCAGTATTCTCCTCTCCTAGGAAGCTGAGAGTTCTCTTCATCAGGTCAATAGCTTTCTCTAGGATCCAGTCTGAGTACAGTGCCCAGCTTCCTCCCTCTTCACTTGCGTGCAGGGATTTCTCCATCTCCTGCTTCCATTCTGGTTGCTTGGTCCCCCGTCTCAGGGTCACCTTTCTTGATTCCTTTCCCCACTCACTTTTCTTTCCAACGCCCATTGACCAGCGAGGCTTGTGGTCCCGTGTCTCCACCACTTCTTCTCCCGAGGAATCTGACCTCTCGGATCCCAACATCTGGCAAGGTTCCAACTGGGTCAGCGGCTCTCTTTCCAGGGAGTTTTCCCCCTCTCTTGCTCCATTGTCTGACATGGTAAATTTTTGCAAAATCCCCCGGCAAGGGTCTCCCTTCCAGGTGGATTAATTTTGCAAGTCCTGTCTAATGTAAGGACCCACCCCACTTTGCATCTTAAGAAGACAGAACTCTTGGAATAATTCTTCCAACAGGAATCCTTTATTAAGAAGAAGTGGTTGCAGGCATGCTAGACAGGACTTGGGGTCCAAGCTCTCCCATTCAAGGTTTTAAGGGGTTCCCCAGCAGTCCCACCCAATCACCCCCCCTTCCAGTGATAGTTTCAGGCATCACAATTCCACCCCTTTGATGCTTTCTTCCGTCCTTCTGGATGGAGACTTCAAATAAACTACATGAAAGGTAAATAGCCCCTTTGTCATGTTAAGGTTCTTTGGTGCTATTTACATTCAAACTCTTTGAGGTTGCAATAAACACATTCCTTCATACTGAAGGAAGTGAGGGCCATAAAGTCCCTTTGTTCTCCCCCTTCTCTCCCTCTTATGGCAGAATCCAGAGAAGGCAGAATTGGGGTTTTCTATATTTGATGATTAAAGATGAAATATAATTGGATTCTGACACCCACTTTGACTGAAGGGCATGGAGAATAGAGCAGAGGCAAGCTCAGATGAGGTGTGTGACGTTGCTCGGGAAAAGGTCGCCCCGCCACTCCTCACAAGAAACACCTAGTGTGGGATGACTTAAACAGAAGTTTGGGGGGGGAGAGAGAGATCATCTTTGTCAGGAACAATTGTTTGCTTTGGCATATACTCCCCCAGCTTTGGAAAAAACTCAGCCTTGACTTCTGTTTCTGCCTGTGCCTTGCCTTTGTCTTGCAGGGTGCCTTTTGCCTTGTGGATTTGCCTTACCCTGTAGATTTGCCTTACTCCTTGGACCTTGCCCTGTGAGCTTGCACCTTGTCTTTGGACTTTTTCTCTGCCTTTGCAAATTGGTTTTGGTGCTTACTGACTTTTGTTTGGGGGACTTTGGGTGGCTGCCTTCAGGGAAGTGTGGAGTGGAGCCTTACCAGTCATTATAGGACCGTTTGTTGTGAAGTTTAACAGAGCAATAAAGAACTTTATCATAGCCTGTCTCTGCCTAGGCAACCTGGGTCATAACAATACCACTCTATACTGCACTATTAAGACATGCTTGAAATACTGCATCCAGTTCTAGTCACCATGACACAAAACAATGCTATTGCCCTGGAAGAGCACAGAGAGGAGTAACAATATGATGAATAGCTAAGGAGATTAAGTATGTCTAGGCTAATGAAGAGGACTCACGGTGACATGATAGCAATCTTCCAATGGTGCCATCCAGTTGCTTTTTGGAAAAGCACTTTTTGGACAACCATGACCTGGACTGAGAATCTCCACAGACAGTCTTCCAATATTTGAGGGGCTGTCACAGGGAAGAGGGATCCATTTATTCTCCAAAGCACCCGAGGGCAGGAAAAGTGCTTCCTTCACTTTGTATACACAATGGCCGGCAGTCACACTTTACCTACATTAAGATCAAGATTTGTGAAACCACTGATACCTTGAAAGACACTGATGTTCTTGTCAAGCAATGTGGAGGAGCATCCACTATTCAATGAGTTAGGAATTTGGAACTCCAAGCAACCAGACTTGATAGGCAAACTGTCTTTTAAAATATCTTACAGAAGTTAAATGAATGAAAGAAGCAGACATTATTCATAAGAAATTTATTGAACAATCATTTGCAAGAAAAAAAAGAGAAGATTGTATTCTCTTATAAAGCAAATTAAGAACACTACATAGAGAATAAAATTGAATTCTGGTGGTAAATAATCATACATTTCATAGGAAACAGAATTTTCCCATTTTTTGGCAAATATATGACTTTAAATATATAACTGCAGTTAACATTGCAAGCAAAATCTATCAAAAAACAGATAAGACACAAGAAAGGAAATGATGCATTATCAGATGTTCATTCGCTCCCTGTATTTGCAATGCAAAATCATCATTAGTCAGATAATCCATTTAGAATACAGAAAAGTCTCCTAACCCTTTGGCATGCATATCATGATGTTCTCTAAGTCTGAAGCATTGGGGCATCAACCCCTTGGAAAAGGAACCATTAAATGCAATGCCCTGATGTGGCTAAACAATATAATTTCTAACACATGCAAGAGATGTCCTGTATACTGTTAATCCTTAGCCATTACTGTCTCCTGGGACTTGCATGCAAAGAGGAGGGAAACCCCTTGCTGCACTACTTACTCATACTACAGAATGCAGAATTGTGAACCTAAAATGGTCTGATGGCAAAAATGGATATACAGCCCTAAAGTGGCAGTGGGGGACAATGACAATGAAGTCTTTGTTATTCTTGGATCCAACTTAATCCCTTCTCCAGTACTTCAAACTGCAGGTGTTAAAGTTAATTTCTGCCCCATTCTTCAGCCTGTTGAATCCCACTATCTTTATCTGAAACTGACAACATATCAATTTTTTAATGTTAGTGGCATTATTAGGTCCGATTATTGCTTCTACATTGTGCTCATGACAAGGTCAGGCTTTTAGCATGCTTCTGGGACAAACTACATAATCAAATCAAAGAACTGTCCTCATTTTTCCTTTAGAGTGTTGAGGAAAGTTTGGAGAATGTTATTACTGTGTTGCTCATTCCTCAATAATTGGCACCTTTATTTACGTATGCATGATAACTGGGTGCTAAAAGCACTGCCAATAGAAACTGCCCCCCCCATATGTTATCTAGCAATAGAATGTGCATACAGCAAGACTATAACACTATCCAGGAATAAGAGTGGAGTTAAGCTAGATAGGAGTTGTACCGCTGGCTGATATTGCTAAGTCTTCAGCTTCTAATATTAGGCTATCCTAAAATCCTGAAAAACTAAACTGTACTACTGTTCAGAGATAAATTGGAATCATTGTCCATGCAGCAAGTGAGCTGGATCATTGACAATTCTTGATCTGCTTACCCATAGGACTTCGGAGGTTACATTCACTGGGAAAGACTCTCAAAATATGAGAAACAGTAACACAAACTCTCATTAATTCCCCTGTTTACACTTGCCAGCTCTAACCTAATGGAAAGAAGCGAGGGTGTGGGTGAACCAGAGATGCCACTAGTGCCTCTCTCTCTGAGTCACAGTATCTAATGCAGAAGTTAGCAAAACTGCTGTCTGAATTTTAGAATAGTCTCCGCCTGGGTAGTGAAGTCTTGTAAAGAGACTTGCCCCTGGCCTCAATATAGAAGATTCGCATTTCTTTGCCATCAATCTCAAAGTAGGCAAAGCCTCCTTGGGAAGACGTCTGCCCATAGAAGAAGCGTAGGTAGCCATTTGGGACTTTATGGAGGTGTTGCTTGGAGTTGTCCATGAAGTTTCCTGCTCCACTTAAGACATGGCCTATGCCACCTTTGTCCAGTAGGTACTATTTAATTGGAGAAAGAAGAAGAAAAAGAAGAAGAAACAACAGATTTAGATCAGGACCGCATCACACTATTTGGGGTCCTCTTTGTCCATTATGCTTTAAGTGCACATTAACATTCCTATGGAGAAACATTAATTAGATATCTATTCATAATACAGAATAACAGAGTTGGAAGGGACCTTGGAGATCGCCTCGTCCAACTATCTGTCCAAGGACCTATATCGGACAAATAGCTGTCCAGTCTCTTCTTAAAAACCTCCTGTGATGGAGCACTCACAACTTCTGGAGGCAAGCCGTTCCACTGGTTAATTGCTTGATTTCTAGCTCAGTCCAGGACTTGAAGAATAACCATAGCAAGGTCATTGCTATAATTACAGCAATGGGAAAAAAATATTAGATGTTCCAACCAAAATAAGCCTGGAGAACAATTGCTTATTTAATGCTCAGAATATGCTAGATGACACAGGCAATGAAATGCATGCCTGTGCTAAAAGGGCTTTCAGTTTGTTTGAGATGAATAAAAGAGAATGGATTTGGGGATAGATCCTTAGGAAACACACATAGGACAGCTAAGCCCATTCAAGAAAAGCTTTCATACAGGAGAAACCCAATGAAAACTTTCAAGAAACCAAAAGAGCTGGCTAGAGAGAAGGCAAGAATACAGTAGGTGCAACATAGAGTTCAGTACAAACACGACAGGATAAAAGGTAAGTCAAGGCAAAAGAACACTGCCTAGGCTTTTCTCACTCAATCCACAATGAAAGCAGAAAGGTTATGCTTAAGATTGTTATAAAAAGAAACTGTAAAAAAGCAATAAAGACTGCAGACTGGAAAGCAGATCAGAAAAACTGCAAATATGCACGAAGCCTATGAAGAACTCATTTTACACTTATTGCCATAAACCATTTACAGTCTTGATCATCTCCAGCAATTATAAAGGAGCCTATTGTCCTTCCCATTTTATAGGTTAAAAATAAAGACTGACAGGCAGATTTCTTGACAGACCTCAGACTTCTCTCTTTCATCAGTTGGGTTCCCATTCCAGGAAGCATTCAATAGCACACTCAAGCCAGTAACTTTCTAAATGTTCTGTGCTACAGCCACAATCACCTCAGCCAAGATGGTCAATGGGGGTAGTGGAAGAAACATCTAGAGGGTTGTAGTTTCCCTCCCTACAGAGGACAGCAGAACTCAGTGATATGAAGTTTCTTCTCTTACCTGCAGGTTGTGATCATGGCCACACAGGTAGGCAGTGGCCTTGTGTTTCAATAGCAGTGGCTGAAGCTGCTTGACCAAGCATTCAGTGGGGCCGTGCTTTCCCACAGACCATACTGGGTAGTGCCCTGCCACCAGCAAGTAGTCATCCTGGGAACTGGCCATCTGTTTGCGGAGCCAAGACAACTGGCTACGGGCCATGCCTGCATTCTGAGGATGTAAGGGCTGCTCGCTTTGGAAGTCATCTGAATTACCGCAGATGGTCACCGTGTCTATCATGAGGATGGCAAGAGTAGTATTGCTGCCAGGCACCTTGAACTTCAGCTTGTAGTAATATTTAGGGAAATGCCTGCATAAAAAAGGTTGGAGGAAGAAGCTTTAGAGCAGTGGTTCTCAACCTTTTTAATGTCGCGACCCCCAACCGGTCGTAAGTCAAGGACTACTCAACTGGTGCAGCACCGTTTGCAGAATGGGACTTTTGGCGGGCTCAGCAGGGCAGAGACAGCCTGGACAATTCCTATTCAAGAGAGTCTATTCTATTGGCTTTCAAAAGCCAATAGAATAAAAGGGAATAGCACAGCTAAAGAAAAGGGGAAAAAATGGCGGACTGTTTTGTTTGGCGACCCCCGTGAAATGGTCGTTCGACCCCAAATGGGGTCCCAACCCAAATGGGGTCCCAACATGCTTCTACTTCAGAAGAGCATTTCCAAGGTACTTCAAGATCTGCAAAAGGCACATGTTCTAGATAACTTTTTAAAAAAAGAATATCTCCATCCCAACAGGAATATCATAGCAAATGCCTAAACAAACTGGTAGCTTTGAGTCCTTGAACCAAAACTTTATTTACAAATGTAATTTGGAGAAGCAAGGAAAATGCTTCTTGCCATGTGACTGAAGCACTGTGGCCAGCCAGCCCAGAGAGGTACAGAAGTTAAATCCAGGCCAACTTTCAGCCGTAAAAGTAACATGGGATTCCCTAAAAACTTACTCTTTGTTTCTCAGTGTAAGGAGAAACAAGTGGTAGAAGAGGATCCCAGGAATTCAACCTATTGGCTACTAATAATAGTACAGATGTTGGCCAGACTCCAGTCTAAGTTCATTCAAAAACCAGAAAGAGCTTATGACTAATAATCTCTACAGGAACCACATTTTTTGTTTTTTGTTTTAAAAAATCTAAGCATGTACATATAAATACAGGATATAAAATCACAGGAAGAATAAAATAAATGATGTCCCAATGGTTTATGTCCACAATGTCCCTTGGCAAAGAGGAACACTTTCACAGCCAGAGCATTGGAAGCCAGTTAAAAATTGTGTACTGTGATGTATGATGCAAAAATTGTGACTGATTTACATCAAATGCATGTAGCTAAGAATAGAGTTTGAATTATTACATTCATCTGTGTGCTGCCATGTTGATGCAATCTTGGCTTGCTGCACATATGTATGAGGCAAATAATTAAAAGTGTTATCACTGTTGTGGGTAGGGCAGGACACAACTGTTCAATTAGCATAGTTGTGTGTGGGGAAAGAGGGTGTTTCTGTTTAAGAAGGAAATAGGAACTCAAAGAAAGCATAAAAGTCTCTGTATAACATCTGTTCTCATACCCCAAGGATAATAACGATTATTGTATGTTATTGTAAAAGGTAATTTAAAAGAATGATTCATGCTCTTTGAGAGATAGCATAATCTGGTGGCCACTGATATTTATTGTTTGTGGGGGGAAATCCCTTTTTTTTCTAATAGTAAGTACAGTTCAACATTAGAATCAATGTCCTAGAAAAGTGGTTGCCTGCCAACAGTGATTGTGCCCAAGTGGAAGTTAGACAACCATCTGCCTGAGATGCTGTAAGAAGCTGGCTGCACTGAGTAGGATTAGCCCCGATGGCCTCTTCGAGGGTTCCGTGATTTCAGTGTGAATATTCTAGCAGAGGATATTCCCTGCAACGCAATGACATTTCTTGCACATTGTTTCTCTCCTCACCAAGACCTGCATACCCAGTGAATACATTTCCTTCCATCCTTTATCAGACCCCAGCCTTACCAGCGCTTGGAGATTTTGCTATAAGCAATCTGGGCAGACACATTCCCAGAATGATCATGGTTTCCAGCCACAACATACCAGGGCAATTTACGCAGTGAGGGTGCTTGGAAAACTGATTCAAAGGTTTCCTATAAAGAAACAAGAAACGTTTATTTGTGGGGAAGAGGAAGAAATATTTTCTGCACAGTATCAGCTGCTGGTAAAAGTGTCAAGATTTTTCCAGGGATCACAAAAATTAGCAACTGTTTCTTTTACAATAGGTGGCTTCCGACAAGCAAAGTCAATGGGGGAAGCCAGATTCAATTAACAACTACATAATTCACTTAACAACTTTATGATTCATTTAACAACTTCATGATTCACTTAACAACTGTGGCAAAAAGGTCACAAAATAGGACACAATTCACTTAACTGTCTTGCTTAGCATTGAAAATGTTGGGCTTAATTGTGGTTGTAAGTAGGGGACTACCTGTAGTAGGTTGGGGACATCAACTTAAAATTTTTGGGTACTTATTATTACCTTTGTAACTTTACAGACTGACAGCTCCACTCCATCACACCCCTAGGAAAAACTGGGGAGCTTCTGCATTTGGACCTAGGTGGAATCATGGAATCAACCTTTTTCTTCTGAGGTTTAATGAAGGGGAAGCATCTTGCCTTTTTAAGAGGGGCATCAATGTCTACAAATTCCTGCAAGGGGTCCGTCCAGTTCTGATGGAAGGGAGGACTTGTCAGAGGCCCAAAACTGGATTCTTCCAAAACAAGAATCTGCTTCAGTTATTGATTGTCCACCCCTCTCTTTGGGATGTTTAGTTGCAATCTCATGATGTATCAGAGATAATTCCATCCTTCCACTCGAAAAGGAGTCCTGCCCAGCCAAGTGATTGTTGTTATTGTTGTTAATTGCGAAGTCGTGTCCGACCCATCGCGACCCCATGGACAACATTCCTCCAGGTCTTCCTGTCCTCTACCATCTTCTGGAGTCCATTTAAATTCACACCTACTGCTTCAGTGACTCCATCCAGCCATCTCATTCTCTGTCGTCCCCTTCTTCTATTGCCCTCAATCTTTCCCAGCATTAGGCTCTTCTCCAGTGAATCCTTCCTTCTCATTAGGTGGCCAAAGTACTTGAGTTTCAACTTCAGGATCTGGCCTTCTAAAGAGCAGTCGGGGTTGATCTCTTCTAGGACCGACCGGTTTGAACGCCTTGCAGTCCAAGGGACTCGCAGGAGTCTTCTCCAGCACCACAGTTCAAAGGCCTCAATTCTTTTGCGCTCAGCCTTTCTTATGGTCCAACTTTCACAGCCATACATTGCAACTGGGAAAATCATGGCCTGGACTATGCGCACTTTTGTTGGCAGGGTGATGTCTCTGCTTTTTAGAATGCTGTCTAGATTTGCCATAGCTTTCCTCCCCAGGAGCAAGCGTCTTTTAATTTCTTGGCTGCAGTCCCCATCTGAGGTGATCTTGGAGCCCAGAAAAATAAAATCTGTCACTACCTCCATTTCTTCCCCATCTATTTGCCAGGAATTGAGAGGGCCGGATGCCATGATTTTGGTTTTCTTAATGTTGAGTTTCAAGCCAACTTTTGCACTCTCCTTCTTCACCCGCATCAAGAGGCTCTTTAGTTCCTCTTCACTTTCTGCCATTAGAGTGGTATCATCTGCATATCTTAGGTTGTTGATATTTCTCCCGGCAATCTTAATTCCAACTTTTGATTCATCTAGCCCTGCCTTTCTCATGATGTGCTCTGCATATAAGTTAAATAGGCAGGGCGACAGTATACAGCCTTGCCGGACTCCTTTTCCAATTTTGAACCAATCAGTGGTTCCGTGTTCAGTTCTCACTGTTGCTTCTTGACCCGCATATAGGTTTCTCAAGAGACAAATGAGATGGTCTGGTACTCCCATCTCTTTAAGAACTTGCCACAATTTGTTGTGATCCACACAATCAAAGGCTTTTGCATAGTCAATGAAGCAGAAGTAGATGTTTTTCTGGAACTCCCTAGCTTTCTCCATGATCCAGCGTATGTTGGCAATTTGATCTCTAGTTCCTCTGCCTCTTCGAAATCCTGCCTGTACTTCTGGTAGTTCTCGATCCACATACTGCTGGAGTCTAGCTTGTAGGATTTTAAGCATAACTTTACTAGCATGTGAAATGAGTGCAATGGTGCGATAGTTTGAACATTCTTTGGCATTGCCTTTCTTTGGAATTGGAATGTAAACTGACCTTTTCCAATCCTGTGGCCACTGTTGAGTTTTCCAAATTTGCTGGCAAATTGAGTGTAGCACTTTTACTGCATCGTCTTTTAAGATTTTGAATAGCTCAGCTGGAATACTGTCACCTCCACTAGCTTTGTTGTTGCTCAGATTTTCTAAGGCCCATTTCACTTCACATTCTAGGATGTCTGGTTCGAGGTCAGTGACCATCTCATTGTGGTTATCTGGGATGTTAAGCTCATTCTTGTATAGTTCTTCTGTGTAGTTTTGCCATCTCTTCTTAATCTCTTCTGCCTCTGTTAGGTCTCTGCCATTTTGGTCCTTTATCATGCCCATCTTTGCATGAAACGTTCCCTTCATATCTCCAATTTTCTTGAAGAGATCTCTGGTCCTCCCTATTCTGTTGTTTTCTTCTATTTCTTTGCACTGTTCATTTAAGAAGGCATTCTTATCTCTTCTAGCTACTCTCTGGAATTCTGCATTCAATTGGGTGTATCTTTCTCTTTCTCCTTTGCCTTTCGCTTCCCTTCTTTCCTCAGCTATTTGCAAAGCTTCCTCAGACAGCCATTTTGCTTTCTTGCATTTCTTTTTCTTTGGGATGGTTTTAGTTGCTACCTCTTGTACAATGTTGCGAACTTCCATCCATAGTTCTTCAGGCATTCTGTCTATCAGATCCAGTTCCTTAAATCTATTTGTCACCTCTACTGTATATTCATCAGGAATATGATTTAGTTCATACCTGAGTGGCCTAGTGCTTTTCCCTACTTTTTTCAATTTAAGCCTAAATTTTGCAACGAGAAGCTCATGATCTGAGCCACAGTCAGCTCCTGGTCTTGTTTTTACTGACTGTATAGAGCTTCTCCATCTTTGGCTGCAGAGTACATAGTCAATCTGATTTCTATGTTGACCGTCTGGTGATGTCCATGTGTAGAGCCGTCTCTTGGGTTGTTGGAAAAGAGTGTTTGTTATGACCATCGTATTCTCTTGACAAAATTCTATTAGCCTGTGCCCTGCTTCATTTTGTTCTCCAAGGCCAAACTTGCCTGTTATTCCGGTTATCTTTTGGCTTCCTACCTTAGCATTCCAATCCCCCATGATGATAAGGACATCATTTTTTGGTGTTAATTCTATAAGGTGCTGTAGGGCTTCATAGAACCGGTCAATTTCATCCTCTTCAGCACCAGTGGTTGGGGCATAGATTTGGACTACTGTGATATTGAATGGTTTGCCTTGGATTCGAATTGAGATCATTCTGTCATTTTGGGGATTGTATCCCAGTATTGCTTTTCCTATTCTTTTATTGACTATGAAGGCTACTCCATTTCTTCTGAGGGATTCTTGCCCACAGTAGTATACCTGATGGTCATCTGAGTTAAATTCACCCATTCCTGTCCATTTTAGTTCGCTGATTCCTAAGATGTCGATGTTCAGTCTTGTCATCTCTTTTTTGACTACGTCTAGCTTGCCTTGATTCATGGATCTTACATTCCAGGTTCCTATGGAGAAAAAATCTTTACAGCATCGGACTTTCCTTTCACCACCAGATATATCCACAGCTGAGCGTCCTTTCGGCTTTGGCCCAGTCGCTTCATTCTTTCTGGCGCTACTAGTACTAGCCCTCTGCTCTTCCCCAGTAGCATATTGGACACCTTCCGACCTGAGGGGCTCATCTTCCAGCGTCATATCTTTTTTCCTTTTAGTACTGTCCATGGGGTTTTCATGGCAAAGATACTGGAGTGGTTTGCCATTTCCTTCTCCAGTGGATCACATTTTGTCACATTTTGTCACATTTTGCCAAGTGATTAAAAGCTGCCTAATCCCTGAGAAGCTTCTCTTGGAAGCTAGAAGCTGAACTCTCCCTCCCTCCCAAACAGCCAGACTGTTCCTATATAAGGGGCCCTGTTTCCTAAGAGAAACTTATTCCCAAATAAGGTTTTGTCCTCTGAGGGTAGAAGCTGCACGTTTGTAAATAGTTGAAGAAGAAAATCCCAGAAAGGTTCCCTGGTCACCCTTCTTCCCACAGGGGGAGGGGGAGGAATACGTTTACCCAATGTGCAGCAGTACAGGTATACCTTGTTTTATTGCATTTCAGTTTGTTGTGCTATGCGAATAATGTGGCTTTTTACAAGAGCCTCCATCTGCAAAAAGATTGTGACTCGCTGAAGGCTCAGATGATGATTAGCATTTTAGCAATAAAGTATTTTTTAATTAAGGTATGTACTTTGGGTTTCTTTAGACATAATGCTATTGCATACTTAATAGATTACAGTATAGCGTAAACACAACTTTTATAGGCACTGGGAAACTAAAAATGTGTGTGAAGTGCTTTATTGTGAAATTTACTTTATTGAGGTGATCTGGAACCAAAACCACAATATCTCTGAAGTATATAGTTTTTTTCTACTGTTATCATTCTCAATGTAATGATTGAGCAAATTTTTCTCCTAGATACAAGTTTCTACAGAGATAATTTATATAATTTGGTTATTTGTGGCTAAAGACAGAAGCATCAACAACTCTTTTTCCTATATCAGAAGAAGGTACATTGCAGTGAGTTTTCCTCATTGTTCAAGCCCATCCCTTGTTCTTTTGATTCCATTCTTCTCACATTTGCAATGTTTCTGTTCTCTGAACACAGGAAACAAACACTTCATCCTAAGGTTCTGAAAGCTTTCATTTTTTTATCATTTCCATTTCTTCACTTCCTCTATCATTTCTACACAAACAGTTTGCTTTTTCTATTGATCTGGCAAGATGTAATCTATTTAAATGTGCATCTCCCAAATTTTAGGATTTTGACCATGTAGGCTCCTTCAATTGAATAAGTAACCCCCCCACTTATCTGTGTCTTCCCCTTCTCACTAATCCTCCCATGTAAATTTTCGTAACATCTTGCTTGGTGAAGACATCTGGAGGTCTTGAATGCTTGACAACCCACTGACTGATGCAATTTAAATTGATTTGGGATGAGACTGCTTCCCTGTCATTCATATGCTTCAGTTGATTAACCTTTAGCCAAACATTGCACATTGTCTGCAAGAATTCAGTAGTATGTATAACTCTGAACTTCAAGGTGAACCTAGGAGCAGGATCTCCCACCTCATTCTGCTTCCTCATTCCCTATCTCTGCTAAAGGGGAGATATCATGATGCCTTACTAAGATTTCAGTCACCTTTTGTGTTGCTACTCCCCACTAAGTAGATAACTTCATTTTAATTTACCATGGAATTAAAGGCCAGCATAAACATGGGCTGGAACACTGTCTGCATACCAATTATGGTGCTTATTTAACACCAAAGTGAACACTGGTTGACTGATGAGGAGAACTCAGCAGTAATGGCAAGCACATTTGTAGGGTGGCATGATGATGCTTCAGTGAGCAAAAATGGTGCCTGCGTAGACATCCTAATTGTCAGACAATAGTTTATGGAGTAAGCTAGCAAAGACTTCCTTGAACATTTTGCTTCATTTTCTAATTTCTGTCTTCACTTGTGTATGGGTGTGAGCAACAAATCTTTATGAGCTACAATTCAACCCTGTGGTCCTGATCCTTTGCACTTGACATATACTCCACATAATAATGGAGAAATATCTACATAGGGCTAGCCGAATGCTCAATATTAGCTCAAAAGAGGAGGACCTTGCAGAATGCTCAGCTAGATGCATATTGCACACGAACCAGGGATTATAGCTAAGAAACTAAGAAATGTTGTTAGCGACATGGTTAGCATAAAAATGATCTTACTACATTTTAAAAATAAACTACTAAATACTTGAATTTGAAACTGTATAACACTAATGCACTACATCTGAGAAATGAGTTTTAATTTCATCTAAGACCATCATTCAGAGAGTCAAGATGGTGTTTTCATACTCCTCACCTGAAAACGCTTGTCATACATATTGGTCACCCCATTGTAATAAAAGTTGTCTCCAAGAGATAAGATGAAATCAGCTCCCAGTGAAGCAACAGTTCGCCCCATCTCTTTGGCCACGGCTACTTCACGAGCCGTGTAGAAAGGTGCATTGGGGAGTCCACCCCAATCTCCAACTGCAATGAAGCGTAGGGAGGAACCAGCCTCAAGGCTTGGAAGGACAGCCAGGAAAACCCCCAAGAGGTACAAGAAGCTCATCCTCTGAAAATGAGAGAAGAAACCATATTATGTATTGTATGCTCACAGACACACACATACAAAGTCGTAGGAGAAGGAATCCCAGAATGTATCTGGAAAGTCCAGCCAAGTTCTGGTTCCCACCTCTAGCTTTATTATTGGTTAGAGTTGTGCCTTTCCTTTCCTCTAGTTGCTCAAGAGAAGGAGCCTGCAGCTAATCCTGCCCTCTCCAGTCTAGAGGTCACTTACTGGGATTCCAATGGCCAGCATGGTGACATCATTTATACTGGACCATCCAAACATTCAAACAGCACTGCAGTTTTTCAGACAATATGAGATAAAAAAACACAGCAGTATCATCCTGCTCTTTTTGTTCAGTTTTATACAGAAGCCTAGCTGGACTAGTGGTTGATTTCCCCCCCCCCTAATAATCCTGGGAGGAAAGCATTCACCCGCTTTATGTTCTAACACGGTGCTACTCACTCCTCAGCACCTGCTACATTGTGGTCAATGTAAGATATACTTTAGCTAAAAGTATATCTTTTAGAATAGTAATGATGCTAGGAATTCCTTATGCATTTAATCACTCACTGGTTCTTTTCTACCAGTCCTGATAAGCTTTCATATGGCAATCACAATGGGAATTAGTCTCACTGAAGTAGTGGCTTTACTGCTGAAGAGATGTAGAATACTCAATGGATTATGGATCTATCAGACAAGTAAGTTGTTTTAGATAAAGTGCATCTTGCTCATTTTGTATATTTTTCAGTGACTCTGACTTATTCAAAAGTATTACCTTGATTGAACAAAGCCATCAGTTGTGACTGAGGTCAGCATCTATTGACCTAGCTGGTGATGACCATATTTTAGTTCATTTTATATGTCTATGGAGATTCTCAGTCATCCAGGTTATAGTTATCCTAAAGGTGCTTTTTCATGAGGCAACTGGACTTTCTTCTTTTTCCTTGAAGATATTTGCTTCTTATCCAAGAAGCTTCTTCAGTTCTTCTTCAGTGCTGAAGAAGCTTCTTGGATGAGAAGCGAAATGTCTTCAAAGAAAAAAAAGAAAGTCCAGTTGCCTTGTGAAAAAGCATCCTTGGGATTTGTTTTATATGCTTTTTTTATATGTTTAGAATTCTACTTTTCTTTTTTTTGTAGATTTTAAAATTATTGTAAGTCACCTAGCGTTATGCATTTAATGGGTGGCCATATGCATCAAAATAATAAATACAATATCAAAAAATTGCAACTTGAATGTCACGTAAAAATGATAAAATTATGAATTAAATAGAAAAAGGAATAGTGAATGGTGGTTACATTAAATTCCATTTCCCATGAGATAGGTAGACAAGCAAAACTGCCAATACTGGAAAGGTACTTCGTTCAGACAATCTTAGTGATTAAACTCAAAATGAAAATTCTAAAGTACAATTTATTTTACTAGATATAATTCCAGAACATATAAATAGCAAATGTCATAATTTATTAAGATAATTTTATTAAGATTACTGCTATGAGGACAAACTTTGCGTACTAAAAATGCTAACCTTTTTTCTCTTTTAATACTTATAGTAATGTAGAAGAGATACTAGTGTTAATTTAAAAAAAATGCCTATTTTTTATTTTAACTTATATCTTCTATATCTTATATTTTCTATATCATATTTTTTCTGTCTTATATTGTATTTTGCTTGGCATGCTTCATCTTTTATTAATTGAGCATTAATTGTATAACTATTCTATTTTGTATTTATTGTTGATATTATTTTGAAAATATACCTTCTTTTAAATAAAAATAAATTAGTTAAAAAACCCCTAAAGCACTCTATTAGTACAAATGTCACTCTTTGCTTTCTTGCTTTAAAACTGTTAAGAAATCAGTTCTATCCAGAATGTTTCATTAATGTGTTTTTAACTATAGTTCTCAATGAGCATATTCAAAAAGTCTAATCCTGCAATTGCAAGTAGCTTGTGCCATTGGAAAAGATTTCTTGGAAGAGGCAGCCTCCAGCACTGGTCTTTTGAGCAATTCATATGCATTTTATTTGGACTTATGCAAGACAGGGTCGCTCTAAATGACCTATCTTTCTAGTTATCAACCTATTCTCTTCCAAATTCTTCTGCGGCTTTCTTTTCTTTAGCCTTTAAGATCCCCTATGTAATCCTCTGTCCAAATATATAACATTAAAAAAGACTTAACATAAGATCATTTTCCTACTTGGAAAAAGCTGAATTATTATCTTCCAGATTGTTTTGCATTCAGTATTTCTTATTATTAATAATTGTAAATCTGCCTTTGGCTGATCACTGTAAATATACTCTAGCAAAATCCTAATGAACAAAACCGAATGTCAGTAATATATTATTACAATAATAACAAATCAACCAAATAATAAAACTAAATAAATAAGCCTCAAGACTTTCAGTGTAGGACATGATTTTCCTCTCATTGCTCACATTAACAAAGAATTAAAGAATAGGTGGCATAATCCAACTATTTTGTCTTATTCCAGGGGCTATAGCAATCCATATGAGAGGCCTTATTGCTACAGTACTTAAGATACTCTTGAATAAATAAGATTGTTACCACTCCCTTTTAAACTTAAATTTGGTTATCCTTAGCAATATTTCATTTTAAGATGATGAGCCATCCGAGAAAATGGCATTGGTTCAAACTGGACGATCTCTATGTCTCATCTGCACGGAGGGCAACTGCAAATGGGAACCCCCTTCGTTTCCATTGCCCCGTATTAATTCACTGGAGAGCGTTTGGAAGGCCTTGAATGAGAGAGAAGATGGACAGACCCAGCAAAGTAATTGCCTCTTTGGCTGGTTTGCCGTTTGTTTTTCAGAACTCATTTTGGTATAAAATTAAATTTGGTTTTGCGCTTCCTCTTTCGTGTGATCTAATGTCTCCCTGCCGCTGTTATTTAGCCACGCTGGCATCCCGCTATCCATGGGTCTTTTCCAGCTAGGAGCCACCCATCCAGTCCAAAGGACGCTGCCTCCAGCCACCTGTAGCGGCGGCAGTGTTCCCCTCTGGATGCCCGCAAAGCCGCCCTCCTTACGTCTGTCAGTTTTCTCCGCCGACGCGCCAGTCCAGGGGTCCTCTCAGCACGGCTCGCTCCGGGATGTATCGTTCACGCCAGATCTACTGAAGCGACTCACACTGGGCAGGGGAGCATTTTATCAGGTGCTGGAAAGGGGAACTAGGGGTGGGGTGGGCAGTTCCCTCCGCCATCCCCCCCCACTCAAGGAAGTAGCGGCAAGGCAGAAAAGCTGAGTGTAGCGGAGGAACAAACCCTCTCCCCCCGCGCCATGTGACGCTTCCTCCTCCTCGCAGGCTTGGGGTTAAAGTCATTCTTTAATCTGAGCGGGGCTGATAAGAGTGGCAGCCGCCCGAAGGCATTTAACCCTTCTAAGGTGCCCAGGCGTTGGGACCTAGGAGACCACGTTCTGCAATTTAAGGGAAGCCTGAGGACACCTTGGAAGGAGAAGGGTTGGCGGGCCCTTGTGGAGGAACGATCCTTTGGGAGGTCCTGTGCAGATGGGGGCGACCTTTGGATGTTAAAACATAAACTGGAAAGGCTTTTGTGTCACTTAGGCAAATAAAAGGTCAAACCCTGCTGACCCTCCCAGTAGAGATAACAAGGAAGATGGCTGGGTCTGCTCAAGCAAGGTAAGGGTGTGTGTGTGTGTGTGTGCTGACCTTGAATGCTGTCCTTCAATCCTATTTGATCCTCCTGAGTCAGTCAAGCATAACAAAGCTGACTTTTAATATCTAAAGAAAATGTGATAGGCAGCCATTAATTACAACATTTAAACAGAAGCTGCATGTGCTGTGGGAGAATATCTTCAGGACCAAGTTGGGAACAAACACCAGAATACTGACACTTCTTTCAACCCCTGAGAGACAACTACTGATAAGTTATCGTGACATACCCAAAATAAAAAAGGAAAACATAAAATGGTGCTCTTTTGGAATGCATTGAAGATTACTTAAAATTTTCAATCAAAACACAATTATAAAATAGAAATATAAAAATGCAGCATATTTCACAGAAGAGTTGTCATTGCACTACATGCTCAGTTGCCTTCCTGTAGACGTAGATCAAAACTAGCCAGCAAGATCCCAGGGCAGGGAAGGAGTTGGGAGCCTCTGGGCTTGGGTAAAGCAAACCCTCCCCATAAGAGACAGTATGGGACTTTTCCCGCCCATGGGTTAGTACAGCAGTTTCAACGGGGAGGTGGAGGCCTAGGATATTGAAAGGGGACTATGGGTGAAAAACATATAACAGATCCCCAGCAAGTACCAAGATGGCCACAGAAAAGCAGAGTGCAACAGCAAATGCAGCAAATGCTGTCTTGTTGATGCTGGAAAAAGTTCCAGTTACTGTCCCATGTCTGGATCCGGACACCATGCAATAGTCCTGGACCTGGGGATCTTTGGAGAAAAACAAGGTCAGAAGGAGGCCATGTTTTTTTTTTTTTTTTTAAAGGTGGAGGAACACTGGGCTAATAGACAAGAGAACCTGGAAGTGAGAACCTTGATTTGGATTTCATGCTGTTACAACCCTTTTTGCAATTAGTGAAACACAGTAGGATTAATTTCTGAATGAGCGGGCAGGGGGGGGAAACTGCACTGTCGGGTCTTACTTTCTTACACTTTTGGTGAAATGAAAAGAATGTCTCAGGGAAAAATTCACTAGTTTTTAAGAGATTTGTTAGTTTAAGTAATAAAATGCACAGAAAAGTGATGTGCAGGAAATGGCCTACTCATCTTCCACTATTTGGCATTAGGTGCAAAGTTCTTTCATTTTCTTTTTAAGCTGCCCATTCTGCCTCAGTATTCCTCTGCTGAACAAATCAGGAAAGTCCACTTGAGACTAAGTCAGAGTAAAAACAGCCACACATCATGTCTTAGTTGAGACGCCACATTTAAGAAGAATCTGAGATGCAAGCAGGATATTTTAAAATTATCATTTGGTATAGACTTTAGTCCTCAGAGAGCCATAGTCTTTATTTTGAGAGCCAGTTCAGTGCAGTGGTTTAAAGCATCAGGCTAGAAATCGGGAAATTGTGAGCTCCAGTCCCACCTGAAACCAGCTGCACAATTCTGGGCTAGTCGCTCTATTGCAATCCTAGGAAAGAAGCAGGGGCAACCACTTCCCCAAAAAGCCTTGATAAGAAAACACACACACGCGCACGCGTACACACACATGCACACACACATGGATTTTATTAATCAGAATTAAGTGGCATTACTTTGAATAATCCAGGATTGGTTTTACCAGTAGAATGAAAAAATGTGAAATAGGCAGAGACAGCCAATGAACAATTATAGAATCATCAAAAATTTTATGTCGGATGATGTGATAGAAAATTGTGAAGCTCAGTATATATATAGCACATAGCAATATTAAACTGATTATTATCTGCACAACAGATAGAACAAGCTCATAACAAGGCATTGCTTCTGTTTGGTGGTGGTGGGTGGGGGTCTTTTCAGCAGTGGCTGTCTCTTTCAGCCGCTTTTGTCTTTAGGGCATACTATCCCTTCCAAAGCCCTGCTTGGGGGAAGAAGGGAGTGCCTACCACTTTAAGAGAAGTCTGTTCTTACCCTTTGAGGAAATGAGGTCTAGAAATAAAATACTGTTTATGGGGAAAGCCACTACCCAGGCACAGAGCAAAGCTGCTTTCAGCTTCTACGCCAGGGCTTTTCAACCAGTGGTACGGGTACTACCTGTGGTACATTGGCACCTGGCAGGTGGTACACGACCACCCAAGAAAAGTAGCGGGGGAGGGGAATGAGCTGAACCGGTGGCAGCAGCGCACAAGCCTGAGCGAGACATGGCTGGAGCTACAGCGCTGTCAGGGCTCAGCGGATGCGCCAGGATCAGTGCTGCTTTCCAGCTGATCAGTGCTTCTTCGGGGCTGTCAGGGCTCAGTGGAAGCACCAGGATCAGCATCAGGTTTCTGCTGGAGCTCGGCGCTGATCCTGGCACTTCTGCTGAGCCCAGAAGAAGCGCCAGGTTCTGGAATGTTGCAGCATCTCCAGGGTCTTGTGATTTACATTCAGATGCTTGGCAACTGATTCATATTTATGACAGTCACAGTGTCCCAGGGTCATGTGAAGTGACCAAAACCTGCTGCAATTACCCAGCAGACGGGGGGAATAAAAACCAAACACACCCCACCCTACCCCCGCTGCCAATCCTCAACAGAAATGCTCACAACAATGAAAACCTTGGACAAGAGGAAGAGTGTGGCCGGGTGGGCAGGCAGGTGTCTTGCTCGGCTGTGGCTTGGGGGGCACTTTTTCAGTGCCATTGTAACTTCGAACAGTCACTAAGCAAACTGTTGTAAGTCAAGGACTACCTTGACTACCTGTACTTCATCACTTTTTTCCTTTTTTTTCTTTTTTGGTCATCAAGTTTTTGACACCTTGCTAGGCTGGGATATGATCGGACTCGTGGTATGACTGGATTATTTTATTCTTTTATGACTGTTTTTAACCTTGTACGCCGCCCTGAGTCCTTTGGGATTGGGCGGCATATAAATATTTGTAAATAAATAAAATAAATAAATAAATAAATAGGCTACTAGTGGTACTTGGATGTTGCCATATCCTAAAAGTGGTACAATGGGTGAAAAGGTTGAGAAGCCCTGTTCTACGCAATCCGTTGTTGGGTCTTACATGAGGTATTTTTAATTATTTGCCAAAACAAGCAAATGAAAAGTCAGAAGTCTCTTAACTTCTAACAATACTTACATAAATACTTAAATACAACATTTATTCTTCAGATATATAAAATATGCTGTCTCTGCTGCAGAAGGGGAAGAAAATTATTAGCAGGGAGAGAATTTGATGTTTTGTTAAATTGACACAAACAGACTCAGCACCAGCGCATGGCCACCCATCTTGTTGAGGGAGTAGATGCCCAAGAATGGCCTCCCTCTCATGTGCTGGCATGGAATATCACACAGCAGCTCCATCCCCTGACAAGAAACCTATAACCAGAGTCTGGGGCCCAGTTGCTCAGTCTTTTTTTCCTTAAGCTTTCTGCAATCTTTTCCTCCTTTGGGATATTAGTGAGTAAAAGCATCAGATGATAAGTGCCTTATCACTGCCTTTGTCGCGGCACGTTCTGTAGCACCTCAATGTAAGCAGGATACCCAACATCAGATCCTAGGAGCAGGAAATAGCGTGGTTCATCATGCCAGCATACTAGAGGGACATCATGCTTGGGCATCTATTCCCTCAACAAACCATAGTTGGTATTTTTCCCCAATAAGCATCTGGAAGAAGGGATGACATTTCTGGCACAGGTAGTCCTTGACTTACAGCCATTCATTTAGCAAGCATTCAGAGTTACAATATCAGTGAAAAAAAAGACTTATAACCTGTCCTTGCACTTACAACAGTCACAGTATCCCAATGATTGTGTGGTCAAAATTCAGGTGCTTGGCAACCGCCATGCATTTATGAAAGCTGCAGAATCATGGGACCTTGCAATCACCTCTTGTGACCTTCCCAGCCAGTTTCTGACAAGCAAAGTCAATGGGGAAGCTGCATTTGCTTAATGCCTGCATGATTTGCCTAGCAACCACTGCAAGAATGGTCATAAAATTAGGCACAGCACACTTAGCAACTGCCTAGATTAGCAACAGAAATTCTGGTCCCAACTGTGGTCTTAAGTTGAGGACTCCATATAACGTCCCCCTTCTTTTTGAGGATTCCCTCTAACAAAAGACACAGGGAGAGGGGTCTACAGGGTGGGGGCACAATGGTGTGGTCAGCCTTCTGTCTATTGTTTATGTGATGCCCATAAAAGGCCAGCAGAGCTTCAATTGCACTGTTGTGGTTGCTACTTTTTTAACCATATTCTGCAGACACTGCTGGACTCATAGTAGAGTTTTTTTCAGTCAGTTTAAACCTCATGACATGCCTAATCTTTCTGGGTGAAGTTTTAAGCCTTTCTGCCAAAATTACCTCAACTCGCTTTGTAATCATATAGTCTTGTTTAGCATAGCTAGTAGTTAACATTTTAGACAGATGAGCCAATGTTATAAGAAGATTGCTTTGCAAACATCATTTAAAAAGGAGCAGCACCAATCACACAGACAGAATTCCATATAAAATCAATAAAATTTGGTACAATGTAGGTAGTTGTACATTATCTGTCTTAGTATGAACCTGATATTCAAATTAGACATGCTGTAGAGGGGACATTTAGAGCAGAAGTTCCCAACCTTTTGGGCACCAGGAACTGGTTCCGTGGAGAGAGGTTTTTCCACAGACTGGAGGGTGCGTGGTTTTGTGTGCTGCCTGCATCCCATGGATGGGGCTTTGCTTGTTTGTGCGGACCAGTTGCTGGCATGCCATGGCCTGGTACTGGTCCACAGACCAGGAGTTGGGGACCCCTGAGTTAGAGGGAAAATTTTTGATCTTCTGCTTGCATGTTAATTGCCAAGAATTGAAAGGAAAAGATCCTTTAGCAAGATGAACAATACACAAATAAAATTAATAATAATAATTTCTTGTCCATAGTGCACAATCTGGTCCATGGAATACCAATGGCTTTCAAAACTTTCATCATGATAAGCTAAAACAGTGGTTCTCAACCTGTGGGTTGGGACCCCATTTGGGGTCGAACGACCATTTCACGGGAGTCACCAAACAATGCAGTCTGCCATTTTTCCCCCTTTTCCTTAGCTGTACTACTCCCTTTTATTCTATTGGCTTTTGAAAGCCAATAGAATAGACTCTCTTGAATAGAGTCTAATTCTATTGGCTTTCAAAAGCCAATAGGAATTGTCCAGGCTGTCTCTGCCCTGCTGAGCCCGCCAAAAGTCCCATTCTGCAAACGGTGCTGCACCAGTTGAGTAGTCCTCGACTTACGACCAGTTGAGTAGTCCTCGACTTACAACCAGTTGGGGGTTGCGGCATTAAAAAGGTTGAGAACCGCTGAGCTAAAATAAAATTCAGTTCGCTAAACAGTAACTTCACCATTTTTATTTAAAAATGATAAAGGACTAAAATCAATGCTTATGGCTTAGCTGAGTTTAATCTATTGTATTTTAAAACAAAATATCAAACAAAAAACAAATTACAAAAACATTTTGAAAAGTTCACCCCTTTCCCTCATTTTAGAATCTAAAACATATTTTTTAAAAAGTCTGGCCCATGGCCCAAAATTGCCTAGTCCTGATTTTAGGAGAATAAATGAACTCAACCTCAGCAGAGATTGTTTGATCCAGTAATTCAATACATTTAATTTCTGATGTCAAAAAATCAAGTCAATTTAATGTATTTGTTGGCTTTTTTTAGTCATTATATATTTTTTAATTAAATAGCTGGATTCAAACTATCAGTAGTACTGTTCCAATATTTCAGTCTGATCACTCCTACAAGTTGCAAGCAGAAGCAATTAGATAAATAGAAATCTTCCAGGAATAGGCAACCTTTTGTACATACAACATATGTGAATGAAACATACCTCCCTCACACTAAAACATACATATTCTCAAATATGTTACATTCGCAGAGGATGTTCCACAAACACACATTTGAAAGCCACTTGCCTTCATGTTGTAACTGAGTGCCAGATTCACTCAGCTGATTTAAATTCCTATCATTCAGAAGGGCGGATGCATTCTGACATATACAGGTAGTTTATCAAAAACCCTGTTCTTTTGTGTTAAATAGAAAAAGATTTTATCTTTTGAAACTCAGCAAAAGTTGAGAACCAAAGACTCGTAAGGATCTAATAGGAATCCCCAGGAATTACCTGGAGGAAGAATTCAGGAATTCTTTAGCTGGAGGGAAATCTACTTCAGGAAGGATAGCAGAAAACATCCATTTAAATAAGCTTGATTAATTATATGCCATTAAGTTGTCCATGAGCTCTTAGTGATCACATATTTTTTCTTTATGAGAAGTATACCTCCATTTAGGTATACTATCTAGGAATAATTTTCATTTCTTTTTCTGTGCATTGCTAATATATTGTCCTGAAGTTTATGTATCTCTATGTGAGGACCCACCCCACTTTGCATCTTAAGAAGACAGAACTCTTGGAATAATTCTTCCAACAGGAATCCTTTATTAAGAGAAAATGGTTGCAGGCATGCTAGACAGGACTTGGGGTTCAAGCTCTCCCATTCAAGGTTTTAAGGGGTTCCCCAGTAGTCCCACCCAATCAACCCCCCTTCCAGTGATAGTTTCAAGTATCACAATTCCATCCCCTTTCTTCTTCCGTCTGGATGGAGACTTCAGATAACTACATGAAAGGCAATTACTCTTCTTTGATATGTTAAAGCTTAGAGGCCACAATAAACACACATTCAGTCCTTTGAAGTGTGCTGAAGGAAGTGAGGGCCATAAAGCCCCTTTGCTCTCCCCCTTTTCTCCCTCTTATGGCAGAATCCAGAGAAGGCAGAATTGGGAGTTTCTATGTTTGATAATTAAAGATGAAATATAATTGGATTCTGACATCCGGCCCCTCTTAACAATAAGAGAGATCCACCTGAAAGAAAACACAAGTAAAAAATTTAGTTAGGCTTGTTAGGATACTCTGTGTGAAACTTCTTCAATAGCTTCGGGGCTCTGACGTGACGTTTATGGACCCACTCATTTTGTGAGGCAGGGAGGTGTTTCCAGGCAACTAGGTACTGAGTTGTTCCACGATATCTCCTAGAGTCAAGGATCTCTTTTATTTCGAAGTGTTGTTCCCCCTCCACCATGATTGGAGGTGGTGGGGGGGGGATTTTTGGCCGTAGAGGTGACTGATGCTCTCTTTTCAGCAAGCTGCAATGAAAAATTGGGTGTATTTGCCTGAGGTTTTTGGGTAATTCTAATTCTACTGTTACTGGATTTATGATTCTTTTAATTGGAAAAGGTCCTATATATTTTGGTCCAAGTTTTTTACAGGGCTGTAGGGACTTTAGGTATTTTGTAGATAAGTACACCATTTCTCCTATAATGAATGGTGTAGGCTCAACCCTTTTTTTATCGGCTTGTGCTTTGTATGCCCGCCTAGCTTCATCTAGTGATTTTCTGACTATTGGCCAGGTGTTTTGTAGGTTTTCCATCCATTCTTTCAGTGAAGGGATCGTTGGTTCTTTTGGGGTTAACTCTGGCATAGGGTTGAAACTTTGGCCGTTGGCTATTTGAAAAGGAGTGTAGCCTGTGCTGGAGTGGACTGCATTATTGTAGGCAACTTCTGCAAAAGGAAGTAAGTCCGTCCAATCACTCTGTTGGAAATTTAAAAAACATCTCAAATATTGCTCAAGTACCGACTGGCAGCGTTCCGCTTGTCCATCTGTCTGAGGGTGATGGCTAGATGTCAGTCCCTGAGTGGTCCCTAAGAGGGATAAAAATTCCTTCCAAAATGTAGACGTAAATTGCACTCCCCTATCAGAGATGATGCGTTGGGGTGCCCCGTGCAATCTGTAAATGTGCTGGATAAAAAGTTTTGCTAAGGCCTTTGCAGTGGGAATTTTTTGGCAAGGGATAAAGTGCACCTGTTTGGAAAATAGGTCCGTGACTGTCCAGATAACAGTATTCCCATTGCTTTCAGGCAATTCCACTATAAAATCCATGGCTATTTCCCTCCAGGGGGCTGAGGGACTTGCCACTGGTTGTAACAGCCCTGGCGATTTCCCTTGCAACCTCTTTGCTGATGCACAGGTTGGGCAGCTGGCAACATAACTTTCTATGTCCTTTTTTATTGATGGCCACCAAAATTGCCGTTTAATTAAGTGTAAAGTTTTTACAAATCCAAAATGCCCTGCTGATTTTGTGTCATGGCAAAGTTGCATGAAAGTTAGTCTTTGAGTTGTTGGTATATATAACTTTTCCCCTACCCAAGGCAATCCGTCTCTCATTGTGCACACATGTTTGTTTTTCTGGAACCAATCATCTGTTTCCAAACTTTTTCTGAATTCAATCCCAGTTTGGCTGTCCAGTTGTGGTTTTATTTTGGCTTGGGTTCTTGTGGTTACTGGCGCTGCCAGTTGTGATTCTGCCATTATTGGTCTAGAGTCTGTGGTTCGTGCGCTGTTATATTGGGGCATGCGAGATAGTGCATCTGCCAGGAAGTTCTTTCTTCCTGGTAAATGTTTGAGCTTAAATTGGAATTGGTGAAAATGCTGGGACCAGCGGGCTTGTTTGGGATTGAGTTTCCTGGGAGTTTTCAGGGCTACTTTGCATCTTAAGAAGACAGAACTCTTGGAATAATTCTTCCAACAGGAATCCTTTATTAAGAGAAAATGGTTGCAGGCATGCTAGACAGGACTTGGGGTTCAAGCTCTCCCATTCAAGGTTTTAAGGGGTTCCCCAGTAGTCCCACCCAATCAACCCCCCTTCCAGTGATAGTTTCAAGTATCACAATTCCATCCCCTTTCTTCTTCCGTCTGGATGGAGACTTCAGATAACTACATGAAAGGCAATTACTCTTCTTTGATATGTTAAAGCTTAGAGGCCACAATAAACACACATTCAGTCCTTTGAAGTGTGCTGAAGGAAGTGAGGGCCATAAAGCCCCTTTGCTCTCCCCCTTTTCTCCCTCTTATGGCAGAATCCAGAGAAGGCAGAATTGGGAGTTTCTATGTTTGATAATTAAAGATGAAATATAATTGGATTCTGACACTCTACATGTTTGTTATCACATGTTTGATGCAATAATTGCAGAGTGCGATAACCTGACACTGTATTTTAAAACTATTATTAGTACTATAATGAAGACCTGAACAAGTTGAGTTGCATATGAAAACTGGAAAGAGGTTAACATCAACTGATAGATTCTACTGTATTAATTTGAAGAAACATTCAGGCTACCTAAATAAAGACTAAGCTATATTTGGAAATGCCAAAATTCCATGAACTGGCCTATTGGATAAAAATAAAATAAAAAAATAGGGTGAGAATAGAGGAAGCAACAAATTCTCACAGAAGACAAGTCATTTTGTCCTGTCAGTATTATTATATAGAGGTTTAATGTATGAGGGAAGGAAGGTGGTCAACTAGTTCTTATTATTAGGAATTCTAAGATGGCGACAAATATTAATGGCTAAATATAACTTTTTGCTGGTGAATACTGTGTAGCTGTAATCCAGCCATTTCTAAGGGTCTGGCCTTAAAGCCTCAGACTGCAATTGGATTCAGTTCTGTGCTTTTTTTAAAAAAAAATCCAACATCATATAGAATTAGCACTGTAGGGAATAATGGATTGTCATCTAGGCAACACAAGTTTCTAACTTTCACAGGGATAAGATACAACTATTTATTTATCACAACATTTGGTTGGATATTTCAAGGCAATCAAATTGTTTTCAAGTATTCCATTTTTACGGAATATTGTTCATATTACTGATAAAACTGGAGGCATTCCAGGGCACATTCATAGGTTTTGATTGATGCACTATGATCATATATTACAAGGAAGTTTAATGGCAGTGGGCAAAGCATCTTTCCACAAAGCTTGTGTGCCATTATTTATCTTCTCACTCAAAATCTCTTATTAAGCCCCTCAAACTTCAACATTTCTGATGAATCAGTTTGCAAGTAATTGACTAAAGACCTTTTCCTGCCATTGAACTAACACACTAGCCACTCATTCTTGAGTTGGCACAAAATGAAATAAAATTGGCCGTTTTCATTGCCAATCCCCAGCCTGTCTCTACTGCCTCTTTTTAAAGTAATTGCTGAATGGTATTCTTTTAATTGATTAGTGGGCCACTTGTATGTGTCCAGCTTTGCAGATGTAACAGGTGCCAAGGCCATCTGTAGGGAAGGTCTAACAAAAAGGTCAAGACAATGGGCACATGAGTGATCTCCCCTGATCCTTTTTTGCCACCAAGGGAGGCCTAGAGCCCAGAATAACGTGCTTCCCAGAGTGATGAGTCAGCTGGTCCCTGTAGAGAACTGGTAGTCATTGGCTGCGGGGCAAATTCTTCTTTTATCTACTTTAATATTTCTTGTTTTGTTGGGTATTGCAAAGAGGAAAAGTGGCCTGTTGCAATTTAGTGGAAATCTATTCAGAATACTATTAAAGCTGACTTGGGTGGAGCAGTGATGAAGGTTTTGGACCATAAGCAGGATGAGTCTATGTTATGTTTGGTGTTCTGTGAGGCATCGACGAGGCAGCAGGTGAACAAACAATTCTTTATTAAAGGTTTTAAACAGAAGCCTAGATAACTGCAGCTCTACCCCTATTTATACACTCAACAACTAGGTGGCAGCCCATAGGATTCAAGTATTAGTTCCCGCTTTAACACAAGATAATTAGCATGTAGACAGCAAGTCTGGCTCTTAACTGACAGAGTCTTATGACTGTTTTTTTCAACAATTCCAAATAATTCACCTCAATACATTACACCCTTTCCCCCTAGATAGTTCATAAGGTCATATGTTGAGCATAGTCCTTTAAATACATTGGTGGCCTTTTTGCCCGTTCCGAACGCCTCGGAACTGCTGGAGGCTCCTGGTCTGTCAGCTCGCCTGCCAGGCTTGGAAGACCAGGGCTATGGGACCCATCCATCATAGGTAGACTCGAATCTCTGTGGCTGGGCTGTCCTGGTAGGCCCGAGCCAGTGTCCGGAAGTGGAACAAAGTCCACCAGTCATGAAATTGGAGCAATCAGCTGGCATTGTCCATTGGTTGTGGTATCAGTGGTTGGGACTGACTCACCAGACGCTTGAGTCACGTCCCTTAGTTGGAGAGCTCCACCATCACTGGCAGAGTCTGATGCACTACTGCCATTGTGCTGCTCCTGAGTTTGACTGTCACTAGAGTCATGAGTTATTGGCTGGTTTGCTAACCTCTGCCGCAGTTGGTCAAAGTGCCTGCATAGCACGCAACCATCTTCCAGGACCACTTTGTAAGAAAGTGGCCCAGTCACCTTACAAACCACAGCTACCACCCATAGTGCCTTTTGCCTGTAATTCCTCACCCAGACCAGGTCACCAACTTGCAAGTGCCATGGTGCCTTTGGCTGTGTTGCTTGTGAGGCAATTCTATCAGGATGTAGGCGATCCAGCTTTGTGATCAAATACCGGCCCCATCTTAATTCTGCTGGGCTTCTGCCCGTAGAAGTGCATGGGGTTGTACATTGGCAGAGTAGAAAATCTGCCAGTCTGTGTTGCCAGTTACCGGTGACTATCCACTTTAAGGATTCCTTCATTGTTTGGATCACGTGCTCTGCTTGGCCGTTCAAAGCCAGGTGAAAAGGGGCTGATGTGGTGTGTCTGATCATATTTGCCCTTAAACAGAACTGAAATTCTGATGCAGTAAATTGGGCCCCATTGTCAGAAACTATCACATCAGGTAACCCATGTGCAGCAAAAATCCTGCACAGTTCTTGTATGGTCCTGTCAGTAGTCATGGTGGGGACAGGAGCGACCTCTAACCACTTGGAGTGACTGTCCACCACAATGAGGAAGAGTTGTCCTGGAAAGACCCTGCATAATCGATGTGGATCCTGGAGCAGGGGGCGTGTGTGGTTTCCCATCGGTGGACAGAGGCATGGGGCATCTCTGACCTAGATTGCTGACAAATATGGCAGTTGTGTACCTGAGCCTCAATATCTTTGTCCAGCCCAGGCTACCAAAGGTAGCTTCATGCGAGTGCCTTCATCTGGACTATTCCTGGAGGTCCCTCATGCAGAGACTCCAAGACTCTAGTCCTCAGTGAGTTCGGGACTACCACCCGACTTTCCCACAAGATGCACTCCCTGTGGGCTGACAACTTGTCCTTCCTCCTGCTGAAACTCTGAAAATTAGGCCCGTGATTATTTTCCGGCCGTCCTGTGAGCACCCAGTTCAGCACACGGCTCAGCGTCGTGTCTGAAGCTGCAGCCACATCCCCTGCGATAAGAGGAGACTCAGGCAGGTCCTGAACAGCCAGGACGCACATGGCTGGAGCGGAATCAGGCTCTAACTGCGGCAGGGGCAGTCTGCTAAGGCCGTCTGCATGGCCCATTTCTCTATCTGGTTTATGAATCAAACTATAATCATACGCTGACAGGAAAATTGACCACCTCAACATCCTAGGAGATATGATCTGGGGTGTCTGCTTGTTCATTGTGAACAATCCCAGAAGTGGCTTATGGTCTGTGAAGATCGTGAAGGGCCTACCATATAGATAGTCATGAAACTTCTTGATCCCTGCCACTATGGCCAAGGCCTCTTTATCTATTGAGCGTAATTATGCTCTGCAGAGGACAAGGTCCTCGAGTAATAGGCTATTGGAATTTGCCTTCCGTCAGCCATTAAATGACTCAGCACAGCCCCAACCCCATATGGTGATGCATCACAAGTGATGCAGACAGGCAGCTTTTCGTTAAAGTGCATCAAAATTGAATTTGAAGACAACAGTGATTTGACTGCTGAGAAGCTCTTATCATGGATGCTGGTCCACTTCCACTGTGCATATTTATCCAAGAGCCAGTGTAACGGCTCTGCCACTGTGGCCTTGTGAGGTAGGAAGGCGTGATAAAAATTGAGCAGTCCAAGAAATGCTTGGAGCTCCCCCTTTGATTTTGGACTGGGAGCCTGCTGAATTGCTTTGAGCTTGGATTCAGCAGGATGAATGCCTTGGACATCTATATGGAAACCGAGGAACTCAGTTGAAGCTACCCCAATCTTACATTTCTCCCGCTTCAGCTTCAGCCCTGCTTCACGGAAGTGCTGAAGGATGGCCTTGAGCCGCTCTGCCAATTTTTCGACTGATTCCCCAGCTATGAGGACATCATTGAAATATGGGCACACGCCTGGAATACCCTTGAGCGTGCACTCCATCACTCCCTGGAAGAAGCTTGGGGCAACACTGAACCCGAATTGTAGGCGCTTAACCTTCAAAGCTCCTCTGTGAGTAACTATGGTTTGAGCTTCTGCCATGGCATCATCCACTGGCTGATAGGCCTAAGCCAAATCTAACTTGGCAAAGATGTGACCTCCCTGTAGTGATGCCAAAATGTGGCTGACTACAGGCTGACTATTCGTATTGTTGGAGTGCTCTATTGATAGTGCACTTGTAATCAGCACATATTCGTACCTCTCCGTTGGCCTTAAGTGGCGTGACTATGGGGGTTTCCCATTGATTGCTATCAACTGGCTGCAGGATGCCTTGCTGCACCAGCTTGTCCAGCTCTGCATCAATCTTCTGCTTGAGGGCAAAACTATACGCGGCTTGATCCATATTGGAGTTATGGCAGGATCAAACCAAAGAGCTATGGGAGGACCCTTATATTTCCCTAAGTGAGGGCTAAAAACGTCAGCAAACTCCTGGCAGACTGCCGCTAAGTCCACTGCTTGTGTGCTGTTTATTTTAGTTACATTGATTCCCAATGCATCAAACCAATCAAGCCCAATGAGGCTTGTGCAGTTGCCCTCAACTACTATGAATTCCAGGGGGTCCTCAAATCCCTTGAATTGCACCCTGAGTGTAGCTTCCCCCTTGACTGTTACTTGGGAGTTTTGGAAATCTGTTAAGACAAGGTTCAACGGCTTGAGCTTAACTCTTTTGCCGCTGTGACTGCAAATGTGTTTAAAAGTCCCCTGGGAAATTATGTATAATGCGAACCCCGTATCTAGTTCCATGTTGCATGGAACTCCCTGCAGCTTGACTTTGAGCCGCAGTTTTTCCTTAAGAGGGCGATGGGCACTTGCTCTAAGTACGCTCCTCCTAGTGGCGCAATAACCCACCCTGTGTTGCCCCAGGGCGCTGGTACCTTTCTGGGGAAACTCTTCTAGTGGACTCTCTCTCCAACGACCCTGACAAACTGCGGCGATATGGCCTTGTTTGCCACATGCCTGGCACATTGCTGTGCGGAACCTGCAGTCCGCGCATTTGTGTCGGCCTCCACACCCCGCACATCAAGAAAAGGGAACTGCCTTGTCAGCTGGGCATTGTGGCCTTCTTTCTGGTGGCTGCTGTAACCGATTGATCTCTTGATCCGATTCGGAGTCTTCGGCCCTCTCAGCACCTTCCTGGTGGATGGCCTCTGCACAGGGAATGTTCCTGGAGAGCTGTAAGGCCTTGGCGCCCCCCCCCCTCAGCAGCTTCTTCGGCTGTGATCTCTCTTAGGGCATCTTGAAATGAAATAGTCTCTTTAGTGAACAATTTCTGTTGAAGATCCCTGCTTCTTAACCCGCACACTAAGTGGTCTCGCAACCTCTCTTCAAGATCTTTGAACTTGCAGGGTCGGGCCGCTTGACGAAGGGTAGCAATGAATTTGGCAGCCGATTTGTCCGGTTGTTGGTCTCTTCTTTCCAGGCGATGACCAATAGCTTCAGCTCAAAGTGTTCTTTGAGCATTTTCTTAAGTTCTGAATAAGCAACAGATTCAAGTGGCACCAGAGCTATTAAGTTTTCAGTGATCTCGAACGTTGCCTGGCCACAAATGCACAGCAGCGATGCGGCCTTCAAGCCGTCCTCACAAACTTGATTGACTCTTAAGTAATTCTTGACTCTCGCAAAGTATGAGCTCCACCTCTCTGGATGTGTGACGTTGAATTCTGAGAGTTTTCCGAGTTTGGCCATGGTGAGTTGTTTTTGTTGTTTTTGGCCTTGCAATGCCTTGTGCTGCCAAGGCTTCTTCTAATCTCCCAGGGACAGTTCCTTGGGAGTGCTCTTCCTCCAGTGTTTTCATACTGGCAGGAATGGGGGAAACACAGCCTCAACCAAGGCATCATCACTTGGCTTACCCCCTTAGTGACTCAGCTCTTCGAGTTTGGCAGCACATCCCATCTTCGTTGCTACTGTTATGTTTGGTGTTCTGTGAGGCATTGATGAGGCAGCAGGTGAACAAACAACTCTTTATTAAAGGTTTTAAACAGAAGCCTGGATAACTGCAGCTCCACCCCTATTTATACACTCAACAACTAGGTGGCAGCCAATAGGATTCAAGTATTAGTTCCTGCTTTAACACAAGATAATTAGCATGTAGACAGCAAGTCCGGCTCTTAACTGACAGAGTCTTATACCGTTTTTTCAACAATTCCAAGTAATTCACCTCAATACATTACAGTCTGGGTGACTTTGGCCAGTTACTCTCCCAGCCAAATGTATTCCACATATTGTTTCTGTGGGTGGAAAACAAGAGGAAGGATTGCAGTACACGACCTCTAAATCTTCTGAGTAAAAAGTGGGATGTTAGTTATAAGTAACTAACTTTGAAGCTCTGCTGTCCTCTGCCTGGGTGGAGAGATAAGTTGATATCAAAACTACAGAGGTAGTTTTTCTGAGAGGGAACTCAGAAAATATAGTGCTAGAAGAGAAGGCAAACCTGTAAGAGGGCAATTAACTACTCTTTTAATATACAGGATGATAAAGTATTATCAGTATTATACAGCTTGAATCTGAGATGAGATAGTATTAGCTTAAAGGGGAGTGTACTACAGTGATGCAAACTGATTTGGAATGCAAATGTTCAGCAACTTCTTGCCATTCAAGTGAGTGGCTCCTTTATGAGTTTTGTGAACTGTAATAAGTGCACAAAATAAGCAGGTAAGAGAGTTAGGAGAAAGCTCTCCCACTGTTCAATATAGTTTAGGGTTTGAAAATAGTATTATTTTTTTTTAAAAAATGGAAATATAGATTATTTCCTCCCCCCAGTCACAGAGATGTACATATAACTTATAAATTTATATCTAAAGGACTGCAAGGCCTACTGACTTTAATCAAAGCAACAAGATGCAAGTTCAGCATCACAAAACCCAACTCACTTTTTAGAATAGCACCAGGAGGAATAGTGTTAGTAACTACCTGGAACAGTATCTGGGAGTTGAGCTAGTAAGCCTTTCCCCATTGCCATTTTCATGCCACTAAAAGCTTTGTTTACTCACTAGACTAAATATGAAAGGCAAACAGGTGGAGTGGATGAAGGTAGATAGGGCTCCTCAGCTCTGTACCTGGTTTTTTGCTTCCATTTTTTTTCTTTTTTTCCTCTTGGGTATAATATTCTTCCTTTCAAAATGAGATGTGCTAAATTCTCCCTGTGACATGCTATTTCCATACCTAACAATCTTATGGGCTTGACTCTGTGGCTTGTTGGCAGTAGTGAATCATTGGAATAAGATTTTTTGTTGTTGTTCAGGCTACATCTACTGAAGAAGTGACCTAAATTGGTAGATGTTTACTTCCTGATTAATTCTGAAAAAATCATGTTTTCCTAGGGCCGTATATGCTATTCTTCAATATTGGCTAGGACTGTGGGGATTGTAATTTCATACTTTCTGAAGGGCCACCTATTTCACAATCGCAGTTTAAATTATCAGAATATTGCACTTTTTAATATCATCATCTCTTTATGAGATGGACCTGTAGATGGCACCACTTGAAGCTCATTTCTTATGGTAAGTAATTCCAAGTGTAGTGATATTAAAATTGTAATGCTGTATAGTAATGCAATTGTAAACAGTTATAAAACAATTTCAGTTTTGCCACTATCATGGTAACAATTAATGAAACCTGCAAGATGACTAAATGGCAGCACAGAGCTACAGAAAAATATAATTCTCTCCTATCATCTAATGGTTGCCCAGATTTTTTTCAGCCTAGATCTGGTAGCCCTGCTTTACTACAGCCCAGAGTTTCTAAAAATACAGAATATAGTGCTGTGCTTTTCAAATACTTTTTTTCTTTAATGAAAGAAGTAAAGATTCAACATATCCAAATGGCCATAGAAGCTAAACCATTGCTAATTTCAATCAACTACTAAATGATGGGAAAAGAGAAATAAAAAATTAACTGCACATTCTGCTTATTCACTTTATATCACATAATAATAGTTGAATGGAGTCCTCCCATATGGAAGCAAATACCCAATTCTTATTCTGGCCTCTTATGCAAATGCAGTTTTGGATGACAGCTGCAGAGCTTGTTCAAGATGCTGTATTCTTTAAAGACTACTCTAAATCTAAAGCTATGTGCAAACAGTGAAAGATTATCATAAAACCATTGAAATTAGGCTTCTCTGTGTATTTTTATTTATCTTTCCAAGGGGGAAGGATCTCAAACATTCTTTTTTCTTGGTCAAACCTTCAGTGACATTAAGGGTTCCCGCTTGCTTCTAATTATGACACCAATGTGCTCTGGCAATATTTGTTTTTTCTTGCTTTGTCTCATCTCACTGAATACTATGAGTAAAATGGGCTGAAGTCATTCTTAACACTCCCCATATTAAAGTAGTATTTTCTCCCTTATTTGGAGACTGTCCAAGGATAGCTTATTAGTGCTTAATATCTCTTTGGCCTTCTCACCCATTTCCTTGGAAGGAAGTTGGGAACGCAATGAACAGAGGCAGGAAAATTACTACAATGGGGACATCAGATTTCACAACAATAAGCTCTTTTTGAAAGAATAGAATAGAATAGAATAGAATAGAATAGAATAGAATAGAATAGAATAGTACCTCGGAGGTCTTCTATCTAGTCCAGCCCCCTGCCTGAGCAGGAGAACCTATACCATTTCAGACAAGTGACTGTCTAGCCCAGTGGTGGCGAACCTATGGCACACGTGCCAGAGGCGGCACTCAGAGCCCTCTCTGAGGGCACGTGTGCTATTGCCCCAGCCCCACTTCCCCCTGCAGCCCCCTCCTCACCAGCAGCCTCCCTGGAGAGTCACCCCTGAGCGCAGCCTACACGGAGCAATGCAGTCAAGAACATGGCAGCCAGGCAGCAGGGACAAGATTCCGCTTTTGCACCCCAACGCACGCAGATGATGCTGCTGGGTGCGGGTGGAGGGTGTGGCTGCCATGGCACTACAGAGCTGCCTGGGCGATCTGCAGCAGGCCATGGAGGCGGTGGGTGACCCTATGAGTGGGCGGAGCAGGGGCAGAGCGGAGTGGAGCAGGGGCAGGCGGCAGAGGAGGCGGGCGGGCCAGGGGGCGGGGAGGTTTTTTGGCACTCGGTCTCTAAAAGGTTCGCCATCACTGGTCTAGCCTCTTCTTAAAAACCTCCAGTGATGGAGCACCCACGATTTCTGAAGGCAAGCTGTTCCACTGGTTAATTGTTAGGAAGTTTCTCCTTAATTCCAGGTTGCTTCTCTCTTTGATCAGTTTCCAACCATTGTTTCTTGTCCTTCTCTCTGGTGCTCTTGTAAAAAACCTGACCCACTCTGCCTTGGGGCAGCCCCTCAAATACTGGAACACTGCTACCATTTTGCCAGTTTCCTCTTTTCTTTGGACTAGCTGCACCCGTTCTTCACATGTATTAATCCCCAGACCTTGGATCATTTTAGTTGCTCTTCTCTGAACTTTTTCCAAGGTCTCAGCATCTATGATCTTACTAGGGTTTTATAAAGCAGTACTAATACTTCATGTCATTTTGATTCTATGCCTCTGTTTATACAACCCAGGATTGTATTAGCTTTTTTGGCTGCTGCTGCACACTGCTGGCTAATAATCAAGCGATTGTCTACTAGGACTCCATGGTAGCTCTCACAGTTGCTGTTTTTGAGCCAGGTCTCACCTAATCTGTACTTAAACCTTTGATTTTTCCTGCCTAAATGTAAAACTTTGCTTTTCTCCAAATTAAAAATCATTTTGTTGGATAGGGCCCATTGTTCAAATTTGTCAAGATCTTTTTGGATCCTGAGCTTGTCTTCTGGGATGTTGGTTATTCCTGCCAGTTTAGTGTTATCTACAAATTTGATGAGTTCTCCTTCTATTCCCTCATTTAAGTCATTAATGAAGATGTTGAAGAGTACTGGCCTAAGACGGAGCCTTGTGGTACCCCATTGCTTACTTCTCTCCATGTGGATGTAGTACCATTGAGGACTACTCACTGAGTACAGTTTGTCAGCTAGCTACAGATCCATCTGATGGTGTTGTTGTCTATCCCACCTTTTTCTAGCTTACTAGGTTTCATGGATTACTGCCTTGTCGTGGCGAAGGAGCTTGCATAACTCAATGAAGCTATGAGCTATGCCGTGCAGAGCCACCCAAGTCATAGCAGAGAGTTCTGACAAAATGTGATCCACTGGAGAAGGAAATGGCAACCCACTCCAGTATGTTTGCCATGAAAACCCCATGGACAGTACTAAAAGGCAAAAAGATATGACGCTGGAAGATGACCCCATCAGGTCAGAAGGTATCCAATATGCTACTGGGGAAGAGCAGAGGGCTAGAACTAGTAATGCCAGAAAGAGTGAAGCAACTGGGCCAAAGCCGAAAGGATGCTCAGCTGTGCATGCATCTGGTGATGAAAGGAAAGTCCGATGCTGTAAAGATCTTTTCTCGATAGGAACCTGGAATGTAAGATTCATGAATCAAGGCAAACTGGACGTGGTCAAACAAGAGATGACAAGACTGAACATTGACATCTTAGGAATGGGTGAATTTAATTCAGAGGACCATCAGGTACTACTGCGGGCAAGAATCCCTCAGAAGAAATGGAGTAGCCTTCATAGTCAATAAAAGAGTAGGAAATGCAATATTGGGATACAACCCCCAAAATGACAGAATGATCTCAGTGCGAATCCAAGGCAAACCATTCAATATCACAGTAGTCCGAGTCTATGCCCCAACCACTGGTGCTGAAGAGGATGAAATTGACCGGTTCTATGAAGCCCTACAGCACCTTATAGAATCAACACCAAAAAATGATGTCTTTATCATCCTGGGGGATTGGTATGCTAAAGTAGGAAGCCAAAAGATAAATGGAAAATGAAAACAAAAAGGGGATGAGGGTCAGTACTATGGAAGGAAATAAGGATAAAGGGGTGGTAGAGGAGATGAATATTAGTAATGAGATAGTGGAAGGAATGATCCGGAAGAACCATAGAAGGAAGCGCAAGGAGAGTAATAAAGAAACATCTGGAACACTAATTAGCCGGCCGGGACCGGTGATGCGGTCCATGAGCCAGGTGCAGATGCCGGCAAAACCCATTTAAGTCATCATTGTTTACTGGCTCCTTAGCCCTGATGATGTTTGGAGTTTCCAAACGAAAGCTTGGCAGCTTTTAGTAAAGTATATTTTTATATTTATATTCTCCTGGTGTTCGTATTTTATTTGTACCATAAGCTAAAATATATTGATAAATGTAATAAATATGTTTTTACTTAGCTGATATAATAAGAACTGTACTAGCTTAAATAGGAGATAATAGACATTAAGAGAAAAAGAGAGGAAGTATTTGATGTTGAAAACAAGAGAAACTTTGGTTACTAAATTTAAGACATTTGGAAATTAGTAGAAAATAAGAATGTTATACTGTATTATTAATTAGATGATGAGAAATAGAATGTATTCAAATAGATAAGACGTGTACCCTTAATATTAGACTTTGTGACGAATTGTGATAAAGGGAACTTTGGTTACTTAAAACTTGGAAATTATAAATATTAAATGTTAATTTAAATATTAATGGGAAATTAAAAATTGGGAAAAACTAATTAGGACATTGATTGTCTATAAAGAATGAATATTAAAACAACCAGGATAAGTATGCTAAAAATTATTGATAAATGTAAGAATGTTATTTTTATTTAATTGATATAAGAAGAATTGTATTAGTTTAAACAAGAAATAGTAAATACTAAGGGGAAAAGAGGAAATATTTAATGTGATAGTTTGAGACTTGTACTAAAGATATTTGTATGTCATTGAATTATCAATTAACTCAGCCGCCACATTGCTTTTTAAATACTTAAATGTAAAATTAAAAAATCAATAAGACATTAAAAAAATATGTTGAAAGAAACTTTTTTTTTATTGTCCTTGATTTCTGTTGCAAGTCTTTGTTCATTCTGAGCCTTTGCTTTCCTGACTTCATCTTTGCATGTTCTGGCTGTCTGCTGATAATTAGCCTTAGTTATGTGTCCCTCTTTCCATTTTTTGTACTTGTACTTTTTTGTCTTTCAGTTTGTCAGAGAGAGCTTTGTGCAGTCATGCTGGTTTCTTCTTGAATTTTTTCTTTTTCAGTGGTATTGTGCAACCTAGAGACATTTTGGTCAGGTTTATAAATTCATTGCTACCATGTTAATACCTTCTTTTAAATCATATCATGCTCATCCAAAGATGTTCCAATATTGCTTAAAAATTGTTGAGGTAAGCAAGGGGCCATGACATATTTAAAAGCTAGTTTAGAAAGCTGGGAGCTTGTGCTAGATCGTCATGCCTTTGAATAAAGAGATAATAGCCAGGCTGTTTCAAACACATCAAGGTACAGATTAGATCCCTCACCAAGATTGGCTAATGAGATTGCTTCAGATGCTGAAGTGTTTGGCTGCTTTTCTCATAAAGTTCTTGGTTATAGGACCAGTGGTGAACAAGAAGTATTAACAGCGCTTCATTCAAGCCAGTTTATAGTCCAAGGGGATTCAGAACAAAGCAACCTCAGCTCATGACTCAGGATTTTTATTTGTTAGTTGATGTATCCCTGTTGGACTTTCTTGGTTTTCTTATAGTGTGGCAGTTTGCTGGCAAAATAGCAATAGGTCAAGATTTCTAGCTTTGAGCAGTTTACACCATGGTCTGAATGATTCTTAATATCTTACAGTGAAACCTGAGTGGAGGGGGTTTAAGCAGTTAGAGTCTACAACCAAGGAAATCCAGACTCAGCCATGGGAACTCATATGGTAACTTTGGACTACTCTGCCCTCCTCCCAGGGTCGTGGGTGGCTATAAAAATTGGAGCACCAAATGCTACATATGTCACTTTGATGCATTGGTGGATAGGCAGTTTATGAGTCCACAAAATAAAGACTGCAGGGGCTTGTCCTGATAGTTGCCACTACACTGATTCGAAGGCAATCAAATCTACAAACAAAATGTAGATTTGCACCTTGCATTAAGACTAGTTTGATTATCCATTTTTAATCAAATGCAGCACATTTAATTGGTTTGCACAGCATTGTGGGTAGATGTACTCTAGTTCATAAGCAAACAACAAACCAGTATTATAGCTAAACATGATTTCTGCCTAAATTCAGTTCTGAGTCCATCCTAGTAGGTTTGCTAAAACCAGCTGTGGACTGTAGATGCATGGTCTGGAATCATGCATTTTCTCCAATTATTTCCTCAAGGTATTCATCAGGAAGTGAGCAGAGGATGGCTGATTTCAGGCCAGTCACAATATTATTATCCTACCTTGGAAGTCTTTCTATAAGAACTGGGTTGGGGATTGGGAGAAACTGAAATTAACCTAAATTATGATTTAGGTATACTTTTCAGGGAATATCCAAATTCCACTGAGGGCAACAGAGAATCCTAATTCTAGGAAAGCAAATAATACAGGAAAACTAAGAAAAACTTGTCAAAATCTATATTGATGAAAGTAAGCTATAGGGTTGTGCAGCACTTCAAAAATAGTCTGGAAAAAAGTACTGTGGGCACAAATGACACCTACGTCTGACTCTTTAAAGAACAGTGTCTTTGAAGATGTCATGTGATTGCAAGCTAAGGTAAGCCTGCCTTCAAAAGTGGCAGATAGGTGCTAGATTCATCTCATGGTAGGTTCAAAAATATCTTTTAGAAATTGAATCTGAAGCATTACACAGTAATCTACAGGATACAGCACAAACTGCACCAGAAGCATTTATAAAAGCGTAGCAGCAGATTTATATTTTAAATATTTGAGGAAGCTGAGTTTATCTTTGGGTCATTGGTTGCCCTAAAATATAGATGAAGGTAAAATATGTTTATTCTTTCATTCATGGTTAAAACTAAACTTCAGCTTATACATGTTTGCTGAAACAAACCAAACAGTATACCATAAACCTAGTATTTGCTTCCAGAAAATTCAGTTAGGATTGAAGGATTGTGGAGCGCTTAAAATTGTTGGAGCCAAAGTAGGGTGCAGTAGAAATATTTGCAGTGCAAAAAAGCTCTCTCACTGGATCAACTTTGGCTGATGGGATCACACTAATTTGTCAACTTAAGAAAACCCTGTGTTTAAAACAGAAGCTTGGTCTATGATGAAGGGATGCAGGGTTTATTTGTGTGCAGGAAAAGCGCCACCTGGTGGATTCAACAGATTCAAGGAACAGGTTAGGATGATGTCTTTTCCTGGTACATTGAAGTCCTTGCAGAGATACAGTCCTTGGGGCTTCCTGGGGCATCGACAGCTAAGTGATGCAATGGCCGGATGCAAATGAATCAGACAGAACTTTATATACTTTAATCTGGTGAAGGAAAGTTGCTCTCTTCCCTTTTGCACGTGACTGTTTGTTCCCAAATTCTGGAATGTACTCCTTTGAGAATTGCAGTTAGTCTTTAATCTTTTCACTTTGGGGAAGGGAAGAAAGTCAAGAAGTTAACAGTTGCAGATAGAGCTTAGCAACTGAGAACCTTATATTTAAGTTTTATAGTATAAATCTTATAAGATTATATTCCGTTCAAGGTGACTGATAATCATGCCAAACACTTAAGAACTTACAAAAACAGTTAAAGTCTGAGATGTGTGGTGTATTTTTAAAATAACTGTTTGGGATCCTCAGGTTTGTTTATTAATGGCCCATTTAGCAGACAATTGTAGAAAATATCTCAACGTTGACTATGGGGTTGTAGGACTTCTCTAAGCTTGGTTTTCCCATTTGTCATGTTTCATTAAGTGAGGCTTGTTAATGAATTATGGAATGCTGTGTAGCTTTTCCAAAAGCAAAGTGCTGAAAGAAGGTAATAAAACACCTGCAGATGAAAAACCAAGCTCAGGGAATCCAAATACATGTATAAATAAAACCACTAAGAGTATTCAGAGGCAGATGCTTAAGGTCCAAATGAATAAATAAAATCTAAAACTTCCTGAAACTAAATTCAGGAAGACCTCCACTGAGAACCATTTATTTAGTGACTATTTGAAGTTACACTGAAAAAAATTACTTCAACTGGTCCTCACGCTTACGATGGTTGCAGCATCCCCAAGGTCACATGTTCAAAATTCAGGCGCTTAACAACAAAGGGGCAAGTATTTACAATGGCTGGTTGCAAGGAGTCCCAATTGCCATTTTCAACCTTCCCAGTTGACTTTTACCAAGCCAAGTCAATGGGGGATGCTGGTGTTGCTTATCGGCCACAGTATTCACTTAACAACTGCTGTGAATCACTTAAGCATGGCAAAAAAAGATTGTAAAATCATGCATGACTCACTTTAACCACCTTGCTTAGCAACATAAATTCTGGACCCAGTTGTGGTCAAAAGTTGTAGACTATTTGTACTCTGACTGAATGCCTAAATCAGGGATCGGCAACCATAAACACTCAAAGAGCCACTTGGACCCATTTCCCACAGAAAAGAAAATACTGGGAATCGCAAAAAACACACACCCGCCAGAGGGGGGCAGCTTGATTGAAGAGTTTAATTAAAAAGAAATAGAGGGTGCTATGCATGAGTTTTTTCTTTCTCTCTCTCTCTCTCTCCCTCCCTCCCTCTCTCTCTTTTTCTCTCCATCTCCCTTCCCCTCTCTTTCTCTCTTTTCCTCCCCCTCTCTTTCTCTCCCTCTCTCTCTCCCTCTCTTTTTCTCTCTCCCCCTCTTTCTCTCCCTCTCTCTTTCTCTCTCCTCTCCCTTTCCCCCTCCCTCTTTTTCTCTCTCCCTCTCCCTCTCTCTCTCTCATTCTCTGTCTCCCCCCTCTTTTCTCTCTCTCCCCCCTCTCTCTTTCTCTCCCTCTCTTTCTCTCCCTCTTTCTCTTATCTCTCTTTCTTTCATCTCCCTCTCTTTCCCCCCCTCTCTCCAATCTTCTGCTCACCTGGCAAGCTGGCTTCACGCTGTTCTCCAACAAGCTGACACACATTTTTATTGGGCTAGCTCTCTCCTGCCCTTCTTGCTTCCTGCAGAGATACAGCCAAGGCAGGAGCCCTGCCCAATAAGCTTGTCAGCTTGTCAGAGAACAGCATGAGGCCACTCTCTTTTTTTACACACATACAAACACAAACACACACAGAGAGAGGGGGGAAGCACAAGTGCCTCTCTCTGTCTCTCTCTCTCTGCAAATGGCAGAGGAGGCTGGGAGCTGCAGGAGAAGGCTCAAAGAGCCGCATGCGGTTCCGGAGCCACGGGTTGCCGACCCGTGGCCTAAATCTATGCCCTTGGTCCAGTGGTAGTATTCAGCCAATTCATATCAGTTTGGCAGAACCGGTAGCTAATTTCTTGTTTCCCAGGCCTAGAATGGACTTCCAGAAGCGGCATCACACAGAGAACCGGTTGTTCATATATTTGAATCACACCACTCCCTTGGTCCTCATAATGAGACAAAATAGAAAAAAAAATGTGGAAAATAGGCTGAAAAAGCAGAGCAGAAGCAAAGATAACCCTGGCTTGCTAGCTCTGCTCCCTCTATTGTTCAATAGGTTAAGAGGCACAATGAATAAATTGCTTTTGCAGACGGATCTTGACTGACTCTCCAGAAAATCACAATTAAACTTAAATTCCTTGACTCCCTTCCCCAAAGTGAAAAGATTGAAGGCTGACTGCAATTCTCAAAGGAGTGCATTCCAGAATTTGGGAACAAAGACAGGGGCTTTATCTGCTGAGCTGGACATCCAGTCACCTTTAAACATCAGAGGTGAGGGCTTAAGCCAATTAGTTCTTTATATATTAAAATCTTAAATTATGCTTAGAAAACAAATAGCAATCTGTATAAATCTTTTACTACAGTCAAAATAAGCTCCTGGTAACATGCATTGGTTTGCAACCTAGGTGTTATGTTTTGTACCTACTGAGGCTGCAAAGCAAGGCCCACCTATAGTGACCTCTAGTAGTCAAGACATGGCCAAGGCCTGTGACAATCTGAGCAACCTAGAAATGGCCACAGCTGTTTTATTTTAAAAATTATTTCAGAATTTGTTTACCAGGGTTTATGCCCATTATTCCTAATCTATTTCTCTACAACCACTAATCATTATATCAACAAAAAAGATTTCAGACACCTCTATTTCTTGGGAAGATGTGATATTTGCAAGTCAAATGCTAAAAACATTGCCTCCTTAAAAAAAGATTAAAAATCAGAAGTTTGCTGGCAATAAATTGAAGGCTTGTCATTAAAATTTGAGTGCAGGCTTGCCAATATCCAAAGTACACCAGATGCTTGATTTGAAAGATGCCAGGACTACAGTTACAGCTGGAACACAAATCTTCGATGGCACAGGGCTGGGCTGTGGACAGTCTTTGGAACACCAACCAATTCACAGTAGGCGTCCTATTTTGCAGAGCTGACCTCTAGCTCTCCATCCTAAGAAACAGAGGGAAGCTATCTTACATACTGAGAGGTGGTTGGACTATCTAATTCCATAGCCCTTAATATCATAATGTGTTAATATTGTTTAACTGGCTTTATGATTTAACTGACTGGATTTGTGTACCACATTACATAGTTTGTTTAATTTTTGACGGCATATTGTATGAATTAAACGTTTGACTCTGCAAAGCACGATTTGTAGTATTTGAACCTAGACAATTGTGGTTTTTTTTACATCCACGGTTAAGCAGAACATGCTTTATTTTATTGTGTGAATCTTGGCCAAATGCGATCTTAAGTAAACATTTTTTCTAACTCTATCGGGACTGAACATGCAGGGAAGGACTAATTAGTTTCAGTTTTTTGTCATAATGATCCAGACTGACAAGTTATCTCCTTATGTCATGAGAACTAAGCGCCTGTTTGGGAAATGAAGATAGGGCAACTCTGTTACAAAGAAGGAACCATAGGACTATAACAACAGGTATGAGCCTGAACTCTGTTTTAAACATCCGGTTTCTTCTCTGAATGTTCATTTTGTGTCTATTTCATCTTGACATCATCAGGAAATGCATGCAGAGAGGATCCTCTCTCACTGACTTCCCTGACAAATGTTAGGTGTATTTTAGAATGTGAAATATATTTATATTTAATATGTAGATTAAATATACAATAGTTAAGCAAGCCAGGCTCACTGTGGTTACAGTTACCTGTGCCTGATTTCATATTCTTCTAGATTATGGCTGTCCAACCTTTTGGCTTGCCTGGGCTGCACTGAATGAAAAGGAATTGTCTAGGGTGCATATAAAATATAAAACAGTTAATGTATATAAATCACATAATAATATTAAAAGTTTATAATTTTGTGGGGCTGTATTACTACCTATCCTCTCCTCCCCCCCCCACTCTCCTCCTTTCCCTTCGGTGCAGTAGAGCTGACTCCGCCTCCTCCCAAGGCTGCCTCTTTTTCTCTCTCTCCCACTCCTGCCAAAACTGCCTTCTTTTATAGCCTCTCCTGTCTATGCCCCCCTCCTCCTCCTTTCTCATCCGGGTGATCCAGAAGTGAGCCTGGGACCTTTTTGCCTTGTCCCAACCACTCTACAGCTCCAGAGGACTCTCTCACAGTAAGTCCTGCCCTGTGCTGGCTCATTCCCTCCCCACTACACTTGGCTGGGCAGGGCCGCATACAACCTGCCACGTGCTAATGTTGAAAAGTCCTGGAATAGACAACATCACCACCAGATGGATTTGTAGTTGGCTGACAAACTGTACTCAACAAGTAGTCCTCAATAGTACTACATCCACATGGAGAGAAGTAAGCAGTGGGGTACCACAAAGCTCCATCTTAGGCCCAGGACTCTTCAATATCTTCATAAATGATTTAGATGAGGGAATAGAAGGGAACTCATCCAATTTGCAGATGACACCAAACTGGCAGGAATAGCCAACATCCCAGAAGATAAGCTCAGGATTCAAAAAGATCTTGACAAACTGGAATAATGGGCTGTATCCAACAAAATGAGTTTTAATGTGGAGAAAAGCAAAGTTTTACATTTAGACAGGAAAAATAAAAAATATAAGTACAGATTAGGTGAGATCTGGCTCAAAAACAGCAACTGTGAGAGGGACCTTGGAGTCCTAGTGGACAATCACTTGACTAAGAGCCAGCAATGTGCAGCAGCAGCCAAAAAAGCTAATACAATCCTGGGTTGTATAAACAGAGGCATAGAATCAAGATGACACAAAGTATTAGTACCACTTTATAAACCTTAGTGAGATTACACCAGGAATACTACAACCAATTTTGGTCACCATACTACAAAAAAGATGTTGAGACTTTGGAAAAAGTTCAGATAAGATTAACTAAGGTGTGGAGACAAAAACATATGAAAAACGGGTGCAGGACTTGGGTTTGGCTAGTCTAAAGAAAAGAAGAAACAGGTGACATGATAGCAGTGTTCCAGTATTTGAGAGGCTGCCCCAAGGCAGAAGAAGTCAGGTTTTTCACAAGAGCACCAGAGGGCAGGACAACAAACAATGGTTGGAAACTGATCAAAGAGCATTTCTATCTATCTTCTCTGATATAAAACCAATTCTTACTCTCTCCTGGATTCTATCATACTACTAAGGGGGAGGAGGGTATGCATAGTTTTTTTTTATTACTTTCACCTCCTCTATTCACTACAAAGTAACCTTTTGTTGATTTACTTCAGATCTGCTAACCATAACAATGTAGCCATTTGCCTTTCATCCTATGCTCCTCTGAACTTCTCTTCCTTTACTGGCCAGCGAGAGGGGGGGGGGGAAGATGCAGCATCTGGGGTCTGTGTGATGAGTTGAATAATTGTGCCAATGGAGCTGGACTGATTTATCTCTCCTGGAGTTGACATCTAGAAATCTGCCAGTTTGAATCGCCTGGAAGAACTGCGGGGTAGGGTGGTGTGGAATTAATTGCATAAATATGCCCATAGACATGCTCCCACAAAGTCCTTGAGATAACAAACGGACTGCTCCAGACACCGAACACATTCATCAGCCATTTGGACAGGGTCTGATAAGAACACTGGAAGCAGGATGCATGAATTATCACCCACCTGCATAGCCTTGCATCTGGAGAGTGTCTGTTATGTGATACATTGTAACCACCCCTATATACGTCTTTTGATTACGCTGTGTGATGTAAAAACTATAGTAACAATAAAATAGGGTGTTGGAGTCAGCTCTGGGCTCCCATCCCGAGATACCTGCGTGCGTGTCTCATTCTCCATGGGAGACCACCACATCTGGTGACCCCGACGTGATCTACTGAGGGATACGTCCCTGCCGACCCTTTACTTATCGCCTGGAATAGGCTTGGTGCACCCAACGAAGTTGCTGGCAACTGACTCCTCTTTGTAAGTATGGGGGGTGGAATGTCTCATGCTCAAAAGCAGCATGTGGAAGAGCTGAGGCTACTTGGCAGGAAAAAATATCTTACTGATCAGGAACAGAAATTAACCCGTCACCTTTCTAAATCTGAGGCTGTTAAATTGCTTGCTTACATATGGGCTAACTGCTCATCCTATCGGGAGTCTGGATCTTTAAAAGTAGATACATGGAGAAAAATCGGCGCCGTCCTCCATCAGTCTCCGAGAGCCCCCCCAGAGATTTTGTGCCTTTGGAAAATTGCCTATACCCTGATTCAAACCCATGCTGACTTGCCTCATCAGCCTTTATTAGACCCTCCACCGTACAAAAGTCCGTCTGTTATGTTGGCCACTCCCTTGCCACCTGGAGCCGGTTTTAACCCTCCTTCTGCCCCTGCAAATTCTATGGATCCTGATAAACAACAAACAGCCTCTCCTGTTCCTGCCACGTTGCCGCCTGTCTCCCGGCCCGGAATCATTCGTGGCGCTTTTCAAAAGGCTTTGAACAATGGTGATTTGAGCGTTTCTGAACTATCTGAGACAGAGTTGTTCCCTGTTACTTATCAACAGACCGCAGCAGGCATAGTGGTTGATTGGGAAGCACTTCCCCTGGCTATGATCCGAGAATTGAAAAAGGCTACAAAAGATTATGGCATAACCAGTCCCTATACTAGAGGACTGATACACTCAGTTGCTAGTGCATATCGAATGTTGCCTCAAGATTGGAAAGATCTGTTCCGCATGCTTCTTAACGGAACACAATACGTTGTTTTTGAATCTGAATATAAGAGAGAGGCACAAAACAGAGCTAATCACCCAGGTTCACAATGGACAGCAGAACAACTCTTCGGAGAAGGCAATTTTGCTACCCTTAATGCTCAGGCTCAAACTTTCACCCCCTTTGCATTTCCGATCATTAATACTTGTGTTCTTTCTGCCATGGCTCGTGTTGATGAGTCTGGCACCCCGATTCAATCTTTTTCTGCCATTCGCCAAACTGCGACTGAATCCTATGCAGACTTTGTGAATCGCCTGCAAGTTGCCATTGAGCATCAAATTTCAAACAGAGATGCAGCAAATGAAATCCTCATAAAATTGGCTTATGAACATGCAAATGCGGACTGCCAGTCCATTCTTAAACCACTTGTTTCCAGTCCCACGGCTACCCTAGCGGACTTTCTTAAAGCCTGCCGCATTGTGGGAACCAATGCTTTTCAAATGGACACTCTTGCAGCTGCAATCCAAAAGGGGAATCAACCCCAAGGCACTTGCTTCAATTGTGGAAAATCTGGTCATTTTAAAAAGCAATGCAGAGCCCCAGGAGGCAACGCGGCTCGACCTGCTGCCATCCCCGGAGCCAAGCCCAAAACTGTGTGCCCAAAATGTAAAAAGGGTTTTTATTGGGCCAATCAGTGCCGTTCCTCTCAGTCCAATCGGGGAAACTAACAGAGGGGTCTGCAGCTAACTCCTCTCCAAAGGCTGCCTCCTTTTCAGACTTTATTCCTTCTGCTTCGCAATATTTTTCTAGCATTGATTTAAAATTGGCTTCTGATCTTTCTGTTACTTTTCCTAACCTACTCACGGTTGCTGAAACCCTTTATTCTGGACCCTTGCCTCCGGAAACAGAGGGAATAATCCTTCCCACACCTGTTGCTCGGGAACAAGGAGTGTTTGTGCTTCCAGGTATGATAGATCCCACGTATAGAGACACCCTAAAAGTCCAATTTTATACCAATCTCCCTGTCACAATGAACCGGGGGGATACGGTGGCATGCTTGGTTTTATTACTACATGCAGCACCATCTATTCCAGAGGCTGCGTATGCACCTCACTCTGGGAATTCTTCCTCTGATTTATTGGCACTAACAAAGCAAATTACTCCCCAAAAACTGGTGATGCCTTTTTTAATCAATGGCATTCTCTTCTCTGGTCTTGTAGACTCTGGTGCGGATGTCTCAGTCATAAGAACAGCTGAATGGCCCTCTAACTGGCCCCTTGAATCTTCACCGGCAGTCAGGGGAGTGGGAGGACTTCAACAAGCAAGCTCCAGTAAAAATTGGCTTACTGCACAACGAATCACAAAAGGCATTTCTGCTAAATTTAAACCTGTCGTCCTCCCTCTTCACACAAATTTATGGGGCAGAGACTTACTCTCTCAATTTAATGCGAAGTTAACTCTGGAAGACTAATAATGCCTCCTTCACCCATGAAGCTTACGCTCCTTTCTGACACCCCCATGTGGGTAGACCAATGGCCACTCACTTTGGAAAAACAGGAAGCATTGCAGAAACTGGTATATCAGCAAATACAATCTGGCCATTTGGAACCAACTACCAGTCCTTATAACACCCCAGTATTTGTAGTCAAGAAAAAATCAGGCAACTGGAGAATTATTCATGATTTACGCCTCATTAACATAATAATTAAACCCATGGGTCAGCTACAGTGCGGAATTCCCAACCCAAATATGATCCCCAAAGACTATGATTTGGCAATTATTGATTTAAAAGACTGTTTTTTTACCATTCCTCTACACCCTGATGACAAACAACTTTTTTCCTTTTCTTTGCCTCAAACTAACATGTCCCGACCTACTCCTCGCTATCAATGGACTGTTCTTCCTCAAGGCATGCTTAACAGCCCCACCATATGTCAAGCTTTTGTGGACGCTGCCTTGTTGCCTTTTCGCAAATCCTATTCTAACTTTTTGCTTTATCACTATATGGATGACATTCTCCTAGCTGCACCGGGTCCTTCTGGCACAGTACAAACTGTCCTTCCCCAACTCATTCAGCTTTTAGCTTCTTATGGCTTTATTGTCGCCCCCGAAAAAGTTCAGACCCAATCTCCCTTTTTATATCTGGGACACAAAGTCCTAGCCTCTCATTCTGTTCTGGTGCTCCCTGCCATCCACCTTCCTTCTCCTCTCACTTTAGTTGCTTTACAACAAATCTTGGGCACCATAAATTTTGTGCGTCCATTTCTTGCACTCACCACTGCCCAATTGGCACCCTTGTTTTTGGCTTTGCGAGGCCACACTTCCCCCTCCTCTGTTGTTGTTCTTAACCCCACTCAAAAACATGTTTTTGCCTTAATTAATAGTGCCCTCTCCACCCGCTGGGCGGACCGAGCCATTCCCAATGAGCCTTTGTCTTTGGCCATATTTAATACTCCCTCTATTCCTACAGCTGCCCTTCTCCAATATCAAAAGGGGAGGGTCTCCATTGTTGAATGGATTCACCTCCCCAATACCCCTCGCAAATCTATCAATCCACTGCCTTATATGTTTGCTCTTTTAATTACGAAGGGCCGTTTTCGAGCAAAATGTTTAATTGGATTTGATATTTTTTTTTTATATGTCCCCATGTCTCTTACTATATGGGAACCTTTATTTGCCTCTTCAGATATATTGCAACTTTCTCTTGCTGACTGGGCAGGATCTGTTTCCTGTCATATTCCCTCTGACTCTCGCTTCCAACTCCTTAATAATGTTTCAGTTTCTCTGCATTCTCCCATTTCCTCCTCTCCCATTCCTAACGCTGTCACCCTGTATGTTGATGGCAGCAAGACTTATGGTTCATGTGTATGGAAGGAGGGTGAACAATAGCACACAAAAATTACTCCTCCTCAAACTTCTGCTCAGTGTGCTGAACTTGCCGCTACAATATTGGCTTTACAAACTTTTTCTTCTGAACCTTTTAATCTTATTTTAGATAGTCTTTATGTATATAAAGTTCTCACCTCTTTATCTGACTCATATGTGTCACCCTCACTGGATGACTCTCTCCTCAGTCTATTTCTCACACTCTAATCCCTTCTTCATTCCCGCTCTACTTGTTTTTTTCCTGCTCATATTAGAAGTCACCAACCTTTCCCTGGTATTATCTTCGAAGGCAATGCCAAGGCGGATGCTGCTGCTTTGGCTGCCTCGACTCACCAGGACGTTTCTGTCCTTGTTTTATCTCCCATAACCCCATGGGACAGCCATTCATATTTTCATCAAAATAAGAAGGCTTTAATGAAACAATTTTCTTTAACAGCTACAGAGGCTGCGGCTATCATACAACAATGTCCCACCTGCAGCCTCCAAGCACACTCTGTTCCCCAAGGGGTCAACCCAAGAGGAACGCAACTTTGTCAACTTTGGCAAATGGATGTTACACAATATTTGCCATTTGCCCCTTGGAAATATTTGCATGTTTCCATTGACACCTATTCAGGCTTTATTATGGCCACCCCTCAAAGGGGTGAGTCTGCTAAACATGTTATTAATCATTGTATTCGTACCTTTTCTACCCTGGGCAACCCAAAAGAAATTAAAACGGACAATGCTCCTGCTTATACCAGCACCTCCTTTGCTCAGTTTTGCTTTCGCTGGTCTATTGTTCATAAATTTGGCATTCCATATAACTCCACTGGTCAAGCGATCATGGAACGAGCCAATCAGACGGTAAAAAGGGCTCTAGACATGCATGCAAAAAAGAAAGGGGAAAATACCCCCGGCTTGCCTGGGATACAAAACACTCTTAATCTTGTACTTTTTATCTTAAACTTTTTGAATGTTTCTGGCACCCCTGGCTCAGCCGCCGCAAGCAGGCATTTTTCTGCTTCTCCCACAGATTCTTCATGCCCCCAGGTATACTATCGACGTTTGCCTGATCCCACCTGGAAAGGGCCTGCCTCCCTCATTACCTGGGGTCGAGGCTACGCTGCAATAGACGACCATGGCGAGATCATTTGGACTCCAGCTCGTTGTGTTCGTCCTTATATGGCTCAACGTACACCACCTCAGCCAGGCATATGAGGATCAGGGACTATGGGCTTTTAATGCTTTTCTACGGGATGCCAGGCGCACTGCTCTTACACTTAATGTCACGAACTGTTGGATTTGCATGCAAATTCCTAGTGACAGTCGTGGTGGCCTTATTTTTCATGCCATCCCGTTCAATGAAACAGGATGGAAGCAGCTGTGGAACGTAACTACAGAGACTTTGAATATGACATATGCTGTGGGCGCTCGTATAATGGAACCTGCCAGATTTTGTTTTTATAGCACAGGACTATTCCGTACTGCCACTTATTTGGGAAATTATAGTAATTGTCAACAAGTTATTATATGGAATTCAGCAAAGAAATGCAAATCCATCAAAAGCAACCTTACTAAGATAAACAACACTTATCGAAGCAATCACTGGACAAACATCAGTACCTACATGGCTTGCCTTGACATGGAATCCATAATAACATTTGCTAATGAGTCTCACCAGGGTTATTATGAGTTACCCGATATGTGGCTACTATGTGGCTGTAGAGCCTATCGCTAGGTGCCTAAGGATTGGAAAGGCACCTGTACACTGGGCCTTTTGACCCCTGCTGTATATGCCTTGCCTCATCTCCCTGATGGATGCCTGTGGAACAAGCATGATACTGGCTCCTCGGATCCACCCCTAACATTGGGTGGTAGTTTAGAGACTCAAATCAGCAGAGGAATACTACCCAATCTAGGAATTGCCATGAACTATAGGGACCTTCATTTGCTTAACAATTGGACTGTTCATATGTTTAATGAAACAATCAACAGCATTAAAATGATTAATCAAGAAATGGGGGAAATAAGGGAAGTAGTTTTGCAAAATCGGTATGCTTTAGATATTATTTTAGCAGCAAAAGGCGGTGTATGTGCTTTAATTCATTCTTATTGTTGTATGTATATACATGATTTTCAACCTAATATTTCTGCTACAGCAAGGAAAATGGAATCTATGATCCAAAATAATCCCTTATGCAGTGATGGATCAGGCACCATGGATATCTGGGGTGCCCTTTGGTCCTGGCTACCGGATGGATCCTGGCTACTATCTTTGATTTCTATTATAATAACCATTTTGATATTAATTGTATTGTTATGTTGTTGCATTCAATGTATTCCCTCCCTCCGCAAATGTGCAAAAATGTTACGCCCTCCACTAGGAAGGACGCCTTAATCAGTGAATCAAGATCCCTTCTGGAACTGGAAGTGAATAGCATTAAAAAAACACAAAAGGAGGAGATGTGGAATTAATTGCATAAATATGCCCACAGACATGCTCCCACAAAGTCCTTGAGATAACAAACAGACTGCTCCAGACATTCATCAGCCATTTGGACAGGGTCTGATAAGAACACTGGAAGCAGGATGCATGAATTATCACCCACCTGCATAGCCTTGCATCTGGAGAGTGTCTGTTATGTGATACATTGTAACCACCTTATATACGTCTTTTGATTACGCTGTGTGATGTAAAAACTATAGTAACAATAAAATAGGGTGTTGGAGTCAGCTCTGGGCTCCCATCCCGAGATACCTGCGTGCATGTCTCATTCTCCATGGGAGACCACCACAGGGTGGGGCTGCATAGGGACATTTTAAAACATCAAATTGTAAGGGAATCCCTCAGATCCTGTTTATCATGCCCACTATCAGTTTCTTTTAATAAAAGTTCCTGTTGGAAGAGGCCTTTTCCAAGAGTTCTGCTTTCTTAAGATGTGGATTGAAGTGGGTCCTTACATTAGATTGGATCTGCAGTAATAGTCAACCTGGAAGGGAGAACCTTGCCGGGGGACTTTGTAAAAAATACAATGACGAGGCAGGGAAGGGAGAAACTCCCACAGAGAGGGAGCCTTTCCCCGACCGAAAACCTGCCAGCTTTCGGGATCTGAAATATCATACTCCTCAGGAGAAGAGGTGGTGGAGATGCATAACCACAAACTTCGGTGGTCAATTGGCATTGGAAAGAAAGGTGAGTGGGAAAATAGATCGAGAAAGGTGACCCTGAGATAGGGGTCAACCAACCAGAATGGAAGCAGGAGATGGAGAAATTCCTGCACGTAAGTGAAGAGGAAGGAAGTTGGGCACAGCACTCGAACTGGATCCTAGAGAAAGCTATTGACCTGATAAAAAGAACCCTCGGCTCCCTAGGGGAGGAGAATTCTGAGCCCCGTGGCTGCACCAGCACCTGGATCTGCAGTGGAGGGACACTGAGGGGAATTGGAACTTGCAATCCCGGGGATGTCTGCTGAGCCAGTAGTGACCACTTCAGAAGCCTCCACCCCTGCCAACCCGCAGATGGTGATCCGGATGGAAGACAATACCACCAACGACGAAGGCACCAATTCATTCAAAGACTCCCACCGCTGGACGCGAAATTCAAGTGGAAGCCGACACGCTTGGGTTTTTTCCTAACCCAAGTCCTCAGCTACATGGAGGAATATGGGCGGCAATCCCTAGCGACAAAGCCCATATCCGTATTGTGCAATCTGCCCTGGATGGACCGGCCGCAGATTGCGTGGTGAATTTGCATGATTCTAATGCCCCAGAGCTCAACAACTTCAACCATTTCATGTCCTCTCTGAGAAGGCAATTTGAGGACCCCCTGGCTGATCGCGAAGCCCACAAAAGAATCAAAATGGTGAGGCAAGGCAGACGGCCGGTAGCTGAATATACACAAGAATTCCAGGCCATTGCCAGTAAACTGAACTGGCCAGAAAACATCCTCCTTGGCCATTTCAAAGACAGCCTAAATTACGACCTGTATGATGCTTGCTTGCCCCGGGGGGACCCACTCCAACTTGACGAGTGGTACGTCTTGGCAGAGGAAGCAGAGATTGACCTACTGAAGAGGCACCACCGAGGAAAATCATGGGGCCACTCAACACCTGAGCCGACGTGCGACCCAGCCATGGGCTGTTTCAAATGCGGGAGAGAGGGGCATCAGACTGTAGAATGCCACTCGAAAGCCCTCCAGCACAACCCAGACATATCACTGGCCTGTAAATCTGGGAAGTCCCCAGCTAAGCCAAAAGAACTCGCCATGAGAGGGATAGAGTGTCAGAATCCAATCATATTTCATCTTTAATTATCAAATATAGAAACTCCCAATTCTGCCTTCTTTGGATTCTGCCATAAGAGGGAGAGAAGGGGGAGAACAAAGGGGCTTTATGGCCCTCACTTCCTTCAGTAGACTTCAAAGAGCTGAATGCTGAATGTGTGTTTATTGTAACCTATTGTAACCTCAAAGTGTTAGCACCAGAGAACATTAGCATTAACAAAGAAGAGTATTTGCCTTTCATGTAGTTATCTGAAGTCTCCATCCAGACGGAAGAAAGAAGAAACGGGGTGGAATTGTGATACTTGAAACTATCACTGGAAGGGGGGTTGATTGGGTGGGACTACTGGGGAACCCCTTAAAACCTTGAATGGGAGAGCTTGGACCCCAAGTCCTGTCTAGCATGCCTGCAACCATTTTCTCTTAATAAAGGATTCCTGTTGGAAGAATTATTCCAAGAGTTCTGTCTTCTTAAGATGCAAAGTGGGGTGGGTCCTTACATTAGACAGGACTTGCAAAATTAATCCACCTGGAAGGTAGACCCTTGCCGGGGGATTTTGCAAAAATTTACCATGTCAGACAACGAAGCAAGAGAGGGAGAAAACTCCCTGGAAAGAGAGCCGCTGACCCAGTTGGAACCTTGCCAGACGTTGGGATCCGAGAGGCCAGATTTCTCAGAAGAAGAAGTGGTGGAGACACAGGACCACAAGCCTCACTGGTCGATGGGCGTTGGAAAGAAAAGCGAGTGGGGAAAGGAATCAAGAAAAGTGACCCTGAGACGGGGGACCAAGCAACCAGAATGGAAGCAGGAGATGGAGAAATCCCTGCACGCAAGTGAAGAGGGAGGAAGCTGTATGCCGTACTCAGACTGGATCCTAGAGAGAGCTATTGACCTGATGAAGAGAACTCTCAGCTCCCTAGGAGAGGAGATTCCTGAGCCCTACGCCCGCCCCAGTTCCTGGAGCCACAAAGGGAGAGACACCGAGGGGGACGTGGAACCTGCAACCCCAGGGACATTTACTGATCCAGGAGCTCCCACCCCCTACCGGACCCAAGATGGAAATCTGGACGGAAGACACTACCACCCACAATGGAGGCACCGATCCATTCCAAGACGTCCACCGTTGGAGGTGAAATTCAAAGGGGAGCCAACACGCTTGGGGTTTTTCCTAACCCAAGTCCTCAGCTACATGGAGGAATATGGGCAGGACATCCCCAGCGACAAAGCCCGCATCCGGATCGTGCAATCTGCCCTGGATGGACCAGCTGCAGATTGGGTGGTGAACCTGCATGACTCCAATGCCCCAGAACTCAGTAACTTCAACCGTTTCATGTCCTCTTTGAGAAGACGATTTGAAGACCCCCTGGCTGATCGCAAAGCCCGTGAAAGAATAACAACGATGAGGCAGGGCAAACGCCCAGTGGCTGAGTATACACAAGAATTCCGAGCCATTGCCAGCAAACTGAATTGGCCAGAAGACATCCTCCTTGGCCGTTTCAAAGACGGACTAAACTATGATCTATATGATGCTTGCCTGCCCCGAGGAGACCCACATCGACTTGAGGAATGGTACGTCTTGGCAGAGGAAGCAGAGATCGACATATTGAAGAGGCATCGCCGAGGAAAACAATGGAGCCGCCCCCCGCCTGAGCTGACACACCAACCGGTGAAATCATCGGATACAGCCAAGAAGCAGATGGGGTGTTTCAAGTGCGGAAGAGAAGGGCATCGAGCTGTAGAATGCCGCTCAAAGGCCCCCCAGCACAACCCAGACAGATCCCCAATCAACAAACCCAGAGGGTATTCAGCTAAGCCAAAAGAAACAGCCATGAAAATGATGGAAATTGCAGAAAACCCCACCTCTGCTCACCAAGGGGAAAGAACTCCAGCCTACACCACAGGGACGGTGGATGCCTCAGATGACAGCTCGGAAGGCGAACCCCTGGTAAGTGGACGCATCACACCCATCTTCAAAACAGTGACTATATTAATCCCCCCCATGCCCGAAGCTGTGAAGGTGAAAGCCTTAATAGACTCTGGCTGCACCCGCTGCCTCATTAGCCCAACACTAGTGGGGAATCTGGGCATCCCATCCAGGAGACTGGAACAACCAATCTCATTTGGCCAGCTAGATGGATCCATAGCAGGGGGGGTGCCAGCTACCCTAGCCACTCTGCCAATACACCTCTCCCTGGGCAACCATGAAGAGGACTTAACGTTTGTGGTGACCCCAGGTATGGAATGCCCAATGATTCTAGGGATGGAATGGTTGAAAAAATGGAACCCCTGGGTAAATTGGAGGACGACAGAAATCAAATTCCCGAAGGGGGACCCTATGGACTTAAAACCCCAAGAGAGGCTACCAGAATCAAGAATAGAAAAAGCATCCATAGGAGAGGAAAAAAGATTAACAGAAATACCAGAGGAATATAGGGACCTTGCTGAAGTCTTCAGTGAGGAGAGGGCGAATGAGCTTCCCCCCCACCGACCCACAGACTGTACCATTGAATTCAAGCCTGGGGCAAAACTCCCGAAGCCCAGATTATACTCCATGAGCCCAAAGGAGAAGGAGGAAATGGAAAGATTTATAAAAAAAAACCTGGAGAGAGGTTTCATTGAACCAGCTAAGCCTAAAGTGGCTGCCCCGGTCCTTTTTAGAGAGAAGAAGGATGGCTCTTTACGTTTATGCGTGGATTATAGGGCCCTGAACACAATCAGTGAAAGCAACCTATACCCGCTGCCCCTCATGAAAGACATGCTGTCACACCTATCGAAAGGGAAAATTTTTTCTAAACTAGACTTAAGGGAAGCTTACTATCGCGTGAGAATCAAGGAAGGGGACGAATGGAAGACTGCATTTAACTGCCCCATGGGGTGCTATCAATTCAAAGTCTTGCCATTTGGATTACAAGGGGGCCCTGCAGTCTTTATGCAATTAATCAATGACGTTCTAAGGGAGCACCTGTTTAAGGGGGTCCTTGTTTACTTGGACGACATTCTTATCTTTACCGAAACAAAAGAAGAACACGTCAAACTTGTCAGAGCGGTTTTAAAGAAGCTGCGAGCCGCTCACCTATATGCCAAACTCTCAAAATGCGAATTCCACCAGGAAAGGATAGACTACCTAGGCTATCGCATATCCCCACAGGGCATTGAAATGGACCCAGAGAAGGTCAGAGCAGTATTAGAATGGGCACCACCCCGCACAAGAAAGCAACTACAAAGTTTCCTGGGCTTTGCAAATTTTTACCGCCAATTCATCCCCTCATTTGCACAGATAGCCTTGCCCCTCACCAACTTACTAAAAACGAAGGGAACATCCTCAGTAAAACCTAGCCAGCCACTAACATGGACAATGGAGTGCCAAGCAGCGTTTGAGAGACTAAAGAGACTTTTTTCTGCCGAACCAGTACTAAGGCACCCAGACATGGACAAGCCCTTCATAATACAGGCAGATGCAAGTGATGTGGCAGTGGGGGCTGTGCTATTACAAGAAAATGATGATGCAGTATTGCAACCCTGTGCATATACATCCAAGAAACTCACGGAAACAGAACAGCGCTGGCCCGTATGGGAGAAGGAGGCTTATGGGATACGTTGGGCATTACTCACATGGCGACAGTTCCTGGAAGGCAACAAAATCCCCTTCCAGGTGTGGACTGATCACAAAAATTTGGAAGCCCTGAAAACTTCCAGGAAACTCAATCCCAAACAAGCCCGCTGGTCCCAGCATTTTCACCAATTCCAATTTAAGCTCAAACATTTACCAGGAAGAAAGAACTTCCTGGCAGATGCACTATCTCGCATGCCCCAATATAACAGCGCACGAACCACAGACTCTAGACCAATAATGGCAGAGTCACAACTGGCAGCACCAGTAACCACAAGAACCCAAGCCAAATTAAAACCACAACTGGACAGCCAAACTGGAATTGAATTCAGAAAAAGTTTGGAAACAGATGATGGTTCCAGAAAAACAAACATGTGTGCACAATGAGAGACGGATTGCCTTGGGTAGGGGAAAAGTTATATATACCAACAACTCAAAGACTAACTTTCATGCACTTTGCCATGACACAAAATCAGCAGGGCATTTTGGATTTGTAAAAACTTTACACTTAATTAAACGGCAATTTTGGTGGCCATCAATAAAAAAGGACATAGAAAGTTATGTTGCCAGCTGCCCAACCTGTGCATCAGCAAAGAGGTTGCAAGGGAAATCGCCAGGGCTGTTACAACCAGTGGCAAGTCCCTCAGCCCCCTGGAGGGAAATAGCCATGGATTTTATAGTGGAATTGCCTGAAAGCAATGGGAATACTGTTATCTGGACAGTCACGGACCTATTTTCCAAACAGGTGCACTTTATCCCTTGCCAAAAAATTCCCACTGCAAAGGCCTTAGCAAAACTTTTCATCCAGCACATTTACAGATTGCACGGGGCACCCCAACGCATCATCTCTGATAGGGGAGTGCAATTTACGTCTGCATTTTGGAAGGAATTTTTATCCCTCTTAGGGACCACTCAGGGATTGACATCTAGCCACCACCCTCAAGGAGATGGACAAGCGGAACGCTGCCAGTCGGTACTTGAGCAATATTTGAGATGTTTTTTAAATTTCCAACAGAGTGATTGGACGGACTTACTTCCTTTTGCAGAAGTTGCCTACAATAATGCAGTCCACTCCAGCACAGGCTACACTCCTTTTCAAATAGCCAACGGCCAAAGTTTCAACCCTATGCCAGAGTTAACCCCAAAAGAACCAACGATCCCTTCACTGAAAGAATGGATGGAAAACCTACAAAACACCTGGCCAATAGTCAGAAAATCACTAGATGAAGCTAGGCGGGCATACAAAGCACAAGCCGATAAAAAAAGGGTTGAGCCTACACCATTCATTATAGGAGAAATGGTGTACTTATCTACAAAATACCTAAAGTCCCTACAGCCCTGTAAAAAACTTGGACCAAAATATATAGGACCTTTTCCAATTAAAAGGATCATAAATCCAGTAACAGTAGAATTAGAATTACCCAAAAACCTCAGGCAAATACACCCAGTTTTTCATTGCAGCCTGCTGAAAAGAGAGCATCAGTCACCTCTACGGCCAAAAATCCCCCCCCCACCACCTCCAATCATGGTGGAGGGGGAACAACACTTCGAAATAAAAGAGATCCTTGACTCTAGGAGATATCGTGGAACAACTCAGTACCTAGTTGCCTGGAAACACCTCCCTGCCTCACAAAATGAGTGGGTCCATAAACGTCACGTCAGAGCCCCGAAGCTATTGAAGAAGTTTCACACAGAGTATCCTAACAAGCCTAACTAAATTTTTTACTTGTGTTTTCTTTCAGGTGGATCTCTCTTATTGTTAAGAGGGGCCGGATGTCAGAATCCAATCATATTTCATCTTTAATTATCAAATATAGAAACTCCCAATTCTGCCTTCTTTGGATTCTGCCATAAGAGGGAGAGAAGGGGGAGAACAAAGGGGCTTTATGGCCCTCACTTCCTTCAGTAGACTTCAAAGAGCTGAATGCTGAATGTGTGTTTATTGTAACCTATTGTAACCTCAAAGTGTTAGCACCAGAGAACATTAGCATTAACAAAGAAGAGTATTTGCCTTTCATGTAGTTATCTGAAGTCTCCATCCAGACGGAAGAAAGAAGAAACGGGGTGGAATTGTGATACTTGAAACTATCACTGGAAGGGGGGTTGATTGGGTGGGACTACTGGGGAACCCCTTAAAACCTTGAATGGGAGAGCTTGGACCCCAAGTCCTGTCTAGCATGCCTGCAACCATTTTCTCTTAATAAAGGATTCCTGTTGGAAGAACTATTCCAAGAGTTCTGTCTTCTTAAGATGCAAAGTGGGGTGGGTCCTTACATAGAGGCTGTGGAATCTCCAACCTCTGCCCAACATAGGAAGGGACTCCAGCCTACACCGCAGGGCCAATGGATGCCTCAGATGACAGCTCAGAGGGTGAACCCCTGGTAAGTGGACCCATCACACCCAGGTGACCATATTAATTCCCTCCATGCCCGAAGCTGTGAAGGTGAAAGGCTTAATAGACTCTGGCTGCACCCGCTGCCTCATTAGTCCAACACTAGTGGGGAATCTGGGCATTCCGTCGAGGAGGCTAGAACAACCAATCTCATTTGGCCAGTTAGATGGGTCCATAGCGGGGGGGGGGGTGCCAGCTACCCTAGCCACATTACCAATCCACCTCTCCCTGGGCAACCATGAGGAAGACATAATGTTCGTAGTGATCCCAGGCATGGAATGTCCAATGATTCTAGGGCTGGAATGGTTAAAAAAAAATGGAACCCCTGGGTAAATTGGAGGACAGCAGAAATCAATTTCCCGAAGGGGGACCCTATGGGGTTAAAACGCCAAAGGGATGTACCAAAATTAAGAATGGAAAAAGCATCCATGGGAGAAGAAAAGGGGCTGCCCGAGACACCCAAGGAATACAGAGATCTTGCTGAAGTTTTCAACAAGGAGAGGGTGGATGAGCTTCCCCCCCCCCCACCGGCCCATGGACTGTGCCATAGAATTCAAGCTTGGGGCAAAAATCCCAAAGCCCAGACTATACTCCATGAGCCCAAAGGAGAAGGAGGAAATGGAAAGATTCATAAATAAAAACCTAGAAAGGGGGTTCATCGAACCTGCCAAGCCTAAAGTGGCCGCCCCGGTCCTCTTTAGAGAGAAGAAGGACAGCTCTTTACGCTTATGCATGGACCATCACCTATTGAATACAATCAGTGAAAGCAACCTATATCCCCTACCCCTCATGAAAGACATGTTATCACACCTATCGAAAGGAAGAATTTTTACTAAATTAGATCTAAGGGAAGTGTATTACCATGTTAGAATTAGGGAAGGGGATGAATGGAAAACTACTTTTAATTGCCCAATGGGATGCTACCAATTCAAAGTTTTGCCATTTGGATTACAAGGGGCCCCTGCAGTATTTATGCAATTAATCAATGAGGTACTAAGGGAGCACCTATTTAAGGGGGTCCTGGTTGATGACATCCTTATCTTCACCGAATCCAAAGAGGAATGTCAACCTAGTCAAAGCGGTTTTAAAGAAACTGTGAGCTGCCCACCTATATGCCAAATTATCAAAATGCAAATTCCACCAGGAAAGGATAGACTACCTGGGTTATTGCATATCCCCACAGGGCATTGAAATGGACCCAGGGAAGGTCAGAGCAGTATTAGAATGGGCACCACCTTGTACAAGAAAGCAGCTGCAAAGTTTTCTGGGCTTCGCAAACTTTTATCACTAATTCATTCCCTCATTTGCCCAGATAGCCCTGCCCCTCACGAACTTACTAAAAATGAAGGAGAATCCTTAGTGAAACCTAGCCAGCCACTAAAATGGACAATGGAATGCCAAGCGGCATTTGAGAGGTTAAAGAGACTCTTTTCTGCCGAACCAGTACTGAGGCATCCAGACATAGATAAGCACTTCATAATACAGGCGGATGCAAGTGATGTGGCAGTGGGGGCTGTACTGTTACAAGAAAACGATGAGGGGGTATAGAAACTCTGCACGTATATGTCCAAGAAACTTACCGAAATGGAATAGCGCTGGCCTGTGTGGGATATGTTGGTCATTACTTACATGGCGCCAATTCCTTGAAGGGAATAAGATCCCTTTTCAGGTGTGGAGAGACCACAAAAACCTAGAAGCCTTGAAAACACCCAGGAAGCTCAGCCCCAAGCAAGCCCGCTGGTCCCAACATTTTCACCAATTCAACTTTATGCTCAAGCACTTGCCGGGGGGAAAGAACTATATATAGTTCTTATATAACAGCATGCGAGCCACTGATTCTAAACCACTTATGGCGGAATCACAACTGGCAGTGCCAGTAACTACCAGAGCCCAAACTAAATTAAAACCGTAGCTGGGTAGCAAAATCGGAATTGAATTCCGGAAAACTTTGGAAACAGATGAATGATTCCAGAAAAATAGACATGTGTGCACAATTAAGGACGGACTGCCTTGGGTGGGGGAAAAATTATATATACCAACCAGCCAGAGGGTCACATTCATGCAGCTTTGCCATGACACAAAATCTGCAGGGCATTTTGGATTTGTAAAAACATTACACTTAATTAAAAGGCAATTTTGGTAGCCATCCATGAAAAAGGACATAGAAAGTTAGGTGGCCAGCTGCCCAACATGTGCAACTGCAAAGAGGTTGCAAGGGAAATCGCTCGGACTGTTACAAACAGTGGCAAATCCCTCAGCCTCCTGGAGGGAAATAGCCATGGATTTTATAGTGGAATTACCAGAAAGCAATGGGAATACTGTCATCTGGATGGTCACGGACTTGTTTTCCAAACAGGTGCACTTTATCCCTTGCCAAAAGATTCCCACCGCAAAAGCCTTAGCGAAACTTTTCATGCAAGCATATTTACAGATTGCATGAGGCACCCCAACGCATCATATCTGATAGGGGAGTGCAATTTATGTCTGCATTTTGGAAGGAATTTTTATCCCTTTTACGGACCACTCAGGGACTGACATCTAGTCATCATCCTCTGGGGAACGGTCAAGCAGAGAAATCTAACTCAGTACTTGAGCAATATTTAAGATGCTTTATTAATTTCCAGCAGTCAGATTGGACAGACCTACTCCCTTTCACAGAAGTGGCCTATAATAATGCAGTCCACTCCAGCACAAGTTACATTCCTTTTCAAATAGCTACCGGTCAAAGTTTCAACCCCATGCCAGAACTACTCCCAGACGAACTGGCAATCCCATCACTAAAAGAATGGATAGAAAAATTACAAAATACCTGGCCAATAGTTAGAAAAGCCTTAGTTGAAGCTAGCCAAGCATACAAAGCACAAGCAGATAAAAAAAGGGTTAAACCCACACCATTCATTATAGGAAAAATGGTATATTTGTCTACAAAATACCTAAAATCCCTACAACCCTGTAAAAAACTTGGACCAAAATATATAGGACCTTTTCCAATTAAAAAATTAGAATTACCCCCAAATCTTAGGCAAATACATCCAATTTTTCACTGCAGTTTGCTGAAAAGAGAACAGTCACCCTTATGGCCAAAAATCCCCCCCCCCGCTCCAAACATGATGGAAAGAGAACAACACTTTGAAATAAAGGAAATCCTAGACTTTAGGACAGTGATGGCAAACCTTTTAGAGACCGAGTGCCCAAGAACCGCCCCGCCCCCACCTTGCCCCCTGCCCCGCCTGCAGGACCATTCATCACTGCCATGTCCTACCGCAGCAGATCACCCAGGTGGCCCAGCAACACCATGGCAGCCACATCCTGATCTGCGCACAATGGAGCGCGAGAGCGGAGTCTTGTTCCCGCTGCCTGGCTGCCATGTCCTTGACTGTGCTGCTCCATGTGGGCAATGCCTGGGGGTGACTCTCCTGCAGGGGAGCTGCTGGTGAGGAGGGAACCGTGGGGGGAGGCGGGGCTGGGGCAATGGCGTGAGTGCCCACAAAGAGGGCTCTCACGTGCCATAGGTTCGCCACCACTGCCCTAGGAGATATCATGGGACAACTCAATACCTAGTAGCATGGAAACACCTCCCCGCCTCACAAAACAAGTGGGTCCATAAATGTCATGTCAGAGCCCCGAAACTATTAAAGAAGTTTCATACAGAGTATCCGAACAAGCCAGACTAACTTTTATACCTATTTTGTTTTCTTCACAGGTGGATCTCTCTTATTTTTAAGGGGGGCAGGATATCAGAATCCAGTTATAATTCATTTCTATCTTCTCTGATATAAAACCAATTCTTACTCTCTCCTGGATTCTGTCATACTACTAAGGAGAAGGGGGGTATGCATGGTTTTTTTTATTACTTTCACTTCCTCTATTCACTACAAAGTAACCTTTTGTTGATTTACTTCGGATCTGCTAACCATAACAATGTAGCCATTTGCCTTTCATCCTATGCTCCTCTGAACTTCTCCTCCTTTACCGGTCAGTGAAACGGGGGGGGGGAGATGCAGCATCTGGGATCTGTATGAGGAGTTGAATGATTGTGCCAACGGAGCCGGACTGATGTTATCTCTCCTGGAGTTGACACCTAGAAATCTGCTAGTTTGAATCGCCCGGAAGAACTGCAGGGTGGGGGGGGGGCTGCTTAGGGACATTTTATAACATCGAATTGTAAGGGAATCCCTCAGATCCTGTCTATCATGCTCACTATAAGTTTCTTTTAATAAAAGTTCCTGTTAGAAGAAACCTTTTCTAAGATTTCTGCTTTCTTAAGATGTGGATTGAAGTGGGTCCTTACAGAAACTTCCTAACAGTGAGGACAATTAACCAGTGGAACAGCTTGCCTTCAGAAATTGTGGATGCTCCATCACTGGAGGTTTTTAAGAAGAGACTAGACAGTCACTTGTCTGAATGGTATAGGCTCTCCTTGCTCGAATAGGGGGCTGGACTAGAAGACCTCCAAGGTCCCTTCCAGCTCTATTCTATTCTATTCTATTCTATTCTATTCTATTCTATTCTATTCTATTCTATTCTATTCTATTCTATTCTATTCTATGCATATATGTTTTAATTAGAACATTTTTCAAGCCTCTCTCCTTTCCTGAATTAAAGTGTCAGGCAGCCGTACTTCTGCAGTCCTGCTTTGCCTTGCAGTCACTTGTCTTCCCTGCAAGGTAATGGGCAACAAAGCTGAGCAGATTGAGGCTGCTTCTGACAGTCATGGAATCTGCTCTTAGTCAGTGTTGGGGAAATAAGGGAGGAAATTGTACATTAACACTTGCACAACTAAGGTTGACCTCTGCCACTTCACTCATGGGTTGGGATGATATAGGGACACAGCATAAGATGCTGCCAGGGCATATTTCTTGGTTAGAGTTAGATGCAGGTGGGATCTAGTCAACAGAGTCTAAAGGCAGACTGTAGAGCCTCTATTGCTACAGTTCCTTCCATCCATGAAGGCTGGTCCCAATGGATGGTAATAAAGTGCAGAATTCACCCTCATAGGCTGATGAAGAATTTCTCTGCTCTCCCAGAGATACAGAGCTGTCCCCACAGATGGGGATTGTGGGGAGTTGAAGTCCAAAACATTTGGAGGTTGTCTATTTTTGGCAGATGCTGGTTAATCACTCAGGGCTGAAGAAAGTTGCATTTGCCAACATTTCAGCTTCTTCACAAGTATTAGAAACAACATCTGGCATATTGGCATAAGAAAGATAAAAAGATCATAGAAAGATAGATAAAAAGAGAAGAAAAGAGAACAAAAGAAAGAAGAAAGAGAAAGAAAGACCACATCTTATGCTCATTTAAATAGCAGTAGGCCATTACTGACATTTCGGGGGGGGGGGGGAGAGAAACTTGTAAAAGTAATTACAGAAGGCAAAACCTTCCAGCATAATATGCTCTTCTTCTGAAATTTTAATAACAAGACTGATACATGAAAAAAGAAGCTGTGTTGTTTTTGTGCCACTTTGTCTCTAACCCAAAAAACTGTCCCTATTTAATAGCTTGGGTACAAGTGTAGTGGAGCAAGGCCAGGACAGACCCATCCCTATAACGTTGCCTTTGCCCTATCCTCAGCTTATGAGGGAGACATGCTTAAGTCACCTGTAACTGTTCCAACGCCTACTGTTTTATATTAATATTATTTTTTGTCTTCAAGTGAGCATTGACTATTGGCAGCTGCATTTTTGTTGGTTAGATGTTCAGAAGGGGTTTGCCTTTGCCTGCTTCCTAGAGCTGAGAAAGAGAGGCTGGCCCAAAGTCACCCAGCAGGACTAGCTAGCTGATAGGACTAGAACTCACAGTCTCCTGGCTTCTAGCCCAGTGCCTTAACTACTATAGTAAGCTGTCTCTCTCCATAATTTTATTCCAATCATTTAAGGCAGTCTCCAGAAGTATAAAATCAATTGCCCACTACCATGCAGAGAAATCAGGTGACAGCAATGAACTAAAGCAGAAGCAACAGAAGCAGGAAGATTCAGTTTCCTCAACCATCTGCATATTCATTTTATTTGCCTTTTATTCCAAACATGTACACAACCAGTATTTGTCCAGGATCTGTACATTGCTGGTGAAGTGCAATCCACTCTATGCTTATAATACATTATGTTGAGAACAATCTTCAGTTTTCAGACTTCCTGGCTCACATTTTCTTGTTCTGAACATTTGAGAAGCCAATCAAAATTTAGAAAAGAAAGCCCTGTAGGACTTCTGACTTCTTTTTTTGCACTCATATTTCATGGTGTTGATCTAAGCTGCTTTAATTAGGAAGTTTCCCCCTATTTGTTTTCTTATATCATGCTTTTAATTTCTTTGACTTAGTCTCTCCCTCCCTCCTTCCCTCTGAGGTTCTGTGATCAGTCTTAGAGCTAGATAATATGCTGGCTTGGAAATTGTTTTAGTTTCTTCTCCCATTGTCCCCAGAAAAATTGACAGCTGTGATTTCACATTGTTATGTAAACAACAACAACAATAAAATACAAAGACATGGAAATAGAAGTAGTACAACTTGTGGCAAAAGAAAGCAAAGGTAATATCAATAGTAATAGGCACCTTCAGCGCAATCGCAAAACAACTGGAGCACCACTTGAACACCATCAAACGTTCCAACAAATTCACCATCTGTCAATTGCAAAAGGCAGATTTGCTCAGAACAACTTACATCCTGTGACAATACCTTTAAGACTATCAAATATCCACATCTTTGGTCCTTGGGAAGGATGCAGTAGGTGAATAAAAATGCCAAATCCGATCTGAAAATCTGACTGACTGTGCAATGAACAATAATAGTAATATGCCTATCTCAGGCCCTTGGGAAGAATTTGATAGGTTGATAAAGATCCCTTCTAAGGATCTGGCTGACTGTGCAAAAAACCCACCACCATCACTCTTGTGTCCTGAGCCTGCTGAAGCACTCAGCAGGCTCAGAAATGTTGCAGATGTTGCCAGCCTTGTGCGCATGTGCAAAGCGCGAAAACAGCCAGATATCTATTGGCTAACACTGTCCGGGTTTTGGACACTATAAAAGGCCTGCATGCCTTTTTGCTGTTGCTGGTTATAAGAAGAGAACAATAAAAGAAGCTTGTTTGTTACACCATGCGTTGCCTCTTAATATCTCTAACCTGCAAACACAACAGTGGTGACGAAGGTGGGATCACTGCAGGCAAGAGAAAGAACTAAAAAAGAATTTAGGACTCACCAGAAGGTCCTGAAGCTCTGGGAAGTCGGCATCCAGGACAGCGACTCAGTCTGCCAGTACAGCATCGCTGGAGGTGAGCTCGGCAACTGGACCCCTTTCCCAAAGACAAGGCTTGCAGCAAAGGCATTAATGAGGCTGTAAAGGCTGAAGATGTTTGTCAGAATCCAATTATACTTCATCTCCAGTTATCAATTATAGAAAACCCCATTTCTGCCCTCTCTGGATTCTGTCATACAAGAAAGGGAAGGGGGTGAACAAAGGGGCTTTATGGCCCTCACTTCCTTCGGTACAACTTCAGAGGGATTGAATGTGGATAGCATCAAAAGGCCTTATCATAACAAAGGAGGCTATTTACCTTTCATGTAGTTTTCTCTGAAGTCTCCATCCAGCCGGCAGAAGGAAAAGAGGGTGGGATTGTGATGCCTGAAACTGTCACTGGAAGAGGGGGGTGATTGGGTGGGACTACTGGGGAACCCCTTAAAACCTCAAATGGGAGAGCTTGGACCCCAAGTCCTGTCTAGAACACCTGCAACCATTTTCTCTTAATAAAGAATTCCTGTTGGAAGAATTATTCCAAGAGTTCTGTCTTCTCAAGATGCAAAGTGGGTTGGTCCTTACATTAGACAGGACTTGCAAAATTAATCCACCTGGAAGGGAGACCCTTGCCGGGGGATTTTGCAAAAAATTACCATGTCAGACAATGGAGAAAGAAAGGGGGAAAACTCCCTGGAAAGAGAGCCGCTGACCCAATTGGAACCTTGCCAGATGTTGGGATCCGAGAGGTCAGATTCCTCAGGAGAAGAAGTGGTGGAGACACGGGACCACAAGCCTCACTGGTCAATGGATGTTGGAAAAAAAAGTGAGTGGAGAAAGGAATCAAGAAAGGTGACCCTGAGACGGGGGACCAAGCAACCAGAATGGAAGCAGGAAATGGAGAAATCCCTGCACGCAAGTGAAGAGGGAGAAAGCTGGGCACCGTACTCAGACTGGATCCTAAAGAAAGCTATTGACCTGATGGAGAGAACTCTCAGCTCCCTAGGAGAGGAGAATCCTGAGCCCTACGGCCGCCCCAGCTCCTGGAGCCGCAAAAGGAGAGACACCGAGGGGGACGTGGAACCTGCAACCCCGAGGACATCTGCTGATCCAGTAGTCCCCACCCCCTGCCGGACCACAGATGGCGATCTGAATGGAAGACACTACCACCAACAACGGAGGCACCGATCCATTCTAAGACGTCCGCCGTTGGAGGTGAAATTCAAAGGGGAGCCAACACGCTTGGGGTTTTTCCTAACCCAAGTCCTCAGCTACATGGAAGAATACGGGCAGGACATCCCCAGCAACAAAGCCCGCATCCGGATCGTGCAATCTGCCCTGGATGGACTGGCTGCAGATTGGGTGGTGAACTTGCATGACTCCAATGCCCCAGAACTCAGCAATTTCAACCATTTCATGTCCTCTCTGAGAAGACGGTTTGAAGACCCCCTGGCTGATCGCAAAGCCCGTAAAGGATAAAAACGATGAGGCAAGACAAACGCTCGGTGGCTGAATATACACAAGAATTCCGGGCCATTGCCAGCAAACTGAACTGGCCAGAAGACATCCTCCTTAGCCATTTCAAAGATGGACTAAATTATGATCTATATGATGCTTGCCTGCCCTGAGGGGACCCACACCAACTTGAGGAATGGAACATCTTGGCAGAGGAAGCAGAGATCGACATATTGAAAAGACACCACCGAGGAAAACAATGGAGCCGCTCCCTGCCTGAGTTGACACACGAACCAGTGAAACCACCGGCTACAGCCAAGAAGCAAATGGGGTGTTTCAAGTGCGGAAGAGAAGGGCATCGAGCTGTAGAATGCCGCTCCAAAGCCCCCCAGCACAACCCAGACAGATCCCCAACCAACAAATCCGGAAAGTCTTCAGCTAAGCCAAAAGAAACTGCCATGAGAATGATGGAAATTGCGGAACCCCCCACTTCTGCTTACCAAGGGGAAAGAACTCCAGCCTACATCGCAGGGCATGTGGATTCCTCAGATGACAGCTCGGAAGGCGAACCCCTGGTAAGTGGACACATCACACTCATCCTCAAGACAGTGACTATATTAATTCCCCCCATGCCCGAAGCTGTGAAGGTGAAAGCCTTAATAGATTCTGGCTGCACCCGCTGCCTCATTAGTCCAACACTAGTGGGGAATCTGGGCATCCCGTCGAGGAGACTGGAACAACCAATCTCATTTGGCCAGTTAGATGGATCCATAGCAGGGGGGGTGCCAGCTACCCTAGCCGCTCTACCAATACACCTCTCCCTGGGCAAACATGAGGAGGACATAACTTTTGTGGTGACCCCAGGCATGGAATGCCCAATGATCCTAGGGATGGAATGGTTAAAAAAATGGAACCCCTGGGTAAATTGGAGGACGACAGAAATCAAATTCCCGAAGGGGGACCCTATGGACTTAAAATCCCAAGGGAGGCTACCAGAATCAAGAATAGAAAAAGCATCCATAGGAAAGGAAAAAAGACTAACAGAAATACCAGAGGAATACAGAGACCTTGCTGAAGTTTTCAGTGAGGAGAGGGCGAATGAGCCCCCCCCCCCACTGACCCACAGACTGTACCATTGAATTCAAGCCTGGGGCAAAACTCCCGAAGCCCAGATTATACTCCATGAGCCCAAAGGAGAAGGAGGAAATGGAAAGATTCATTAAAAAAAACCTAGAGAGAGGTTTCATTGAGCCAGCCAAGCCTAAAGTGGCTGCCCCGGTCCTTTTTAGAGAGAAGAAGGATGGCTCTTTACATTTATGCGTGGATTATAGGGCCCTGAATACAATCAGTGAAAGCAACCTATACCCTCTGCCCCTCATGAAAGACATGCTGTCACACTATCGAAAGGAAAGTTTTTTTCTAAACTAGACCTAAGGGAAGCTTACTATTGCGTGAGAATTAAGGAAGGGGACGAATGGAAGACTGCATTTAACTGCCCCATGGGGTGCTATCAATTCAAAGTCTTGCCTTTTGGATTACAAGGGGGCCCTGCAGTCTTTATGCAATTAATCAATGACGTTCTAAGGGAGCACTTGTTTAAGGGGGTCTTGTTTACTTGGACGACATTCTTATCTTCACCGAAACTAAAGAGGAACATGTCAAACTTGTCAGAGCGGTTTTAAAGAAGCTGCGAGCCACCCACCTATATGCCAAACTCTCAAAATGCGAATTCCACCAGGAAAGGATAGACTACCTAGGTTATCGCATATCCCCCCAGGGCATTGAAGTGGACACAGAGAAGGTCAGAGCAGTATTAGATTGGGCACCACCCCGCACAAGAAAGCAACTACAAAGTTTCCTGGGCTTTGCAAACGTTTACCGCCAATTCATCCCCTCATTTGCCCAGATAGCCTTGCCTCTCACTAACTTACTAAAAACGAAGGGAGCATCCTCAGTAAAACCTAGCCAGCCACTAACATGGACAATGGAGTGCCAAGCAGCATTTGAGATACTAAAGAGACTTTTTTCTGCCGAACCAGTACTAAGACACCCAGACATGGACAAGCCCTTCGTAATACAGGCAGATGCAAGTGATGTGGCAGTGGGGGCTGTTCTATTACAAGAAAATGATGATGGAGTATTGCAACCCTGTGCATATACATCCAAGAAACTCACGGAAACAGAACAGCGCTGGCCCGTATGGGAGAAGGAGGCTTATGGGATACGTTGGGCATTACTCACGTGGCGACAGTTCCTGGAAGGCAACAAAATACCCTTCCAGGTGTGGACTGATCACAAAAATTTGGAAGCCCTGAAAACGCCCAGGAAACTCAATCCCAAACAAGCCCGCTGGTCCCAGCATTTTCACCAGTTCCAATTTAAGCTCAAACATTTACCAGGGAGAAAGAACTTCCTGGCAGATGCACTATCTTGCATGCCTCAATATAACAGCGCACGAACCACAGACTCTAAACCAATAATGGCAGAGTCACAACTGGCAGCACCAGTAACCACAAGAACCCAAGCCAAATTAAAACCACAACTGGACAGCCAAACTGGAATTGAATTCAGAAAAAGTTTGGAAACAGATGAATGGTTCCAGAAAAACAAAAATGTATGCACAATGAGAGGCGGGTTGCCTTGGGTAGGGGAAAAGTTATATATACCAACAACCCAAAGAGTCACTTTCATGCAGCTTTGCCATGATACAAAATCAGCAGGGCATTTTGGATCTGTAAAAATTTTACACTTAATTAAATGGCAATTTTGGTGGCCATCCATGAAAAAGGACATTGAAAGTTATATAGCCAGTTGTCCAAAATGTACCACTGCAAAGAGGTTGCAAGGGAAATCGCCAGGACTATTACAAACAGTGGCAAGTCCCTCAGCCCCCTGGAGAGAAATAGCCATGGATTTTATAGTGGAATTGCCAGAAAGCAATGGGAATACTGTGGTCTGGACGGTCATGGATTTGTTTTCCAAACAGGTGCACTTTATCCCTTGCCAAAAGATTCCCACTGCAAAAGCCTTAGCAAAACTTTTCATCCAGCACATTTACAGATTACATGGGGCACCCCAACGCATCATCTCTGACAGGGGGGTGCAATTTACGTCTTTATTTTGGAAGGAATTTTTATCCCTCTTAGGAACCACTCAGGGACTGACATCTAGCCACCACCCACAAGGAAATGGGGCCGCTGAAAAAATGAACTCCGTACTTAAGCAATATTTAAGATGTTTTCTTAGTTTCCAGCAGACCGAGTGGGCGGACTTTCTCCCTTTTGCAGAAGTTGCCTACAATAATGCAGTCCACTCCAGCACAGGCTACACTCCTTTTCAAATAGCCAACGGTCAAAGTTTCAACCCCATGCCAGAATTAACCCCAAACATACCAACGATCCCATCACTAAAAGAATGGATGGAACAATTACAAGACACCTGGCCAATAGTTAGAAAAGCACTAGATGAAGCTAGGCAGGCATACAAAGCACAAGCCGATAAAAAAAGGATTGAGCCTACACCATTCATGATAGGAGAAATGGTGTACTTATCTACAAAATACCTAAAATCCCTACAGCCCTGTAAAAAACTTGGACCAAAATATATAGTACCTTTTCCAATTAAAAGAATCAAAAATCCAGTAACAGTAGAATTAGAATTACCCAAAAATCTCAGGCAAATACACCCAATTTTTCATTGCAGCTTGCTGAAAAGAGAACGTCAGTCACTTCTACAGCCAAAAATCTCCCCCCACCACCTCCAATCATGGTGGAGGGCAAACAACACTTCGAAATAAAGGAAATCCTTGACTCTAGGAGATATCATGGAGCAACTCAGTACCTAGTTGCCTGGAAACACCTCCCTCCCTCACAAAACGAGTGGGTCCATAAACGTCATGTCAGAGCCCCGAAGCTATTGAAGAAGTTTCACACAGAGTATCCTAACAAGCCTGACTAACTTTTATACCTGTTTTGTTTTCTTTCAGGTGGATCTCTCTTATTTTTAAGGGGGCCGGATGTCAGAATCCAATTATACTTCATCTCCAGTTATCAATTATACAAAACCCCATTTCTGCCCTCTCTGGATTCTGTCATACAAGAAAGGGAAGGGGTGAACAAAGGGGCTTTATGGCCCTCACTTCCTTCATTACAACTTCAAAGGGATTGAATGTGGATAGCACCAAAAGGCCTTATCATAACAAAGGAAGCTATTTACCTTTCATGTAGTTTTCTCTGAAGTCTCCATCCAGCCAGCAGAAGGAAAAGGGGGTGGGATTGTGATGCCTGAAACTGTCACTGGAAGAGGGGGGTGATTGGGTGGGACTACTGGGGAACCCCATAAAACCTCAAATGGGAGAGCTTGGACCCCAAGTCCTGTCTAGAATGCCTGCAACCATTTTCTCTTAATAAAGGATTCCTGTTGGAAGAATTATTCCAAGAGTTCTGTCTTCTCAAGATGCAAAGTGGGGTGGGTCCTTACAATGTTTAAGATTAGCTGGTTATCTGACTTTGATGTTTCCTACCTGGAGCGCTGGAATTCATATGTGGTGCAGGTGGAGAATTACTTTAGGGTCAATCAGATAAGGGAAGATGGCCTTAAAGCAGCAAACCTGCTGTGTGTCTGTGGACATGAAACATTCGACATAGCAGAGAATCTGGTGGCCCCTGTGCTTTTGGAGTCAGGAATGTATGCTGACTTGAAGAAAATGCTTAAGGAACATTTCCAGCCTAAACTTTCTGTAATTGCTTGGAGGCACATGTTCGAGCAGAGGGACCAGAGGCCGGATGAGTCTTCTGCAGACTTTATTGCTGCCTTCAGACAAGCATCCAGGTCTTGTGAATTCAATGACCTGGAAGAGAGGCTGCGGGATCATTCTGTTTGTGGCCTAAGGAGTCGTGAGTTCCAACAAAAGATCTTCGCCAAGGAAGAAGTTTTGTTCCAAGATGCCTTGAGAGAGGTTGCAGCTGAAGAAGCAGCGGGAGTAGCTGTAAAGGCTTTGCGGCTCGCCAGAAACCCTCCAGCCACCATGACCATCCATCAAGAGGTCGCTCGAGAAGATCCAGAACAGGATCCTGAAGAGGAGGTGGACAGGCTGCATCAGCCATCAGAGAGAAGGCCAAAGGAGCGTCCAGACAAGGCCCCAGCATCTCCTCAGTGTTTCGAGTGTGGAGGACACCACAAGCGCGCTGACTGCAGATTCCACTCTGCCATTTGCCGGGCATGTGGCAGGCAAGGCCACATTGCCTCCATCTGTTTGGGTCGCCAAAAGGTTCAACCTTGGGAAGAATTGCTTCAGAAAGGTACCAGAGTCCCCAGCCAACACAGGGTGGGTTTCTGTGCATCATGCAGAAGCATTTTGAGGACAGGGACACACAAGCCCCTTAAGAAAAAGCTTCTCATTGACGTGAAGTTGCAAGGGTTTCCCTTGTCAATGGAGTTGGACACAGGGTCCACTCTATCGATCATTTCACATGACATCTTCAAAAGGATATGCAGCAGTAGTGGCCTTCAAGTCAAACTCAGGCCATCGAACTTAATTCTCACTGACTTCCAGAATTCCAGAGTCAGTGTGAAGGGGGAGGCTATGCTCAAAGTGCAGCGTAAGGCTTATGAAGGCCTACTAGATGTGGTGGTAGTTGGGGGTGATCGCATGAGTCTCATTGGACTCGATTGGTTCGAGGCCCTTGGAATCCAAGTGACTGGGCTGCACAGCCTGCAAACACCAGGAGTTTGCTGATGTGTTTAGCTCAGAGCTTGGCTCTTACAAGGTACCTCCCATTGCCTTACGCTTAGACCCAGCTATCATACTTATTAGGCTTAAGCCTAGAAGGGTACCTTCTGCTCTCAAAAGTAAAATTGATGCAGAGCTGAACAAGCTGCTCCAGCAGGGATCTTAGAACCTGTAGACTTTAGCTCATGGGAAATCCCCATTGTAATGCCTCTAAAGGCTAATGGAGAAGTCTGAATTTGTGCAGACTATAAATGTACACTGAACAAAGCGCTGCAATAGCATGCATATCCAGTGCCTGTGGTGAGCCACATTCTGGCCTCCCTCAATGGGGGGGCGAATTTTTGCAAAACTTGATTTGGCACAGGCCTATCAACAGTTACCTGTTGATGAGGCAACAGCTGAGGCTCAAACAATTGTAACGCACCGGGGAGCGCTTAAGGTCAAAAGACTGCAGTTTGAGGTTAATGTGGCTCCTGGCATATTCCAAAGTGTAATGGAGCACACACTTCGCGGTATTCCTGGAGTCTGTCCCTACTTCGATGATGTCCTCATTGTTGGGGAGTCATCTCTAAACTTAGCTGAAAGATTAAGGGCTGTTTTGCTTTTTTTTGCCAAGCGGGCCTAAAACTGAAGTCAGATAAATGCAAAATTGGAGTCACTTCCACTGAATTCTTAGGTTTCAGAATTGATGCTCAAGGCATCCATCCTGCTGAATCTAAGCTCCAAGCTATTCAGCAGGCCCCAAGTCCCAAGTCCAAAAGCGAGCTGAATGCTTTCTTGGGACTCTTAAATTTTTATCATGCCTTCCTTCCCCACAAGGCTGCAGTGGCTGAGCCGTTACACCGGCTCTCAGATAAGCAGGCTCCATGGCAGTTGACCCAGGTCCATGAAAGGAGTTTCAATGAGGTAAAGGCCTTGCTCTCTTCAAATGCTGTCTTAGCTCATTTCAATGAGCAATTGCCAGTGTGCATCGCATGTGATGCATCCCCTGATGGGGTGGGGAAAGTTCTTAGTCACCTGAAGGCTGATGGGACACAAGTCCCTGTGGCTTATTATTCAAGGACTCTGTCATCTGCAGAGCGTAATTACACTCGGATTGACAGAGAAGCCTTGGCCATAGTGGCTGGCATAAAGAAATTTCATGATTTCTTATATGGCCGCCACTTCACGGTCTATACAGACCATAAGCCTTTGCTGGGTTTGTTTACTACAAACAAACAAACACCACACATTATTTCTCCATGTATGCTGAGATGGTCTATCTTCTTGTCAGCATATGAATACACTCTAATTCACAAACCTGGAAAGGAAATGGGCTATGCAGATGGCCTCAGCAATTACCTCTAAAATAGATAGAGGCAGATCCTGCTCCAACTATTAACATTCTCTCCATTCAGAAGTTGCCTGAATCTCCCCTAAATGCTAGGGACGTGGCTGCAGAAACTGCCACTGATCACACACTTACACACGTGCTGACATGGGTGTTGTCAGGATGGCCTGACATGTGTCCAGATACTGAGTTTCAAAGCTTCTGGTGAAGGAAGCATGAGCTTTCCACTTTCAGAGGGTGCCTGTTATGGGATAGTAGGGTAGTCATCCCAGCCTCATTGAGGTCTAGAATCTTGCTCTCTCTGCATGAGGGACATCCAGGCATAGTATGGATGAAAGTGCTTGTGCACAGTCATCTCTGGTGGCCTGGGCTCAATAAAGCCATCGAGGCCCAGGTGCACAGATGCCAAGTGTGCCAACAGTCACAGCCTGAAATGCCTCAGGCCCTTGTTCATTGGTGGGAGGAAACACAAGCCCCTTGGTCAAGGGTATATATAGATTACGTGGGCCCTTTCAGGGGTAATTCTTCCTTCTCCTTGTTGACAGCCATTCCAAGTGGCTAGAGGTTGCTCCTGTTTCCTCCACTACTACTGCCAGGACCATCCAGGTGTTGAGAGGGATCTTCGCCTCACATGGACTTCCAGATATCCTGGTTTCACATAATGGCCCCCAATTTACCTCTTTTGAGTTCCAGGCTTTTCTTCAGGCCAACTTGATCCAGCATGCGACTTCTGCTCCATTCCACCCATCTTCCAATGGCCAGGCAGAGAGGATGCTGTGTACTACCAAAGATGCTCTCAAGAGACTCACGGCAGCTAGCATCACAGATTAGCAGATTTTCTTCTTGCACAATGCACCACACCTTGCATAGCCACAGGAAAGAGCCCAGAACTCTGCTGGGGTCGCTGCCTCATCACCAAATTTGACAGGTTGCACCCAGACCAGGTGGCTTCACAGGTGTCACAGCCGCGGGCACCTAGGATACTACAGGTGGGCGATCCGGTCTGGGCAAGGAACTATGGACCTGGACATCTATGGGTCACAGCTGTGGTATGCAAGGTCTCTGCGCTGCTGTCATACAAAATGGCCTTGGATGATGGGCACGTCATTCGATGACACATAGACCAACTGCACTGGCGGCTGTCCAGCAACACTTCCGCTCCTGGCTCTGCTCTCGGGGGGGGGGGAGGATCATAATCTTCATTCTGGACCACAGTTTCCCAGCTCCAGCGATTTCTCACATGCTACTGCACATGTTCCAGTGGCAGAATGGGGGCATTCTCATAATTCTGCTATTGCTCCAAACAGGGAGTCTCTGGAAAGGGGGTTTGCCATGGAGGTGGCTCCTGACTCTGGCACCTCCAACTCATACACAGGGGTCATGGGTTATTGGGGCACGTCAGCCACTCAGGCCACTCCAGCTGTTGGTCTTGGGCTCGAGCGACAGTGCTCCCAAGAGGAGTCCATTGTGGACTTGGGGAATACCACCCCACCATAGGATGTGGGGAATTCCACCCCCCCCCCCAAGGAACTCTGGCTTGGGCTTAGAGGGTCCAGCCAGTCAGCAGCTGGGTGGGCCACCTAGGTCTTTGGGGCATCAAAGTCCTGGTTTGCCTAACCTGACAGGTGAGCTGGCAGGCCAGGCACACTCACCGGCCATCAGAAGGTCACAACGGGTCAAGGGCCCACCCAAACATCTTGAGGACTATGTGAGGTTTCTGTCAAGTCAAGAGAACTTTACTAGTCCTTAAACAAGATGCAGAGCAAACATTGTGAAGGGGTGTTATCTTCAGCTTATTATTTGTTCTATTTTCTTTCTGAATGATATGTAAGAGTGCTTGCCTGTGTGCAGGCAATTGTGATTTCCATTAACCCCCAGTCCCTTAAACACATGCACCTGTGCTGTTACATCATAAGGTATATTGTTTTATCTAAGGGGGAGGGGTGTTGTATCCTGAGCCTGCTGAAGCATTCAGCAGGCTCAGAAATGTTGCAAATGGTCCCAGGCAGACCAAAAACTGCCCGGGGCCAGACTGGCTGTCGCTAGTCTTGCATGCATGTGCAAGGCACGAAAACAGCTGGATTTCTATTGGCTGACACTGTCCAGGTTTTGGACACTATAAAAGGCCTGCGTGCCTTTTTGCTGTTGCTGGTTGTAAGAAGAAAACAATAAAAGAAGCTTGTTTGTTACACCATGCGTTGCCTCTTAATGTCTCTAACCTGCAAACACAACAATCACCACCACTGATTGAGCCTCTATCATCCTAGCCTGAAGTCAGAATTCCTCCAAAATATAGAAGGAACTTTTTTAGATACTGTAAAATTTCAGAAAGGAGTAGAGAAAGTTTAGATTTGAAGAGGATATAAAACATAGAGAAATACCACCTAAGACTTGAGTCTAAGCATTTCTTAGAGGCTGATTCATGTGCAACTCTTGTTTTAAAAACCTGTCCCTCTTTTATACTTCTGAGATGCAGCCTAGTGTTGCCTGAACTGTAAAAGGACTATAGCCAAGAACCAAGGAATGATGGTTTGAATCTGGGCATGCTTGAAAATCTGGCAAGCCCAGCACTTTTTTGTCATAGAACGCCCAGGATGGAGTTCTGGCACCTTTTTTAGATGGAACATTGTAGGGTAGGCAAGGCAGGTTGCATGACATGTGTGAGCTCTGGCATCTTTTTTTTTTTTTTACAAAGAAAGCACTGGGCAAGCCAATGGGACAGCTGTCACACCTCTGGTTCTCTGGGCCAAAAGGACAATCTAGCCTCCCCCCACAGGGAGGAGACAAACTCTGATTCTGAACATAGCTGAAAATGGACTGTGCTGTCCGTTATGTGCCAACAATTACAGATTGTCAAACTGTGACCGCTGTAGTACTTCACAGCACTCCAGTGTGACTCAAGGCTTAGACAGAGGAATGGCAATGAAGTGTCTCCCTAGGAATGTGCCCAGCTCTGTCATAATTCCTGAGAGGCACTGGTGCCAGAGAGAAAGATTTATCTCTTGAAGTTTGCCATACTTTAAAATCAAACAAGGGTCAGTGGACTTAGGGAAATCCAGCCACCTGTAAGTGATCACTTCTGCACATATCCTGTTTGGACAGAGGGCCCAAGCTGCCCATCCTCCCTGCGCTAGCCTCCCCAACCCCCAATACAACAGGAAGAGCAGGAAGCAGATAGAGCCGGCTGCTTCCGTCAGACAGGCCAGGTGCTTCCTGCCATTGGACCAAGGAGGCAGCCCATGCAGGCCCCCCGATTGCTTCTTTTTCTTTCTGTATGCCTGCCTGTGCACGAGTGGTCAAAGGCAGACACACTGCCGTGTGCCTGGGTGCCATGTGCAGATGTGGATGGCTGCTTCTAGGTGAGAGTATGGGATATACCAAGAAGGAACTATTGTGCATCTGTGGGAAATGCCACTAGGGGCAAGGCCAGGATTTGGAGCTGCGCTGCATGATGGTTAGCACACCTCAGCCATTGGGATGGCTTTTTCAGAATCTACAAACTTGGTTTGCCTTGGGAGAATCACCCATATCATGGACACAGTAGGATTAGAAAAGCCAAAAAAAAAACAAAAAAAAAAACAGACTGTGCTCCAATAATCTTCCAGCCTAAAGTTTAATGAGACTGATTATTTACTTCTGCTAAAATGATGTCTTGCCCTTCCAGCAATAAAAGGAGATGAAAACTATCTTTAAAGACATATTTGCTGTTACCACATAAGCTATTGAGGAAGGAACCTGGTCTGCCTCGCCTCTCTGGTTCATCCAAGGGGATCATTGCTGGGAATTCCAATTATTGTTAGCAAAAATGTGTGGCTCCTAGTCCAGGGCTGAAAAAGTTTAGTGTAGTGATTAAGGTATTGGCCCAGTGACCAGAAGGCAGTGAGTTCTAGTGCTGCCTTAGGTATGAAATCTGGTTGGGTGACCTTGGGCCGTCACTCTTTCTCAGCCTAACCCATCTCACAGGGTTGTTATTGGAGGAAGGAGTATTAGGTATATGAGTTACTTATCAAGTAATAAAGATGGGATAACACTCTAATAATAAATAAAAAAGAAGACCCTCTTCATAGCCTCAGAAGTGCTATCCATGACTGGAAATGGAGGCAGCTTATGTGGTAGAGTACAGCTCCATAAGGAAAACTGAGTTTAGAGGGCTGAGTGGTGCCAGGACTGGTAGGGTTTGCTCTTTGTAGGCGTGTCTGCTTATCTGTAGAGATTGTTGTTGTGTTTTCGGTTTGGCAGCAATTGATGAAGACACATGGTGACAAATAACAAGCTCTTTATTTTCTCTCTCCTACAACCAAGCAAACAGCAAAAGGTACGCAGGCCTTTTATAGGGCCAGAAACCCAGACAGTAGTAAACAATAGGAATTGAGCATTTTCGCGCCTTGCGTATGCACACAAGGCTGGCGCCACCCTGTCTGGTTCCGGGCAGCTTTTGGAATGCCCAGAACCATTTGCAACATTCTGAGCCTGCTTTCAGCTCTTGCAGGCTCAGGACACAACACCCCTCCCCCCTAGATGGAATACACCTAGCTTATGCACAGGTGTGTTGTGCCATGCAGGGAGATTGGAACACAGATGCATTATTCAAATGCAAGGAGGGTGGAAATGCTTGGGTCTGCACGCAGGCAAACACCTTTTCAAAATAGTTATTAATTCAAATAAATATATCCAAAATCAAAATAGTATATGAGACTCAACTAAGTGTTAACCCCCTCATTCAGCGACCTCATAGCAATATTCCTTATGTGTTGACAGGAACCTCACATAATTTTCTAGATGTTTAGGTGGACACTTTGCCCGCTGCGACCTTCTACGGGCCGGTGAGGGTGCCTGGCCTACCTGCTTGCCTACCAGGCTAGACAGACCAGGACTTTGGTGCCCTAGATACCCAGGTGACCCTGGTGAGGGTGCCTGGCCTACCTGCTCTCCTACCAGGCTAGGCAGTCCAGGGCTTTGATGCCCCAAATACCCAGGTGACCCACCCAGCTGCTGACTGGCTGGATCCTCTGAGTCCAAACCAGCATACCTTGGAGGGGTGGAAGTCCCCGAGTCCACAATGGACTCCTCTTGGGAACACTGTCCCTCGAGCCCAAGGCCAGCAGTGGGAGAGGCCTGAGTGGTGGAAGTGCCCCAGTACTCCGTAGCCCCTGATCACGTGCCAGAGGTGCCAGAGTCAGGAGCCACCTCCATGGCAAACTCCCTTGCTACTGACTTCCTTTTCGGAGCAATTGCTGAATTGTGAGAGTGCCTCTGTTGGAATTCCCTTTCTATGGCTGTTTGTGATTTATGTGGATATCCCCGGTCTGTCTCCCTGTCTGGAGCACTATCTGACATATTTGAATAATGTGGATACCCCCGGTGTGACTCCCTATCTGGAGCTATGACGGATGTGCGGGATGACCCCCTATCCTGGGAATTCCTGTTTGGAGCATATGCGGAATCTTGGGACGATCCCCAAATAACTTCAGCAGCTAGTGATGGCCTGTTAGGCCTGAGAACCTGTGACCCATAATGCATATTATGGTCCTCCTCCGCCCCCCAGAGCAGAGGCAGGAGTGGAAGGGTGGCTGTCCAGTCTCCAACGCAGTTGGTCTATGTGTCTGCGAAGAATGCGGCCATCATCCAAGGCAACTTCGTATGACAACGGCCCAGAGACCTTGCAGACCACAGCTGTGACCCAGAGATGTCCAGGCCCATAGTTCCTTGCCCAAACCGGATCGCCCACCTGAAGTCTCCTAGGTGCCTGCGGTTGTGACACCTGTGAAGCCATCCGGTCTGAGTGCAACCTGTCCAGTTTGCTAATGAGGCGGTGATACCAGCGGAGTTCTGCAGGGCTCTTCCCTGTGGCTGTGTAAGGTGTGGTGTGGTGTGCAAGAAGGAAATCTACTAACCTGTGATGCCAGTTACCGTAAGTCAGTTTCTTGAGAGCATCTTTGATAGTGCGCACCATTCTCTCTGCCAGTCCATTGGAGGATGGGTGGAAGAGAGCAGAAGTTGCATGCTGTAGAAAAGCCTGAAACTCAGAAGAAGTGAATTGGGGGCCATTGTCTGAGACCAGGACATCTGGAAGTCCATGGGAGGTGAAGATTCCTCTCAACACCTGGATGGTCCTAGCAGTAGTAGTGGAGGAAACAGGCACAACCTCTAGCCACTTGGAATGGCTGTCAACGAGGAGAAGGAAGAATTACCCCTGAAAGGGCCCGTGTAATCTATATGTACCCTTGACCAAGGGGCTTGTGTTTCCTCCCACCAATGAACAAGAGCCTGAGGCATTTCAGGCTGTGACTGTTGGCACAGTTGACACCCGTGCACTGAGCCCCGATGGCTTTATCGAGCCCAGGCCACCAAAGATGGCTGCGCGCAAGCGCTTTCATCCTTACTATACCAGGATGTCCCTCATGCAGAGAGAGCAAGATTCTAGACCTCAATGAGGCTGGGATCACTACCCTGCTACCCCATAACAGGCAACCCTTGAAAGTGGAAAACTCATGCTACTTGTGCCAGAAGCTTTGGAACTCAGAATCTGGGCACCTGTCAGGCCATCCTGACAACACCCAGGTCAGCATGCATGTAAGCATGTGATCAGTGGCAGTTTCTGCAACCTCGTCCCTAGCATTTAGGGGAGATTCAGGCAACTCCTGAATGGAAAGAATATTAATGGCAGGAGCAGGGTCTGCCTCTACCTGTTTCAGAGGTAACCTGCTTAGGCCATCTGCGTGACCCATCTCTTTACCAGGTTTGTGAACTAGAGTGTAGTCATATGCTGATAGGAAAATGGACCATCTCAGCATACGAGGAGAAATGATATGTGGTGTCTGTTTGTTAGTGGTAAATAAACCCAGCAGAGGCTTATGGTCTGTATAGACCGTGAAGTGGTGGCCATATAAGAAACCATGGAATTTCTTTATGCCAGCCACTAGGGCCAAGGCTTCTCTGTCAATCTGAGCGTAATTCCGCTCTGCAGATGACAGAGTCCTTGTGTAATAGGCCACAGGGACTTGTGTTCCATCAGCCTTCAGATGGCTAAGTATTGCTCCCACCCCATAAAGAGATGCATCACATGCGATGGAAACAGGCAATTGCTCATTGAAATGCGCTAAAACAGCATTTGAAGAGAGCAAGGCCTTAACCTCATTGAAGCTCCTGTCATGAACTTTAGTCCACTGCCATGGAGCCTGCTTGTCTAAGAGCCTGTGTAACGGCTCTGCCACTGCAGCCTTATGTGGGAGAAATGCATGGTAAAAATTTAAGAGCCCCAAGAAGGCTTGCAGCTCACTCTTGGACTTGGGACTTGGGGCCTGGTGAATAGCTTGCAGTTTGGATTCAGCAGGGTGAATGCCTTGGGCATCAATCCTGAAACCTAAGAAGTCAGTGGAAATGATTCCTATCTTGCATTTATCCTGCTTTAATTTAAGGCCTGCTTTTTGAAAACGAAGCAAGACAGCCCTTAACCTTTCTGCTAAATTTTGAGATGACACCCCTGCGATGAGGACGTCATCGAAGTAGGGACAGACCCCAGGAATACCTCTAAGTGTGCTCTCCATGACACTTTGGAATATGCCAGGGGCTACATTTACCCCAAATTGCAGTCTTTTGACCTTGAAGCCCCCACTGTGAGTTACAATAGACTGGGCCTCTGCAGATGCCTCATCAACAGGTAGCTGTTGATAGGCTTGTGCCAGGTCACGTTTCGCAAAAATGCACCCCCCCCCCTTGAGGGAGGCCAGAATGTGGCTTACAACAGGCACTGGATAAGCATGCTGTTGCAACGCTTTATTTAGTGTGCATTTGTAGTCTGCACATATACGGATTTCCCCATTAGCCTTTAGAGGCATTACTATGGGGGTTTCCCATGGACTAGAATCCACAGGTTCTAAAATGTCCTGCTGGAGCAATTTGTCCAGCTCAGCATATGTTACTGATTCCAGAAGTGCAAGGGCCACCAGATTTTCTGCGATGTCAAAAGCTTCTTGTCCACAGGCACATAAAAGAGTTGCTGCCTTCAGGCCATCTTCTCTTATCTGATTTACTCTAAAGTAGTTTTCCACCCGTGCTACGTAGGAATTCTATCTCTCTGGGTGGGATACATCAAAATCAGTCAAACGGCCAATCTTTGACATCATAAAGTTTACAACCTTCACCAATTGCCTCCTCTGCAAGCTGATGTTTGGGAAAGGGTCCTTTTGCCAAGCTCACCCCAGCGACGCTGTACTGGCAGGCTGAGTCGCGAATGCAGACCCCGTCTTCCCTCTTGTCAGGACTTTCTGGGTGAGTCCTTAATTCTTTTTTTAATTGCTTGCAGGGATTCCACCTTCGTTGCCAGTGTTGTGTTTTCAGTTCAGCGGCAATTGATGAAGACACATGGTGACAAATAACAAGCTCTTTATTTTCTTTCTCCTACAACCAAGCAAACAGCAAAAGACACGCAGGCCTTTTATAGGGCCAGAAACCCAGACAGTGTTAACCAATAGGAATTGAGCATTTTCGCGCCTGGTCCCGGGCAGCTTTTGGAATACCTGGGACCATTTGCAACATTCTGAGCCTGCTTTCAGCTCTTGAAGGCACAGGACATAACAATTGTTACCTCACATTAACATGTTATCATGCTTGCATGTCCATAAAGTTTACTTTTCTAAACTTTGCATCAGCCTCCTGGTTTCTTTGCCTGAAAAAGTTCTGGAATCCTCGCTAACAAAAACTGATTGCGGTGCTGCTGTTTGCCATAGTGGGGTGTCCTCCCCCCACCAGTTCTGGGTTAGCTGATTCAAATTTGGATTTCTATGATTGCAAAGGCTCTGGCAAAGCCTTTGCTCCAGGAAAATCAATTCCAGGACAGAGCAGGAAGCAATGAGCGCGAAACAACTCTATTGCTCTGTGTGAAGTGGCCTAATGGTTCTGAGTAATATTTTCCTGAGCAGTGGCTCCAGGAGAAGCAGGAAGTGAAGACATTTCCTGCCATTCAAGGCTGCCTTTCCCGCTCTGCTCCTCTGCAGACTTAGCCCTCCACATTAGCCTTCCACATTAATGTGAATATTCTTGGATACTTAATACACCCACCTTCATCTGATTCCAGGTGTTTTCACAGACAGCCCTCAAGGCCTGGCTTCCTGTTCTGTGCAACAGCTCTCCAGAATTCTGCTGTCAAAATAAAATAGTGCTAAATGACTAATTTGGCATATATGTGAAGGTTTTGTTTATTTTGTTTCTACCAGCCAAGAGCTGTTTACAAAGAGCTTTCTTTGAGTAACAGTTGCGATTCTCATGATAATGTTTCATCTGTCCTGGGATAGGATTGATAAGGGGGATTGCTTCCAGATCAGGGGTGGGCAACCCTTTCGCCCTAAATGGCACACAGCACTGTAGCAACCTGAATAAGGGATGAGGGGCAGACGCTCTTACCTGCCTGCTTTTCTAGGATCCTGAAGCCCAGTGCAGCTTATCCTGTGTTGAGGTCTCTCAGAGGAAGAAATATTCTGGGAGAAATACTCTAGAGGACTCCTGTTCAGCAATAACCAAACTGCTGCTGAACTGCTAGGAATGCTGACCTGCTGGTGTAAGGGACAATAGCAAAGAGAATGGGCCCCACGGTGGCTGTACAAGGGCCTGGCAGTCTTGTGGATGGACATTGGGTAGAGTTCTAGGTGGTATTGTCATCATGCCAACATTCTCTTCCTTTTTTTCTCAATTTTTCAATTGAATAGGAATGGTGTTATGAACTAGAAAGTTGTACAACTCCCTCCCCATATCAATTTCCATTGGCTTTATGTGGATATGGTTTCAACCTCAGCAGCAATGTATATTGCCCTCCCTTGTTCTGTTTAAAGCAAGTGTTTCATTCAGCAGGATCTGCACTTTTCTTTTTAAATAATTATTTAATACCATAATTTAAAGTTTCAAAATACTTTCACTTTTATCATTTTCAAATGTATTCAGGTTCTGTGGACTCACCCTTTCTTTCCAGAGTACTAAGAACATTTCTGTGTGGCTGTATAGAAACCATTGTTCTACTTACCTATTTTCTTCTTTAAAAATATATATTCTTGAATGTTTACATATCAACCGATTCTGAGAGGGGGAAAGAGAAGTGGACAACAATTTTCATTTTTTCCTAAAAACAATTCATTTATATTTACAAACATGGAAAAGTTTTCAACGAGTTGCTGAATACTTGGGATTATTTTAAAATCCTAAAATAGAGCTCAGGTGTATGAAAATGTTAGCATACGTACTATGACTGATGGATTCAAAAGAACATACTTGGGGCACAGGGCAAAAGAGAGGTCAACCTGGGCAGGAGAAAAACTTGATATATAGGTCATGCTCTAACACTATGCACTGCTGAGATTTGAATGGGTTCTGCAGTGGTAGTGGCACTTGCCATTCAACTACTAAAAATTCATACACTTACTCATGGGGGCCATGTTATGCTTCAGAAATTATTTGGAAAATGGTTAGGACCTAACCTGAGCACATCTCCTTGCTTTCTTCTGATGCATCTACTTTCATGAGAAACTAGAAATGTAAAACATGCTGGAATCTTTTTTTCTGTTGGAACCTCCTTTTCATGTAGGCAATGGTCTCTTTCACTTCAAAATATGCATGTGAGGGAGATGCCACCATGTCACTTACATGCATTTGGAAACTGAGATACATAAAACAAAATATCAAGTGAGCAATAGGCCAAAAATAAGCAGAGTGAGTGCAGATGACTAGATTGTCTACCATTGTGTATGGACCTTTGAGGGGTGGATTTGTTGGTTGGGTTGTGTCTTGCATCAGGACATTTGAAGTGCAGAGAATAGGACACTGAAAGTAGTGCAAGCAAACCACAGAGTGGCCAGGAAGCAATATTCTCTGGCAAAAAGGAGGAAAATAAATAAGATGGGGGGAAAGTTGAAATAAAGGGGGGAAGCCTTGGCAGTTGGTCTCTGGTGACTGTGATCAGCCCATCCTCCTACAACTTCCTCAAAACCAGAAAAGGAATGACCTTGCTCTCTTTTATCTTCAGTCCTATCCATTTAAGTTGAACTCATTTCAGTTTCATCTATTTAGCAAATATTTCTGTTCTGTGAAAAAGAGTCAACCTGATCTGATAATAACAATGGGAAGTTAAAGAGATTGGAGCAACCAGAAAGTTGAACAATAACCTTCTGCTAAGAGTCTATAGGAGACATCAGCTTTCTGCTAAGTATCACCATTAAGTGAGCACCAAATGCAATGTTTCAATTGCTCCAATGTTTCAATTGCTCCTCCACCACAGAGGCACAGTTCCCATTCAAATGGGGTGTTCCAATATCTCCCCTTAATAATAGCTTTTAGGAGGGTTTTAAATCTGGTCTTCTGAATTTGGGGGCTGTTATAGAGCTAAAGCACCTAACAGGGCAGAGTAGATGAGTAGAGAAACTCAAAAACATATTTCTAGGCAAAACTGAGAGATTCATGTGTATCTCTATGTCTGTGGCACGCTGCTTTGGTTTGGTCAACACGTAGCCCATCTGGACTGTTGTGGTGCATGCACAGACACACACATACCAATACAGAGAAGTGTCTGTCTCTAGGATGAATTAAACTAGTCAAGCAAGATTAGAAGAGCCAAATCAGCCAGGAAAAAAATTAGGTTAAACCATTAAGGAAAGAACTAAACATGGACAGATATTTCAATTTTAACACAGAGCAACATAGAATAACAGGAAGGGACCTTGGAGGTCTTCTATCTAGTCCAACCCCCTGCTCAAGCAGGAGACCCTATACCATTCTGGACAAATAGTTGTCCAATTTTATTTTAAGTAAACTGGCTTCATAGCTCACATCATAGCGCAGTGGGTCTTAAAAACTGGAGTTGTACTTTTTCAAGAAGGTATGACCTGGAAGGGCTGAACTGGATTGCAAAGACCTTAGCCAAGAAGACCCCTAAACTAAGCTTCTGGTTTCCACACAATTAGGCTAGCATTGTCAGCATTGGTTTTATAGTTACCAGTGATTTGAAAAACAATACCTGACTAATTGAATACCTTGATTCATTCTATTGGGTGATCAGTTATTTGCACACTTTTAAGTTGGAATGCTGAGAACACAACATAACCTTGATTTGGGGGTAATTGATTTTCAGCCTTTCTTCCTAGTGGTATTTGGTAAGTGTGTAAAGTGATTGCTTAGGCCACTCTGCGTCTGCAAAAGTTGCACAGTGTCATCTGCATAAAGGATGATGGAGACATTTCCCAATTTTGGCTGATAGAGAGCTGCATTGTTCAATTTGACTACAAGATGATTGAACAATAGATTGAAAAGAATAGAGAACAAAATGCACTCTTGTCTAACATCTCTTTTGACAGGAATTCCCATAGTATAATCTCTGGGCGTATTATACCACACTTTCCTCTGGGAAATCTCATGGAGTTTGCAGATAAGCAATAATAACTTTCTTTCCACTGAAGAGTTCTTCTAAGTCTTTCATAATTTCAGTCCAGAGACAATCTGAAAGCATATCTCAAATCAATTAAAGGTGCATTAACTGCTGAATGAGCTCTAGTACAGTATTTCTCAACTATATAGAATAGAAATAAAATGCTTTATTTGGCCAAGTGTGATTAGACAAGGAATTTGTCTCCAGTGAAAACGCTCTCAATGAATAATAATAATGATACCAATAAGAGGGCGTAGTAAAGAAGATAGAAAGGATAATAATATTACAGCCATACAACATGGGTAAATATACTTAGACATAAGACAGTATTGTGAGGATTAGGTGTTCAAAAGATTGATAGCATGGGATAAAAACTATCTCTGTGTCTAGTTGTTTGATTTTCTATAGTGGCATCTTGAGGGGAGGAGTTGAAAAAGTTTATGTCCAGGATGTGAGGGTCTCTAGATACTTTTTTAGCCCTATTTCTGACACGTACAATACACAGGTCTTTTATGGAAGGCAGGATGATTGCAATTGTTTTTTCTGTAGTTAGAATAGAATAGAGCTGGAAACGACCTTGGAGATGATGATGATGATAATAATAATAATAATAATAGTAGCAGTAGCAGCAGCAGTAGTAGTAGTAGTAATAGTAGTAGTAGTAGTAGTAGTAGTAGTAGTAGTAATAATAATAATAATAATAATAATAATAATAATAATAATAATAATAATAATGTTGGAAGGGACCTTGGAGGTCATCTAGTCCAGTCCCTTGCTCAAGCAGGAGGACCTATACCATTTCAGACAAGTGACTGTCCAGTCTCTTCTTAAAACTCTCCAGTGATGGAGTGCCCACAATTTCTGGAGGCGAGCTGTTCCACTGGTTAATTGTCCTCACTGTCAGGAAGTTTCTCCTTAATTCCAGGCAGCTTCTCTCTTTGATCATTTTCCAGCCATTGTTTCTTGTTCTACCCCCTGGTGCTTTGGTAAATAACGTCAGGGCTTTTCAACCTTTTCACAGATTGTACCACTTTTAGGACATGACAATATTTGAGTACCACCAGTGCTTAGCAAGGTATCAAAAACTTGATGACTAAAAAAAGGGATTTTGGGTTTTACTGATTTGATTCATTTGTTGTTATAGAAATTCCTAGTTTATAATATTATGGAAAAGTAAAAAGTTGAGGTTCAATGTTAATGCTTCCTTCTACTGCAACAGACGAAGTCTGTTCTTTTTCCTTTCTCCTCCTCATTTCCCCCCCTTTTCCTCCCCATTGTGTCCTACTATTTGCTTTTGTATTTTTGTACTTTATTCTATAATCTAATAAAATATTATACATTGTAGAAAAAAAGTACCAGTTCTAATTTCTTTGGTGGCTGTTCCTTTGCTGAATCACTTTCCCTTTGCACTGACAAATGTATGATGAATTTATCCATGTTTATTAATATGCACCACTACCAGCTAGATCAAGGGTCTTCAAACTTGGCACTTTTCAGACTTGTGGAAGAATTCTTCAGCCATCATGGTTGGTTGAGGAATTCTGGGAGTTGAAGTCCACAGGTCTTAAAGTTGCTAAGTTTGTAGACCCCCCTGAGCTAGCTAGCTGGTTGGCCCTTCTTCCTCTCTCCCTTCTGAGCTCTTTCCACAGTGTAGTAAGAATGCACCCCCCCCAATCCCATCCCTGTACCCTTAAAAACACAGGAATCAAGTGCAAAGCAAGAAAGGCTCACAAAATAAAGACATAACCTCCGCGTTTTTTTCTTTAAGCTGCCTCAGGCATGTCACAATATTGCAACCCGAGACTGAAAGGCTCTGGCAATTGCGAAAAGCTTTAGCCTTAAATTAAGCCTGTTTACCTTCAAAGAAAACTTTCTAAAAGCCATAGACCAGTGGTTCTCAACCTTTTTAATGCCGCGACCCCCAACTGGTCGTAAGTCGAGGACTACTCAACCAGTCGTAAGTCGAGGACTATTCAACTGGTGCCGCACTGTTTGCAGAATGGGACTTTTGGCGGGCTCAGCAGGGCAGAGACAGCCTGGACAATTCCTATTGGCTTTTGAAAGCCAATAGAATTAGACTCTATTCAAGAGAGTCTATTCTATTGGCTTTCAAAAGCCAATAGAATAAAAGGGAGTAGCACAGCTAAGGAAAAGGGGGAAAAATGGTGGACTGCATTGTTTGGCGACGCCCATGAAATGGTTGTTCGACCCCAAATGGGTCCCGACCCACAGGTTGAGAACCACTGCCATAGACAGACTCAAGATAAGGGGGTAAAACTAATTACATTTGTTTAAAGGGATTAAACCTAAGGAAATCAACACTTCGGACTCATTGCTAGCCTAAAATACAGACTAAAACAGCACCAGAGGTGGCACTTGGAGCCCTCTCTGTGGGCACGCATGCCATTGCCCCAGCCTCACCTCCCCCCACAGCCCCCTCCTCACCAGCAACCCCTGAAGGAGAGTTGCCCCCAGGCAACAGGGACAAGACTCCGCCCTCGTACCCATAGCGTGCAGATGATGCTGCAGGGTATGGGCAGAGGGCATGGCTGCCATGGTGCTGCAGGACTGCCTGGAGATCTGCTGCGGCAGGCCATGGAGGTAGTGCGTGGCCCTGCAGGTGGCTGGGGCAGGGGGTGGGTGGCGGCGGAGCAGGCAGGGCGGGAGGTGGAGCAGGGGCGTGGGGGGGGGTTGGGCACCCGATCTCTAAAAACTTCACCATCACTGGACTAAAATATTCCAATAACCAAAGCACACAAACCGAGCCTCTGAATTACAAAACGCTGTAAAAACTGTACAAAAATCCTTATGGTAACCAAATCAAGCTGCCAGCTAACCCAGAACTAAATAAACCCATCTCCTTTCCGACATACTGGCTTTTCATTTCATCAGCACTGATTGCATTCACCTGGCTGGAGAAAACGAACCAGGGGACCTTTTCTTCTAGCAACAGCTGCTGCTTCTTCCCTGTCTCTGTTTCCTCCCTGCCTGCTGAGCTCCCCTTCTCTTTCCCTGTTGTCTTTTTTCCCCTTTCCCACCCAAACCACCTCCTTTTATATCCTCTCCTCTCCTCCCCCCTTTTCTTCAGTTCACCTTCAGCTCTGCGCTGCTTCCGGAAGCACCAATCAGCTGGAGCCCTGCTGGCTCCTGGGGCTTTTGCCAAGCCCAGACAATCCTAAAGCTACCTCTCCCTTAGGCTTGGGTCGCTTCGGCTCATTCCCCTCCCCCGCTACACTTCTCTAGGACGATTGCATACCACCTGCCATGTGGCAAAGTACCACAGTGGTACACATACCACCAGTTGAAAAGCCCTGAATAACGTGACCCCCTCTTCTTGGTGGCAGCCCCTCAAATACTGGGTAGTTCTAACTATCCATTGGAGTTTGTGCCTGTCCTGCTTAATTGCTGTACCAAACCAGACAGTTATAGAAGTATAAATTAGAGATTCAGTAATTCCTCTGTAGACCTGTATCAGCAGGTCCTGGGGCAGTCTGAAGCATTGTACACCCCTATGGGATACTAATAAAGGAGAGTTGACATGTCAGGGTTGACATGAGGAGTCCTTGGTGTACTCTGGGCTTGCTTGTTTTCTTTCAGATTTTTCATTATCCAAATTAGGTACCGGTAACATCATCAGTGCTAGTGACTAGCACTGATGATGTTACCTAGTTTGGGTAATAAAACATCTGCAAGAAAACAAGCAAGTTCAGAGAGCACCAAGGACCCCTCAGCTTCTGGGGCAGTCTGAAGTCTTTGAGTTGATGCACAAAGAACATTCTTTGTTGTGCCCTTTTCAATGATGGTTGTAATGTTAGGTATCCATTTCAAATCCTGGGAGATTATAGAAACCCCAAGCTTGAAAGTTTCTACAGCTGATACTGTGCTGTTAGATATAGTAAAAGCTCCTAAAAATCCTCTCGTCACTACAGTTTTAAGCATGTTCAACTCCAGATTATTCTGGGTGCACCACAGGGCCAATTGCTTAACCTCCCATCTGTGTGCAGACTCATCACTGTCTCAAATGAGACCAATGACTATTGTATCATCTGCAAACTTCAATACTTAACAGAGGAATCCTTAGAGATACAGTCATTGGTATATATAGAGAAAAGCAATGGAAAGAATACACAGCCCTGAGTGGCAGGTGGGCTAATTGACCGTATGCTCAGTGTGATTTTCCCTAGCTTCACCTGTTGCTTCCTATCTGTGAAAAGCTAATAATCCATTTACAAGTATGACAGGCACAGCTAGGTGAATAAGTTTAGAAAGAAGAATTTATGGAATGATGGTACTGAATGTTGAGCTGAAGTCTACAAAAAGTGCATAGTCCTTGGAGATTCAAGGTGTTGCAAGATGTAGTGCAGTGCCATATTAACAGCATCATCTGCTGATCTATTTGCTTGGTAGGGACACTGCAAGGGGTCTAACAGGGCTCTAACATATGTTGAAGAATTACAGTATGATCAAAAGGAGAGTTACCTCTGAAGACTATCTACTCCTTGAAATGATTGTTCTCACTTTTAATCCAGTCCAAAAATGTTTATACTGTACAATTATCTGGCACAAGGTTTACTGATAGTAATCGATAGATACATTTGCATTTCTTTTCTTTTTTTTTTATAACCAGGGCTCATCAAGATTAGAACTCAATAATCAGGAGAACAAGTTCTGTTGTCAATACAAGTGAATATGAAGGACAAGGCAATTCTTTAGTGTTAATATTACAGCTTGGAGCATTGGTCAGTTTTAATTGTTTGATTAAATTGGCAATCTCAGAGCCTGACATAGGAGGCAGTGATGGTAGCAAGCATTTTTATAGGCTAATCCCATTTTTGGGTAGAGTGATTTCTTCTGTGTGTGCATCAGCTTAAAAGGATCCTCCCTATTGGGTGCAGAAATAAAAAATGGCAATTGTAATGGGAAGGGCATCAAGTAAAAATTACAAATTGCCAGAACATAGTTGACTTCTTGGACTGAGAGGCAGGTACAGTATGTAGTTGATTCCATATCTCTCACAGGTCTATTTCATACTTACAATGTCTGGATAATGATTGGATAACCCATTGATTATCCAGATTGGATACTAAACTCTTCATTCCACAAATATTTTATTTTATTGTTATTTTACTTTTTAATAATTTATAAAATTGAATTTTTATTTCAAGCATAGTATCTCTTTAAAAGGCTAAAATTTCATTTACTTCAGAGGTTGCTAAAACATCTCTGTCAAACTGTTTAATTAATACAATCTTCAGTGGTTTATATTGCCAAGTGCATATTAATAACAAGTCTAACTTGAACAATGTTTCAAAAACTTTAAAACAACCACTAAAAATAAAATGATTTAAAATATCAATCTCTTGTTTTAAGCCAAGCATTTCAGAATATTCAGAATAACAGATTTGGAAGGGATCTTGGAGGTCTTCTAGTCCAACCTCCTGCTCAAGCAGGAGACCCTATACCAATTCAGACAAATAGCTATCCAGTCTCTTCTTAAAAACCTCCAGTATGGAGCACCAGATTCCAATAAAATATGTTGCCCACTAATCAGATTTTAATTATTCCACAATAATGTCAACTTCCCAAGTGATTTGGGATCAACTTTGCAACTGCTCATCCATTAATACAAAGAAATGTGGCCTTTTGATCAAAAGATGCCCTCCATGTTGCCCTTTCTGCTGATAACACAGCCACCAAATGGTGCTAATATTGGATGAGCATAATAATTCTCTCCCACACCTATGCAAATCTCTCTGTCCATGCAATTTAGTTATTTCGCTTTTCTCGTCTTTTTGTTACCGGAACTCACTGTGGTTTATGTTCCCCAATGTCATCAGAGAATATCCACGTGGTGTTTTGCTACCTTTCTTTTCTTTCTATCTTTTAGCTATGTTGTGAACATTTTTCTTTTATTCCCAAGCATCCATAAATCACTCTAGTGACGTAAGGAAATCAGATCACCTTCAAAAGAAAAGTGCATGTTTCTAATAAAAATGAGAAGATTATTGACCAGTTTCTGCCAGGCTTGGCCTCACATCTTCAATTAAAGATGGATTTGTGTCCATTGCCTGATCATTTCTAGAAGATGATCTAAGTAATTAACTGGTGCTCATTAGGGGGTGAAGAAGAGAAATGCAAGTAATGTTTCATCATCAAGAGAGGCTGATAGTTATTGTAATCCCATAGCCTGGATCCTGATCTGATCATCTTACCCTATACTTCTTGAATAGCTTTCAAAAACTTTCACAAGCCTTTGGAGTCAGGATAAAATCAAGCCTCATTAACCTGGCTCAGTCTTGCTGTGTACACCTCTACAAGTTGTGCTGTCAGTAACCCCTGATTCCTGAAATATGGTTAGCATTGCACCAGGGGTCTTGTATACTGATCCCTCAAGTGTGTCTTAGAATAACACTCCATGAGCTATTTGCGCTAAGTCTGGTCCTGTGACAGCAGGAAGGGTTATTATCTCAGATCACCACCATAATTGCTAAATAAACTCTTTCTTCTAGGCTAAAGCTATAATCCTTACTTTTGTGCATCCCTAAATTTAGCTGAATGTATCTTCACATTTGAAATTGAGCAATTCATCACATGCAATTATGTTTTCTCCATTGCATTATTTGAATCTTTAAGCATGATTGTGTTTTCTCATGTGTTAGTTAAACTAGTTCTGTTAAGGAAGAAAAAAAATGAGAGGGGGGGGGGAGAGAAATAACATTTTTTTTATAGGAAGAAAAGATGTAACTCCATATTGAGTGCATACATGGTGGTATATTGTTTTACTTAGAACTGGGAAAATACTGGAAGGAATTATACAGCAGCATGAATAGCTTCTGAATGCTACTGTGCCTGCAATGAGTAGTGGAACAGAAGGCAACTATAAAAGTCCATTTTGTTGGCAAACTGAAGATACATTATCCAAAAAGTGAATTTTTCAGAGGAGAAATTTTATTTCTGCTAAAGATAATGAGGAAAAAAGGGGAATTACTCCTAATACCAAGTTGCCTATAGATAATTTGAATATGTACTCTCCATGCACACAGACACATAAACAAACACGTACAGCCCTTTTGACATTATAAGCATCCAGGAGTTCCAGGAAATGTTCCTCCAAACAGTTTGTCATGCTAAATCATTCCATGGAAATTTGCAAGGATAGCTCACTGTAATAGGTTGTTATAAGCAGATTGTGCAGTGAAAATTTCATAGTTGCTTCATAGTTGCTTCTGAAAACTAGTCTTGACTATTCAGCCAAAAGGTGAGTCCATATGTGTATGATGGCTGCTTTCCTTTTTGTGGATTTTTTTCTGTTTAAAATTTGGGGTCATCCTTAGCCTACAACCTTGTTCATGGACTTTGAGTTTTTATTGATTGATTTAGTTTGATAATATCTTTTCATGGATTGTTCTTAGGACAGTTCTGCTCAGGAATACTACATATTCCAGTGAAGATGGGGTTTTTTTTCATTTATTTATTAAATTTCAAAGGCACCAGTACCTTGTTTCCTTGGGAGAACAATCAGGTTTTCAATGATTTCTTAAACAATGTAAGGGTGGGCGTCCATAGTAGATGCTGTTTTGTTAATCTTCATAGAGCAGTGGTTCTCAACCTTCCTAATGCTGCGACCCTTTAATACAGTTCCTCATGTTGTGGTGACCCCCAACCCCCGATCCAGCTGGCCAGGGAGGGGGGGGCAGGAAGGCCGCTCCGCTGGCTCTGCCCAGCCTGGTTGGAGAAGCACCATTCCTCTCCCTCTTTCTCTCTTTCCTCTCTCTCTTTCTCTTTCTCTCCTCTCTTTCTCTTTCCTCTCTCTCTTCTCTCTCTTTCCTCTTTTTCTTTCTTTCTTTCTTTCTTTCTTTCTTTCTTTCTTTCTTTCTTTCTTTCTTTCCTCCCTCTTTTCCTGTTTCTCTTTCCTCTCTTTCCTTTCTCTTTCCTCTCTTTCCTCTTCCTCTTTCCTCTCTTTCTTCTCTTTCTCTTTCTTTCCTCTCTCTTCTCTCTCCCTCCTTCCTCTTTCCCTTTCCTCTTTTTCTCTTTCCTCTCCCCGTTTCTCTCTTTCCTCTCTCTCTTTCTCTTTCCTCTTTTTCTCTTTCCTCTCTTTCTCTCTTTCTCTTTCCTCCCTTTCTCTTTCTTTCTCTCTCTCTCTTTCCTCTCTTTTCCTCTGTTTCTTCCTCTTTCTCTCTTTCCTCTCTCTTTCCTCTTTCTCTTTCTTCTCTCTCTTCTCATTCTCTCTTTCCTCTCTCTCCCTGTTTCCTCTCTTTCCCTCTTTCCTCTTTTTCTCTTTCCTCTCCCCGTTTCTCTTTCCTCTCTCTCTTTCTCTTTCTCTCTCTTATTTCCTCCCTTTCTCTTTCTCTCATTCTCTCTCTTTTCCTCTCTTTTCCTCTGTTTCTCTCTTTCCTGTTTCTCTCTTTCCTCTCTCTTTCCTCTTTCTCTTTCTTCTCTCCTCATTCTCTTTTTCCTCTCTCTCTCTCTGTTTCCTCTCTTTCCTTCTTTCCTCTTTTTCTCTTTCCTCTCCCCGTTTCTCTCTTTCCTCTCTCTCTTTCTCTTTCCTCTTTTTCTCTTTCCTCTCTTTCTCTCTCTCTTTCTCTCTTTCCTCCCTTTCTCTTTCTTTCTCTCTCTCTTTCCTCTTTCTCTTTCTTCTCTCTCTTCTCATTCTCTCTCTTTCCTCCCTCTCCCTGTTTCCTCTCTTTCCCTCTTTCCTCTTTTTCTCTTTCCTCTCCCCGTTTCTCTCTTTCCTCTCTCTCTTTCTCTTTCTTCTCTTTATCTCTCTTTTCTCTCTCTTTCGCTCTCTTTCTTATTTCCTCCCTTTCTCTTTCTCTCTTTCTCTCTCTTTTCCTCTCTTTTCCTCTGTTTCTCTCTTTCCTCTTTTTCTCTTTCCTCTCTCTTTCCTCTTTCTCTTTCTTCTCTCTCATTCTCTCTTTTTCCTCTTCTCTCCCTGTTTCCTCTCTTTCCTTCTTTCCTCTTTTTCTCTTTCCTCTCCCCCTGTTTCTCTCTTTCCTCTCTCTCTTTCTGGCAGGCTGCGGTGGAGACTGGTGCCGCACGGCCCGACAGCCCCTCCGCCAGCCCAGCTGCTCCCCCCAGGTACCCCTCTTCCTCCTGGAGCCCAACTGAGCTTCCTTGGGGGCAGCAGGAGGAAGAAGGAGAGGAGAAGGGTGAGAAAACCATCACCGCCACTCCAGCCAAGACTCCGCGCTGCCAAGCCTCGCCCTCTGCCCATCCGATGGAGCCGCGGTGCAGGCTGGTGCTGCGCAGCCCGCCAGCCCCTCCGCCAGCCCAGCTGCCCCCCCCAGGCACCCTTCTTCCTCCCAGCGCCTGCCTGAGCCACGTTGGGGGCAGTAGGAGGAAGAAGGGGAGGAGGAAGAGGATGGCAAGGAAGCCGCGGGCCCCAGGAGGCAGCTCTTCTCTCCTACCTTTGTTGAATCTCCTTCTTCCTTCCTGGCAGCCTGGACTCTGGCACGTCTTCCTGGCCAGTGGGTCCAATGGTCCAGCTGGCTGGGGATCACAGGGGCTGGTCTCCCTTGGGCCGCAGGTTACGGGACGACTGGTCTTCTCAGCGGAGCCTCCAGTGGGCTGCTCCCAGCAGGGATCCCGGGGCTTCCCCGGGCAGCTCCAAGGCCACGAGGCCCTGGCCACGCTTCTCCCAGGGGGTGGAGCACTCGGGCGCAGGGCCAATCAGGAGCCCTGCAGGAGGTAAGTCTGCAGGAGAGAGAGAGAGAGAAGGGAAGCAAAAGTGCCTCTCTCTCTCTCTCTCTCTCTCCAAACGGCGGAAGAGGCCATGCGGAGATGGGTGTGGAGCGGTGTCTCGGTTCCTAAGACCATTGAAAATATGTGTTTTCTGATGGTCTTAGGCGACCCCAAAAGGGTTGCGACCCACAGGTTGAGAACCGCTGTCATAGAGATTGACGACCTAGATTGGCTGACTCCTGCTCACTTTTCCCCAATAGTGTAAAGGTATACAAATCCCACTTCCATGTAATTATGGCTCAGCTGAAAGAAGATATTTCACCTCACAACCAGTGGTGGGATTCAGCCAGTTTGCACCACTTCGGCAGAACTGGTAGCTAATTTTTTGTTGCCCAGACCCAGAATGGACTTCCGAAAGCGGCATCCACACAGAGAACAGGTTATTCACATATTTGAATTCCACCACTGCCCACCACTCACAGTGTGGCAGTCACACTACGATTATGTTCCATGTGAACAGGACTCTTGATCAGCTGCATTGTATGTTTTGCCTTGTGTCACTCACAAGGGATGTTTTGCCTTGTGTCACTCACAAGGGATCCATTCTGTTTTGTCTTGTGTCACTCACAAGGGATCCATTCCAAATGGAAGAGCTTTCTACAAAGGTATTAATTTTCCTAATATATGCAGTTCTGCCAGTTTCCTTTAGACATGCTATAAATGACATGGCTAAAAAAATGACATTAAAATGGCTTCAGGTTATATGGTTAATAAGTTCACATTGGTCCATGTAAACATACTTTCTTTACAGGAAGTCCTAAGGCCTTTAATTGGCCATTGATCTTGCTGCCAATGGCTCACGGGCTGATATCCACATTAAGTAAGGCTGAAGGAAGTGTTGGCTTTCAACCAAGTAAGCGGGATGCCCAGCTGGAGACAGATAGGCACAGTATCTAGAAGGAACCCCAAGCCAGCAGGCTGGAGGGACAAAACCTGGTTTCTTCTCTGCTTTTTGGCTACCCTCATATCCAAGGCATATTTCTGGTTTCTTATGAAAGCGCTTTGAGAATTACTAAGCTACCTCTCTACTGTGTGTGCTGTGGAGACTTTAGTGCTCACTGGCCTATGTTATTCTAGCATGTAGACGCTGGGCTTCCTCTTGTTTGCCTTCCAAGTCCTCTGGCTTCGGCTGGGTCTGACTCGGGAGTTTCCTTATCAGTCTCGTGCAGGCAGCTCCTGTGCTGCTTATCTACAAGCTGCAGAACATCCCCTGTCCAAAGAGGGCAGGAAATCTCTCTCATGCAAGGGAGGAGAGCAGGAGGGGGCGGGAAGAGGGAGGGGGCTTGGCCCAGGCTCCATCTTCAAAGCAGCTCCTTCCAGTGGCCAAAGGGAGCCTGTCAAAAAAGAGAAGTGGCCACAGGGGGGATTCAGAGGGAACAAGGTGGCAGGAAAAGCTGGAGCCTAATTGATTTGACGTCCCCAACACCACTGCCAGTGACAATAATAATTATTTGCAAACTCTGGCTGAGGGAACCAGTGGCGAAGAGAGGAAGCAGCCGCGAATCATGGCCCCCAAGCATGGCAGCCAGCAGCAGCCATGTGGCTGACGATGAGGGTAAATTCTTGGATAATACCAGTGGGTTACATCCTTTCCAGACTCTAGAACTGGACTCCAGCATCTTGTGTTTCATCATCAGGTAGATTCTCACAGCACCCTCTCTACATGTCCCTCCACTTTGCCATCCAGGCCTCCTTACAATCAGCAGTTAGGTGACCCTTCATTTCCTTTGAAGATCCCCAGCAATCACCTGGAATTCTTCCATCTGCCTCCTTGCCAGCAACAGGGACTTGAAGATGTCCATCTTTGACCTTTGGAAACTGGAAGATGGCTTTGGTCCTGCACAGTTGGACAGGTGAGGATTGGGGCATTTAGGGGCTGGTAGAGAAAGCACGTTTCTAGGCAAAGAAGAGCATTTCAGCAAGGATTTGATTTCAGGAAAGATTGTGGACCTATGTATTTCCATTTATTAGTTCCACATAGGTTGGGCAGTTGAGCTATTTCCCTTTCTTGCAATTTACTATTGACCTAAGGCTAAATTTCTTCTACATATATTGCTATGCATGTTTTCCTTGTATGCAGTATCATGTATTTTTTTCTTTTTAGTAGTAAACAGTCTCTGTATTTTTATAACCATTCCCTTATTATATGAAGCAATCTATAAAAAGGAGGTTTAAAGCATCGTCTAAAATAATGTGTTTTCTTAAAACTTTTTAGTTTTGATTTGTATTTTTCTAACTTGGTTTGTCTTTTTCTAACTCTCTCTCTGTTTCTTTAAATGCCCAGTTTAAGAAAAGCAGTAGCCTCTATAAGCTTTAGAACATATAACTACAGAATGAAAATTTCACATTACTCTTCTATAATCACAAGCCAAATAGAATTTGCATCAAAATCTAAAAATTCTAAAATTTAGAAAACATCCTGTTGGAAATTATAGCTGTTATATGAGTCTTCATTTCTCTTTGCGATGTTTACAATTAAACAATTTCCAAACATCAATAAATTTATAATTACCGGTTATACTTTTCATTTGAATTTCAAATTCTTCTGAGTTCTTATAGTTTTTCTTAGAATGCATCATTGTTATCATTTAACCTATAGTGATATATCTAATTAGTCTGACAATTGCATCCCTTATCATGTCGTATCAGCTTCATGGTTTCCTTACAGAATGCAATCTGAAGTAAAACTGAGTGATTTATTTGGTTCAATGTACTTTGTAAGATTAAATTCAAAGCTCTTTCAAGAATTCTATCAGAGTAACACTTAATATTCTTTTATCTATTATTCTGACTTACTCTACACTAAGGTACACTAAACTTCTGTTGTTATAGTCTGTAAAATAAGGACCCATATGACCATTTATGTAAGAAGCATGTTTGAATTGCAGAATAATACACTAATTAAAGAATGTACTTTTAAGGATACAGTTGGCATTTATACCCCTAGATTATAGAGCTGACCTCAATATTTTGGGAAGCTGGAAATATTAAATAGGGGAAGAGATTTTTCCCGCTTGTTTTAAGGAAGGGCCTTTATAACCATTACACACTTCCTCCGTGACAAACTTCCGTGTAGGAAAAGGAATAAAGGCTGCCTGTATATTGTCATATGTGACATTGCACACACATATTTGCTTTCGTATAAGCACATTTGCTGAAAACCTGAGGATCTTTGTATATGTTCCTCACATAGATAAACTAGAAATTTAAGTGTCGTGAAATTGTCACAAGAGAGAATCAATATATGTGAGAAATGTATTCACTAGGCCTTTCTTCCGGCAGAAATTGTAATGCTATTATGTCACACAAATATTGTTGAGTTTTATGCTAATAAAATATTATATGCATAATAACAGCCATTTCGTTTCCCTTTTCACATTAAGGAAAAATTTTAAGGGGCAAAATTGATGCCTGACACTTTACAAAATCCTAAGATTTCTATTGTACTCCTTGAAAGTCCTACACAAACACACACACACCGGCAATGGGCTTCACTTTCCTCCATTTTTGGAACAAATCTTTGATATGCCAAGCAAAACTTGGAGTGGGTCTGTATTGTGCATAATTTAATCAGTGCTTTGAAGAAAACAAAACGAAACGAAATGAAATAAGCAGCTGTGCTTGCATTAGCAAATGATTAATAATCCACTTAATTAGAAGTATTTTGATTTTAGTCAGTACCCTTCAAAGTAAGAGAACAAATTTAATTTAATTCACTCAAATTATTTGTGGATTAACTATAGTGAAATTTCCATAGTTATTTAACTATATAGTTAGTTATTTAGCTATAGTTATAATGTTTTATGCAGCCCATTTTCTCCTCTGTGTAATAGCTGCCCTAGTGAAGAGCTGCACACCCAAAACTTGTGAATTTCTATGTAATAAGGCTGCTTTTCAGCTTCAGAAAATATGATAACTCAGGTATTTCAGTTGCAGAACTGGCTTTTGAAAAAGCACTTTCTGCTTTCTAATTGTATACATATCCAAATATACACATTCAAAGGGACCCCTTCTTTTTCTTTTAATTTAGGGTAAGAATAGCTTTGAAAAAGATCCTTGGATTCTGCTCGCTGGGAAGCCAATCCCTCTTGATGACATTTGCAAAACCATTTCCTTAATTTTTTAAAACATTTTTATTGCCTGGTATTGGAACAAAGGATTGAGGCAGTGGCCCGGCATGTGCTTGGCTGTTATTTTATCTCTTTCATTTCAGTTACTTGCTTTGCAAAATGTCATCCCATCTATGTCAGCGATGAATCAGAGATGTGGGAAATCTCATTTATATTGAGTAGATGGTCAAGGATTTGTTCTTCTATTTGTTGCTTCACAATCTATTCAAACAATCCCACTGACAATGAAATCTCATTATTCATGTGTGTGCTTTAATATGCACTAGGTCTGATGGAGTTTTGACTAAAAACCAAATAGCTACAAAAAGGTAAAATCTTTAAAGTAAAAATTCATTGGGTGAAAAATGTAAGCATTGTCTGAACAAACTATATTTTCCAGAACTACGCATGTTTCATCACTGAAAGGTTACAACAGCCTTATCTAATCTGCTACAACCTAGATGTACTGGACTATATCTCCTGTTTTCAGAAGCAAGCATAATGCATGATGGGCTTTGTGGTTCTGGAAAATTGGGAAAGGTGAAGCTAATATGAGCATGGCAGCTGTGTTTTTAGCCAAGGCAAGTGCAATATGAACCCATAGCAAGTGCTGCCATTCTCTCCATTGTTAGACGCATTCACCACAGGACATAATCTTATAACAGTCCTGACACACACTGTGTGATCCAGGATGAGTTGTGTCTTGGTCATTTCTAAGTCTCCAAACTGTCCCAAATAAGGCTGGAAAGTTGCCACATTCTATTCCTCCACTCACATCATCACCCCTGCTACCACTACAAAACTCTGGAGGCCTGATCAGAACAGGTGTCCCAAATTCTCTTTGCCCTTTTTCAGTTACGTATGGCTACAAAGGGGAATGAGTGAAAACTAAAGCAACAATACACTCAAAGAGGACTTCTTTGTCTTAGATGAGGAAAGGACAAGGTAACTTACTGGTCAGCTGTTTGGACATTACAACCAGTACTTTTTTTGTAAAAAAAAGAAAAGATGCCGGAACTCACACATGTCATACAACCCGCCTTGCCTATCCTACAAGGTTCCATCCAAAAAAGGTGTCGGAACTCCGTTCTGGGTGTTCTATGACAAAAAAAAGCCCTGATTACAACTATTCCTTCCCCAACCTCACAAGTGAACATGCAAATCAGCTACTCCTTATGCATTTTTTTTCAGTCCTGCTCTTCATCTCTGGGGGCTGCTGGTAGGGAGAATTGCTGATAAGAAAGGTGTTTTCCGTAGCACCTCTGGAGTGAGTGTAACCCCTTCTCTTGCCCTGAAGATCAAATTCCAAATATTTTTCATGCAGTAACCAACAGAGCAGAAATATAAAGCTTAAGTTTGTTAATTGCAAATAAGTGTTTGTTTCAAGTTATAATGGTGTTGATCATATCTCAGAAATGATCTCATAGAGTAAAAAACAAAAACTCTAGAGCAGAAAGGCATCTTAATAAAATAAGGCTAAAATGTTTGCGGGTCTTGGTTCAAGAAAAAATATCAGGAAGGAAGGAAGGAAGGAAGGAAGGAAGGAAGGAAGGAAGGAAGGAAGGAAGGAAGGAAGGAAGGAGTTGGGATATTTTTTTTCTTATGCTATATATATTTACTAGGTGAGGGCCTTTTTAGGTACCTATCAAAAGGCATTTACCACCTTAATAGATTTACTTGGCTACTAAAATAAGCAGATGTAGAAATGAGGAAAACAGGGTATAAAAATGTCTTTCTGATTTGCCCAGGGAAGGTACATCTCTTCTGGAAGTCGCTTGGCTCATGGAAGGTGGAATCAACTAGTTCTCCTCTCCAATGAGAGGTTTCTGTCAATGGAATGGGGAGAATGTGATTTTCAACTGTCTGTCTTTCTGAAACCACCTGTAGTCTCTCAGAATTTGTTCTGGAGGGCAGAAGAAATTTCTGGAAAAGAGAGAGTTGAAAGTCACACTTCTCTCTGTTCCTTTCAGCAGAGGGAAGCTTGTGGGATTGAATTAGGTCAGCTGTTGAAACTTGCTTCAGGGCTGAGAAAAGCATAATCAATATTATTTATTTTTATTTTTTAATTTATTTATTAAATTTATATTCCTTATTATTACTAATACTAGTACTACTATGAATATTATCTGTTCACAACAATCAGAAGTGCCAATTGTCAGTTCTTTAGTTGGCGTAATTATTTACAATTATTATTATTGTTGTTGTTTACATCTCTAAGCCTCCTGACTCCCAGGAACTCTGAGTGGTACAAAAATGATTAAATTTATTTATTAATATTTATTTATTAATGATTAATAAATGTATTTATAAATTTATTTATAAATGATTAAAATTTATTTATAAATGATTTATTTATAAATTTATTATAAATTTATTTATAAATAGATTTATTTATAAATGATTAAAACATAAAAATGTGACAATAAAAATATCAAAAAGCAAAGAAGGATAGAGATGGCAGGATAACCAACCAGGTGAAAAAAAAATGAAAGCAACCTAATTTAAATAGAGGCTCCAGTCATGCCCGGTGAAAAGCCGGGTCTTCAGACTTCTTTCAAACACTAAAATTGGAAATCCACCATGGGTAGTCTGACTAGTAAAAAAGAAAACAGAATGCTACATTTGACAGATTTATCTGGTGATGGATCTCTAGACATCTTCTTTCCATTTTTGCTCTTCAGTGGCAAAAGAATTCAGGTAGGAACAAAACATCTGTCAACTTTCTTTGACCGGTTGACTCTTGGATGACAAATTTAAGAGCTTAATCTGAACTACCTGAACATTCCAGCCTAAGATGTCAGTTGTATGCACTTTATGATTTCTTCAGTGGTTATGATGAATTCACTTTTTCTTGGCATTCTTCTAAGACAAGCAATTGCTGAAGAAGCATTATTTGGATTGTGACATTGCGATGTCACAGCTATTATAGGGACTGGCATCAAATTAAATGCAAAAGGGTATCTTGACGAGTGGTTTGTATTTGTCAAACCTGCCAAATTTTTCAAATATGATTTATACTTTGGTGCAGTTTGACACTTCTTATTTTCTCCCACAGGAATATGATGCTGGAAGTGAACTTAGTAATGGAAAACATAGCCAGTGAAAGGAGTTATTTAAATGAAGAGAGCTCAGTTGCACTCACCCATGGCTAGCAAACTCCACCCCAGAGAAATATGCTAGTGGGGCAGATATAATTTCAAACAAGTAGATATTCTACCCTCATGTGCACTTTGAGCTTGTAATTTGTATTTGGGAATCAAAGTCAATGGGAAGCAATCAGTCTCAAATGTAGTTACTGGTTGACTGGTTGTTGGTTCATTAGGACACTTCCATAGATCCAAGTTGCACATTCCAAATATTTCCCAAAGCTTCACAACCATTCTTGTCATGGGCGGTGTAACTGACCTAGGTTCTTTCCAAATGACCATTAAAGGAATAAAAAAAATTAGCTCCTCCAATTTCTCTCATGCTTCACATGCTTCTCTTCACAGCACTAGTTTTATGTCTCCTCATCTGAGCAAAAAACATTAATCTAGCTTCAAAGAATCATGGGGCTTGAAACCAGGAGGTCCTGCCAGGAGGGAGGTTGCAAGGCCATAACTTTTGTAGAGTTTGGGCATCCCAAATTGGAAAATGGAAGATTGGAAATTTGAAATTTTGGGTAGCCAAAAGGAAAAAAACCTTAGCCATCAAGGCAACACTACTGCAGGAATGAAAGGGTGCAATGTAGTAGAAGGGGTAAAAAAGCACTTTGTGGAGGTTTAATTTATACCCTGAATTTTTATTCAACTAAATGACCAACGTGTCATAGAAATAAAATAATGACAGCACAACTCAGATGTCATCTATTTTTAAAGCATTCATCTGGAAAGTCTTATATTTGCATAAAATAATTGTAGGTTTTGGGGGTAAATGTTTTGTCACAATGAGAGCAGAGAAACTGTGAAAAGAAAGGGGTGGTGTCAAGGTCTCCACTCTCTCTCCTCATGGCTGTTTTGCAATAAAACCTGGACTGGATGGATTTTCAAATATGGGATTGCCCTTAGTGAAAAAGGATATAGGATCAGCCTAATCAGATTTAGATTTCTTTTCCCTTTCCTAAGGACTCCATAGTATAGAAAATTCTTGAAATCCTTACATCGCATACAGGAATATGCTCCTTCCTTGAAGCTTAAACCTGGCAAAGTTCAGCCTCTGTATTATTTCTAATGCCAAGGATTAATCCTGAGAAAAAAGAATATATTAAAAGCATGCCCTTAATCACTGTAGCAAAGTATCTGGCTGAGGGTTGATGCAGCAGGACTGCTCTTGGTTATTTGGGGGGGGGGGATGTATATCTGCTAGAGCCGTTCCCACAATGTTTGTTATTATGGCAGGAGAACTTCATGGAGTATCCAGATGACAGTGACATCCTTTCATCATCAACGTGTATTTGATCTGGTCTGTTTTTCTTCCTCTTTGTATAGAAAACTACTGTTTAAGCAGAAAAATCCCGAATCCTTGTGAGCCATGATAATTCATTGACCTTCTAATTTCTTCCGCAAAACTGTGGTTGTTTTTAGCATTCACCAGATATTTATTACCCGCAAGCAGTTTACCTCTATCTTTGAAATAATAGGAAATATTTGTAGCTCAGGTTTTAGATTTTGGCTGTGATTTATTCTCCAAGCTTGTTTTAATATAGTTTCCGAACATTTCATTACCAGACTAGGTAACATCATCAGTAGGATGTTCTTGTCCTATTCTCCTTAGCTCATAAGCATCTTGTGTGCCAGTGTGGTCAGTTGTTTGGAGCTATATTTGAAATCCGAGCAGCTGATTGGTTCCCTCGTTGACTGGTACTTTGAATGGTCTGGTTTCTTACATTTTGATATGTTGGATCTAAATCAATACGTTTGTTAATTGCTCCTTTGATGGAATACCAGGTCTCAATAAGTTTATCCCTATATAATTTTGAAATAATAGGAAATATTTGTAATTCAGGTTTTAGATTTAGATGGCCATAAACTTGAGAAAATGACTAGCTGAATCTCACCCAGATAGCTTTGTGCTTAGGAATAAAACTTATGGTTTTCAGGTTTCTAGCCTGGTGCCTTAATCTTTACACCAAGCTAGCTCTCATAGTAACACTATACACATATATTTTAAAGGATGTTGCTTTCCATGGTTCACATAGTATCAATGAATAAATGTATTATTTAATAATTAAATTTGTATCTGGTGGCCATCTCATAGAAAGTGACTCTAGGTGACTATTTTTGTTTTATCATTTGTGGAATTAATCTGTGGGGGGAAAAATTCTGAGGTGAAATTCAGTTCTTCATCTCTGTGAGAAGATACTGTTTAGTAGAACGAAGCTAGGCCCAATTTCCCCTCCCCCTCATAGCATTTTATGCTTTTTTATTTTCTACTTGGGGGGCCTGTTAACCATCTGAAGCACATATGTGGGCATGTATGCAATAGAAGAGGAAGAAAGGACTAAATGCACACCTTCCAACAAAACATCCATTTTCAAAGAGTGTTTAGCTATCATTTCAGGTATAATTTACTAGCAAACAACATTGCGACTACCATTGCAGAGGATTGGCTTATCTTGCCTCCCAGGTCACAGTAACTGCAGGATGGCATCATTGGACATGGGACCAAATACCAAAACTAGTGGGAATGGTACAATTTTAGTTTATTTTTAAAGGAGAGAAACAATGTCTATTAAAGAAAGATCCAAGCAGATAGCAGCAAGCAAGCACTAACTGGCAGGTTCCCTTTCTTAGTTATTTGGTCAAAAAAGGCAATGATTGATTGGCTTCCAGTTCTGTGTGAACCTGCCAAATTGAGAACAGACTTATGATCTTTACCATCTGAATCAATCTGTGTTTTAAACCAGAAACAGAAGGCTTTTTTTGTGATGGATTTAGAAAATGAAAAAAAGAATTAACAAGTACTGTATTTTCCGGCGTATAAGACGACTGGGCGTATAAGACGACCCCCAACTTTTGAGAAGATTTTCATGGTTTAGCAAGTCATCTTATACACTGGAAAATACGGGTACTTTAACTTTCTAATACAGTGGTTCTCAACCTTTTTAATGCCGCGACCCCCAACTGGTCGTAAGTCAAGGACTACTCAACCGGTCGTAAGTCGAGGACTACTCAACTGGTGCAGCACCGTTTGCAGAATGGGACTTTTGGTGGCTCAGCAGGGCAGAGACAGCCTGGACAATTCCTATTGGCTTTTGAAAGCCAATAGAATTAGACTCTATTCAAGAGAGTCTATTCTATTGGCTTTCAAAAACCAATAGAATAAAAGGGAGTAGCCCAGCTAAGGAAAACGGGAAAAAAATGGCAGACTGCATTGTTTGGCGACCCCCGTGAAATGGTTGTTCGACCCCAAATGGGGTCCCGACCCACAGGTTGAGAACCACTGTTCTAATAAAAGTAATGTAAGTCCTAAACATATTAGCATTTCATTATGTTTCATTGCTTGTTCCTGATCTGCTGAAGATAAATGTAGCTGGGTAACATCCCATAATAAGCATGGGGGTGCATTTGTGAAGCTTTACAGTATATGAGGAACTGCCTCACCCCAATGGGACTAGCTGGCCCCTCTTGTTCCAGTGGAAGCAGCCTAATTTGGATCCCACTGGCCAAAGAATTTCTGCTGCTGGGCTCCAGGAGAAGATTTCAGGTTGCCAAAGAAGTGGCCGAGCATGGAGGAGGAAACACTGAGCGTCTGTCCGTCGGGGTCCTAGGGCTTCTGGCGCTCAGCGCGACGGCACCGGGTGCAGTCAACACCGAGGAAGCGGCACCCTCTGCACAGCCCGCTGGCTCCCACCAGCTGCTCCTGCCGCCCACCCGAGCAGAGGCTGCTGGTGGGTGGGGGGTTTCCCCAGGGGAGGAAAAGCCCTGCTCGCACCACCTCTCTCCACCGCCCTAGACTGGGAGGGGCAGGATCCCCACCCGAGGGGCGGATGCTTCTGTGAAATCGCTGGCCTTCTGCGAGAGCTGAACATCACTTCGGCAACAAGGGGGCGGGGGCACTTCTCGCTGCATTCTTACTCTCCGCCAGCGCTCCTCTCCCGCCATTGGTCTGCCAACGCTCCAACCTTGCCACTTCTTCCTGGCTGTTTCTCTGAGGGACACTTTTCTAGGGCTATTTGGCTGTGTGGGACACTTAAACTCTCATCCAGACAGCCAATCCCCGTGCCAAGGGGTGAGAATGCAGGATACGGGGGAGCTTGCTTTGATGTACCATATTTTCCGGCGCATAAGACAACTGGGTGTATAAGATGACCCCCAACTTTTGAAAAGATTTTCATGGTTTAGAAAGTCGTCTTATACGCTGGAAAATACGGTAAATAGCAAAAAGTGATCCTGTAGATTTGTCTTCTAGTCTTTTGGTGCTCATCTCTCTCTCTCTCTCTCTCTCTCACACACACACACACACACACACACACACAGACACACACACAGACACACACCAGCTATTTCATGAAGTAGCAAGCCCACCGTTCTGTCAGTCATTATGCAGCACCTCTTTTGATATGCTTTTCAATGAGATGAAGTTTAGATTCACTGGCAAAAAATGCTTTCAGCCAATCCTTGACTAAATTAGGGCAAGTAAATATGAGTAAATCAATGTTTTTTAAAAAAATATACTGCAGGTATTTCTTTATTCATGAGATTAGAAAGATAAAATAGAAAGCTGAAGAAACCTCAACATATTGCTTACATGAAAATCAACAATCACGTTACAAATATATTAATAGCAACCTCAGTTCTGCCAAAGGACCATATTTATGTAACTAAAGTACCACTGCTATCCTGAAGTGGAAAATATTAGCATTGGAAGAAATCACATTTTGCACGTGCAGCAATACAAAAAATATTTAATGGACAAAAGTCCTAAAAGGGAAGAGGGAGTAAGAAGACAGAAAAAGAAAAAATGCAAAAGTATGTTGTGTTGCTGCAAACTGCAGCATGTGCATTGTCTATTTGTTGGAACTCTCACAATACAAGACATAACACAGTCACGTTCTAAGAGATCTCTGAAAGCAGTAGGCTTGTAATGGGAAGAAAAAAAAAATCTGTGCAGCTTTCTCTGCCTCTTTCCCAAGTTCCAGTTCTGAAGACAAACTCTTCCTCAGACTGGCACTTTTCAAGTATGTTGAAGTGTGCAGATTTAGTCTCATACTGGCAGGGAATTCTGGGATAGAAAGCAGTGAAGCCTTCACTTGAGTGCAAACTTGGCTGGGAATACTTTCAACAAACATAATGATGGTGGAAGGAGAAAGCCTCCTCAAGAAGTCTCAAGAAAGCAGGCCTTGTCAGTCCTGAGGAGGCATACAAATGCCTTTTCCCCTCCCACAAACCAGAGCAGAAGTTTGAAGAAACTTCTCTCTGCCTGTGGGTACAACCGCGACCCGCTATCTGCCTTACCATCTTTTCTCCTTGCAGGCAGGGAAGTCACCACAGATCAAGCTTTTATAATCACCTGCAGTAAAAGCCGTTCTTCACATGGCTGAAAATCACAGCCAGGCTGAATCTAATCCCAGCCTTGTCAAAGTCTGGATCACAGTGTTGCCACAGTGACATATTTATGTTAGAACAGTGGTTCTCAACCTTTTTAATGCCGCGACCCCCAACTGGTCATAAGCCGAGGACTATCCAACCAGTCGTAAGTTGAGGACTACCCAACCAGTCATAAGTTGAGGACTTTCCCTGCCCGGGAGCGCCGCACATGTGTGGTGCCACCCACTGCGCCGGCCGAGGCGTAACTGGCAAGCGGCAGAGACAGAGCAGGCCAACCACCGGCTGGGCCACCAGCTGGCCCAGTCCAAGGGAGGCAAGGCATGCGACGGGCCCCATGCGCACCAGCAACCCTCCCTGCACTCGCCGGCCTCCCACCTCCCACCCCTGGCCCTCTTTTACTTACATTTTTAGTAGTTGCTCAGCAGGGAGGGGTGGAAATTTCCAGACAGCTCGCCTTCGCTGCAGACAACTTGCAGCACCGTTTGCAGAATGGGACTTTTGGCAGGCTCAGCAGGGCAGAGACAGCCTGGACAATTCCTATTGGCTTTTGAAAGCCAATAGAATTAGACTCTATTCAAGAGAGTCTATTCTATTGGCTTTCAAAAGCCAATAGAATAAAAGGGAATAGCACAGCTAAGGAAAAGGGGAAAAAATGACGGACTGCGTTGTTTGGCGACCCCCGTGAAATGGTCGTTTGACCCCAAATGGGGTCACGACCCACAGGTTGAGAACCGCTGTGTTAGAATAAGCTTCTGTGGACTAGAGGCTACTTTGACATGTAAAGCACTGTGATAAATAAACAGGTATACATCTTCAAGCAGATAAAGGAGAAAAAGTTTACAGGGGATCTATTTGTTGTTTTCTTGCCTGACCATGGTATCCTAAAAAGCCTTCTCCAGTTCCAAGTTCAGAAGCAACAAAAATCTTTCTATCTTTTTCCTTCAAGGTCACAGAGGAGATCTAGCAGTCATGAAATTTGAGAAAATTGTATTTAGATACCTCAAGAAATCACCTTCAGTCTCCTAAGCCATGCATGCATACTTGGAAATTAAAGCATTATATCATCTGGAATTTAGGAATAGTTGTCATATCATGGATAATTTGATACCATAATTGAAATTCATTCATGATATAATTAATTCTATGTATTTCAAAACTGAATACGTAATATCATCTCACAATAACATCCCATCCCCTGGACTACTAAAAATCCTAAAGCTTGGCCAAATCTGTTGCAAATAGTTGGACTAAGCAAGGCATGATATTAAGGTGACCAACCGTCCTCCTTTTGTAGGTTCTGTCCTCCCTCGAAAAGTGTCCTCCTACATGTCCTTTTCGATATTTGAAGACTAATCTGCAGGGCTTTTTTCCCCTCATAGAACACTCGGAACGGCGTTCCGGCATCTTTTTTGGGATGGGTTTTTTTCAACTTTTGTATGAACTGTGCTACTCCCGCTATTGGCTTTCGAAAACCAATAGGAATTGCTGCTGAGCGCGCCAGAACACCAGGCTGGCAAACTTTGCACATGCAAGCTGTCTGTATTATTGTTGCAATGAATAAAATGTTTCTTTTATTTACGATATTTTTTTCTTCAATTTATTTGTGTCCTCCTTTTCATTGTAAAAAAGTTGGTCACCTTAAGATATGTAAGTGGGCAATCACACTAATGCAGAAAAGGTGGTTGTGTGTATATGGGGTGGGCTCATCTGCTTCTTCTCTCATAATACTCATGGAAGTCAAAATTATTCACTGAAGCTGAACAACAGTATTAGGGACTCACAAAAGGCACTATTTGGTTGCTTAGCATACAAATGGAATTTGCAATCACAAGATGTAGTGATAGCTATCAACTGGCTTTAAAAAGGGACTAGGCAATTCCTTTGAAGCCCAAGAGCATGCCTCTTTGTCTCATTTGTTGGAAAAAAATGTCAATAAGCAATAATCTGTTGCCCTTGGCTTCCCACCATCTTTACTTATAATTGGCCATCATGAGAAAGAGAATCTAGACAAGGAAGGTGCTAGGGCTCATCCAATCTGGTTGTCTTCTTATCTTTTCTTTTTCCAGCTTAATATAAAAGGGTCAAAATATTGCAGTGATACTTGACTTATGACCACAATTGAGCACAAAATTTCTGATGTTAAGTGCATTTTGTCCCATTTTACGACCTTTCTTGCCACAGTTGTTACATGAATCACTGCAGTTATTAAGTTAGTAATACGGTTGTTAAGTGAATCTGGATTCCCATTGACTCTGCTTGTCAGAAGATCACAAAAGGTGATCATATGATCCCAGGACACTGCAATCGTCATAAATATGAGCCAGTTGCCAAGAATGTGAATTTTGACTACATGACCATGGGGACACTCATTCTGAAACAGTCCTAAGTATGAAAAACAGTCATAAGTCACTTTTTTTCAGTGCCGTTGTAACTTCAAACAGTCACTAAATGGATGACTGTAAGTTGAGAACTACCTGTATCTTTTTTTTACTTCTGGAATGCCCAGTTCAGCAGAGCTGGTACAGTGTGTCAGTCTCACTTTTCTTCTGTTCTTCCTACAGATGAGAATCAAAGCAAACATGATGGAGAAGCTGAAGAATTCCCAGTCACCTGTTAAGCCTGAGCAGCCAAACCTTCCACCAGCAGTTACCCCAAACCCTCTTCCTTCCCCAGATGGTGGGCAAAGTGATGTAGAGGCCACTGAACCACTCACCATCCCCACCTCTTTCTCACCTCAAACAAAGGGGAGCCCTCCTGCTGAGGCTCCCTATGCAGTACTGCCCCTCAATGTCCCTGTCATCAGCCTGGGCTACAGCAAGTCCCCCACTCCTATTGAGGTCCCCACAACCCAACTCACTGCCCTACACCCCATTCCTAACTTCTTGCAGTTCTCAGGTCTGCCACCTGGACCCCCTCCACCACCCCTGCCTCTGGCTGGAGTAAGGAGTCCACTTTTAGCCCCACAATACCAGCCTCATCCTTTTCTCAACAAGTAAGTCCAGAAATCAGATCTTGGGGGGAGGGGAATGGAGAAAGGAAGAAATCCTGGTTATGTTGGCAAGCTGCCAGTGCCAACTCTGGGAACAATGGCAGTGGGTTCATCTAGATTGTGTTATAAGCAAATTACCCCTTTTTGGGAAATTGATAAAAAGAGAACTATTACAGATCCATATCAGCAACCAGAGCTTCTTTGTGACAGTGTTTCCCAACATAGAATATGTGCAATTCTTAGAATACCTAGCAAGCATTTATGTTCCATACTGACTAGAATTCTGAAAATTGAAGTCCAAACATATCTGGAAGGTACAATATTAGGGACAGGTGTTTTCCTGAGACATACTACAGGTCACCAAACCTTTAAAGTCTCAGGGCAATTGAATTTGGAAATTGAGAAGAAAGCATCCCTTGTGAATAAGATAGCTTATTGATATGTAATAGAAGCTCCCACACAGTGGAAACCAGAAAGGACCTCTTTCAAGCAAGAAGGTGAGGATAGCAGCTTAAGCATGGAGCTTATTAAGTCGAGGATCAAGATAACAATAACAGTCAAAGTGTTCATCTCATCAAGCAGATGACAAAACCAGATGGATTTGTAACTTACTGACAGACCATACTCAACGAGTAGTCCTTAATGGTACTACAGCTACATGGAGGGAAGTAAGCAGTGGGATACCACAAGGTTCCGTCTTGGGCCCGGTATTCTTCAATATCTTCATAAATGACTTTGATGAGAGAATAGAAGGGGAACTCATCAAATTTGGAGTCCTAGTGGACGATCGCTTAAATATGAGCTAGCAGTGTGCAGCGACAGCCAAAAAAGCTAATACAATCCTTGGTTGTATAAACAGAGGCATAGAATCAAAAATCATGTGAAGTATTAATACCACTTTATAAAGCCATACCTGGAATACTGCATCCAGTTTTGGCCATCACATTACAAAAAAGTACAAGGAAGAGCAACTAAGATGATTAAAAGCCTCCAGATAAAACATATGAACGATTGCAAGATTTGGGTTTGGCTAGTCTAGAGAAAAGAAGAACTAGGGAGGACATGATAGCTGTATTCCAGTATTTGAGGGACTGCTACAAAGAAGAGGGCATCAAACTATTCTCCAAAGCACCAGAGGGCAAGGCAAGAAACAATGGATGGAAACTAATCAAGAAGAGAAGCAACCTGGAATTAAGGAGAAATTTCCTAACAGTGAGGACAATTAACCAGTGGAACAGCTTGCCTTTAGACATTGTGGGTGTTTCATGACTAGAGGCTTTTAAGAAAAGACTGGAAAGCCACCTGTCTGAAATGGTATAGGGTCTCCTGCTTGAGCAGGGGGTTGGACTAGAAGACCTCCATGGTCCCTTCCAGCTCTATTCTCTATTTTATTCGGTAAGTCATGTCCAACATATCTTAATTTTGTTCTTTTAGTCTGATTTGTTATTTTCATTTGCAAGAGGTCCTTAGTGGGAAAGAGATCTTCTAATTACTTGATCCTGGCAGTCCTTTACTTGTTTATAGTTTGGGACTTGCCAAAACATGAACTCTCTTTACTACTATCTGTAATGAAGGAGTTAACCTAGCAATTTAAGGCACAACAGGGAAGATTGGTCTTTGATTATTTTACTGAGTTTTCTGGCCAGGACTTTGGAGGAAGCTGAGCTTATGAACTGTGCCCAAGCTACACAAAATTATATATCTGTAGAAATGGTCTAGAAAGGTTCAGCTTTATTCATTATATGCTGAGAGAACCAGTGTGAAAGTGAGCAACCTGGAGGCCACTAATAATAGTTCTACATGATAATGGTCCACCCAGTGCCATTCTATGTGAAAGCCGCTACCTGAGTAGGGATGGTTGGATTGATGGAGTGGTCCCTGCCAGTGGTCCTTGAGAACATGATAGGTTCCTGACCACTCTGAATGGGAGAAGAGCAAAGTTATCAATGTGTCTCAGGTTCAGTTTCATCCAGTGATTTCTTTTAATGTCGAGCTCCCATTTTCTTCCCATGGTTTATCAACAGCCCAACAGTGGGTGTCCTCTCTGCTTGGTCAGTCTAAGTTGTCTTTCCTGAACATGCTTTCTCTTGCCCCAGCATCTGATGTAGGCATGGCATCAGCTGAGCTGTTAGGGAAGTTTTCTACCCTGTAATGGGATGACAATGTCAGAATCCAATTATATTTCATCTTTAATTATCAAATATAGAAACTCCCAATTCTGCCATCTCTGGATTCTGCCATAAGAGGGAGAGAAGGGGGAGAACAAAGGGGCTTTATTGCCCTCACTTCCTTCAGTACACTTCAAAGGGCTGAATGTTGAATGTGTGTTTATTGTAACCTCGAAGTGTTAGCATACCAAAGGAGAGTATTTGCCTTTCATGTAGTTATCTGAAGTATCCATCCAGACGGAAGAAAGAAGAAAAGGGGTGGAATTGTGATACTTGAAACTATCACTGGAAGGGGGGTTGATTGGGTGGGACTACTGGGGAACCCCTTAAAACCTTGAATGGAAGAGCTTGAACCCAAAGTCCTGTCTAGCATGCCTGCAACCACTTCTCTTAATAAAGGATTCCTGTTGGAAGAATTATTCCAAGAGTTCTGTCTTCTTAAGATGCAAAGTGGGGTGGGTCCTTACAGACAATCTTTTTCAGAATTAAAATTGAAGGAATACTTTGACAAATACATTCAAATATTTATTTTGTGGATTATGATACTAAGATGCATCCCAAACAATGTAACCGAGCCACTCACAATATGTGAAGGAATATAACTGAAATGATTGTTGTTAACTGGGCAGGTTTATCCTAGGTATGGGTTTTTATTTTTCACCATAGTACAAATGCTATAGGGCTGGACTTGCAGAGAAGGAGGCAACAGACCCTACATAGAACATTGTTGATCCTGGACCTGCTGCCAAGAGATATGAGAAAATGATAATATTTGTAACTTATTTTTGTAGGAATATTTGTAAATAAAAGTTATACAAGATTGTATGCATGCTTTGAGGTGGAGGTTCTGATCACTGTTCTTATTTATCTCTAGCATTTACCTAGGCAACTCGGGGACTTTTGGCCTCTTTCCCAATAATCGCCTCAAGCGGAGACCAAGCCATTATGAGCAAGACATTATTGAAGGTGAGTGGCCATGGGGAAAAATCAAGTGTGTTCCTCTCCCAGGACAGAGCAGAGTGGACTAGCAGAGTAGCACATGTGACAGATATGGAAACAGCTTGTATAAAGTGACTGCCAATATGGGGGAAGGAGTTCTCAATTCATGTTCAACATAACCCCTTTTGCAAAGGCCTCTTACTCATTCAGACTTTTCCATATATTTGTCCAGGTCTTCAACCCCAGAAAGTGGCACGCCGGGTCTTCACTAATAGCCGGGAACGGTGGCGTCAACAGAATGTGAATGGTGCCTTTGCTGAGCTTCGGAAACTCATTCCCACCCATCCACCTGACAAGAAGTTGAGTAAGAATGAGATTCTTCGCTTGGCCATGAAATATATCAATTTCCTGGTCAAGCTACTGAGTGACCAGGCCAGACTGGCTGGAGGGGAGACTGCTGAAACAGACAGCCCCTGCAATGGCACTCCCAGGACTCCATCACCATCAGCATCCATAAAACTGGAACAGTTGACAGTCGAGTCAATGACTGTGTTGGAAGCAGGAGAACCACGGTGATGTCTAGCAGTAAAAGACCACCATCATCACCCATCTCGTGCATCTACAATGCTGCACACATGGATCAAGCTACCTAGTATCAGTGGAAACTCCTTGGCCTGCACATCCCTTCCTTGAGTCCATTACCCATGGAGTGGGCTGCCATAATAGGGTTATATTGACTTTGGAAGACTTCATTTGAATTCAGGAGTCCAAAAACAGATGGAGAAGGTGATGGAGTCTCTTTGACTGAGACATCCATTGATGCCCAATGGAAACCTCAAAATGTGGGGGCTCTGGGAGAGATGAGATATGAGATTTTATGTACAATTCCCTGGTTTCGGCTATTTTAGGGCAGTGGGGATTGCTTGAGCTAGCTCTATATGATGTTTGGTTTGCATAAGACACCCTCTAGGTCTTGTTGGCTGTAAGAGGAAGATGTCAGGTAACACCTTGGCTGGGAAGAGTGATCTGGAGTTTCACTTTCACTGTTTGCTAATCGGTGCTTCTGACATTTAGCCTTAACACTGCTCTTGTCGACAAATCTAAGCTTTATTGTTGTCGGGGCCCCACATAAATATTTGAGCCTATACAAAAGAGCAAACAGATATAAAAAGAAGTGGCAAGGTTAAGAAGCTGAGCTCCCAGGCTCAGCCTCCTTTCCACCTTCCCATATCAGTGACATCTTTCCAGATGGGAAAAGAGCTGCTGAAGGATTTTGAGAATTCTTGTCAATGGCTTGGAAAGCAAGGGCTACATAGCCTTATACAGACTGTTCGGTGCATTTGCTGTGGTCTGCCTAATTCGGTAGCTCAGTCAGGGATACAGGTGGTGGTTTGTGTGAGGAAATGGAGGCACCCGGGATCATTCAGTCAGGGAGGGCAAGGCTAGAGCTGTTCTTTTTGATAGGCTGATTTTCCTGCATGCACAATATTTTTCTTGGCAATTTTCTCTTATAAGCTCTCAACATCAGTCCCAAATATCAGGAGCACCATCTCTTCAGGAGAACTGGGCCTTAACAATGCTCTCTGTGATCCAGGCGTGCTACTGGGGCGTTACTCCAGATGCAAGCAGTTAAGAGGGAGTGGATAATGGTGGCACAGCAGCTGCTGTGTCACTCCCTAGGGGCCAGTTGGGAGGGGGGGTTTGCTGGGAGCCCACAGTCTCAAAAACCTTCTCCCTTCCTGGAAAGAGAAGGGTGGTTTGTGCTGAGTCAGTATCTTGGACTTCTCCGCAAACCCTGGGCTCCTTGCCAAAACCAAATATGACAGCAATGATTCTGGAGGGAGGGAGGCCTGGGCGGCCTGTTATCAGGTGAAGAAGTTTGTTAAAAAGTCTTTGGGGTGAAGGAAGAAGAAAGACGACCATATCTACACACACACACACACACACACACACACACACACACACTAGAGGTGGGGTGGGGACAGACACCAGCACGTATTCAGTTTCCAGGTTTGCTTTCAAAGGAAATTGTTCTCTGCTAATATTTGCTTTTATTGGGACGAGGATTTGTAAGATGGGATTCTTACATTCATCAGTGCTGTCCAGACCAGAAGCTCCTTGGAACCAAATTCTTCCATGTTGTATGATATTTTAAAACTGAAGTCAATGCCATAAATAAAAAGAAAAGTAATATGTTTGGTGATAATTGTTGATCCTGTAAAAGACTGTGTGGGTTACATGCTGTTTTGAACTTGAACTTTTCACGGCAAGGAAATGATGATGAGGAAATACATAGGTAAGCAAAGGGCAGGAAGGATAATGGCATGCTTGGCATCAATGTATATGTGTATGTGTACAGTATATAGCATGTTTGTCAAGGATGGGACAGAAATGGAAGTGAAAAGCCACCGAAGATATAGAAGTACTGCATCCTGAGGTGATTCCTCCCCAGTCCTCTCTGACATGCTGTAAGGTGTAATGGTTCGATGAAGCCACATTTAAGTCTCCAGAGGGGAAATGGCCCAAGTATGTCCACAGGGCCTGGTATATTATTCTACCAACACCCACCAACTTACCTGACATCATGCACATTCCTTGGGTAACTTTTCCTTGGCTACAACCTAGTTACATGCTGGAAATTACCCCCAAAATACACAGAGCTGAATGGCCATTTGTGAGATGTTCCTGTTTCCTCTTGCCAGTTTTGATCTCATTTACTTTGCTGTGATTAAGGAGGCTTTCTTTTTGATTCTACCTTCTGGGTTTGTAGTCTAGGCAATCACTATGCCTTTCTTTCTCTTGTCCACTTTCTAAGCAATCCTTCAATCACGTGATGTTGATTTTATTTTATTTTTCATATTCACTTACCATGCTATACAGGTTCTTGCTCTAGTCAGCTCAGTGAAAGGATCCAGGATATCTATTTGGGTTTGCACAACATACTGAATCTCAACCAAGTCTTAGCCAACTATCTTTTAGCCAGGCATCTAGCCAGCGTGGGAAATCTGTGGCCACTGTGTCATGCAAACCTGAGAAGGATAGTAAACTGTAACTGAATGTGGTCTAAACCTGTGGTCACTCATTAATGTTTATTATCAAATCATTCTTTAAATTAGCAACATAGTTTTGTTTTGCTGTTATTGTTTATGTGGAATCTTTGAGGTGCCAAAATCAAAGTAAATGTTTTGCTTAGAATTCAGTGAAAATAACATAGTTCCAAGGAAAACAAATAATCGAAACATGGCAGGCCCAGTCATTGAACTATTCTGCTCAGGCTCCACCATAATGAATTGGATGGCTTAAAGAAAGATGCAGTTCAGCAGACAAGAGCAACTCCTACTAGATTGCTAGAATTGATAGATGTAAAGAGGATATGGTCTGTTTGTATATATTGCTGAAGGCCCCTATAATCCAAAGTATAGTCATATTTTAAAAAGCAGTGGATGCTGTTACAATCTAACTGAGAGCAGGTAATGAAAAATGGGTACATTTCCCACTGTGCTGGCATATGGAAGATGTTGGTTTTAAATTCCACCAGAGAGACAAATGGGCTCATCCGTCTTAAACAGTTGAAGTCAAGTTACCTTTCTGTATTTCAGTCATTGATTAGCAACAACTAGCAAATTCTCCATTGTGATCCCCAGATGTCTTGAGACCAAGCTGGCAAGCAGAGAAAGAGCAGCTTTTTAGTTTTTTAGCTTTTTTTTGGGGGGGGGGGTTTCATATAACTGAGTGGTGCAAGGATCACTGTACCTCTTGATTTACTCAGACTTATCAATTTTATGATCCTCAAATAGTATTGGTAGAAAAGGAATAGAAGAGGCCTCTCCATGCTGAAAATTTCAGTTGCTTCTGTGAGGGTCAAGCAAATAAGAGGGTCTTTGAGACTATCTGCAGTATTGCCCTATAGAAGGGATGTCCACAGGGGATGATTAAGAAAGTCAAGATGGCTGCTACAATGGTGCAGTTGAAACTCTGTTTTTATTTGCACCTCATGCAGAGCTTTGTGGATACTTGTGCTATGACACTTTAAAATCCACAGCAGAAGAGGGAGAAGTGTTAGAGGACCAGATATTTTTCCTGCCTGCCACTTCTTTGCTCAAAATCACCCTTCCCTTGAAGCCAAATACAAGCAAAGTTCAAGAATTCCCTGAGGGAAAGTGGGGTGGAGAAATCTGAGGAAATGGGGGATATGTGGAAATTGAATCCCACTTCCTGTATTGCTTGCTTTGATCCCATTGGTCTTCAGAAGCTGCCCTCCCTCTAAAGAAGATGAAAGGTGTACTATTGTACCATGCAATGGAGGCCCCCCCACACTGAATTCCAGGCAAAGGGCAACCAGAAAGAACCAGAAACCCTGCTAATAAGATACATCTTGGAATTGGGGCTGTGCTGAGAGGCACCTAAGACAATCCCAAGAAAGTATTAAGTCTTCCCTTCTACTCCAATTAGTTGGAATTAGTTGCCAAAAATGGCACTGAGGCAGCTATTTGTTCCTAAAATCTCTACTCAAATACAGAGCTTTCAGTACTAGGACATCTGGTTCCTTCGCTTCATTACTTATACACACACTACCCCACATTACTTATACACATGACCTTGGACCATCTACCTTTTCGTACTGCTGTTTTCATTTCTCAATTCCACAGATGATCACAATCATTTTGTCATGTTTACAGTATCTTCCCTCTTGAAGTAATTAGATGTTTCAGGCCATGGTGCTGGGGTTTTCGTTAGCAAAAATAGATTTACATTTGTATCAGAAATTGATTTAAATCTAATGTTGTTAATATTGAGGCCTGAAAGCCTTGTGCTTTACCTAAAAGAGATGAAGGTCAAATGGTTGGTGTCAGTGCAAAGGAATGCCAGAGGTGGGCTTCTGGAACAAACAAATACACAAATGTGTACATACCTTGGACAATAGGCTTAAAGGGATCTTAATTAGGACTACTGCCTTGACCTGTTTGTGTACACCTGATCTTGGATGTTTTCTACATCAGGGTCCATGGCCATTAATCCCTCTCCCAAGTGCTCTCTCTTTCTCTTTCAAGGAAGACAAACAGAAACAATTACAGTCAATAACATTCTTTAATTCAATCAGTTAAAGAAGGTGCTGCATCTATAAACTTTTATTATGGAAAAATTGTAATTAACACATGCGTATTACACCCCGCTCGGAGAGTGGCACTTGGGGAGGGAGGGGTAGTGCCGAGGGCTGATTGGGACAGGGGCTGGGGCTGGAGGAGCTGACCCACCACATCACAGCTGCTGGTTCCCTTCTTTGGGATGAGGGTGAGAGGGGGGGAAGCTATGTGCAATGCAGGTTGGTTAGCAGAGGAGCTGTTCTGCAGACTTGAGCTATCCTCCCCTGTATAAAACCTGCAGGCGCGGAAGGGTAGAAAGTCATGATGGCTAGCAACCGAGGGGCTCTCACGAGCCCCCCCCCAAGGCGATTTGCTTTGTAATGTCTGTAAACATATTTTGTTCACATTTCTGAAGCTGGATGCATAAAGTTTGATCACTTTCTCTTCCTGTCTCAATTTGTTCGCTGGTGGCAGCAAAGGCATCAGTTTAAGGCACTTCCCTTAATTCGGCTGCAGGATTATGAGTTCTTTTTTGCTTTCAGAACCAAACCAGTAGCAAACCAACAGCTTCATAAGGAGTGGAAGGGCACTAAAGGGTCAAGGAAAAGAGCTGGAGATGGCTGCTCTGAAGCATCAGGCTGATATGGGTAGAAACAGATATGTGTATTTTGAGTCTAAACTAGGCAGGTGGCACATTTCTGGGAAAACTTACAAAAGAGCCCCTGTCCTTGTACCGAAATGGAAAGTTGCTATCTTAATATCCATATAAGACTAAGTCAAGATGGGGGTTCTTATTGCAGGGGTAAAAGAGTCCTTCCTGTAAACATCCTGAGTGGGTTAGAGAAGGAAACACTCTTTAGGGCTACCATATCTGGGTTGCAAAAATCTGGATGGCCATTAGATAGCACCCAAAGGTTAGTGTTTTCTGTACTATACCGGTATGTCTACCCTGCCTTTTAGTGGTCTTGCACTAGATCCAGTAGCCTTAGGGAGTGTGGTCAAGAAAAAACAGAATGACATCAGTGGGAGTCATTTACCTCTGCAAGATGGTAAAGAAGACACAACAAAACACCTTACAAAACTTAGGGAATATTTGGGGAACAAAATAGGCCTGTTGGGCTTACTTGTCATCTCAGTTAACCCCATGCTGTTTGGAAGGAATGTTCCTCCCAGTCTTCATGGGAAACAGGAGCAAGGTTTCTTTCCTCCTAGTGTTGATCCCCCTAGATCCTCCCTTGGGAACGGCTACTGAACTCCTAGGACCTCAGACCACTGATTATTAGTCCCTTTTATCAGATCACAGCAGTCTCTGGCAAACACATAGTAGGTGTTTGGAAACCCATAGGTGACTAAACAACCTTTGAAATAAGTCTACTGAAAGGCAAACTTAAAACTTGTCACTAATATTCCCTGTCACACTAGATATGAACAGCAGTAGTATGCCCATATATTTATTGTTAGGTTGCCTTAGCCAAATATCAACAAGGAGGGAAGGAGGGTTTGATTTAAGAGCAAAGGAGGATAAAGGTGAATAGTGCTAAGTCCTCTCCCTGCCAAGGGCATACCTTCCTGCTGGCTCCACAAAAGTGCTTTTCTCCTCAGCCAGAAGTGAGCCTTGCAAAGAGAAAGAAGGTATGCAAAGGATTAACAGGAGAAGCAGCAGCAGCAGCTACCTCTCTACACATCAGCAGACATGACACAAAGTTGCCCAGTCCAATGAGAAAAACATTTAATAAAACCTAGGTTTCGTCAGAAGCTTCCGACATTGTCAGCTTCCGACGAAAGCTAGGTTTTATTAAATGTTTTTCTCATTAATTCTCCTGGTGATAGCTATTTATTTATTTTACAATATGAATATACCCAGGAGTCGAATTTTTACCCACATTATTAACTATATATATATATATATATATATATATATATATATATATATATATATATATATGTGTGTGTGTGTGTGTGTGTGTGTGTGTGTGTGTGTGTGTGTGTGTGTGTGTAAATATATGTATGTGTGTGTGTATATATAAATTTGTGTGTGTGTGTGTGTGTGTGTGTATACTGTACACACACATACATATATACATGCATACAAATGTACACACATACCTGTTAGGCACTTTAAAATTTGACCAAAAAGATGACAGGATGTGAATATGGAAGAAATGAGTCTAATCTTGATGTTTCTGAGCAGCTCCTCCAGAAAGCAGGGGAATGGGGAAGAAGGAAAACTGACCCCCCCATTTACCCACCAACACAGACACAGATACATGTTCTTGGAGCCCTCGGCACTTCCCTCCACTGGGCTTCCCATCTCTGCTCTGAGGAAGGAACTGGTGGGAATGGGAAGAGGGAAGCGGATGATTTTTTTTCTTTTTTAAAATATATGGGTTTTTTTGTTTTTAATTTTTTTTAAACATTTTTATTTTATTTTTTTTAAATTCACATAACACAATAAGCCATTCCAATGGAGAAAGCCGAAGAAAGCTCAGGCAAAAATGATAAAACAGTTCGGATTTTTCTTTTTTTTTTTCTTTTTTTCTTTTTTCCTATATATATATTTTTGTTGTGAAGCAATATTGACAGTTATAACATATGGCTACCTGCATTCTGCTAGACACGGAAGAAACTTCAGAAAGAACAAAAACAGACAAAGAGCTACCCTTTATTTTCAAGTGCAGAGGGGTGGGGTCAGCAGCGGGAGGGGCCTGGAAAAACAGACTGAAAGACACAAAGGGAGGCTTGGGGGTCCAGGGAAAGAGGCAAGGGAGTCAAGGATAAGGAGAAAAAGCACACCAAATTCCATTAGTACTATATATATATATACTGTACTGTACTCATATATATACTGCGTTTCTTAAACAAGGAAGAAACTTGTTCAAAGGGGCAGGGGTAGGTTGCAGTCTGGGAAGCTGCAGTTTCATGGATCTCAAGGTTTTTACTGCCGAGCGAGAGATGTGGGTCTGAGATTAATGGGGAGGGGGCATATGGCGGGCATGAAAGGGGGAAGCCAAGTGGGTTGTCAAAGGTACCTTGTGACAGGAAGGACAGAAGGGGTCAATTCTTCTAAAGCAAAAGTCAGGGGAAGAAGCAGCTCCATAGAAAATAGGGTCTGAGGCTCACTACCAGTCAACTGGCAGCCAAACAGGGGACAGCTGACTTCTCCAAACCAAGAGCTCAAGGGACAGCAAAGTGAATGCTAATACATTTATAGGGCATAACCCAGCAAAGATGACTGCCCACCAAATGAAATTGTCTTGGGCCCTAAGGAACCTTAGCATCCTCCTGGGCTAGCAAGGAAACCCACAACTGAGCATCACTGGGGAGAAAGTCACTGAACAGCCACCCTTTCCTGCAAACAGAGGACTCAGGGATCCAGAAAAGGGGGTTGGAGAAGCCCAAGTGCAGAAATGCTTTTGGGTGTGTGAGGAGGGGTTTCATATGGTCTTCAGGATTATTTTGGAGTCATGCTTCCTGCACCCTCTCTTTTGGATGGGGCAGCAGTAGCCAGGCCAAAGAGGACTAGGTACCACCATGTTTAGACCAAGTATTTCCCTCTTGCTGGTCAAGCCTAGGCTTTTATTGCTTTCCCCTATATTAAGCACATGGATTACAGTAGGAGGGGGTAGAATTTCCTGCACCCACTCCCCAGGCAGAGCACATGGTCCATTTGTTCCAACAAAAGATGGGTTTACAAAGGCACTATGTCAGCTGGCCAGTTAAGCATGTTGAGAGTAAGGCAAAGTCATCCATCTTGGTCCTTCCCTGAAGTGAGAAATTTCTCCAGTCAATCTCCCATGCTCTGTGAGGTGCAGGGTTTGATCTGAGTCTGGCTTCTGCTTTGCACACAGATCCTTCTGCCTTGCAATTCACAAGGAGCTGAGAGGAAAGATTCCTCTCAACAGACAAGAAGGCTGTGAGAAAGGGCAAGCAGGAGTTACAACTGTGGGTAGGAATGCAAGGAGTTCAATGGAAGGGATGCTGGTGTTGCTAGATCAGCTCCTCGTTCCAAAGAGAAGCCATTGAACAATAGATACATATACAAGACAGAGTAAAAAGAAGGGGAAAACCCCCAACATTGCAATTAGGCTGGTTTACAAGAAAGGGGGGGGGTAGAAATGAAGGCCGAACACCAAGTCAACTGTTTTGCTTAACTCTTTTAGGGAAAAAAAATAGGACAGAAGAACAACACAGAAGAGAAGGATGTGCAGTGGCAGTGATGGAAGGTGCCAAAAGGATGAAAGGAGCCAGAGAAACACAGCCTATCCAAGATGGCCTCTGTTCCAGTAGGAACCTTCCCCCTTTGCCATGGCAACCTCTCCATCATCCATCTCGCTCGGCACCCCGGGAAGATCCATGAGAAGCTGCCAGATGCTGCTGGTGCGTTTGACCGCAAAGCCCGCTGCCCCTTTCAGCTAAACATAAAGAAGGGATAATGCGTGTTTCCTAAAATGTGCTTTATGATAACAATTAATTGGTTCATAAACTATGTATAATAGAGATTTTAATGTATTTTATACTGTAAGAAGCACCAGGTTTTGTATTTTTAATTTTTTTCAACTTAGTTTTTTTTAGTTTTTCTTTACTTTTAATTTTGTAATTGTCTTCAATTTTTTTAACCTGATACAGTATTTTTTTACAAGTTTATTTTTGTGTATGACAAAACTTTTGCCTTCAGCCCTCCCATAAAATGACAAAAACTAATGAGGAAAAGGAAAAAAACAACAACCAATCTTCAATTATTATCAATCTTTCAAAAAGGATTTAAAAATAAACAAGAAAAAGGAAAAATAGACACATGAAAAAATAAACAGAAAAAGTTTTTCCCCATACTTACAAAGGTGGGTTTTTCTTTTGTCCCAATTTATTTAGAGTCCCTGGGAACAAAGGACTTTGCAACAAAAATAGATTTTTTCTCTTCTTCTTAACAATCTTTAACATACAAAGATATTAAAACTATGCACTCCATTGCACTTGGCTCAATGCAAACAAAATTGGTTCTTTTAAAACCCCTAATATATATTTTGCTTTTTAAAATCCCCTCCCCCTTTTAAACAATTTTTTTTGTGTATTTTGCTGCCCATACCTGTAAGCCACCAAAATTAAAACTTCTCCATGTCACCTCTTATGGATTCATTCTCAGGATTTACATTTACTTCTTCTTTTAGGATTCCAACAAGGTAACATGTAAATAGATGGCACGGGTATTCCACCTACCCACCCATACGCTACTGTTATGTATCTGTTACTTCTTAAAAATCCCAAATATTAAATAAGTGCACTAAGCACTGTTAGGATTTAAAGCTTCTTTTTTTCAGAATTAAATAACAGTAAATTTCTACTCCCCTAATCCTCTACCATTTTAAGTGCTGTTTCATTGGTGGTCACCCGCCACTGGATTCCTGCAATTCCTACTTTTTTCAGAACTATCCATCTCCCGTTTTTAGGGAACCCATTCTGAGCAATGCTGAGCATTAAAGTCAGATGCTTCAAGCAACTGAGTAAAATTACTGGACTATTTAAAAGGAAAGCATTCAGTATCTTAAGTGAATGAGCTTACTAAATATATTTAAGAACCAAAGGAATGGAGCAATATCAGTTCTTGTAAGGCTAACATATCTATTTGAGATTAAAAAAAAACACCAGGTGGCCACTGGTCTTAGAGGCAATTTAGTGATGGTCTGGGTTTCTGCATATTAAATATGGCCACCTGAACTATTGTGATCTTCACAATATAATATTTGGAACATTTTTCTTGTTTTGTACGTTTGTGCTCAGAAATTGTTAAGCCTAATGGAAACAGAAGCTTGGATATGTTTGGGATAGTGAAGGCACAATCTTCCTCAATCTGGGAATGTTTCAAATGTTCTTATGACCAAATCAAATAAAAATCATGCAGCATTTCAAATGCTACAGCTTGGGTCATGTTTAACATTAGCACATCCCCAAGCCTTATTACACGCTGGAATCCTTTTCAATGCAATCAGACTAGAAAAGCTGCTTGATGTTGATATTTTGTTAAAAAGGTAGTGAACGGTAGGCTGAATAGTCCAAGGTTATCCTTTTTAAGGCCGCCAGATTAGGGACTGTATCAATGCCCGCAGATGCAAAATATTATCCACGGCTTAGTGTTCTTAAACAAATACATGCTAACTTTGGGCATTTATAAAACTGAGCAGTTTATAACCTTTCATAACTGGAATGGGGTTCTGTTCTAATTGTAAATGCTGCATCCAAATTCTGCCCATATCATTGATTGGCTCCATCTCTCACTCTATGAATATTCAGCTATAGACTAGATAATATTTTTTCTCAACATGCTGAAAGAGGGATCAACAATCATGGTATGAATTTTTATTCCAGTGTCATCTCTGGTACATTATACTTAATTTTTGAATAACATTAAGAGAACTTAATGTGAGAGGACCTGTGGTAAGACAGAAGCAGCAGGTAGAATGCTAATTCTAGAATTCATGAAATTCAGGTCTTCATTGTTACTGACAGGAATAGACCTGGTTCACACCAATGACTAAGTATCAGATGAGTGTCTCCTCTTTGTGGCAGCTCCAAAATACCACTCTATTACAATTTTCCTCACAAAGATTATCTCCCCCTTTGTAGAACAGCTGTCCTGCAGCTGTGCAAGGTGAAGCTCTATGAATCCTCCACAAGATCAGGCCTTGGATAGGAGTGTCTGCTGGTGTATGTCCATCTGCATGTGTGTAGAGGACAGGGGAATTCAGAACATTCTTCTGACATGTGGATTGTAGGATAAGCGTGAGAGCTGGCAGGGGAGAGAGGCAAATCTGCAACCCTCAGATTCCTTAACCCTGTTTGTCCATTTAGGACTGGAAAATCATTGCACTTGGACAAGGGTGCAGATTCTTGGTCTCACCAGCAGGTCAGTTTTGGACTAATTCCACTCCAGAAATCCTTGGAATGCTCCATGAATCAACTGAGCATTACTGTAGCAAGTAGTAGAACAGCTTCAGGAGATTCTCTAGATCAAATTAATTATTTGCGACACAACTTCAGGCATTGCAAGTCATATGTCTAAATACAATTGCTCTGGACTAATTGCACAGAAACCCATTCCCTGCATCACTTTCTGGCCCTTTCCAAATCAGATAATCCCTCATCCCTATCCTTGCCCCTTACTCTGATATAGAAATTCATTGCCACCCAGTAAGAACCAGTGATACCTCATGCAGAGGTGAGCATAGTTAACAGGAACAATGGAGTGGAGGGTGGGAGATAAACTCCAAAGAATTTGGCAAAGCTCCTGTCTCCAAAACTCAGCATCTGCTAAGGAGAGATTTCTACCACAAATGCTGGAAAAAGAAACAAGAGAGATCATCTCATGAGTGCACAACAGAAAGGGATGCTGGTTTTTCTCACAGGTTTTGCTGTAGTGTGAGACAAAGAAAGAGGAAAGTGCATGGAGCTGTGTGACTGATCTGGTGCACATGTGTGCATTTGCACATGGTGTACAGATGGTAGTGTCAAACCCTCATAACTACCCATTAGGCAGCCTCCTTACTTCTAATTATATACAATTCATTTTGTTGCACTGTGGTTTTCTATGGCTGTTAAGATCTTTGTTTTTGTTTGTTTTAACAGTAACAACAAATTATACTTTATTGCTGGTGTCACCTGTATGTAGAGGAAGCCAAAGGAAATGCAACAACTTAAAGAGTAAGAAAATGAAGTGGAAAAAAGGGATCAGCAAAAGTATCAAACCATAGTAACAACAGACATCCACAATCTCACAAGGTCGAAGCCTAGACTAGGCCGAGTACTCTGCTGAAACGTACCTGTCTGAGCTAGCTACTCTAGCCCCAATGGTCAGTTAGAGTACAGTTGAAGTATGCCTCTTTGCTGCCTTGCTAATCTTTTTTATTATTTATAAAAGAATGAATACTGTACTATCCTAAATATTTGTCCATTTGCAATAGCAGCAAGGAGTTTCTTTTCAAAGAGAAACACTTTCCAGTCTAATCTAACTTGTCACCATGAACTGAAGAGTGCCCATATTTCTTGTTACTGTGGGGAAAGGAATTCCAGTTCATGCAGAGTAAGACTGGAATATTTTCCATGTAATCTAGACATTGTTTTTTCTGAGATGCAGGAAAAGGTCATTCAGAGCAAGGAATAACAAAGAAACACTAGATACCAAGATCAGGAGAGAAAAGATTAGTGCTGGGGTCAATGTGTTTGCATGCATGTTTGAGGAGGGAGGGGAGGAAGAGGAATTTATTCCTTGCTCTGGAATGGAATTCAGTTGGAGCATCTGGTATTCAGGAGTGTTTCTGCTTTTGCTTTGTTTTCACTTGTAAAAATGCAATGTTAATTTGGTTAACAAGGGAACGTATGTTTGGTGGGAGAAGTAATGCTTAATCTAAAACATTTCCAGATCTGAACCACAATGGTGCACTGAATTGGTCTACTCATCAAGTGGAACTAAGATCAAATTTGATTTTGCCTGCAGTCTCCACCAATCTCTGCAGGTGTTTCTTCAAAGCAATGTGGGACTCAAGCCCTGATTAAGTAAGTGCTCTTAGTTTGTTTAGTATATTCAGAAATCACCTTGGATTTAGGCTAATAAGTAGACAAATCTCTAGGGAACAATCTCCTTTTTCATACCCCAGCAAACATAATCCCTCATAAATCTTGAGACAGTTTTGGGATTGAGACTGGTAGATGTGAGTGTTATTCTTTGCCCATGATGAATGAAGTAAAATGCCTTTTTGAACAAAAAAAATAAAAATAAAACCATTATTTGGGTGGCCCGTCCAGAACTATCTTATACATTATTTTAACAGAGAGTTACTTCAGTGTGAGTTGATTAGATTCCTTGAGAAGATAAGATTCTCCTATGCAAATGCAAAATCTGCTTTGGATCAGGGAGGTCCAACATGATTTTTTTAAGCTTCTCATCTGTGTTACCCAATGTCTCTTACTTTTCTTTGAAGAGGAGCAGCTCAGTGAAGATATAGATTAAGAACTGAAGATTCTGATTTGCAGGGCTCGAGTTAAAAATCATCATCATCATCATCATCATCATCATCATCATCATCATTTTTCTTCACTTGAAGATCCTGTCAGAGGAACCAAGACTGGACCAGAAGAAGACACAAAGAGAGAGGCAGATTTAAAATTGAGACTCTGATAACTCCTTTCTTTTTCTTATGCCTGATATTGAAATACTCATTAAAATTTACCCCATGGGTTTTCTAGGATCTTTGTGACTTTATTATCTTCAGTTTCAGGGAATCTGATAGCTTCCATTATTTGTCTCTCTGTAACACCTAATCCCTGATTTCCACTCATATTGTACCACAGTACTGTGCCCATCTCCTTCTTATAACAGTTACCTAATGAAGCCTCCTGAGTTTCATTCAGATTTGCCATCAATAGGTTACTAAAACACTGATTCTCAGATGAGCGTATCCACTCATATTATCTATATAATTCCATTCATCTATTTTTATTGCATGCACACTACACATTTATAGGGATATATTTCAAACTGGGCAAAACTAGACAGCATAATAACCATACTATCATTACTAAAAATGGTAGTTCTGTCTTTAGTTTGCTTCCTTTCTTTTCTATCTTCTTTAATACAATATATTAGGATTTTGAGATCCACAGCTTCTATACCTCATCATTAGGTGTTGCTGGCAGAGTAAAGAATTACAAACTAACAATGTCAAGAGGAATAAACTGAGCTGAGTGTGAAAGAGGATCATAGGCCACATACATTAGCTTAATATCTGATTTTATCCTTCACATCCTTCCATTTAAGAAACTGAAGACAAGTTGCTGCTTACCCATTTTATTTTCCTTACGGCCCTGCAAAGGAGGCCAAGCCCTGACTGATTGTCTCCTTACTTCTTACCTTTCCAGTCCATGCAGGGAAAGGGAAGTCTTATTGGCTGTGTGGATGGTCCTCCCAAAGCCTGCATTTTCCTTTTAGGGGTTACTTCATCTTTGCTTTTGCTTTTTCTTTGCTTTCCCAGATGTTTTTGCATATGGGAGCCTTTATACAACCTCACTCCATTGACATTAATACAGACTTTTCTGCTGTTACTGAACCATCTAAATCAGTGGTTCTCAACCTGTGGGTCGGGACCCCATTTGGGGTCGAACGACTATTTCACGGGGGTCGCCAAACAATGCAGTCTGCCATTTCCCCCCCCCCTTTTCCTTAGCTGTGCTACTCCCTTTTATTCTATTGGCTTGAATAGAGTCTAATTCTATTGGCTTTCAAAAGCCAATAGGAATTGTCCAGGCTGTCTCTGCCCTGCTGAGCCCGCCAAAAGTCCCATTCTGCAAACGGTGCTGCACCAGTGGAGTAGTCCTCGACTTACAACCGGTTGAGTAGTCCTCGACTTACGACCGGTTGGGGGTCGCAGCATTAAAAAGATTGAAAACCACTGATCTAAATGAATGGCGCAGATTCCCAGAAGAAAAGGAGAAGCATTGCAGTTTCCTTCCAACAGACCTACCTTGTAAATTAAATATTGTATAATTTACAAAGGAAAAAAGGATCACTGCAGTACAGTGGGCATAATATAGGAAAGAAAGGAGAGTATCCTTCAGCCACCCAGGGTAGAAACTGAAAGGGAGGCCATTGTGAGATATAAGGGTGGAATTAAGGTGTACTGGCAGAAGAGACGGGGAAAACAATGGTAGCCAGGAGGCTTTACTGGACTTCATTCCTTATGGGCCATAGTTAGATCAGTTTTTTTTAAAGGAAGCTGCTGATCAGCTGAGAACAGAGCAACGCAGTGAAATGGCTATACAAGGCAGAACCAGCAGCTGGGGGAGAGGAAGGAGCATGCTAGCCACCATTATAGAGATGGAGATTTCCCTAGACTGAAATAAAACATTGTGGACTAACCACTTGGAAGAGTTTAAGGCACCTCAGAATGGAAAACTGCATTTTTGAAGCAGAATAACAAAATTTAACTGGGAGGTACATTTATGAAGAGGTGAATGATAGGTAATAATTTATTTTCTCCACTTCAAGTAATGGTGGGTAGCCCTTAGGGGAGCTGGGAAAAGCAGAAAGCATAAATTTGGTCTAAGTGGGAATTGAACTGTATGACTAAAGAAAATCTATTTGCTGTATCACACCAAACTTTAATTTGGGATTTTTGCCACTGCTACCCCTTCTGCTGAAATTAGATAAGAATGTCTTCTGGTACCTCCATATCACACAATGTAAGTTTTCTCTTTCAATTTATCTTGCCTTTCATGCAATCTCTCTTGAGACTGCTACACAGGGTTGAATGCAACTGGGACTGCTCCTTCATCAGTAAGAAAATGGTAAGCGAGAATTCAGTATATTCAATAGAAACCAAAACTTTCTCAGAGGCAAGAAAGATAACAAGCTTATTTTGAACTACCAATATCTGATAATTTCTTTTATTTCAGTTGAAAACACCACCTGACACCTCAACTATTGTATTGTAGCTTATAGGTCATAGCTAGTGGTTACATGTTATATAAGAATGTAAGATTTTATTTAGACATGAGGAATTCCAATCACTGCTGCTAGTGCCCACAATATTTAATCCCATCTGCCCACTTCTGTGTGGAGCAATATTGGCCATCTTGCAAAGTCTCTGTAATCCAGGTTCCTCAAAAATGGCTATGTCCTCCAGCCAAAGGGAGAATCAGCTGATGTCACAAACGGGGCTCATTATTAGAGACCATCTTCTATGCTGTTCCTTTCCTTCCCATCCTAGATCAGCAACTATCTTCTCTCTCTCTCCCCAAAAGCTGGAATAGTCCCAAGGTGACTGGGAGATAAAGAATGTTTCCTTCTTCCAGCCTAGCCAGGGATTGGAAAAGAAGCTGACATGCTATTACATGAAATTTCTTCAGGCAGTGACAAAAATTTCTCTGGTTTCTAGACATTCAAAATTTCTTCTGATTTGAAAAGTCAAGGCAGAGACGAAGTCACTGCACAATTTGCCCTCCAATGGCAGAGGGGAATGGAGCAGAGCCACACTGTGGGCACACTTGCTATCTGCAATACGGGGACAATAGTGGAGAGGCAGCAAATGAAGGAAACAGGAAGAAGTGGTTGGATTTAAATAATTCAGATTCTCCAGAGGGAAAAAAGATAGCACTGAAAATGGCCACCAGGAGGGGCTATGTGTCCACGGCTGGGAAGATTGGACTTCTTCCATTCTCCAGCTTCCATTCTCCCTAGCTCTCTGTTCCATCTCACTTCTGTCTCGGCTCTGCCTCTCCTTGGTACTAAACAATAGCCTGGCATCACAGAGTGAAGTTCTCTTTTCAGGATGCAATATCCTGAGGTAACAGTGCCTGTCTGAAATCCCCACAGGCCTCAACAGATTTAGTACAGCAGGTACAGGAAATGCCAATGTCACATGCTACATTTTTCAAAGCCTGATGGACAGCAAATGCTCTTTAATTACCAATCTTTCAATGGGGACTTTATTTTCTTGTCAGAGCAAATACTAGCTTCTAGTTCCCTTCATAAGTCTCTCTCCCTTCTCTAAAATCAACTTTCTAAGTTCAGAAGTTCCTCTCAATACACATATTACTAGATATGGCTCTACCAAGATTGCTTTGGAAAAGAGAGAAGAAATTATGCATTTTATAAAATGTGGCACAGTTGATGAAAATCCTACACCTAAGACATGCAGTGAAATATATCTGCCAGATCCAAACTGCAGCAGACTGTCCTGTCCACACTGAAAATACCATTCCCACTTTGCTCATGTGGATATTGCATCCAAATTCCTGCTTTCCAAAGTTTATTTATTCAAGTAGGCATTGCTACTTTTCACAATGTTTTTAAATTTTTCTCCAGCTTTTTTTGTTCCACATGTTCTCTTCCACTCAGTCAATCCATATTTTTTTTTCATAAAATAAAGATGCCAATTCCTATATCCTAATAAATCCAGGCCAGCCAATCAGATTCTTGACCACTGTTTATTATTAATTGCAGCCAATTAAATGAATTTTCCCCTAATATAAAGCTACCAACTGAATGAGGTGTGCAGTGATGTGAATTATATGCCAACGGTCAAATTACAGAATTAGAAATAGCTACAATTACCATCACCACCCCCCAACATCTTCTAGTAGTGGAGCCAGTTGTTCAAATGAGAGATTTGGAAACAATCACTCAAAACAAAAGAGCTCAATTCTATTTGACTATTTCTCCTCTCTGATTGGTTAGAATCAGAGACTATATGCCTGGGAAATCAATCAGAATGTTGTTCTTTAGTAACAAGCCACTCAGGAGTTGTCACTCCACTATGACAATATCTATTTGGCAGTGAAGAATGAATCCAGATGTCTCTTCATGTCAGAGCATCATTTAAATGCCTTGAGTTAATTTCTGTAGCTGTCTATTATAGCTGCCTACAACATACCTAAACTGCTCTTGCCTCAAGTAAGACAGAATCAAAACAAGCTACAGGGCATCCATTCAGATCTGTGAACCTTAAATGAATGTTGGTAGGTTACTCACTGACATCTGCCTTGCAATGCACTGAGCAACACTAAGCTACATCTTCTTGCTCTACACTGCTCTTAACCAGAAGGTCTCATTTCTTTGACATATGATGCATGAATTTTTTTAGATTAAATATTCCAGGTATATTGCTAGCAGAACCACAAGCTGAGAGATCATTTTTATTGATGAATATATTACCATCAAATTTCAATTCATGGTCACCATGGAGAGTGGTAATATAAGCTGTCACTCCCTTGCTCATTTGTGCCCCAGGAGAATAATGGACTAACGGAGTTGGAAGGTACCTTGGAGGTCTTCTGGTCCAACCACACCCAAGCAGGAGACCCTATCCCATTCTGGACAAATGGTTGTCCAATCTCTTCTTAAAAACCTCCAGTGATGGAGCACCGATTATTTCTGAAAACAAGCTGTTCCACTGGTTTTAATTGTTCTGTTAGGAAATTTCTCCTTAGTTCTAGACACCACTTAAAAATCAGCCAGCAGCGTGCTGCACACTGCTGGCTCATTTTTAAGTGATTGTCTCCCCAGCACTCCTAGATTCCTCTTGCAGTTGCTGCTTTTGAACCAGGTTCCACATATTCTATATCTGTACATTTGATTTGTCTTGCCTATATGTAAAACCTTACTTTTCTCAACAGTGAATTTCATTTTGTTAGATAGGGCCCAGTGTTCAAGTCTGTTGAGATCCTTCTGGATCTTGAGTCTATCTTCTGGGATGTTGGCTATTTCTGCCAGCTTGGTGTCATCTCCAAATTTCATTAGTTCATTCCCTCATCTAAATCATTTATGAAGATTTCAATATCTTCAGTGAGTACTGGGCCCAAAACAGAACCTTGGATTACTTCCATGTAGATCAGACGTCTTCAAACTCGGCCCTTTTATGACTCATGGACTTCAACTCCCAGAATTCCTCAGCCAGCGTGCTGAGGAATTCTGGGAGTTGAAGTCCATGAGTCATAAAAGGGCTGAGTTAGAAGACTCCTGATGTAGATGCAGTTCCATTAAGTGCAGTTTGTCAGCCAGTTACAAATCCATTTTGCTAATTTTGCTAATTTACTAAGAAGTAGATTGTGTTCTACTTTGTCAAATGCCTTATTGAAATGCAAGTATACTATGTCCACAGCATTTCATTGTTCCACTAATTAATTCATTAAATTAGTGGACCACTGAATTTAGAAATTAGTGCACTAATTTAGAATTAGTATATATTCTAATTTATAAATTTAATATTTTCTAATTCAGAAATATATTAGAAATTTAGAAATTAGAAATTAGTGGAAACTTTAGAAACTAATAATAATAACAACAACAACAACAACAATAATAATAATAATAATAAAGTTGGAAGGGACCTTGGAGGTCATCGAGTCCAACTCCCTGCTCAGGCAGGAACTCTACACTATTTTAGACAAATGGCTGTTCAGTCTTAAAAACTTCCAGTGTTGGAACATTCACCGCTTCTGGAAGCAGGTTGTTCCATTGGTTAATTGTTCTGTCAGGAAGTTTCTCCTTAGTTCTAAGTTGCTTCTCTCCTTGATCAGTTTCCATCCGTTGCTTCTTGTCCTGCCTTCAGGTGTCTTGGAGAATAGCTTGACTCCCTCTTCTTTGTGGCAGCCCCTGAGATATTGGAAGATTGCTATCATGTCCCCCCTCGTCCTTCTCTTCGTTAAACTAGACATACCCAATTCCAGCAACCGTTCCTTATATGTTTTAGCCTCCAGTCCCCTAATCATCTTTGTTGCTCTTCTCTGTACTCTTTCTAGAGTCTCAGCATCTTTTTTACATCGTGGTGACCAAAACTGGATGCAGTGTTCCAAGCGTGGCCATACCAAGGCATTGTAAAGTGGTATTAATACTTCACGTGATCTTGATTCTATCCCTCTGTTAATGCAGGACCAGCACTGTGTTGGCTTTTTTGGCAGCTGCAGCACACTGCTGGTCATATTTAAGTGATTGTCTACTAGGACTCCAAGATCCCTCTCACAGTTACTACTATTGAGCAAGGTACCCCCTATACTATACCTGTACATTTGGTTTTTCTTCCCTAAATGTAGAACCTTCCTTTTTTCACCATTGAATTTCATTTCATCCTTAGAAACCAGTGTTCATGGACAGTCAATTAACTTACTAGAAGCTGAAATAAGTTCCTTATGCTGTTATTAAAACTGATACGCTGCTCAAACCCTAACCCTAGTGACTTTAAAAAAGACTGTTCCACCCCCACCCCCGCCACCATTCTTCCTTTCTTTATTGCAGATTCTGGGGTCTACAAGACGTCTGCGTCAATTATCCTCTAGGTTTATCTTGTGAGCTGCATAATTTGAACTGCTAGCCCATTTTTAATAGCAACTAATGTTGCTGGCAAGGAAAACTGCACTGTTTGGATTCAAGAAAGTTGTTTCAAAATTCAAAATGATTTTTCTTCTCAATTGAAAGGAAAATTGCAACAACAACAAAAAATAAGTTTGAATAAGGCTCACATAAAATCCACAGCATCCTTGATACTACTACAGTGAGCTGTTCACAGAAAATAAATTTGGAAAGGACCTTTCAAAGATTGCTTGTGGGGACAGGGCAAGAGGTATGAAATGGAGCTGGAGAAAAATGAAGTTTAAAGAAAGTTACCATAGCAGAAGAGCAGATATTTTCTTTTCTGTTTCCCACTTTAAAACTAGTAGAGCAATCATTCTTTTTAAAAATATTTCTCCTTTGAAAATCATTTTTCACTCGGCTGAAATATTCAGAGTAAAGAGTGGAAATGTTGACCCTGCTGTTTTCAGGAAGTTTTTTTTATGGTGGAGTCCTATCTCTGATGCCATTTTATATATACTAAGCCCATTAAGCAGCCCATTTCTCTGTCTTTGAAACAAGGAGAACCACTTGCCTCAACTGCATCCTAATTTAGGGAAGAAATCAACTGTCCCATTGTTGATTTGTGACGAAGTAGTATTTCAGGGAAGGTTTATCACAGCTCTTATTTCTTTTAGAAATGTCTTGGAGGTGGTGGCAAAGGTTAGTTCAACACCTCCAAGCTTTGAATGCATGTCAAACTCAGAGCACGCTGGCATTTTCTTCTCAAAGCATTTGGAGGCTCAAGATAAGTCAAGAGGTTCAGTAAGAAGAATGAAAATTCACACTGGGCTTTCACACATCCCTATCAACTGCTAGAGAAGAATAAAAACATTTGATATTTGAGCTTTGCGTTGCTTATACCTCCCCAGTACAGATAAGATCCTGGTAGATGTGATGTGGGCATATTTATCCACACACCTACTTCATTTATGCCTAAAGTCAGGGACCAGGCCTCTATAAAAACAGAACATGGGTAAAGGGATGCTTTACTGATTCACCTGGCATCCTCCCCTCCTCCCCCCCTCCCTTCCTACTCTCCTTCCTTCTCTGCCTCCTCCTCCTCCTCCTCCTCTTGACATTTCTAGGCTTGGAGCAACTGGTAGGGATTAGTAAGAAAAACAGGATACGGAAAGGGTCAGGTAAGTGAGTTATTTCTCCTACATGCATGCTTCTTTTCACCCAATAATTTCTGTCCATCCCACTCTCCTATTTATCAATGAATAGTGTATTGAGTCAAATATTGTATCAGCTCCTTTCTTTATCCTGTTTCTTGCACTGTATACAGTCTCCCACTTACTGATGAAGAATAATTTCGTTACAAAAATGGTGTGATTTTGGCACTACTTGCCATTTGGGGGTTTCAATTTCTGGGCGTAGTTGCACTATATGACATGTATAGTTAGTTACAAGTCATTCCCTGGGCAATGCCAGGCATCATTAATGGCACTCCCATTGATTTGAGCTAATCTATAGCACTGGAAGGAGATGATCATCTAATGAGAAATTTACTGGACACTTCAGCTATATTGGAGCTGGCACAGCCTTACCCTTTAAGCCAAGTGGAGGAGAAATCGGGTTAGTGCTGGGTCCTGCATGCACTGTTGGCATTAAATGAATATTTAACAACAACAACAATAAGAGCAGGATGGCTAGAAGCAAAGGTCTGTTACACCTCATGGGACCTGCAGCTGTTCCTATGGGCAACAGCCAGAAGGCACAGCTGAGAGAGGGGAAACTGGCAGCCACTGTGCTTCTCTCCTTCATCTCTCGCGCTTGCTCAATTCTGTCTGTCTTTTTCTTCCTCTCTTTTGTCCTCCTCCATCTGCCTGAATCCAGAGTTCAGAAAAGTCATTGGTTACTGTGGTAACATCTGCCCTCCCCTTGCCTTCCCCTAATAACACTGTAGCCTACCCAATGGAGCAGGGAATATTTTCCCCCTCTGTACACAAAACACACATGCACACATTAAAGGGCTCTTGGCAAAGTTTAGAGCCCACCTGGCAGAGCCTTGGTTGAAAAATACCTCAATGTCTCTCAACCATCTTATGTAGAATAGGTCAGAGCAACTTCTTCCCATCAGCCTAATGACATGCTGAGGGGGAAAGAAGCACAAGAGCCATAAAGAAAGTAACAGGAGTATATTTACAGACGGGGGGGGGAGGGAGGAAGAAGGAGAGGGAGAGGGAGGGGGAGGAGGGAGAGAGGGAGGGAGGGAGAGAGGGAGGGAGAGGAGAAAAAAGAAGACAAATAATTTCAGAAGTTAAAGGTGAAACAGAAAAGGAGAAAACAAAAAGTAGGGAAACTGCTGGTGGAAGTGCCCCTGCTAGTCCTGCGGCCGTGCTGGGCCCTGATCCAGCCTCGCTCCGGACCATTGTTTCCCTGCCTGGCCCCCCAAGTCCAAGTTCATCTGGGTGTGACATCATGTCTGGTTGCTCAGGGAAACCAGACGGGCCAGACGTGACATTGGTTATGGGCTGGAAAGGGGAGCAGATCTCATTCCTGCTCTGCTCCTTCATTCACCACCAGGGAGCAACGGAGGCTAGGAAGGAAAGACAGATTGAGCTAAGAGCTGTCTTATGTGGGACAGGAGAAATGGGGGAAAATCATGTTTCCTCCCCATGGTATTCAACTTTTCTTTGTTGCTTTCACCTTCATACCATCATGATTTTCCCTTCTGTTTGTGGCATCGGCATGATTATGATTTCCCTAAATAATATAACAATCCAGTCTTTTTATTCATTGTGCAACAAAATACAGTTATTATTCAATCGTTGTAAGGTATTCTCTGCTGCACAGAAACTATAAATATGCAGATCCTTCCTCCCTGCACTGACTTTTTCTACTATGTTGAGAGTGGCTGGTATGCTCTGTGAACAGGAGTGCCAATGGCATTTAAGGGCAACCATTCATAATATCACTGGTGCTGAGCAACACACTCCTTCTCTCACCCATGCAAGTTTGAAAAGAGAGTCAGCTTTTTTCCTACATGGTGCATTCGCTGAGCAACTTAATCTCACAGCAGAGCTAGTGTAGCCTATTAAAAATCAGAAGAACAAGCAGCACAGCTCTTCTTCATTCCTTGGAAGCAATTTTATCATTTTGAACTATTTCCTCTACATTTAGATATTATTCCTCTCCCATATGTCTCTCAGGTTATATTGTTTGCTTTGTACAAGTAAATACCATGTAGAGAAAACACAAAGTCAGGATTTCTAGTTGCAGTGATTATATATGACAAAACAATGCACCATAAACTCAGTTTGCATTTTAATCCACAAAAAAAGCACCTTCTTTTCTTTTCTAGAGGATCATATGGGCGATGGTGGAGAAAAGCTTCCTGGGCAGTCAGAAGTTGGTTTCAGGAACGGATTTCTGATCAAACTCTAATCTAGGAAGTCTAGAAACTGGTAAGTGATCTTCCAGTGCTCAGCACAGATGTAATAATAATAATAATAATAATAATAATAATAATAATAATAGTTATAATTGAATACCTGGGATGCAAAATCAACAAAGAAGAAAAACAAACAAACAGTGCATCACAAAAATGGAAGGTTAGACTAGAAAATAAGATCAGTAAGTTAACATCACATGCAAGCAAGCTAGAACAGATGAAAGAAAAGAAGCTGAAGAACAAGAAGACCAAAGAATACCTAATCAAGAAATACCACTTAGAAACAAGGAAGATCAAGGAAGCACTGGAAATAATAAAGCAGCAAATAATAGCTATAGCCAGGAAAATCAGTAGATATGAAGCTCGAATTGCAAACTATAGGCAGAACCTCCAATTTCAATCCAATCAGAACCGTTTCTACCAATCCATCAATGGAGAAACTACAATAAATCAGTCAGTATCTGACAAGGAAGAAGCAGTGCAGTTCTGGAAGCAGATATGGGATAACCCAAAGAAATACAACAAGGATGCGGCTTGGTTAAAAGAGGTGGATGCAAATAAAACAGAAGTTGAAATGAAAAAACTAGTAATAACAACAAAAATGGTAGAAAAAAGAGCAAGGAAAATCAAAAATTGGTCAGCACCAGGTGAAGATGAACTGCATGGGTTTTGGTTGAAACATCTAACTGTTATACACCCACTCATTGCCAAGCAGTTCAACAATATACTACAAGGAGGAGAAATTGAAAAGTGGCTAACAACTGGGAAAACCTACCTAATAATGAAAAATCCAGCAAAAGGGGCAACACCAGGCAACTACAGGCCAATTACCTGCTTACCAACAACTTTCAAATTACTAACTGGTGTGGTAGCTGATGCAGTACAACAGCATCTAGTTGAAAACAATCTCTTTCCACCTGAGCAGAAAGGAAACCGCCCCAATAGCAGAGGAACAAAAGATCAACTCCTAATAGACAAAATGATCTTGGAAAACTGCAAGAGAAGGAAGACCAACCTGAATGTGGCATGGATTGACTACAAAAAGGCATTTGACTCTCTGCCACATGACTGGATAATCAAGTGCCTAGAAATAACAGGAGTCAGTAGAAACATCAGAAAATTTGTGCAAAGATCGATGGCACAATGGAAGACACAGTTGCAGATCAATGGTGAGAGCTGGGAGAGGTTAATATCAAGAGAGGAATATTTCAAGGAGATTCATTATCACCATTACTATTTGTTATTGCACTGTTTCCTCTGTCAACAATACTGAATAACTCAGGACATGGCTATCAAACATCAAAAACATCTGCCAGACTATCCCACCTCCTTTACATGGATGATCTGAAGCTGTATGGAAAAACATCATCTGAAATAGAATCGCTGCTCAACACTGTCCGTATATATAGCCAAGATATTGTAATGGAGTTTGGCTTGGACAAATGTGCCACACTTACTATCAAACAAGGAAAAATAGTGAAAACTGAAGGAATCAAGATGCCCCACGAAAATAACATTAAGAGTCTGGATGAGGAAGATTACTACAAATACTTGGGTATCCTTCAAGCTGACAACATCAAGCACACTGAAGTCAAGAAAAAGATTAGAGGTGAATACATCAAGAGAGTGAAGAAGATCTTAAAGTCCAAACTCAATGGAGGAAATACCATAAAGGCAATCAACACCTGGGCAATTCCAGTCATTAGGTACACAGCTGGAATAGTGGACTGGACTCAAGCAGAATTACAAGCAATGGATAGGAAGACCAGAAAAATAATGACAATGAATCATGCCCTTCATCCACGCAGTGACATTGACAGACTTTATCTACCAAGGCAAATAGGTGGGCGTGGAATGCTACAAGTACATCAGATGGTTGAAGAAGAAAAAATGGCTTTGGAAGAATATCTGAAGAACAATGATGAAGATGCACTGAAATTAGTATATCAGGAAGGCTTACTGACTACTGGAGAGACCAAACTGGCCTACAAGAAAGACCAAATGAAGAACAGAATAGAGGCATGGGAAGACAAAGCACTACATGGCCAATACATTAAAAAAATAGCTGGGAAAGCAGATAATAACAAGACCTGGCAATGGCTAAGAGCAGGAAAATTGAAGAAAGAGACCGAGGGACTAATTCTGGCTGCACAAGACCAAGCCTTAAGGACAAATGCATATAGTCAAAATTGAGAAGACAGCAACAGACAGTAAGTGCCGCCTATGCAAAGAAGCTGAAGAAACAGTGGACCACCTGGTAAGCTGTTGCAAGAAGATTGCACAGACTGACTACAAGCAGCGGCATGACAAAGTAGCAACAATGGTGCATTGGAAGATCTGCAAAAAATATCATTTGCCTGTAAGCAAAAACTGGTGGGATCATAAAATAGAAAAAGTCATAGAAAATGATAAAATTAAACTGCTCTGGGACTTCAGAATTCAAACAGACAAGCACTGCAACATAACACCCCAGACTTAACAATTGTCGATAAGAAAGACAAAAAAGTCTGGATAGTGGATGTGGCAGTGCCTGGAGACAGCAGAATAGATGAGAAAGAACTGGAGAAGATAACAAAATACAAAGACCTACAAATAGAAATAGAAAGACTGTGGCAAAAGCAAGCAAGGGTAGTACCAATAGTAATAGGCTCCTTGGTGCAATCCCAAAACAACTGGAGCACCACTTGAACACCATTGGCATTGACAAATTCGCTATTAGTCAATTGCAAAAGGCGGCCTTACTAGGAACTGCTTCCATCCTGCGACGATACCTGTAATACCATCAAACATCCACATCTGCCTATCCCAGGTCCTGGGTAAGGACTCAATAGGTAGACAAAATGCCAAATCCAGTCTGAACATCTGGCTGACTGTGCGATGATCCATAATAATAGTTGGAAGGGACATTGGAGGTCATCAAGTCCAACCCCCTGCTCAGGCAGGAACCCTACACCATTTCAGACAAATGGCTTTCCGGTCTCTTCTTAAAAACTTCCAATGTTGGAGCATTCACCGCTTCTGGAGAAAAGGTTGTTCCACTGGTTAATTGTTCTAACTGTCAGGAAGTTTCTCCTTAGTTCTAGGTTGCTTCTCTCCTTGATTAGTTTCCATCCATTGCTTCTTGTCTTGTCTTCAAGTGCTTTGGAAAATAGCTTGATTCCCTCTTCTTTGTGGCAGCCCCTGAGATATTGGAACACTGATATCATATCCCCCCTTGTCCTTCTCTTCGTTAAACTAGACATACCCAATTCCAGCAACTGTTCCTTATATGTTTTAGCCTCCAGTCCTTTGATCATCTTTGTTGCTCTTCTCTGTACTCTTTCTAGAGACTCCGCATCTTTTTTACCTCGTGGTGACCAAAACTGGATGCAGTGTTCCAAGTGTGGCCTTACCAGGGCATTGTAAAGTGGTATTAATACTTCACGTGATCTTGATTCTATCCCTCTGTTAATGCAGCCTAGCACTGTTGGCTTTTTTGGCAGCTGCAGCACACTGCTGGCTCATATTTAAGTGATTGTCTACTAGGACTCCGAGATCCCTCTCATAGTTACTACTATTGAGCAAGGTACCCCCTATACTATACCTGTACATTTGGTTTTTCTTGCCTCAATGTAGAACCTTACTTTTTTCACCATTGAATTTCATTTTGTTAGATAGCGCTCAGTGTTCAAGTCTGTCCAGGTCCTCCTGTATCTTAAGCCTGTCTTCTGGAGTGTTGGCTATTCCTGCCAGCTTGGTGTCATCCACTAATTTGATGAGTTCCCCATCTTTCCCCTTGTCCAAATCATTGATGAAGATGTTGAAGAGCACTGGGCCTAGAACAGAGCCCTGGGGCACCCCACTACAGACTTCCCTCCATGTAGATGCGGTTCCATTGAGGACCACACGCTGAGTATGGCCGGTCAGCCAGCTACGGATCCATCTGGTGGTGATGCTGTCTAACCCACATTTTTCTATCTTATCGAGTAGTAGGTTGTGATCTACTTTATCAAATGCCTTACTGAAGTCCAAATAAATTATATCCACAGCATTCCTCTGATCCACTAATTTTGTCACTTGGTCAAAGAATGCAATAAGATTTGTCTGGCATGATCTGTTTTTGACAAACCCATGTTGGCTTTTAGTAATGACTTTGTTTGCCTCTAGGTGTTCGCTGATTCGTTGTTTGATTATCTTTTCTAGAATCTTCCCAGGTATTGAGGTCAGGCTGATAGGTCTGTAATTTCCTGGATCCATTTTTACTGGAAATGGATCCAGTGGAAAGGTGTATTATAGAAAGGTATAATCCAAATGGCTACAGAATTCTAGACTTGGAATTGCCCACTCTTCATCTTTATTTTTGCCTCAGACCAAGGTCCAAATTTATATCTCCATTCACCACTAGGTGGAGCTTAGAAAGAAACTTCTCTTGAACACAATAAGAATGTGACTCAAAGCTTCTGTGGCTGCTGATATCAACCAGGGGGATGGCAATCAGATTTCTCCTTAGTTTGTTTTCAAAGGATGTTACTGTTTGGAATAACCTGTTACTATAGACTACTACCTTCATTTCCATTTCCATCTGCATTTCACCTCCATGGAGGTTCTCTTGTATGTATGCAACTACTTTGCACAATAATTTAGAGGATCAGTTGGTTACCAGCCAACTGTCTTCAGTTTCTTATTCTATGACTTTATAATTCCAGTGGTAGGTACCAAGAAACCAGGCAGATTATTTCTTTTTTACTCCCAGAAGGAACTGGAATGATGAAATTGAGAAAAAACACAATAAACCAAAGTGTGTGGTAGGGGCAGGAAGGCTTTACAGTTTGAAAGAGGGAGGCTTATTGAAGTGGGGGCACTTCAATAACAATGGGGCAAACAGGACCAGTGCAACACAGGGCCAGGGTAATTCAATTTTAATTTTGAAAATGGGCAGGGTTTTTTTCCAAAATGTTTTTTTTAAATTGGGGGGGGGGGGGAATAAACATACTATGAATTGGGACAATGTGGAACAAAGCCCACACTCTTCACTCATATGTGCATACTTAAGAAGTGTGAATCCTGGTAAGACAAGTGGATGTGGGTAGGGGTCTCTCTGTATCCAGGAATTTATCCTCTTTGCTTTTAGATGAGGTTGCACTACCTCAGACAGACCCGGTGGGTAATTTGAGGGATCTCTTGGACTGATGACTCCTACTAGAAGAGCAGATGGCAGCCGTGGTTAGGAGGGCTTTTGCTCAACCCTGTGTTGTGCACTAGTTATGCCCATTCCTAGATAGGGAGGCTCTCTGCTTATGCCCTGGTCATCTCCTGTCTGTGCTCTACATGGGGCTATTCTTGAAAAGTATCTGGAAGCTTCAGTTGATGCAGAATAGAGCCACATGAGCTACATTGGGTGCCCAAAAAAGGGCACATGTAACACTTCTACTCCGCAAACTGCATCAGGTGCCATTCTGCTTCCAGATCCAATTCAAGGTGTTGGTTATCATGTATAAAGGCCTACATGACACAAGGCCAAGCTACCTACAGAACTGGCTTCATCTCATTACATCGGCCTATCCCACCAAGTCAGTTAGGGAAGATATATTGCAGACCTTGTCAGTTAAAGAACTAGAACTGGTGAGATCTAGGAAGAGAGCCTTCTCTGCCATTGTTCCTGTTCTGTGGAATATTCTGCCCCAGGCAGACCCCACTCTCCTAGCCTTCCAAAAAAGGGTTAAACAAGGTTCTGCAGCCTTGCGGTGGGGAGCCAAAAGAGCACACAGTTGTTTAATTTTTGTTTTGATGTTTTGTTATACATGGAAATAAATCAAACCCTAATGCTGGTAATGACTGAGTGCATAGATTTGGAAATAGCATCTTCCAGGCATATATTGCTTGAATGCTTTTAGGAAGCATTGGAATGTCATTATTAAACAAAGTTACATGGATATCTGTTTCATTCTTTTCTTGAGATAAACTGCATTTTTTATTTCTACGTAGGGTAAACATAACTTATTAATTATGTGAACTTGAATATCTGTAGTTAACCTTAACTACTACTAGCAAATTTATTTCACAAGTCATGAGTACTTCTTTAAACAAATAATAGTTAACATTAACTGTCATTAATAGTGCTAAAATTTATTTCAAACACCATGAGGAGCTGGAGAGATCACATTCTGCTCTTGCCCATGCACAACAAGCTAAACTATGGTTTTGTATTATATGTGTGGTTATGTCAAACGATGATCTATTCTTCCCAAAATATATCGAGATTGGAAAAATTATGGGTAACTATGGGTGATAATTATGATTAGTGGATATCTTTCTATACTCAAGTTTGCATATAGAGAGTAAAATACATATCATGATCAATATGACTTTTTGCCATGTGAATATAGACTAAGCATTCTGCATCAATTTGAAAGCAGCAGCTTCAAACCTCTGTGTTCCTACAATAGCCACAAGAAAATTGAACTTGTTTGTTTCTTGATTCTGTAAGGGAAAAATTAACTTCAGGGCTCTGCAGCTTTTCCTAAGTAGCAGAGAAGTGAAATTGACTGGTGCTTTGTCAATTTCTCCCTTCTATTTGGCAGGAAAGGGACAGCTGTAAAGCACTAGGTCACTGGGCCCTAGCAGCCTTTTTTTGTGAAATGTCAAGTGGAGATGAGGAGATTATTGCTGCTACAGAATCTGAAGATGTAAATTCATTTTGTCAGCACATCAAATTGGCACAAAGAGAGACAGTTGGTTTCTAAACTGCTTCTCAGGGTTGGAGCATGAAAACAATAGCAGTGTGGAAGTCTCTGTGGAGTATTCTTGAGCCATATTTCATTTCATTCCATGGTGAGAACAAATGAACAGTAAATACATCATATCTTCAGAGACAGTGACCTGCCCAAAGCCACCCAATGAACATAGTTGAGCAGATTGATGGATCTTCCCCATTCCCCAGCCTGTCACTGAAATATATTCCAACTTGGGAATCTTTTCAAATTCCATCTTAGACTGAGACTCATAAGGTAAAGACTCTCTCTGAAACTCAGTTTCTTGTCTGAAAAATGAAGGCCATAGTTTCTGAAACATGACTGTCTTTCAATAATCCCCCAAAGAGTTCTGCTGTAAATTCTGGACTTTATGGCACACCCCATGAGTAAATACTTAGATCCCTAGTGTTCAGTCCTAATTTTTATTCTATAACTGAACTCTCTCTTATTCATAGATAGAAAAATTCTGAGGCGATCCATATCCATCCCTTCAACAGAACCATTCCCCTCCCCTTCCCACATAAGGCAAGCTACATTTGGGCTACTGTAACACATATACCCCTATGAAGCTGGTTCCCCCTACCTGAGATTGCTGGGGGATGTTTAGAAAGTTGCCGTCCCGGGGTCCGATGCCGACAAACCGGTTGGCAGAGGAGGAGGAGCCTGGCGCTGAGAATGCTAGAGGGGAAAGAGATGTCAGGCCGTTAGGGCCACTGGGTGAGGCTGATGGCATTGATGGAAAAGGATGGGCATACAGGCCCATCAGATGAAACTCAGGATAGCAAAATCCAAAGGAAAAAAAAAAACTAGGCATCATCTTTTCCTCCCCAGAATACCCTCTTGTCAGTGAACACAAAAGAATGGAACAGCCAGCTCTTAGTTGTCATTGGGGCTTCCTTTGAATGATGGTAAATACATTTATTTATTTATTTTTGTTTGAGATACAGGAATTTAAGGATATTGATAGAAAAGACCAGCTTTACTACAGAAGTAATCCCAAATGTTATGTGGACAGTAGCTTGATGGAGACTTTGCCTAAAATCATACACAGCATCCCCTGTGCCTTTATTGGGGGCAATTGCATTATTTTATTCTACAGGTTTTACTGAGTGAAATGAATACTGGGGAGAACCTAGCTTTTGTTCCATAAACCTCATTTCTCTTGGGCATATTATTTCTTTCTGGGTATAGGTCCAAAGCCTTCATCTTGTGGCTTAATTTTCTCTGCATCCCTGGAGGTGGCTGGGGGCTTCTATGTTATAACCACTATTAGTAGACTCAGGCAGACCTCCTACCCATTTGTAGGATAGATAGCATTCCAGAACATGCTCATGTATAGGCCTGCCAGGAAATGGAGTCTCTAGGTCTGCATGCCTCTCCTGGGCAAAGCACTGTGTGCCAGAAATAACTAAGCTCAGCTCTTTGGTATTTTGTTGGTGGCAGAAGAGGGCAGAGCTCTAGATGAATCTGGGTAAGGGGCAGGGAATGGACATGGGAGATTCTCTCATCCCCCAAGCGGATCTCTAGTTTGGAAACCTGTCTGGGGCTAAGAAATGCTGTAAATGTTATCTACAGGTACTACAAACCTCATGGTAATATACATATACACACACGGGCAGGAGTACACAAAAACAGCCAAGTATGGCATTTCACTTTCACACTAAGCCTTTGATCACAATATTGCTCGACACTTAAAGCTGATTTCTACATTGCCCAACCTGACAGGACATTGATGAGAAGGCAGAAGCTCAGGGATCTGTTACTGGGCTGTTTCTGGGGTGTTACTGGGTTATATTACTGGATGGGGGATGAATTTTACTGGTCTCTGTTAAAAAAGGAACAAAATGGGCTTATGTAAGAGAGATATTTTAGACTTTTTCCTATATATAAGGAGTGTTTTTTTTCTTTTCAAGAAGAGAGAGCATTCAAATATTCAATAAATTTAAGATAAACAATTATTCTTATTTATCTTCATCACCTTACTGGCTCAAAGCAGCATTAATACTTCATACTGGTCCCTGCTGATCATGCATATCAGTTCTTAATGAGAGCTGGAGTTGAGTTTCAATCTTAGAAGCAGCTTCAATACCCCATTTCCTTCTGAAACTTTTGTTAGCCACCTTGCAAGAGTGGGAAGATGGCAATCAGTACATAACATAGCTTCAGAATTTTCCTTTATGTCTACAGCTTGTCACCATCCCTTTCTTCTTATTCCCAGACCCCTCCCATAAATTATCATAAATTTAATGAAGAGTATGGAAGTGTGAGAGTGAGTAATGCCATGAGCACAGATGTAGAAAAGAAAAGAAAAAGAAAGGGAAGGAGAAAAAGCAAAAAAAGAAAGTGATACTGTAGCCAATCCTTATCTCCAAAGGGACTCTTTGAAGTCAAGAAAGATGGTAATAATGACTTCATTGGCGATCTAGATGTTTTAACTTCCACCTCATCTCTAATCAATCTGGTAGGATTCCCATTTCTCGGATGGAGACAGGCTTCATATTGCATAATGCCACCACTCTTCACCAGGAAATACCTGCCCTTCTAAAAGTGGGAACAGAACTTCTAGGTTTCTGATCTACCCACTCCCACTCAAAGGTCTGGGTTCCATTTATCATCAAACATAAAGGCCGTTTTCTGGAAGTTCTGTTTCCCAATGTCTCCTCCTCCCTCCCCTTCCATCAGATTACCCTTTCCTGAGAAAGCACAGACCACAATTCAGGTAATGGGAGGAAGCTTGCTATGGATCTTAGTGGGAATTTATTTTTGAAGCCCCAGAATATCCACAAACACAACCCTTCCTCACAATACAAAATTCAAATGTCTCTCAATAATGGTTATTCTCAGAATTATCTATGATTTATTTTAATCCCTTGGAAAAAATCTCCAAATTTACCAAGAAGCCACCCTGGCAACCAACAATATAATGAAAAAATAATAAAATAAAAAAATAAACGTGTTGGAGTTCAGCAGCTACTGCATCTTTAAACGCTGGGAAATGGGATGGAAGGTGTAAAGGGATAATGGCAGCTAAGGAAAGGGATCAGATGGGGTGTTTAAACCTTAAAAATAAGTACAAAGCACAAGACTTGATGATGACAACATGGTGCCCCAAACCCACCTTCTGAATCTGCCAGTTGCTTATAGCTTGCTTTTTCCCTCTTATTCCCATTCGTCTTTATCTATTCACCTTTTTTCCCCTTTCTTCTCATTTGTGCCTCTTTTCTCCTGCATTTGTTACTGTGCACATTCTTCTTTGTTTTTTCACCTTTTTTCCTTGTTCCTCCTGCTCTCCTTATTATTTCTGCCTTACTTGACACCTAATGAGGGCCCTGGGGTGGGGAATGGAGACTAAGTTCCATTTTGCTTTGTGGTTTGGGTTACACTTGGGTCCACTTACAGGGTGATGTTGGTGTCGGCGCTCCGCCCTCTGGGTTAGTGCTGGTGGATTTTGTATCAGGCATTGGAAGGGGCACTGGTCTGGCCACAGGTGGAGGTGGCGGCAGCAAAAATGACCCCGTGACTTTGCCCTGGCCGCTACCGTTAGGCTGCGAACAACATAAATACAGTGATGTGTGAACGAGACAAGGCAACGTTAAAGATGCAGTATCCGCTGGTGGCTCTCGGGGCAGAGTAGTGGAGGGATTTTAATTTGATTTAAAATACCCCTTTTCACCCCCTTCTTTCTTCTTAAAATCACACTTTAGTATTATATTTTCCCCTTACCTCCCTCAAACATTTCCCATGTCAAACATTTCCCACGTCCTCACTCTCTTCCTTTCACATGTGTTTTCTTATTGCAAGTCAGGCCTGAGTCATTATCAAGGAATTGCCTTTGTTCCCACAGAATAGCAGGGCTCAACAATGACAACTTCATTGAGATAACAAATGGATATCTTCATGGAATTATTCATTAGCTCTGAAAACTTATTAATGCCAAAGCAACCACTATGTGAAGTATGAACTATATTCTTCTGGTTAGAGTGGCTGCATCCAAGACATGACCCTCCTCCTAGTTTTGTGGGTCTGCAGATTTCAATGCCTAATTGAATGGACCTATAGGAAAGTATGTATGCACTGTTCACATATAGCCTGACCTATATATTCACCATTAATAACTTTATCCTTTTTTCTCAGCAAAATGCCCACCGTGAATCTCAAAAAAAAAAAAAAAAGTATAAATCTAGTTCTTAGAAACCAGCACAAGATTTTATGGTAGGTACACCAGATTTACTTGGATCTGTAACATTTTATTTTTTAGTACTGGAGCACCAAAAAGTTTTTTTCTAACCCTTTTAAAATATTATTATTTTATTATTATTATTACTACTATTAATACCAAAATTTGAAAACAAACAAATGGAAGAAATCAAGAGTGGTACACCAATTGTTATTGAGGAATTATACCACAAGAACTTAGAAATAATTTGAATTGCTGAAATTTGAAACAATGTCTGACACCTCAACTACAAACAGCAGCACTGATGGGAACCTCAGAATTAGATACTGCCTTTACAATTCCCAAATTCTTGGGGAGAGCTTGAGTTTGAGATAAAGAAAATATTTGGCTGTGATACACAATAGTGGAATAATAACTTAAATTCAATTGTATCACAAAACTAATGAGTTTGGATTAGCAGAAAATATCTAATTTTGATTCACAAGTCTCATGCTAGAAGCTTTGGGGCAATTATTTTCTTGTATTGGTTCCTCCTTGCCATGTGCAGTCTATAAGATGCAACAGTTTTTCTAATTGATTTCTGTAGCAAGCAAAATCCATGGAAAGGATATTACATTAATAATTAGGACTTTATAGACATGTGCAAGAAATAGGGGCTTCTTGTGTGATTTTACCAGCTCCTGAACAGAGGATAGCTCCCTTTGCCAAGAAGCCACAATTAATGTGTTCACATGCTTTTTCTGCAATCAATCAATCTACTTGCTCCCGGGCTTCATGCAGTTTGTAAATCACTGCCTTCCCAGGATTGGTCAAAGTCCTCAGAGGATTCAGAAGCAGAAATATCTAGATTTTGGATGGCAGACCAATATTTTACAAACCAGGAACCAACACAAAATTCAATCATTACTTAAGTCTAAGAATGACAATAAAGTACTATAAGCCATCAATATCTGGTTCTACTAACAACTCTACTGTTTGATCTCTGGAATTACTTTATTCCTGGAGCACTGATATTTAAGCCAGGATAATTATCCTGAATAATATTCTATGCTGGAGTAAACAACAAAACATGGTAAGGAACCGTAATGAGTCTATTGTTTTTAGCCTAGATGGGCCTGTCTAGGGCTGAAGGCTCTTCTCCTCAGACTTAATGCCAGCCGATCTGCTTCCATACTAGCTTATTATCCTGCAATTGCCATTTTGGATTCATTTATTTCTTATGGGAAAATCATCAATATTTTGGTCAGATTTCACTGAAGTATTTTATGTGTTGTCCTCCTAAGGTTTTTTAAGAACTACTTTGTAGTTCTTTTGCACCATAATCAAACTTTCCACTTTAGACAGCAAAGTCACTAGTGAGGATTTTCATGGCAAGTAATTTTTAAAAAGCTGCTTGTTTGAAATTTCAGTTTATGTCATTGTATCCTGTTAAATGAAACTGCAAACAAATTATGAATAAGAAATTTCAGATCTGCGTGTATGTAAAAGGACTGGTTTCCTAGGTTTTTTCTTCTTCTTCTGACTAGTGAAATAAACTATTTTACTATAACATAAAGGAAAGAAAAATCAAGGATCCAGGAATTCAGTACATTCATATTCTGGACAGGAAAAAAAGCTAATTAAAAGGGTCAATTCATAAATGTTCTTTTAATCACACTGATCAGGAAACAATAGGCTAACAACTGCCATGAAAAGGAAACTTCTACAAGTCATTTTGCAATAGGACTTACTGATGCATCAATATTTTAGAAAAATCCTGGCCATGGATTACAATAAAACAAAAACAGCAGCAAACAGTAATTTCTCATAGGTTTTAACCACTCCTGACTTTCTTACCCTCTAAAGAAATAGAGCCAATAGCTACTGTTCCCATGAAGCTACCGTTAACAAATTCCTTTGTTTCAACTGTGATCCATCAACTTGTTCCCCTGGATTTTTGCAATTTATTTTTTATTCATTTATTACAGTAATTTGTATGCAGCCTACTTGTCAGGCTTGAGGTGACTTACCATATTAAATGGTTTGTACACCACTGACACTAAATTGCTTTAGGAATAGAAGCTACTGTGGTCTAATACTTTCATCTCACATGGGAGGAAAGGTGTTAAAGATAAATAATGGTTCTCTTTCAAGACTCTTGTCAGCTCACAGAGGCTGGAATGGGCTGATATACAAAGGGATTATTGAGGAGGTGTGCTTGTTTATAACATCAGAACTTTGAATTATTACCAATCAGGTCATGGGGGGGAGGGAGGTGGTCTTCCAATAGGAATGCTCAAACTGAGCCAAACATATTATTGAGAGTATATTAAAAAAATATTTAAGTACAATCTAATTTACTTAGGTAAATTGGAATCAAAAGTGATTATAAATCAATTACTCATGAATTTATTGATTTCCCTCTTTCCTTCTTCCCCAAAATATAACTAAAGATCACTAACTTCAAAACTCCAGGGTGTTCTGAAAAATTCTCATTTCCAAGTAAGTAAGTTCTTTTCCAGTGTCACAAAGCCTAACATCTTTGGATCCTGCCATTCATTTCATTTTCACAAATGTCACAAAGATAAACATTCTAACATGTGCTCAGTGCAACTGTCTGGAATTCTTTTGTTCAGGAGCTCTGAAGACTTTAAACCCTTCAGAAACTTATTGGGGAAAAAGGTGTGGACAGAATTGGGGTAGAGAAATTGGATGATAGGGAAAGTAAAATCTGTATGGGCTATACCTGCCAATTCTGTAAAAGTCAGTTCCCAATTAAGGTCAAACAGAAGAGAAAGTTCTCTTTTGAATATGCTGCATCTCTCTCATCTATACTTTTTTAAAAATATTCTGGCTGCCCTGAAGTTAGTTTTCCCCAGTCTGAATGTTGGGCCTTGTAATTCAGTATAATTTCTGAGGTAAAGGTAAGATGCCAAGAGCAAGCCCAGTCAAACAGTTCTTTCAAGGAAAGAAGACCCATTCTGTCAGACCCAAAGGACTAGATAATACTGCTTACTGTACCACATATTTCCCTATGCCTTCAGCAGGCAAGCAGGCAGGCAGACAGGCAGGCATGCAGGCAAACAGTCAGTGTTTGGGAGGGAGACAGAGAGGGAGAGGAGGCAGAAAAGGGCTGTAAGGCAGGATTCTGGTGGACTGGCCGGCATCCCTGGGCTAAGGTGCAAGGCTCTTACCTGCCCAGAGCCCTGGCCTGAGCCATCCGAGCATACAAACTGCACAAATTCCTTCAGCGAGTCCTGGCCGTGGTGGTGGTGGTAGCGGATGGTCGGGTGTGTGAAGTAGGGGCTGGACTGTTGGATGATGGAGGTTGACGGGAAGTGCAGGGCCGACGCTGTGGCACGGGGGCTTCCTGGAGAGTGTAAGGATAGATGGACAGAAATAGAGAAGCACAGAAAGAAAAAGAGTGAGAGAGTGACAGAGAGAGATGTCAGTAACAACCCCCATGCCATGCTGCTTCCACAGCCCAATAGCTACTTATACCATCAAGGCCTCTGCTGAAAAATTATCCCCATATTCTTGTTTTCAAGGCTGTTTCAATTAAGGACTGTCACAATCCCAACAAGGAATGGTAGTTTCTCTTTTTCAAAAGAGATTAGCATTTGCAAAGATATGCAAGCAGGTTTGAGCTGCATGCATTATACATCTGGAATTTGCAACAACCATGTATGTATCATGCACATATACATGCAGTAAAAATGGGGTATACATTTGCTTCTGAACATGTATTTATACCTCTGACATTTTTACTAAATTTTACTGATGTCTCCTTCCTCATTTCTTATGTACTTTACTTCAGAGTGGTAGCCTAACAAATACCTATGTTTTCTTACATTTATATCTTATTACTATGCTCTCATCTATTTCTTTCTTCTTTTCAATGCTTTCTACTCCCATCTTCTAATTCATTAGTAATCTGTCTTTTTCTCTTAAACTGTTCTATAAAGCATAATGTACATTAAAATAAATAACTTCTAACTGTCACCCAGGTGTAAAAGGGCAAAAGTGCATAACATATTCCTCTCTTTGGGAATTATTGGCACATTGTAGAATGGAAAGGACAAGGGAAATGAGCCAAGAAACCAGCTGTTGTGGACGGGGGATTGACTCTCTCCTACTGTATGTGGCTGAAGTTCCTCTTACACAGAATCATACACTAGGCAGATGGTGGAAATTGGAATAGGGAATAAGGAAGCAGAGCAGATATTCGTAACACTGAAATATAGGCCATACTGGGCAGCTAGAAGGAAGGTAAGAAATTAAGCATACAGAAAAGGGGAATGAGCTGTAATTCTTTCACTGATTTAGACACCCCAAGCCAATTTCCAATTTGCTGTTCTTGGACTAGCTGACTGAGTAAATAGTTGTAAGGGAAATCCAGAGATTTGAACAAACTGTTTTGTCATTTTTAGAGATGATAACTGCAGGGCTGCAAAAGCAAAGTGTATTTGTTGGGCAATTCTTTGCACGGGTAAATTCATCAGATTACATCTGCAAGGCCAAATCACATATTATAAAAAAGATGCTTCACTTTCCAAAAATAAAAAAGACTTTCTTTTTCAAATGAATTTCAGCACCAGGGAAGGAGGTCTATAATCCAATTAAAATATATGTATCACTGTCTGCTCTTTGTTCTTACAAGAGAGAAAAAAAGATAAACAGTTGGAGAGAAGAAATTTTAACTGGGAAAATGATGTGAGAGGAAGATCTTGCTCCTTCTCCCATCACTCCATGTCTCAAATGAAATTGGTATTGTGGATCTTCTGCACAATGAGTTGTTGGGCCTTATATATTGTAACATATTAAAATTCCTCCTATCAGATTTTTTTTTCAAAATTATTGATCTCAGTTATAGCTCCATCTGTGATATATATCTCTCTGTGTTACTTTAAAAATTAAATGGCTTTCAAATAACTTTTTTAAAAATAATTCATGTGTATTGCAGTAACAACATCACACATAGCTACCTTCCCATGAGTTGAGAACTAGGTGTTAATGACAGAACTAGAGAATATGAAATCAGCCCTGAAATTTATGAGTACAGGTAGTCCTCAACTTACAAACACAATTGAGCCCAAAATTTCTGTTGCCAAGTGAGACTCTTGTTAAGTGAGTTTTGACCCATTTTACCACCTTTCTTGCCGCAGTTGTTAAGTGAATCACTGCAGTTATTGAATTAGTAGTAATAGCAATAGCACTTAGACTCATATACCACTTCACTGTGCTTTACAGAGTCAGTATATTGCCCCCAACAATCTGAGTCCTCATTTTACTGACCTCGGAAGAGTGGAAAGCTGAGTCAACCTTGAGCCAGTTAGGATCAAACTCCTGGCAGTCAGCAGAGAGTTAGCCTGCAGTACTGCATTCTAACCACTCTGCCACCACGGCTCCTGCCATAGTTACATGGTTGTTAAGTGGATCTGGCTGAACTGTTGTAAGTCGAGGACTACCTGTAAAGGCTTTTGAAATGTGATATCTATACTATGCTATAACTATGTCTGAGTAGAATGTATGCCTTCCACACCTTTGGTACCTTTTATGACTACTTGTTTAATTATTGTATCTTTTAGCTAATGGCTTTCACTCAAGCTTGGGATCAACTGTATCCAATATATACTTCAAATGGCAGGTTAGAAAGTTTGTTTTGCCTAATACTTGACCTATTTTAGCGTACATCTGCTTCCTTTAATATTATGCCTTTACCTCTTTCTGTAATATAGATTACGTAAGTCTTTACCCCATTACCTGGAGTCCTGTACTGACTATGTCTTCAAAAGCTGCTTATTATACCCTATGACTTGCTGTCTGAGAAGTTACAGGACAAAGGAAGAGAGAAATCAGTCCTGCTACAATAAATTCTTCAGTTAGAACACCAAAGTAGTATTATACTATACAAGTGGAGACTTGGTAGAGACTCAAGCAAGTAATGACCTCTCTCCAAACATACCACTGATACTAGTTCTCACAAAACATCTTCATAAGTCCTGCTTCTCTCTGACAGTTTACTGCCTCTTGAACTGCCATCCATGGCAAGATCCAAAACACAGAGTGACAAGCAAGGTACTGTTCAGACTACTGATATTTAAAATATTAATAATCTGTTTACAAAACCTGTTTGATGCTTCAGGGCAAGCCATTTGACAATGCAGCTTAGTGGCTTATCTAGATAAGAGGCTGGAGACATGTATTCTAAACTTGTTTGTTCTATTTGTTACCTGAATCACCTCATCAGATATGTTGCTACACGAATTAAAATGCTTTCTTCTATTTCTTCCCTCCCTCTACTGCACACATATGTGCAACTTCTACAGTTCTGTACAAAACATCTGACAATGCAGTACAACATCATTGTAAGTGATATAAAGTCACTATTAATCAGAAACCACAACATCATCCTAAGGAAAGCCAAACACCAAAAACTGTGGCAGTATCCCTAAGCTTCAAACATTATGCTTATGGTCGGTTACAAGAAATATAACTAAATACCTCCAGCATATAAATCCATATCATGGTTCTTCCTAAACAGCAGTCATAGGAATTTATAAATAACACCTAAACAGATTCTCTGTTCATTTAATCTAAGCGCACAGACTTTAAATGCCTTGGCTGAAGGCTGCATATGCCATGACCTAAACAAGGAAAAGATGATGCAAATGATAGCCTGGTCTTCAAAAACTTTAAGAAATTGGGAGTGGTGTGATGGCTCAGCGGTTAAGTGTTGGGTTTGAGACCCAAGTGTCATGCGATGGGGTGAGCTCCTGTTCTTGCCCCAGCTGCTGCCCACCTAGCAGTTTGAAAGCATGCAAATGGGAGTAGATACATAAGTACCACTTCGGTGGGGAGGAAACAGGGCTTTGTGACATCACGCTGACCAAATGACCATGGAAATGTCTTTGGATAATCTGGCCCTTGAAAAGGAGATGAACCTGCCCCCTATAGTTGGTTATGACTAGTGGAGTAAAATCCTCAGGGATCCCTTCCTTTCCTCTCTTCTTCAAGAAATTATTGCATTTATTTTTTAAATGACTATTTCCTTATGACCCTATCTGTACAATGAAGAAATCTTTAAAGGTCTTTCTTTGGATAATTCACTGGCACAAAAAAATGATAGATAGAAGACAAATCTAGTGTCTTTTCTGTGCTGGCATCTTGGTATTTTTGACATCCTATGGCTCTCTGCCTGCTCTGATGGGATTTTAATGCCAGGGAAGATCTTTTAAAACCCTAAGCATTTTAAATGGTATTTTTTTCTCCAATGATCGGATTTCATTACATTTTCCCATCTGCTGTTTTTCATTTTAATGCTGTTATTTTATGGTATGCATTTCATTACTTTTGTTGTAGTATTTTATTTCTATTTTCATTACAAGACCATCCTGTGAAAGTGACTTGGAAGGGCAGCATATAAATAACAAAAATAAAAATAATAAAAAATAATTTTAGAAGTGAAAGAAGTGTAGCCATTCAGACTCCAAACAGACTCTCAAAATAGATTGAAATACAGACTTTCAAAAGATTTTAAGAAATGTACTGAAAATACATTTGTCATTTTCACTTTCATGGGGCTTAAGGGTTCTACTTCAATTTCAAGCACACCTCAGAGAAGCAAGGATAAATATTTCACTTTGAAACGATAAGTCATTAGAAATCTGACATATAACTCTCAATGTATCAATGTAGTCAACAGCAGAGATCCCCAACCTTTTGGGCACCAAGGACCGGTTCTGTGGAAAGAGATTTTTCCGCGGATCAGAGGGTGCGTGGTTTTGTGTGCTGCCTGCATCTCGTAGATAGAATAGAATGGAGCTGTAAGGGATCTTGGAGGTCTTCTAGTCCAGCCCCCTGCTCAAAGCAGGAGAACCTATACCATGTCAGACAAGTGACTGTCTAGTCTCTTCTTAAAAATCTCCAGTGATGGAGCGCCCACGATTTCTGGAGGCAAGCTGTTTCACTGATGGGGCTTTGCTTGTTTGTGCGCCCAGTTGCTGGCATCTGCAGCCCGGTACTGGTCCACAGACCGGGGGTTGGGGACCCTTGATCTATAGGTTAGATTGGCCTTTCTTAGATGCAACTTTTAAATATCCTAGTTTTTTAAACTAAATGTTTAAATATAGATGTCCATTCATTCTGAAGCCTCCTTTTCCAAAGCATTTTCAAATGAGCATTTGAAGCTGTCATGTATTAAACTGGATCTCGGTCCATCTATGAATTGCTATCAATTCAAACTTGGTGCCGTGACTTTCAAATTAATTTGATTTATCAAAACCTTACTCTTTATATGTCATCTTAAGGATAAATTCTTGAGAATGCAATTTGCAATCAATCAGTTAAGCCAACTTGGCAAAGAAAAAAGAAAGCAGGGGAACAAAAGACAGAGGAAATGAAAGAGAGAAAAAGAGACAGCAAAAGACTATTGCCAGAACCGAGGTGGTTGAATGTACTGACATGCCCTACCAAGGAGACAGCTTTGTCCCTTGCCTCCCATCTTGCCCACAATCCACCCATTCCCTCCCCTAAGAAAATGGCTTCGTTCTCACCTGGTCTGACTCCTGCTAGGACAGGCAGCGGGTGGTGGGTGAAAGCCATTCTCGGGGAGGTGGTGTGGGAGGACAGGGCACTGCAGAAATCCAGCTTTCCTGACTTCTTTAAAGAAGCCGGTCCTGGCAAGGAATCAGGGAGAAAGTTCATGGTTTAACAGGTGGAGGAAAGATGGATTAGTAGTTAGCCATGCTCTTTCATTCACTTCTGTGGTCCAACTTATGTTCTACAATAGATCTATGGGATTATATTGGGAACAGCTGCTTTCAATTTTTAGTTTCTCTACCTGTCACTGAACAGTTTAAAGAAGCAGCTCACATATCTATTCTGCATAAAAGCGAACAATGAAGTAGACAGCATTATTATTCATTATTTTTAAAGTACTTAATATATACTATTAAGAGCAATCTCATCTCTGAGGTGCCTCAATCAATAAAATAAAATAAAATAAAATAAAAGTAAATAAAATGTCTTTTGTGTCAAGTTTGGTTCCCCCATGGAACCTACATACATCTAGGCAACATACAGAAGTGGCTGCTTGTGCCCAATTCCAGGATTATTATTATTTTTTTTTACTTATACTCCAGCCTACAGCCCTGGGATTCCCTTTGGTCTCTCATTCAAGTACATATCCTTAGCTTCCAAGAGCAGACTAGATCAGCCAGGTTCTATCCCTTGCTAAGGCTTAGTTAGAGCAATCATTCAAAGTACAATAAATTAGTGTTTTGACTCTATCAGGTTGCAACACTTTATTTCTTTTCAAGAATTTATCTCCCCCCCCCACATCTGCTACTCACTATTTCTTGTCCTAGAGCACATCTAAGTTTGTTATATCTCAGTGATCAGATGTAATCTGAATGTTTATTAGGGTTTTCAAAGCCCTGCACCAGAGCAGTTTCTTGCCTTTGTTCTAAAGCAGTCTTGCTTCAGTGGAGTTTGCCATGCAACTGAAAATGCTTATTTGCATGACAAATGCTACTCTTCCTTTGAATTAACAGTCATTAAACATCAATATAAATTTGTTCAAAGGCTGTTTAAGTTTGCCCCACAGTTTCCTGCAAAGACATAGATTTGTCACGCCATTTGAGCAAGAGTCAGACCTTATTTGGGTGCCAGCAGAACTAATAATAGCCAAAAAGTGAAGAAAGTAAATAGTAAAGGCACAGGTACATGAAAAAAAAACTCTTAATAATTCACAAGACAACTATTGAAATTGCTTATTTTTCAGAAATGGCTTCACTTCTTCACTGATCAGCATAGCTGAAATACTTTTCCTACATTTTCCTGAATCTCTTGATTCCTATTTCCCCCCAGAAATTATTATTTATTTATTAGATTTAGATTCTGTTTCTGTTTTGTATAAGGCAGCGTATACAATGCTCCCGGGGTTGGGTTGGCTGAGATAGACTGACTGGTGTAAAATTATGTTTCCAGTTTCCATGCCTAGAGTGCACCATCTCCCAGTTTCTAGTCCAGGACATTATTATCCATTATGTCAGGGGTCCCCAACTCTTGGGCTACAGTCCATTATTGGGCCTTGAGCCTTTCGAAACCAGGTTGCGGAAGTGGTGGGTGAGAACTCACATGTTCCATTTGTGCAAATAGAGCTGTGCACACACGCGTGCCTGCTGCTCACACGGAACCATCCCCTCTCCCCTCCCCCACCAATCCACAATGCCAAAAAGGTTGGGGAATTCTTCACTATGTGAAACTGACTCTCTTGGCTTGACTGATACACTTCTGTGAAGTACTGGTGGTGGGACAGATATCATCAAAGTGGGAAAACAAACTGACAAGCACATGTTTGTTTCCAGTTTACTTATTTGTTTGTTTAACATATTTGATCAAATTTGCCCCCCCCCCAAACCTCATGTGTTGTACAAATCTGAAAAACAAAGCAGGCTATTCATTCTATCTTATATACTAGGTAGTGGTAGGACTGGGTCTTGCCGAAAGAGGAAAGAAGACCAACCTGCATTTTAAATGACTGTACAGAATTGTATCTTATGACCTCTCATAAGGCCAACGAGAAAATCTCAGTAAAATCAGACACTGGAACAAGCAGACTATGCAGTTATATCTCAAGGATATAATTAGTCTGCTCCTAAGAAATAAGTATACTAGAGTATATTATAAAGTATAAGTACATTATATAATCTACTTATTGATTATAAGTAAATTATGATCAAGGAATCTTGGAATGTGTTTGTAATCTTTTTTCTTACATATTACTGGGCTTAATATCCTTAATATTAAGGATACAGTAATACAGTATATAAGTATCAAGAGCTATATAAGAAGTTCCGTAACAGCCCAGTTTGGTCTGTTCTGTTCTAATGGTTAAGGCACCAGACTAGAAAGCAGGAGACTATGAGTTCTTAGACAAGAAAGCCAGTTGGGTGATTTTAGGCCAGTCACTCTCTCTCTCAGCCCATGACATGAGGCTTGGGTGAGACAAGCCAGTCGAACAGTTTCTGTCACAACCAATGGATCAACACTTGGTTGATCTAAAAAAAAGTAGATCATGCATTTGTGGAAAAACACTACGAAGAAAAAAAAATCCCAACATTTTTAATGTTGCTTTAAAAGTATTTTGTGGGACTCAGTTTTGACTAATACACTGACGATGAAGGTTGAAGTATTTGAACTGCATTTTTGTTCTGTTTTTCATATACATAGAGTCATACAATAGACAAATACATGTAGTAATTTCATCTTTGAATGGGGAAGTTGTGAATGACTAAGAGTACTTCTGCAGTTGAAATTGGAGATGTTAGTATTTTGCAGTGGGGAAATGTTTTGCAATGGGAGTGGGAGAGAAAATGTAAATGCCAGCCCTAAAGATAGAGAAATAGATCTTGGGGGGGGGGGGCGGAATTAAAATGGCAGGGCATTGCTGAGGGAGAAGGAGGAGTCTCACAGCATTTTATTTTCAGTGTGATATTAGACTCCAGAAGTTTTACGGGTTTATGGGGTAAGTCCAATTGTAACTTGTACAGACAAATTACACATTTCATTGAGGATAACAGTTTTTATATATCTGGGAGTCCCCATAAAAAAAAGAGTGTGCCATAAACAGCAGTGCAATAGAAATAACTGTTAGGAACAAGATGAAGGACAAAAGGATTCTGAATGCATGCTATAGTGCAGTGATGGCAAACCTTTTAGATACCGAGTGCCCAAAAACTGCCTTGCCCCCTGCCCCTACTCTGCCCTGCCCACCCTGCCCCCACCCTGCCCTGCCCATCCCATCCCACCCCTGCCCTGCCCCACCCCCTGCTCACCCACAGGGCCACCTACCATCTCCATGGCCCGCCACAGCAGATTGCCCAGGTGGCCCTGCAGCGCCATGGCAGCCACACTCTCTGCCTGTTCCATACAGCATTATCTGTGCACGATGGGGTGCGGGGGCGGAGTCTTGTCCCTGCTGCCCAGCTGCAATGTCCTTGGCTGCGCTATTCCGTGCGGGCCACGCCTGGGGGCGACTGTCCTCTGGGGGGGCTGCTGGTGTGGAGGGGGAGGCAGGGCTGGGGTGACGGCACGTGTGCCCACAGAGAGGGCTCTGCACGCTGCCTCTGGCACGCGTGCCACAGGTTCGCCACCACTGCTATAGTGTGTCCACATAAATTATCAATAAATAAAAAGTAAATCAAGAAATTCAAACTTTAATATTTAAAATGTAAATATGGGAGAGTGTCATGTGAATTGAAAGCTTGGTAGCTTAAAAAATAAGTGGCTGAAATTTGGATGTATTCAGAAATAGCTGGGTATACTCAAGAACAAAATGTTGAACTGTCAGAGAGATGGTTCAGATCATTTCATTTGGCCAGCCACAATTTAAAAAGTGTGATACGTGCTTAAAGTTCTTCAAGTCAAAGGATTTATTACCTTCTTCTTTCAGGCAGCTATTTAGTGAATAATGCCTGTTTTTCATAGCTTGACTATGTCTTGTTTCAACAGGCACTGCTGGCATCAGCATATATCTCTCATTATATCAAATTATTTATTAAATAGGATTGCAAGTTTAATCTGCAAAGCTGTTTTATTATTTACTATTAATTAATATAGCTAATTTTCATTTCGGTACTTGATTTATTCAGGAGTTGGAATTATCCGAGGCCAAACAAAGAATATTGCTTAACCATGCCTTTTTAGAACAACCACTTAAAAGTTATTTCCCATGTGTTAAGAAAATAAAAAGGTATATCCAGCATTCTATTCTTAAAGAAGCTACCCCAAACTTTCAGACTTGCACAGAAGATCTGCCTGAAATAGTACCTTATGAATTGTTATTTATTAACAATGATTCAGTTTTTGAAAGTAGTTTATAATACAATTAAATGCTACAGATCCACATGTAAAAGGAAAATATTACTAGATTTAGTGGTATTGAAGATTAGCAGTAATGCAACTCCTCCCCCCAACTCTGGATAGGAGGATTTATTGGGTAGTGCATAAAGAGCTCAAGAAAAATTTAATATCTTCCTTCCCCTGTCCTTACCACTTTCTATAGAGGGACAATCGAGAGCATCCTGTCATATTGCATTACTGTCTGTTTTGGAAGCATCACTGCTTCAAGCAGGAAAATGGTGCAGAGTGACGAGGACGGCAGAAAAGATTGGTAGTTCACTTCCTTCTATTCAGGACATAGCATATAAGCGATGCTTGAGCAAGGTCCACAGGATTGTCTGGGATGTTATACATCCTCTTCACGACCTGTTTTCCTTGTTACCTTCCCGGAGGAGGCTTCATGGTATCAATCACAGTTTTGTTCCATATAGTAGCAACCTTGTGAAGTCTCAAGTTTCCTCTTTCCGCTATGTATTCAAAATGGACAATGATTAATATACTGTATGTGTGTGTGTGTGTGTGTGTGTGTGTGTGTGTGTGTGTGTGTATGTATATATATTTACCTTGAATGTATACCCTGTCAGCCCAAATATGGGAGAAAGAAATCTTCTTTCTTTTTCTTTTTCTTTTGCCTGTATCAGCTCAATCTAGAGCCATCTACAAGCAGCGGTCGCCAACTGCGACATCATTTTACATTTTTTAGGTTGCTAACAAAGAATAAAGAGAGAACTGGTATAGCTATTTCGGAACTCGAAATAGCTATACCAGTTCTCTCTTTATTCTTTGTTAGCAACCTAATATATATATATATATATATATATATATATATATATATACACATACACACACACACGTGTGTGTGTGTGTGTGTGTGTGTAGGTATATATATATGTGTGTGTGTGTGTGTGTATAGCATGTGCATACATGCATTATGTGTATGGTAGATATATACTTTCTTTTGAAAGCAGGCAACAGAATTTCATTTTTAATGGGTGCCAATGTGCTCACAGTAAAAAAAAAGACAATAAAGGTTATCTTATCCTATCTTATCCTGTCTTGCCTTGCCTTATCTTACCTTACCTTACTTTATCGTACCTCACCTCACCTTATCTTACCTCACCTTACCTTGTCTTGTCTTATCTTTATCTGCTTAGCAATCATGAAAAGTCAACTACTCCTCGAAAATAAGACCCGGTCTTATATATTTTTTGTCTCCAAAAGAGGTAGTTGGTCTTATTTTCAGGGATGTCTTATTTTTTTCCTGACACCTGCCTCGCCTCACGATGGTGGCACTGACAGCCCCGTCCAGCAGGAGCCCATGTGGTCACCGGCCCACTTACGCATCTGCTTGCAGCAGGAGGCCGCATGGTCCACCATGCCATGCTACCACCACAAGGTGAGGCAGGTAGGGGAGGGGGTGAAGCTGCATCAAGTGGCCCTAGGCACCCAAACACTTTTCACCCAGAGGGAGACTGGAAGCTTCTTCTGCTTGCGAATGGAGTACTTGGAAACTGAGTGATTTGCAAGCAGACAAAGCTTCCAATCTCCCTCTGGGCGAAAAGTGCACAGGGTGTCTGGATCACTTGCCTCCCTCCCGCCTCTGCTTCTGTGCTCAGACTTCCCTGCACTGTGCCAAGGGGCTAGTGGGCTGCAGCTGCTGCCGGACACCATCGGCCCCCATGCGCTCGCTGCCGCTTGTGCTGGCCACGCCCACCCCCTAGGCTTATTTTTGGGGCAGGGCTTATATCAGGCCAACCCCAAAAATCAGGCTAGGGTTTATTTTGGGGGTGGGTCTTATTTTCGGGAAAATGTGGAATGGAATATAGAAGAAAGGGGCAGGGCAGCATAGTTAGAACTAGAAGCACAGCAACATTTCATTGTACATTGCTAGAATTAGCAGCTGCTGTACGTAGCTCTGATGTTGCTGCCCTGGAGTATTACTGATTTGGTGGCTCTTGGACTCACCCCTAGTTTCTACCCTAATGCACACACAAGCCATTGTTATAATAAGCCATCTGTCTTTGGGCAGTTCACTTCGGTGTGAAATACAATACAGACAGGTGATGTAGTGTCAAAGCTGATTTAAAATCCACACATGGATTTCTTTTGTGTGTGGATTCATAGAATAGTGTGGATTAATCTTGATTAAAAGCATCCACACCCGGGAAATATGCTTATGAGTTATAAAAAGCTGTCTCAACAAATATAAAACAGGGAATCTGGTGATATAAGCTTTGAATATTGGGGGGCCAATACAGTGCTTCATACAGAAATGGGCCATTTCTGTTCATCACTATCTTTCTAATGCAGCACAATCTGGTACTTCAGCAGCAGGGAAGGGGGGCCCCGAAAGAGAAAAGCCCCCAGCCTGTTATCTCATGCCAGCTGCCTAACACCTGATACCTGTGCACAGGGATAGGGAGGGGGGCTGCCAGCCAGCTGTGAACACCTGTCTCTGTCAGACGGCTGGATGGTCTCTCCAGCTGTTCATACAAGCCCTGCAGCTGTGCTGCTTAATTGGTGATTTGTTCAGATGGTTGGGAACAAACCTCAACAAGACAAAGGAGGAGGAGGGAGACGAAAGAAAGAGAAAATATGTTTGAATACAGCCTGTTCCACAGCCTTCACCCTTCAGAAAAGGAAGGAAGACATACCTTTGGGATTAAATTATCTAAAGATAACAGGGGGCAGTGTGATGAGATTATAAATGTGTAACTAAAAATCCCAACTGGAACAAGACCCAAGTACAAAACAAGCCCACTCCCATAATTATTCCCTACAGCTTAGTGGAATAGTCTTGATTTATCAAATCTACTGCAAACACAGTACATATAAAGCATTTAGGAAACTGGCTCAAGATGTTACCGTATGTGTTGCATGCTGCATTGGAACACTCCTTTTAATGGAGTATTCCTCTATTTTCCTTTGAAGCTACCTTAGAAATTATAGGTAATCAGCCAGACACAGCTGCCCACTGCTTTATTCTGACAGTGTGCAAATTCACAAACTTTTTCATACTTCACTAACATGTACACAGGGGATGCTCCTTTTTTTCCTATGATATCTGACTTACAAATTTATGTGTATGCATAACCTATCTATATTGTGGGATAAAGATATTAATATGCAAAGGGGTTCAGAAGAATAATTAGACTTTGCATGTTAGTATATAAAAATGATGTAAATGTAATAAACTGGACAATACAGTATTAAGAACCTTCCTTCCATCTCCTGTGTCAGAGCTTTTCAATCAGTGGTACAGGTACCACTTGTGGTATATTGGCACCTGGCAGGTGGTACACAACCATCCTAGAAAAGTGGTAGTGGGGGAGGGGAATGAGCTGAATCGGTGGCAGTACTGCACAAGCCTGAGCAAGAGATGGCTGGAGCTGCAGGGCTGTCAGGGCTCAGCGGAAGCGCCAGGATCAGCGCTTCTTTAGGACTGTCAGGGCTCAGTGGAAGCGCCAGGATCAGCGCCAGGCTCCAGCTGGAGTTCGGCGCTGATCCTGGTGCTTCTGTTGAGCCCTGAAGAAGCACCAATCAGCTGGAAAGCAGCACTGATCCTGGTGCTTCTGCTGAGCCCAGAAGAAGCGCCGATCAGCTGGAATACTGCAGCATCTCCAGGGTCTTGTGATTTACATTCAGATGCTTGGCAACTGATTCATATTTATGATGGTCACAATGTCCCAGGGTCATGTGAAGTGACCAAAACCTGCTGCAACCACCCAGCAGACGGCGGAAATAAAAACCAAACACCCCCCTCCTCACCCCCGCTGCCAATCCTCAACAGAAATGCTCACAACAATGAAACCTTGGACAGGTGGAAGAGCGCCACCAGGTGGGCAGGCAGGTGTCTTGCTTGGCTGTGGCTTGGGGGGCACTTTTTTCAGTGCCATTGTAACTTTGAACAGTCACTAAGCAAACTGTTGTAAGTCGAGGACTACCTGTACTTTATCACTTTTTTCCTTTTTGGGGGGTCATCCAAGTTTTTGACACCTTGCTAGGTGACTGGTGGTACTCGGATGTTGCCATATCCTAAAAGTGGTACAAAGGGTAAAAAGGTTGAAAAGCCCTGTCCTATGTCATCCAAGACTTACAGTAATTCCCACACCTAATGGGCTACTGGTTGAGCATATCTAATCCCCATAAGACAAGACAGTATTTGGAAAACACAGTTGAACAGGGGATTACTTTAAATGATGGAAGCTGTAATTGTATACAAGTACACCTCAGAGGCTACTATATAGGTTGACGGTATTTCCAATAAAGCAAATTCAGTTTTTGTGAAGCAGATTGAATTTTTAAAACATTTTTCTTCAGTCACATTGGTTAAAGAATACAGGATAATTTCTTCTGGAATGAAAGAAAATATCCCACTAAGCAAACAGGTGAATACCCAAACAAAGAATAATAAATGTAATAAGAGCAAATTACTGTTTAAATTTACAGCAAAATTTTTATGCAATAATTAAAATATAACATGTTTCTTACTTGGAGAACAGAACAGAACTCAGCTTTCCTATATCTCAGATGTAGTCAAGCTTACTTCTGCAGTTCTTTAATCAGAATTAAAGAGAGGTTTCAGATAAGCCAGGAATATATCTGGACCATAAATAGTCAGCTCATTCTAGCCACCAGCATTCTATTCCTCCCTCTTATTTATTCCACTAATTCCAATACAGCTAGAATCCATTCCTGTGCAAATCATTAGGACAGTTGATTTCCAGCACTGTAAGAAATCCCAGTATAGACAGCTGCCCTGCCTTACACTGAAGTCCATTGTTCAATCCTTCAAACTATGTAGCTACTTCTTTATTCCCACAATCCTGCACACAAACTTCTTTACCCTGGACATAAATCCTCTTTCTCTTTATTCATGAAGATTATGTCATGCACATATCCAATATATACATGCCAATATACTCTCATTCATACTCATAAGCTAGCATTTTTGAGGTAGCTATATAGGTATTTCATTCTGCAAAACTAAAAAGGACCATGGCAGATATGTATCATATTTTTTGAAGTCTGCATGAATTTCATTCAATATGTACAATATGTACAATTTACTATTGGTTCCATTTCTTATGTAGTATTTCAGTACAACCTTATCTCACTGGGTTTCATGCCAGGGAGCTTTATACATTATTGCAAGCCTAGTAGGTTAGTTTTTTTTTTTTTGCTAGTATTAGAAAGATATGTACTCCTTGCTTTCAAATCTCAACCATACTGGACTGAGAGTTATCCACCCCTTCCCTCATGAGGCATCTTTGCCCAATCCTATGTCTGTGTAGGCTTAACTTCATTTTGTAACCATATTTTAAACTCAGACTTCACCTAGTCCTGTGTTTGGGTATAGGTCTGTTAAAGGGCTATGCTTCATATTTGTTGTAAGCAACCATATGCCAGCTTGTTCGAACCATTTCCCTAAACAGCTCCTTCCAGTCTGTAGAATCCAAATAGAAATGACCTAAAACAAGTATAACTGTCACTTGTCCTATGCTTTCTTCATTAACAAAGCATTAACTAGAAAACATGGTCACTGTATTGGAAGAAGAGATGCAATTGTGGATTAAATCTGTGGAGGCTTAATGGAGATGGTAAATGAAGGGCAAAGATCAGACTAATCCTTTTGCTTTTGTTTCCCATTTCAATCTGTGTTAACTGATGAGGAAAGACTATTGCCTCCTACCTGCATCCACATCATTGGGCCAACCACTGGATTGGCTGCTGCCAGCTGCTGGGGACCGTCCCGTCCCAGGATAAAACACATCATCTACTGGACTCTCCATTTCGCTGTCGTCTAGTGACTTGGGCCGTTTGGTGGAACTACAATGGAAACATAACACAAAGGCACAGATCATAAGCAACAATATAATGAAATACAGGATAAAATACTTACAAACACCCACCCACACACACACACACACACACAGTTGGGACTAATTACTACAAGAAATGCCATTTGGTTTGAAGGGCCTTTCAATGGAATCAAAGATTTCTGCACTACACAAAGACGGTAGGAGACCTACCTGCTAGAAGGTGGAGATGTTATTGACCGTCTACCAAGAGCTACTTGATTGATGTTGTAGTAACTGGGACTCTCCAGATCAGCCAGAGAGAAGTTTGGACCAGACGCTGTGGCAACAGGAGCTAAGAGATAAGAGGCAATAACTGAATAGACTGGAAGATAGGCAGCATGAGAAAAACAAAGAATCAAACTGATTTCCTGTTGAGTTTATTGAACTGAAATAATACAGAAAAAGGAGTGTCTTTGGAGATTCTCAGTCATCCAGGTCATAGTTATTCCAAAGATGCTTTTTCACAAGGCAATCACAGAGACCAGTCACAGAGAGTACTGGTTACAAACACATTTCTACCATGTGCACGCAGATTCAGGCAAAAACCACCCAATTTACAGAGTAATTTCAGCGGAAAAGAGAGAGGGAGGGAGGGAGGGAAGGAAGGAAGGAAGGAAGGAAGGAAGGAAGGAAGGAAGGAAGGAAGGAAGGAAGGAAGGAAGGAAGGGTTTTTTTCTGTTATCCTTCAGTGTCTCCATTTGATTGTAATGGAAGTTTGAATATATGGCTCTGCAAAATTCTAGTTGACAGTAAAAGCATTCTTCTGTAAGAAAGATGTTAAATTAGGAAGTTTGAAGAATGCATCAAATAAATCAAATTGTGGATTTTTACAATCCTTCTCCTCTATAGAGCTCCAAATTGCTTACAAAAAGATAGAAATATAAACAGTAAACAATAGAGAAGCATTGTGTTAATATATTACCTTAAATATTTAAAATATTCAAATCGCTGAAACTTATTGATATGCCCTTAGTAAGATCATACATTAAGATCTGGAAGACTATTAGTGAAGAAAGATGGGCCTCTCGTGAGTTTCAAAGTCCAGGCATAACCTCTGGAAAGGTTCTTTTCCTAGACGAATTTCAAACTCTTGAGGTCCTATGGCAGGTCTTCAGATATCCAGGTCTCAAACCTTTCAGGACTTTAGATAGTACAACTGCTTCAGTTGGGAAATCACCTGCCCCATACATGCAGTTCCAGAAGCTACAGTATTCTGGATCAACTATTGTTTCTTAATATTTTTCTAAAGTAGGGCATATGGCAATAATACAGATGTGATGAAACGAAACCATTTGATTACTAGACAAATCTACATTCTTCAGAAATGGACACCGCTAACTGAGTAAAGACATTCCTGCTAACATCTTAGCCTCCATTTCATAACTACAGAATGCAGTACTTCAATTAAAATATATTGGGAGAGCTATCTACATGCCATTTAAATATTTCAATTTTGTTCTCAAAAACAGGAAGATAAAATTCAAGGGAAGAAGAAGCACTTCCTGGTGATTGGGATTGGGCACAAGTACTGCTGATTTTTGCCAATTACTGTGTGCTATACCTTCCTTGTGACCTCAATCCATCAATAGAGAAGGCCAAAATCAGTTTGATGCCTCCACAGAAAATGAATCTTAATTGTGGCGGAAATATCACAGTAAATTAAATAACTGACTATGATTACTTTATCTGCTCATATCTTTTAGACCACATTATGATCATAAACATTCAGATGTTAACACTGGCAACATTGCATTTCAATTTACTCAATAATGCAATCTCTTCAAAAATAGTAAATAATTACATACAGAGAGAGAGAGAGAGAGAGAGGGAAGGAGGGAAAAAGCCAAGGGTTTAAATTATTTATTTTGGAAGAAATTAGCAAACAAATTCTAGCAGGGAATTAATTAGCTCATTAAAAAAGATTAGAATGCATGTTAAAGCAAATGGCTAAATAAAAATAGTATAAATAACGACAGCAAATAAAAATCTATGTACAGGCCTAAGGCTAACAAAGTCAGAAAATTCAAATGGTAACTGAGAAGCATAGTTGGGATGCAGAACAAGCAAGGCAAAAAAAAAAAAAGGGGGGGGGGAGTTTCTTCTTCAAAGTGAAATATGGATCCTGACTTAAACAGCATTTAAAGTATCATAGCAGAGACTCTGTGGAAGAAGAGAGATTGTGGCCTATCACTCGGCCTGAGAAGAAAAAGAAACAGACTAACCAAGAGATCTGAAAATATTTCAGGTGACTTTAAAACAAATTTCCTCTTTGCACAGAAGTAGGGCTTCCCTGCTTAAAGAGATCAGAGTTTCTCTAACAGGACTCTCTGTACCAATATATATTATTGCACAAAAAGTATATAATAAAGGATTAGGATTTGGCAATGGGAGAAATGAATCTCTGATCATAATTACTAAAAATTAATATCATATTATCTTATGTCAGTTTGAGATTGTGGGGAAAAAAAGAAACTATGTTGCAAGCCATAGAATAGAATAGAGCTGGAAGGGACCTTGGAGGTCTTCTAGTCCAGCTCCCCGCTCAAGCAGGAGAACCTATACCACAGGTCGGCAACCTGCGGCTCCGGAGCCGCATGCGGCTCTTTGAGCCTTCCCCTGTGGCTCCCAGCCTCCTCTGCCTTTGCAGAGAGAGACAGAGACAGAGAGAGGCAATTGCTCTTCCCTGCCTCTCTCTCTCTCTCTCTCTCTGCGTGTGTGTGTGTTTGTGTGTGTGTCTGTGTAAAAGAGAGTGCACTCACAGTGTTCTCCGAGGAGCTGAAAAGCTTACTGGGCAGAGCTCCCCCCTTTGCTGCATCTCTGCAGGAAGCAGGAAGGGCAGGAGAGAGCTAGCTAGCCTAGCTAGGCTGACTCAGGAATTCTGGGAGTTGAAGTCCATGAGTCATAAAAGAGACGAGGTTGCTTACCTCTGAGCTTGTTGGACAACAGCTTGAAGCTTGCCAGGTGAGCAGCAGATAGGAGGGGGGGGAGAAAGAGAGAGAAAGAGAGAGAGGGAGGGAGAGAGAGAGAGAGAGAGAGGAAAGAGAGAGAGAAAGAAGGAGAGCGGGGGAAGAGGAGTGGCAGACCAAGGGCAGATAGAGAGGGAGGGAGAGAGAGAGACAGAGAGAGATCCTTTTGACATCTAAAATGAAGATAACACTGCATATATCCTTTTTTACCTTTATTATGGGTGTGTGTGTGTTTGTGTGTTTGTGTGTGTGTGTGTGTGTGTGTGCTTGTGTATGTGTATGTATGTATACATACATATACATACATATACACACACACACACATACACACACACAAACACACACACACACCCCCATAATAAAGGTAAAAAAGGATATATGCAGTGTTATCTTCATTTTAGATATCAAAATGGTTTTGTGGCTCCCAGTGTTTTGTTTTTGGTGGGAAACGGGTCCAAGTGGCTCTTTAAGTGTTTTGGGTTGCCTACCCCTGACCTATACCATCTCCGACAAGTGACTGTCCAGTCTCTTCTTAAAAACCTCCAGTGATGGAACGCACGTGATTTCTGAAGGCAAGCTGTTCCACTGGTTAATTGTCCTCACTGTTAGGAAGTTTCTCCTTAATTCCAGGTTGCTTCTCTCTTTGGTCAATTTCCAACCATTTTTTCTTGTGCCTTCTGGTACTCTGGAGAATAGTTTGATGCCCTCTTTTTTTGTGGCAGCCCCTCAAATACTGGAACACTGCTATCTTGTCACCCCTATTTCTTCTTTTCTTTAGGCTAGCGAAACCTAAGTCCTGCAGCCATTCTTCATATGTTTTAGTCTCCAGGCCTTGTATCATCTTAGTTGCTCTTCTCTGAACTTTTTCCAAGGTCTCAACATCTTTTCTGTAGTATGGTGACCAAAACTGGTTGCAATATTCCAGGTGTGGTCTTACTAGGGTTTTGTAAAGCGGTATTAATACTTTGCATGATCTTGATTCTATGCTTCTGTTTATACAGCCCAGGATTGTATTAGCTTTTTTGGTTGCTGCTGCACATTGCTGGCTCATAGTCAAGTGATCGTCCACTAGGACTCCAAGGTCCCTCTCACAGTTGCTGTTTTTGAGCCAGCTCTCACCTAATCTGTACTTGTACCTTTGATTTTTCCTGCCTAAATGTAAAACTTTGCTTTTCTCCACATTAAAACTCATTTTGTTGGATAGGGCCCATTGTTCCAATTTGTCTAGTTTTGAATCTTGAGCTTGTATTCTGTGGTGTTGGCTATTCCTGCCAGTTTAGTATCATCTGCAAATTTGATGAGTTCCCCTTCTATTCCCTCATCTAAATCATTTATGTAGATATTGAAAAATACTGGGCCTAAGATGGAGCCTTGTGGTACCCCACTGCTTACTTCTCTCCATGTGGATGTAGTACCATTGATGAGGACTACTCCATGTGGATATAGTACCATTGAGTACAGTTTGTCAGCCAACTACAAATCCATCTGGTGGTGATGTTGTCTCTTCCACCTTTTTCTAGCTTACCAAGCAGTAGATTGTGGTCTACATTGTCGAATACCTTACTGAAATCTAAGTATACTATGTCTACAACGTTTCGCTGGTCTACTAATTTGGTCACTTATCAAAGAATGAAATAAGATTGGTTTGGCATGATCTGTTTTTAACAAACCTGTGCTGGCTACCAATTATTATTTTGTTTGCTTCTAGTTGTTTGCAGATCTGTTTTTTGATTATCTTTTCCAGGATCTTCCCAGGTATTAATGTTAGACTGATTGGTCTGTAGTTTCCTGGGTCTGTTTCCCCCCCCCCTTTCTTGAATATGGGAACCACATTAGCCCTTTTCCAATCCTCAGGTACTTCCCCGGTGCACCAGGATTTTTGAAAGATATGGTGCAATGGTTCTGAGATAACATCTGCCAGCTCCTTCAGAACCTTGGGATGTAATCTGTCAGATCCTGGTGATTTATATATAAAATAGGCTTAACATAATTGAACTCCCCAATAGTTCCATCACCACTCCAAACAAACTAATAAACAAGAAACAGGAAAATACAGAGTGTGGAGCCTACTTATGTAAAAGATATGTCCTCTACTGTGCATCATTAACCTATCCATTGTGGCCCTCACAATCTTCAGAAACCCTCATTCAGAAGCAATAGGAAAAGGCTGGATTTTACTTTCTCAGTTATATAAACTCAAGAAAAAACACATACATAAACAAATTAAGAAGTGTTAGAAAGTAAAACAGAGCATGACTTCCAAATATCTAGAGATATCTTCATAAAAAATAGAGTACTTAAATATATCATTTTTGGGCTCTTACTCTGCCATTTCAAATAAGTCAGCAAATATTGGTTTGGAGACTGAATATTTCTTTAAATCAATTAGAGTTAGACCCACCAAATTAGAATTTTAGATGGATCAATTGAAGAATTATGTTCAGTACAGCAAAGATACAATTTCCTGAACTCTTTCTCTGGGTACAAAGCTTTCAGTGTTAAAGTGTTCCTTTTATTTGAGATAACTTTCTTGCAGTTTATTAAGCTTACATCACTCAGCATTCTTTGCTGAGAAAGGCAGTCTACAAACAAATTCTTAGGAACAATTGATATGCTTAAAGGTGGGGTTGATTCGGTTCGTTGCTCCCAGAGCAGGGGTCAGCATGCAGTTGCCATTTGTACTGCAGCATCCACCTCTATTGATTCTACATATCTGAATATCTTGTACCTTTCTGTCAGGAAGTAATTTTAATATTCATGTTAGATCACAGAGAAAAAGAGATCGTTTGATGAAAGAGAAGACTTTGCAAATTTTCCAAGTATCTCTCTTTCAATAAAAATTCACTGTGCGGCTATTCCATCCTTTGCTCCTTAACAGGAGAAAGAATGAAAAAATGCAGGAAAATGACTGTCTAGATGTCCCTCCTACCCCATAAACGTTTTCTCCAAAAGTAACCTGAAAAGAGCCTCCATGTTCACACCAACTCCTTGACAAGTCAGGAAGTTCCTTCTTTGTTCAAAATGTACTATTTATTAATGTACTAAGTGATGGAAGGGAGAGACCAGCAGTAATTCTAAAAGAAATGCTAATGAATTCAGAATTCCTTGCAAGGGGTATGCATTTGGAAGACATCTATCTAAATAGACAGACACACACCGATTTCATTAGAAGCACTTGAGAGCCAGTACAGCCATAATCACAGCTCTCCCTATCTTGTTCTCAGCAATTTTACAACCTGAGAAGATGCCCCAAAGAAGACACGTGCATCTCCAAGTCTCATCACCTTATAATCACCACACCAATCCTGCAGTTTCAGTTGCCTTAACTTACTCTGTGACACTCTCACCAGCTCTGTAACATTCCAAACGCCTGAAGTCACAAAACAGTCCTGGAAAGTCAAATGCCCTGCAAAGAGAAGAAGGCAGACACAGACTGGGTCATGAGTGGTGGTGAACCTTTTAGAGACCGAGTGCCCAAACTGCAACCCAAAACCCACTTATGTATCGCCAGGTGCCGAATGGGCGTGGCCCACTGGGTGAGCATGGCTACGGTGGTCATTGCAGACTGGGTGGGCATGGCCAGGGTGGGTGTGGCCAGCTCAATGTTACTCCTGGGGAGGGATGCCTGTGGGGGCAAGGCAGGGTTGGGGGAGATCCAGGGGGTCTCTGGTGGGTGGGGCAGTGGGCAGGAGGGCATCTTGCTCGGCTGATGGCTTGGGGGGGGAAGGAGGCAGTTACACCCCCTCCCAAATGCTGCCGTCTCACGAAAGCAGGATAAAAACTCCAAAAAGTGACAAGGAAAAAAAAGTTAAAACAGAAGAGTGTCTCACAATGGTTTTCTTCCCTGGAGGGGTGGGGGACATGGGGGGAGGGTCCTGAGCCCCGCAGCTCTTCCGAGGGGTAGAGGAGAGTGGAGAGGGGCTCTTTGTGCCTTCTGCTGCCCGCCTGCACTCTTCTGCCGCAGATGCCATGGCTCCGCTTGCCTGGCAGGGCAGGGGCACGCTCGGGGATGTACATGGGACTGCTGCCTCGCTTGCCGTGCCAGGCCTGGGCTGGGTATGGAGCCTTCTTGCCGCTTCTTCCCTTGCGGACATTGGGAGCACCCATCCCACCTACCGCTCGTCCCCGGGCAGCTGCCACAGTCCAGCACTCTCCAGCCTGTCGCCAGCCAGGTGGGCGCACCGAGCTCGGGCCTCGTGCAGATGGAGGTCGGAGGGGAGCAAGAGCCGCGACTGCCCGGCTCCTCCGCCTGAGGACGTGTGCGGGAAGAGGCGCTGCCCAGCTTGGTAAGCCGTGGTCTGCCCACAGGAGGAGGAGGAGGATGGAGGGCTGGCCGGGGACAGGCGCAGCGCTGCCCATGGGGGGAATTTGACCAGCCCCGGCCTGGAGGGGGGGAGAGGCCGAGGGAGCTTGAAGGGAGGCAGGCGTGGTGCTTGGAGGTAGCCGCTTTCCCCCTCTCCCCCCATGCTCCTACAGACGGGCTGGCTGGGCTTCAGCGTCACCTGGGCAGACCTGGTTGTGCATCTGCACAGTGGTGCTGGTGGGCCCAGCTTTCCTTCCTTCCTTCCTTCCTTCCTTCCTTCCTTCCTTCCTTCCTTCCTTCCTTCCTTCCTTCCTTCCTTCCTTCCTTCCCCCTCCCCTCCTTCTTTCCCCCTTCTCCCTTTCTCCAAAGTCCAAACTTACATGTCCTCCTTCCCCCGCTAGCCTTCTGCAAAGCGCAAACAGACACCGCATCCTACTTGTCTTCTCCAACTCATGCCCACCATCGCTTCCAAAGGCCGTCTGCTCACTCACTCACTCACTTTCTCGCTGCACTCCCATCAAAACCTGCTTTTATAGGTTCCCCTCTCCCTGCCCAGCTTTCACAGCTGTTCCCGTGAGAGTGCTGCTGGATTCGGTTTCCCTGCCCTCTCCAGTTCCCACCAGTCAGGCGCACGTGTGGGGGGAGCGTCCCTCTGGCGTGGGTGTTGACAGAAAGGGCTCTGTGTGTCCTGTCTGGCACATGTGCCATAGGTTCGCCACCACGGGAGTAGAATATGAAAGGCTATAGCAATTGGAGACTGGGAATGGCTTGCATTCTGTGGCTAGATAGAAAGAAATTCTAATTCTATTTTTTGTATCTTTTGTAAGTTGTATCTTAATCTCAGCTTTGAATCCCATTCTTCCTGCTCTTTATCGGTTTTAATTTAAGGCTAGTTCCTGATTTCAAATCTGCATATTTACTCCCACTCTAAGTTTACAAATACTACCTTGCTTGCCCCTACATTTATTTCTCAAGAATTCCATATCAAATTACAAAGATCTGTGACTCCTGATTATTCTCTACTCATCCTCACCTGAGCCCAGAAACAGATATTGGAGGGAAAGGTGGAAAAGGGCTTCAATGAAATTCAAAATGGAATATAAGAATGTTGAGCATGGAATCGAACTTTGAGCAGTGATTCACTCACCATTGGGCAGTGGTTTAATGTCCGCATCTCCTTGCTGGTTTGAATTGTCTGATTGTCCGGATTCTAAAACACAAAGAAAAAAGAACCCTCCATCAATATATTGTTGGAACCAGTGACATCATATCTATGTCCAATGGGTTTTTAATTTTGTATTATTAATAAAAAAAAATTTTAAAAAAATATTGTTGGAACTAAGAATCAGAGGCAAATGGTTGACAAAGTTGGGCCCTGTTTTATGATATCACCTACTTTGCTACTTTTCATACTCAGTGAAAGAGCTGCTCTAAAATTGATAAACTATTTCAGTTTTCCTTCACTTCACTTAGAATCTTAAAGTCATAGAGCTGGAAGGGACCTTGGAGGTCTTCTAGTCCAATTCCCTGCCCATGGCAGGAGACCTTATATCATCCAGGACAAATGATTGTCCAATCTTTTTTAGAAAACCTCCAACGATGATGCAACCACCACTTCAGGAGGCAAGCTGTTCCATTGGTTAATTGCTCTCATTGTCAAAAAGCTCTCCTTAGTTCCAAGTTGGATATCTCTTCAATGAGCTTCCACTCACTGCTTTTGTCCTACCCTCAGGAACTTTAGAGAATAAGTTGACCCCCACCTTTCTATGGCAGCCCCTCATGTACCGGAAGACAGCTATCATGTCACCTCTAGTTCTTTTCCTTAGGCTAGACATACTTAGTTCTCTTAACCGTTCCTTGTAACATTTATCCTACAAATCCCTTATCATATTTGTTGCTCTTCTCTGTGCTCTTTTTTTCTGTGTAATTGTGATCAGAATTGGATACAGTATTCCAGGTTCGCCTCACTAGTGCATGATAAAGTGGTACTTTCACTCCTTGTGATCTTGATGCTATCCCTCTGTTGATGCAGTCTAGGATTATATTGGCTTTTTTGGAAGCTGCACCACACTGCTGGCTCATAACTTAAGCGGTGTTCTATTAGGCTATCTAGATTCCCCTCAAAGCTACTACTGTTGAGTCAGGTACCACGTATTCTTTAACTATACCTTTGACTTTTCCTGCTTCGATGCAGTACCTTACTTTTCTCACCAGTGAACTGCATTTTGTTAGCTAGAGCCCAATATTCAAGTCTGTGAAGATCCTTCTGAATCTTGAGTCTATCCTCCTAAGTGTTAGCAACTTCCCCCAACTTGGTGTAGTCTGCAAATTTGATGAGCTGTCCTTCTATCTCTTCATATAGATCAGAGGTCCCCAACCTTTTGTGCATCATGGAGAGAAATTTTTCCACAGACTGGAGGGTGTATGGTTTTGTGTACTGCCTGGATCCCACAGATGGGGCTTTGTTTGTTTGTGTGGACCAGTTGCTGGCATGCTGTGGCCTGGTACTGGTCCACAGACCGGGGGGTTGAGGACTAGATCATTTATGAAGATGTTGAAGAGCACTGGGCATACTACAGAACCTTGAGGCACCCCACTCCATGCTTCCCTCCATGTGGGTGTCAGCCAACTAAAAATCCCAATTGTGCTGCTACTGTCTATCTCACATTGTTCTATCTTACCAAGAAGTAGGCTGTGGTCTACTTTATCAAGTGCCTTACTGAAGTCTTAAGTATATTATATCCACAGCCTTTCCCTGATCCACTAATTTAGTCACTTTATCAAAGAAGGCAGTAAGGTTTATCTGGCATGATCTGTTTTCAGAAACCCATGCTGGCTTCTGGTAATTACTTTGTTCATTTCTAGATCCTCATAATCTGCTGCTTTATTATATTTTCCAGAATTTTCCTGAGTATTTCCCAAAGAAATAATTTGGAAAACATTTGATTGTCGTTATTAAACACAAATTTTTGACATTCTGTTGTAAAATACAGAGATGTAGTGGATGATTTTTCTTCCATATTTTAGCCCTGCAAGATTACAAAATGGGAGTCAAGAAGGAATACTCTCCCATACACATATATTTACTAGGACATCCCTGGAATTATTGATGTTATTTTTACTTCCATTGAAAATAACAGAAAAGCTTAGTAAATATGCCATTTATTATGTGGCATTTATTATTATATGCCATATGGAATAATACATTTTTGTTCAAACAATCTTGTGTTAAAAGATATAAACAAAATGACTGAACTTTTGCCTGTAATACATATAATATCCTCAAATCCATCTCTTGAAGCAGGCCATTTTACCTGCTTGTCAATCTTGCTCTGCAACTATTTTTGGCCTCTGGGATTGTTCCAGCTTTCATATTATGAGCACACTATATAATCTGTAAGGCTAGTATTAATACTGTGAGCAAATTAGATATTTTGATTTCTTGTGCTGACAGCACCTGAGATTTAAATGAGGCATACAGTATCATGACTTTTTTCTTAGACAAGAGTTAAAACTTTAGAGGAAATAAAATTCTGATTTATGGCAGATTTCACTGGACAAATACAAATCTAGATGCCATATAGCTGAAGGATCAGCTTGTAATCCATTTCAAAGTATAATAGGGTAAACAGAAATATTTTTCTATGACAAATGGATGTAATCCACTAAAGACAATCTTATTAAGATTGAAAACCAAATTATATGTCAAAAAGTCTAAGAATTGAAATCCTGGTTGTTTAATTTGTAACATCAAAAAAGAGAGAATTGCAGACATGGAAATGGGCATTTTAATCTCCTCTGCCTTTCTTAATTAAAAAAGTGTCTCCTCTGTTATCTCTCAAGACTGTTATTTGACACTTGGATAAAAATATATGTGATGCTGCTCAGAGTCACTTCTCGTGAGGTGTGTGGCTATATAAATTTAATAAATATATAAATATTATACCAATGTTGTAGTTCAATATAAAGTAGTAGTCCTTTTAGCTCTTATAACCATAAATAAATCTATAGTATGGGAAATCTTATTCCAAGGTTTGTCAGATGTAGTGACTTAGGAAATAATCTGAATGTCCCATCAAACAGTAATGGGTACACTGCATATTTTCCATTGTGCCAAGTCCCAGGTTCTTCCTGCAATGTTGGAAAGTTTTGTGTAACTGGAAGATATGCAGTGCATGCTAAATAGCAGGGAAAATAAGCTGAACTTATTAATTAATTAAAAGAAATTTAATTAATTAATAAATTAATTAAAAGAAGGAAGAGATGTTGATTACTTCCTTCCTCCACAATTGAAGTCAGGATAAAAAGCAGGAAGAGGATTTTAATTATTGTACTGAAATAAGGCAAAATGTTATACTCCAATCCTATACGTACTTCCATTAAAATTACTGGAACTTATTTCTATATAGATGCATATAAGATACAGTAGACTTCATTCTACTCAAAGTGCAGTGTAATAATTATATATGCTGTCTTTGGTATTTGAAACAAATAATAAATCTTCCTAGTGCTATCAGATCAGAGATGTAAGTATCCAGATGGTTGATAGATGGAAGCAAGAGCTAATATTTCTGTATCTTTGTTATCACCTACTGGTCATCTAGATTTTCAGAACCCTATCTGATATCCTACCACGTTCTCCAAGTCCACATGTAGAACTGGGTAAATAACTGAATCTTACTTACTTCCTTATCCACAATATTGGCTTGTTCAGGTATCTAAGGCAAGCAGCACATGGTATTTAGAATTCTGTCCTTGTCAAATGTGAACAACCAGGCCCATACATGCAGAGTTTGAGCTAACTACTTTATTATGTTCTGACCAGTCTGGTAGCCTATTCTTGAGAACAATTAGATAAGGCTCCAAGGAACTTCATATAGGTTGAACCTAGCACTTTTGTAGTTACCTGGTGACTCCAGGCTAGCTTTGTGCTTGATTCTCTCCTCCCTGCCAGGCTGGGTGCTTCCCAACAGTCCTCCAACAGATGTGAACATCTGAGAATTTAGGAGATAGAGATGGTGGTGGGATAGAGAACTGGCACCATATCTCCCAGCATCTTTGGTTTGAAGCAGTCACTTCATTTGCCTAATGGCTTTTTTAAAATCATGATTTTGTGAGTAAGCCACAACACCTGGGCATAAAACCAGCCTTTATGTGATGGCAGAAAACTGATTCCTTTAATAGCAGGCCTGCATGAATCAAGTAAAAGGGAGGAGGAGAAAATCCAATTTAAAGAACAATTTGGTTTATGCTACCTTTTCTTCCTTTTCATACTATCTGAGCAGTTTGTTCTCTTTGTTCTCTGATTCTCCCCACAATCCCAGCCAGGTTCATATATAAGTTTGGCTAGGAGAAAATCTTGAGTTGTCACAATCCATAAGCAATGAACAGTTCCTAACATCAACTAGTCAGTTTTACACACATTCTTCTGCCTCCGTACCCACTTCACATGTATCTGGAATTCATTTAATATGAAGGCAGCCATTTCATAAAACAGAGATGATTTGGATTCAAGATAGCTTGAAGAAAATGTTAATGTTTTATTCTACAAAATGATGGCAGACAGATGAATGGTGTATATCCCCTCTAATTGCAGACGAAAAGGGATTACTTCTGTGTTCTCAGAATAATCACCTACAAATATGGAAGCAACTCCATTATTTCCTCCAGCTTCCTTTGCTACTTTTGCCACACTGAAGTGATTCTGCACTCATAAGTGTCATTTGGCAGCTTTTTCTTTAGTTGCATAAAGTTGCATAAAGTTCCTCAAGACCATATTATGGCTTAAATATGGCTCTTCCTGAAGTATTATCATCTAATAACTCTCAGACCTGAAAAGATTTTGAACATTGAACAGTGCTTGTCCAACCCGATGTCCCTCTGCTGAAATATCCTTCAAGGACATTAATGTGTTAAATTTGGAAGACAAGTGCTTGACTATAATAAATATGTGTGTGCCTATGTCTAAACTATGTCTAGTCCAGTGGTTCTCAACCTGTAGGTCGGGACCCCATTTGGGGTCAAATGACCATTTCACGGGGGTCACCAAACCATGCTGTCCGCCATTTTTTTCCCTTTTCCCTAGCTGTCCTACTCCCTCTTATTGGTGGCCACACCCACTTGGGGGTCACCACAACATGGGGAACTGTATTATGGGGTCACGGCATTAGAAAGGTTGAGAATCACTGGTCTAGTCTAATGAAGAAAAGGACAAGGAGCGACATGATAGCAGTCTTCCAATATCTAAGGGGTTGTCACGAAGAAGAGGGAGTCAACCGATTCTCCAAAGCACTGAGGGTAAGACAAGAAGTAACGGAAACTTATCAAAGAGAGATTCAGCCTAGAACTAAGGAGAAATGTCCTGACAATAAGAACAATTAATCAGCATAACTTCTGTGTTACATGGATAAATATTACCAAGCAACCTTTTATGATTCTGTAAGCATCACAAAGTTTAAGAAATGCTTTGAGTACTATATATATATATATGGTATATATTTATACTATATATAAAAATGGTACACAGGATTGGAAAGATTGGAAAGAATTTTCTGATAAAGACAGCATTCTAACAATGACTTTGCACAACTCTATACACGTGCATACTCAAAATATTGTGTACAAGATTAGGTTGTATCACTGAAAAGATGCCAGAAAAATAACCAAAATAATTAACAGGATGGAGCAATTACAGATAGTCCTCAACTTACATCCATTTCTTTAATGATGGTTCAAAGTTATGATGGGCTTGCTTTATGACCTGTACTTGCAGTTATAACCATCGTACCACCCTCATGGTCAAGTGATCAGTTTAGTTGCTTGGTAACCAGCTTGCATTTGACTAGTTGCAGCATCCTGTGGTCACATGATCATGACTGACTACTATTTTTGTCAAATAGTTTCTGGCAAAAAACATTCATTTGAAAAACTGAAATTGCTTAATGACCATGTGATTTTCTTAACAAGTATGTGATTAGGTTGATGACCACAGTGATTTGCTTTGCATCCACATTATAAATAGTTACAAAATTGTTATCACAAGTTGAGGACTACCTACACTTTATGAGGAAAAGTTTTAAGATTTGGGACTTCTTATCCCAAATAACAGAAAAGATCTCTATGTGTATTAAGTAGTAGGGGGATGTAACAGAGGTCCATAGTGTTCTGCATGATATGGGGAAAGTAGGGAGTCAGAACTTATTAGTCCATAACACTAGAAGCCATGAGATTCATGTAAACTTGATATTGGGATATTTAGATGAGATCAAATAAAACATTTATAGAGCAAAGTGAAACTATAACATATATTAGTAAAATGTATCACTTTTATAGCTTTAAAATGGATTTGCAGATGAATGGAGGGATATGGCTAATGGTAGCCACTAATTATCATAACTATATATTATGTCCTTTATCAGTAGTTTTAAATAGAGGTACTGATTTGCCTGGAATATTTGTATACATGTCCTTTTTGGGGTTCAGCAATGATTGCTTATATTTTTAAAGTAGGAAAAATAATTTGAAGATGCTTATGTAATGTATCAGATAAGGGACTGATATTCAGAAACAGGCAACATATTCAAAATCATCTAATATAAATCCTTGTTAGACATAAAATATTATAAAATATTGCTTATATAGTTTTTATAAGCAATATTTTATAATATTTTATGTCTAACAAGGATTCTAATCAATGAAAACTAAGGTTATCTTAGAAAAATGAATTCAAAATCAGGATGTGTGGATTCGTTTCCCTAATTCTTTTTATACTTGCTAGGGTTTCCAGCTTCCTGTCATATCTACTTGGAGAAAAACAGAATTTTGGCACATGGCACTTCTCCTGCCAAAACCCCTCTTCTACATAATCCCTTGAAGGAATTCTATGCTAAAGAATAGAAAGAGAGTCTATACTAAATTCGTAGAATTTAGTATGGAATCACTTCTTCTGCTAATTGGAAGATTAAGTCTCTTGCTTAATAAAAAATGTATTTTTCTAAAAGTGGAATGTTAAAATACAGGTCATATTTCAATACAAATGAAGGATAAGACTCATAGAGGCCCTTGGCAGAGTCTGTGAAATATGTTCTATACAAGACTTAACGGAACTGAGTCTCCTGGATAAAAATTAAAAATGCCTTATTGGGACTGTCAAAATCCAGGTAACCACTAGATGGTAGCAAAGAGTCAGAGACAACTTGTGACTCTTTCCTATTATTTAGTAGTTTTCTGGATTTCTGCAACCCAGGTATGGTAGTCCTAATAAAAACATTAATTTCCACAAATCCCTTAGAAGGAAAAGAACATCTGAAATAAAATGCCAGAAGGCATTTTGATTGGTTGGCTATCATAAATGTTTCAGCCCTATTCAGCTTTAGGATCACCTGCCTCATGGTCCTTGTCCTAACCTAGTGTAGGTCACTTGCTGCAGAACTCAGGTTAGCTACATCAACAGTGCCATAGAAGGTTGCCTTTATCAGCGTCAAAGAAAAGCAGAAAGAAGAAAGGAAATATGCCTCCTGCTCTGCAACAGCTGGGGAAGCATGAGGAAATATTTCAGACTTAGTTCTTCCCCTACCCCCCTCCTTCTCTTTTTCCTTCTTTTCCACAGTTGGCTAAGGCATACTGTTCCCTTCCGGCCTTGCAACTGTTGGCAGCCATTTTAAAACTTGGCAGCCATTTTAGTGCTGGCGGCTAAGTGCGCTCCCACAATGCCGGCAGCAAGCAACTGACACACGGACAGAGGAGTATGGTATTGCTTAGCCCAGGGATAGATGGAAGATAAATTCTTAAGCACCGTGAATGAGAGAAGCTTGCTTCAGAATTAATATATCATCACTTTTGTTTTTCTTTCTAGTTTAAAAATGCTGCCAGCTTGATAGCCATCTGAAGGAGACAGATAGAAAAAAATGGGCAAAATGCACTTCAGAGAACCCTGCTGCATTTGGTCAGATTCATGCATCATAACTTCTTGCATTAATGCTAAAGAATAATCTAAAAGCAACATCAATAAATAGCAAAGAAGAAATGTGCTGGTCAATCAATTGCTTCTCTATGAGGCATCTCAAGGCAGGATGGCAAAGGCATTGCTCTTAGTGGGAACAGTGAGACAGAAAGTTCTGCATAGGACTTGGAGAAGGACACAAGGAAATAATTCTTTCAGACACCAAGGCATTTAATGATCTTTAAGGTGATGAACAGTATTCAGAATTAAACTCAGGAACAACCAGTCAGCAGCATGTCACCTTAAGGTTAGTTTAATGTGGTCCTAGAGATTATTGAAACCGAGCTGGTTCTAGCTATGCTTGTGTTGCAGGATAGATATCAGTCACAACAGGGACACAGTGGCCCTCTCAGAGCTGGTATTAATCTATGTTCCAGTTACAAACTTGCAGTGCAGTCTCATTTTAATAAGCTGTTCATCTGATTTGGTTGACTGACACTCTTCCAATCAACATCTCCTTAGCTAAATGGATTTTTTTTTGTATTCATCCAAAAGTTCTGGTCTTCACCCAGCCTATTGTTGACTCTGCACAGCAAAGGACTAAAAAGGTTTTTTGGACCGTGAGGAAAGTACAAGTAATATAGAATTGAGCTTCCTATGCATCCTGATGGTCCCAAATTTCAAATCCTCAAAGAACATCTCTTAGTAGCCTTTTATAAACAATAAACTACAATACAAACTAGATCATGAGAACTGATGATTAACACTGATAATGTTACCTAGTTTGAGCAATGAAACTTCTGCAAGAAAGCAACTAAGCTCAGAGAGCATGAAGGCCTCCTCATGAAGGCAGATTTCTTGAATGGAATTTTTGTCCAGAGCCAGTATATTGAAAATCAGCTTAATTTAAAAAAAAACCTAAGTATGTTCAACTAGAATATTCATACAGATGAAGACTAGAAATTAACTGACAGCTATTTAGTTCAAATGTGAATGAAAGCAGCAGACTCCATCCAGCCATTGCTATGTTGATAACACAATCTACTGAGACAGGATTTATATCACTTCAAATAGTGACCACGCAGTACTAAAAAACACAACTAGGAAGAGAGGGTACCGTAAGACATCAAAATAATATGTCCAAACTACTGCAATGTTACATGAATTTACTATTTAATATAAATAAAATAAAATGCTTAGAAGATTAAAGAAATGTCCAAAGCAAAAAAAAAAGTTTCCTTTTTCTCAGTATTTTGATGGCCATTAGGTAGATTGCTGGAACCTAGGAACAAGTTTCCAAATTAGGGATGGGCTGTGTATGCAATTCTTATAATTCTATAAGAAAAGGGGTCTGCAAAAGCAATGTCTTTTAAAATGAAATATTAAATTCAGGCAGTAGTCTAAAATAGAATCGAGCAGGTTTTTCAGAAATACCCTGGGTATTTTTCAAGTAATACTGTGACTATGATATACATACATATATATATATATATATATATATATGTCTTTGGTTATTCGAGTTTTCTCCCGCGTAAAATTGGAAGTGTCTTGCCGACGTTTCGACGAAGTCCTATTCGTCATCTTCAGGCTGGTGTTTTCAGCTTCGTGCTTCGAGGAGCAACGTGTGGTCTTAGCTGTTTCTTTCTTTTAACTGCCAGTGGGGGTATGAACTGATTGGGTGGGAGCTTGGCTGTGTTCTGATTGGGTGGAGGTGTGTTCTGATTGGTTAGGGGCTTGGCTGTGCTCTGATTGGATGGGAGGTTTGGCTGTGCTCTGATTGGATGGGGAGTGTTCTGTTTGGGTGGGGGCTTTGTTGTGCTCAGGTTAGTCTGAGTTGCAGGGGGATTTAAGATGGTGGGCTGCCTTGCATTTTTTGGCTTCGCGTTCGTGGTCGTGCCTCATCTTCATGGTGGGTGTCAGTTTGCTTCATGTATGGATTGGAAGGGTTTAAAGTGGCTAATGATGCAGTTGTGGTTTGGCTTCTGGTTTGTGGTCATGCCTTATCATCGGTGTGGCTTTGGGTTTGCTTTTTGCGTGGATGTGTGGTGGTGACATCCTGTGTGGTTTTTATGAGTGTGGGTCTGGTGTCATTCTTTGTGTTAGGGAGTCGTTTGTCAATAAGGGCGGGTTTCCAAATGGCTGGTAGGCGGGAGGTATCATCTCATTTGTTCATGCTGTGTGGGTGTTTTTCTATCTCGATGGCTTCTCTGATTATTCTGTTATTAAAATGTTCAGTTTTGGCGATAGTTCTGGTATTTTTAAAGTCAATTTCATGTCCTGTGGCTTTAAGGTGTTGGACCAGGGAAGATGTTGGTTCCTCTTTTTTGACTGAGTTCTTATGTTCTTCAATGCGTGCACTTATTCTTCTGTTGGTTTGTCCGATGTATGTGTTGGGACAAGCGGTGCATGGGATTTCATATACTCCTTGATTTTCTAACTCAATTTTGTCTTTGGGGTTTCTTAGGATGGTGGATATTTTTCTGTTTGTGCAGAATGCTGTTTTGATGTTGTGTTTATGGAGGATCTTGCTGATTCTGTCTGTGGTGCCTTTTATGTATGGGAGGAGGGCTTTGCTGTTTTCTTGTTCTTTGTCTTGGATTTTAGTGGGGGGGTTTTTTTGGATTAGGTTTGTAATCTTATTTTTTTGGAATCCATTGGATGTTAGTACATTGGTGAGAGTGTGTAGTTCGGTTTTTAGATGTTGTTTGTCAGCTAAGCGTTTTGTTCATACATGAAGCAAACTGACACCCACCATGAAGATGAGGCACGACCACGAACGCGAAGCCAAAAAATGCAAGGCAGCCCACCATCTTAAACCCCCCTGCAACTCAGACTAACCTGAGCACAACAAAGCCCTCACCCAAACAGAACACTCCCCCATCCAATCAGAGCACAGCCAACCCCCCCATCCAATCAGAGCACAGCCAACCCCCCATCCAATCAGAGCACAGCCAAGCCCCTAACCAATCAGAACATACCTCCACCCAATCAGAACACAGCCAAGCTCCCACCCAATCAGTTCATACCCCCACTGGCAGTTAAAAGGAAGAAACAGCTAAGACCACACATTGCTCCTCGAAGCACGAAGCTGAAAACACAAGCCTGAAGATGACAAATAGGACTTCATCAAAACGTCACCAAGACACTTCCAATTTTACGAGGGAGAAAACCTGAATAACCAAAGACCTACATACAAACACCCGCAAAAACCTCAGAAAACAAATATATATATATATATATATATATATATATATATATATATATATATATATATATATATATGTATATATATATATGTATGTATGTATGTATGTATGTATGTATGTATGTATGTATATGTATATGTATGTATGTATGTAGTTTGACAACGGCTTAACAATATTATATTCCAATTCAGGGTTTCTCATTGAGAGGGAATTGAAAAACATTTGCCACTTCTTTGGTCAAAATCCCCATAAAATTATATTTAGTCCAGAAATGCCCATAAGGACTATATTAGGATTACTGTCTTGGAATGACCAGACAAACTATTCTTTTTCAGGTACAAAATACACCATCAACATCATCATAAAACTCAGAGTCCCCATAACCTTTGTGGGTTTCTACAATTCAAAGTCTTCTATCTGTACTCCACTTTGCCCCCAATCTAACATGAAAGAAGACAAATCACTTTGCCTTTGTTGGTTTATCTGGCAATTGGGTTGTTGTTTGTGCATGTACATGTGTGTGTGTGCATGTATATGAATGTACATGCCATGACTTCCTCAAACTGGTTTAAGAGTCTTTTCCCCAAAGCTGTGATCTCCTAGCCTCAGAGGTGCTTTTATCTAACAAAATAAAGCCTTATCAGGAGGCAGCAGCTGAACAAACAACAAACCCATTGCCCCTGCAGAAGAAACACTTTGCTGAGCTCTTTATCTATCCCTCACAGGCCTGGTAAATCTCCTCTGCCCAAGCAATAGGCAGGGAAGGAGAAAGGGGCAATCTCACCCAGTCCACAGGCAGTTGCCCCTTCTTCAATATCATTACAGAAAGATATAGAAAAGTGGTCATGGTTGCCATTTTAGGCAAAGGTTACTATCTGGGGACTCTTCGTTTAAACCACAAAAGTACACACATGCACTATATTGTGCTTCATGTTTGATTTTCAACAAGATGCACTTCCAAAAACTGAAGAAAAAAAGTTAACTGAGTGTACTGAAAGAGACTGAAGTCAGTGAGTGAGAATCAGCCTAGAAATCCTCTTCAGGCTATTTTAGAACTACATCCTTGAACTTCAGGCATAGTTTGATTCATGACTGTTGGATAATCAGTATCCCTTTGCAGTAAAATAGAGAAAAGAAAGAAAAGAAAAGAAAAGAAAAGAAAGAAGGAAGGAAGGAAGGAAGGAAGGAAGGAAGGAAGGAAGGAAAGATAAAACATCTCCTTTAAAATAGAAGGCAAGGCTGAAGTCAAATATTTCATTTTCATTTTCCAAAGCTATTGCTGAAATTGAAGGCTCAGCAACTATGTCTAATAGGTGGTGTGTTTTTTTTTTAGGGTACTACATTTCCTTTGCCTGTGTTATTGCTTTTTGATTCACATCTGGCACTGAATGCACAACAGTCAAATGGTGAAGTTATCTCAAAGTGTACAACTGGCTGATAATGGATAAAGGAGGGAAGGAATTGGAGTAAATGGGGCAGATGACATGACCCTGATCTGGCAGCAACTTAAATGGGAGAAATAATCTTTAGGCTACAACCAGGAAATTCTCTTGAAGAGGAGTGGGAAGAACAAGCATAAGATTGTTTTCTTCTTCTGCAAGTTGCTCTTTTAAGCACAAGGTCCTGACATTCTTCTATATGACATCATTTCAGGTATTATATTCCCCCTTCAACTTTCTCCAGACTAAACATTTCTTTAGTCTCAAAAGTTACTTTGATAATTTGCACTTCTATTCTGTGTTCTTGTTCCATTTTGTCTGAATGTATCCTAATGTAGTGCCAACAACTAAACAATACTTGAAATGAGATTTGACTAACACAGAATAAAATGAAACAATTATTTCTCATAATTTGGAAACTATACTTTTCTGGATGCAATTTGAAACCTAAAATTACATTTACCTTTTTTTTTGAAGCTCCTTCATATAACTGACTTGTACTTGGATTGCATTGAATGAATATTTGAAGAACTTTTTTGATGAGTAACATCATCAAACAAGATATCCCCTATCTTAACTTTTGATTTTGTTTCCTCAGTGAAGAGCCTTAATTTTGGTGTTAAATTTCATTCAATAAGTTTGGTTAACTTATCAACACAGTTTTAAATTTTAATTTTTCTATGAAACTAATTGTTCTATCCAATTTTATGTAATTTACACATTTGATAACCATCCCTACCTCCTCTTCCTACAAGTCATTAACAAAAATCTTGAGGAATATAGAACTCAGAACTGAAACTTGTGGTGTCCCATCTAATACTGCATTCTAATTTGATTATGAATAACTGATGAGTTTCTCTGATTATAATTTTAAAACCAGATATGAATACATTTAATTTTCATGCCATCCATCCTACACTTTATTAGGTCATTAATCAACATACGATAGGGCACTGTGTTAGATGTTTTACTGAAGTAAAGCTATAGTATTCCCATAATTTATTTAAAAAGTTACTCTATCAAAAATGAGATTGAAGAGCTTCCGCCGGGGAGCGACGTTGATGGTGGCTACCTTGTAGCCGTCCTCCTGGGACGGCATTAGATCCGCGGTGTGCAGCAAAAATCAGCTGGCCCGCGGCTCGGAAATCCCCTTCCCGGGTGAAGGGAAGGGGCAGAGATTGCAAGAATAGAGGTAGAACCTCTTAGCCCCCTCTGGATTTTTCTTTTGAGGGGACAGAAAGAGCGTTCCCTCGGAGTTCCTGCTTTCTCCGCCTCCCAGCTGTTTTTGCCTCTTCGGAGACAAAAGGAAATGCCGCTACCAGCTCCGCGCTTAAAGTGTTCTGGTGAGTAATTTTTAAAGCGGACAGAGCAGTTTAAAGGATTTTTTTTTAGTTTAGTATTTTATTTTAAATTTTTCTTTTTAGTTGACTCTGATTCTTTTGTTTCTTTTTTGCTGGTACAGAAAGTGAAAGTAAGATGGCGTTTTGAAAGTACTTTGTTCTTTGTTCTTTTGTTCTTTATTTTTTTTTCTCTCCCTGGAAAGACAATATGGACTTAAATGAATATATTTACTGCTTCTAATTTTCTTCTTTATCTTTTGATTGTGTTTTGGATACTTTTCTTGGCTTTTTTTAAACTTTAAGAATTTTAGTATTTTTTTTCCTTTTTTTGTCTCCTCTTTCCTTTTAAGAGGAAAGAGAGAGAGAAGAACACTTTGAAAAATGGCTTCAAAGAGGCAACCGGCCTCTATACTTTCTAAGGTGGTTTCCTCTCCTACAACTTTAACTGTACAACAACAACTTAAACCTACACCATCAGTATTGCTTCCACCCTCTCCTCCTTTGCCAGGTTCATCTGCACAAGAGATTAAAGATATAATGGGAAATGCTGTATCCCAAATTAGAGATGAAATGAAGCAACTTCTTGAACAGAGTAAATCTGAAAGCAGAGAGGAAATGAAAGACCTTCTTAAACAGATTAAACAGATTAAATCTGAAACTAAGGAGGAGATGAGAGACCTCCTTAAGCAGAATAAAACTGAAAGTAAAGAGGAGATGAAGCAGCTGTTAGAAGATAATAACACCATCTTGAGACAAGACATAGTAACAGCTTTGTCAGGCCTGGCTTCAGTGGTCGTGAAATTGGATTCCAGAGTGGAGGAGGTCGCTGATAAAGTTGATTTTATTGAAGATAAATTTCAGGATATGGAAAGAAAGGTGGAAACCTCACAAGAGGATATTCTCATGTCCCAGTACAGGGAAATGGAGTATGCCTTGAGAATCAGGGGCTTGAAAGAAGATTTGAATCAAGACCTGACACAGATGGTGCTTAATGATCTAGCTCTTGTTTTAAATATGGATAAAGATGAATTACGCAGAGAAGTGGAAAAAGTCTATAGAGTCAATTCTTGGATTGCAAAACAAAAGAATTTGCCAAGAGATGTGGTGATCTATTTTTCTAAGAGGTCTCTGCATAATGAAATCTTACAAGCTTATTACAATAAGAGATTTCAGATTGCCGCCCAAGATGTCATTATTTTAAAGGAAATTCCATCCAAAATTTTAAGAAACAGGAAAGACTTTGCTTTTTTAGCTAATGAACTCAAAGCAAGATCGATGTCATTCAGATGGGAGATTCCTATGGGTATTGTTTTGAGCCATGCGGGGATGCGTTATAGGCTTAATACGGTTGCCAAAGCTAAGGAGTTTTATAATACGGTCCTGGGAGCAGGCTCATCTTTACCTATGATTCAGAAATCTTTGGGTGGCAAAGAGGTGGAACAGCAATCTGGAGGGCTAGGTTTGATTCCTGCTGGGAAGTCACAAGTGGAATGGCAACGTCAAACAGAGGTTAAAGAGCAAAGGATGACCCGTGCAGCACATAGACGTAAAGAGAAGGAACAACAGAAGAAAGAAGTTAAAGAATCTACTTATGAAAGTGCTTCATTGCCGGTGGGAGGAGCAAGACCCAAGAGTTCTGCAACACATTCATCAATGGCAGACCTTCAGGCAGTCTTCCCCAGGCTCCTGGTCAAGGGAGATGGCAAAGTTCCTGACCTGGAATGTTAACGGCCTTAACTCCCCTCAGAAAAGAAAGAAAATCTTTCACTACTTAAAACAACATAACAATGATATTATCTGCCTGCAAGAAACTCATATTTTACTTAAAGATCAAAAATATTTAGTTAATGGTCGTTTGGGCTCACACTTTGTATCTCCTGCCCCTGGGAAAAAAGGGGGAGTGGTTATTTATGTTAAGCAAAATTTACCAGTTTGTCTGGTAGAATCAGATCCCCAAGGAAGATATGTAATGGTTGAACTTGGTTTATATGGTAAGAAAATACTTCTTGTGGGACTGTATGCACCAAACCAGCAACAAGAACAATTTTATAAACTGTTACATCAGAAAATAATTTCGCTGGACTATAGATCCGTTATATTAATGGGGGACTGGAATGGTGTTTTGGATACACAAAGGGACAAAAAAGGCTCTTCTACCCTTTTTAAACAGGCTAAATTACCTAAAGCTTTTTTTGATCTGAAAGAGGACTGGGAATTGAGAGACTATTGGCGTGAACGTAATCAAGATAGACATCAATCTCTTTCAAGAATTGATTTTTTTTATTACAATTGACTTATATAATAGGGTAAAGAACGTAAAAAATTTTCCTAGGACATTGACGGATCATAGTCCGGTTTGGATGGAGTTGATTCATGAAAAAGAGGAGAGGAGATCCTGGAGGGTGAATGAGAACTTATTTAGACAAGAAAAGAATGTTCAAAAGTTAAAGGACTGTTTAAAAGGATTATTTTGTTTTGAATATGCATAAGGGGACATCAACATCAATGGTATGGGATGCAGGTAAAGCTTTTATGCGTGGAATTCTGATAAAAATGAACAATGTTCATAGACAAAAGCAGATTCAGAAGCGTAAGGAATTGGAAGAGGAGATTAAATTAAAAGAAAAGTTTTTGATTTTAAATCCTTCAGATGAAAAGATTAAGGAATCTATAAAGCTTTTAAGAGCACAATTTAATATGCTGATGGCTGACCAATCTGCAACTAATCTTTTGTTTATGAAACAAAATACATTTTGTAATGCCAATAAACCAGGGAGATGGTTGGCTTATCAATTAAGAAAGAAACAGAGACAGAGAATAATAGATAAAATAAATTATAATGGTAAATTAGTGTATCAGAAGGAACTGATTAAGAAATCTTTTTTAGACTACTATCAAAAATTATATAAGACTACTAATGTACAAATTTCAGACATAAATAAATATTTAAGTGAGGCTAACTTTCCTAAATTGACAGAAGATCAGAAGCAAGAAATTAATGGTCCAATTACCAATGAGGAGATTGTGACGGTTATTAAGCAATTAAAATTAGGTAAAGCGCCAGGTACGGATGGCTTGACATCTATTTATTATAAAACTTTAGTTGAAGAGGTGACTCAACCTTTAGTTGAGCTTTTTAATAATATATTGCAGGGTGCAGAGATCCCTCCATCATGGCGCAGTGCTTTTATATCCTTGATTCCAAAAGAGGATCAAGATCTTACTTTACCAAGGAATTATAGACCTATATCTCTTTTAAATGTAGATTATAAGATTTTTGCAAAAATTTTAGCTAATAGGCTTATGAAGGTTGTGCATCAGCTTATACATAAGGATCAATCGGGTTTTATAATTGGCAGGTACATGAAAAATAATGCTAGACAAATTATTAACATATTAGAATATTTAGATAAGAACAACCAAGTCCCTGCAGGGCTGATATTTTTAGATGCTGAAAAAGCTTTTGATCAATTGAATTGGCATTTTATGTTAAGAGCAATTGAGGAGATAAATTTTGGAGGGAAAATATTACAAGCTTTTACTGCTATATATCAAAAGCAAACGGCACAACTTATTGTTAATGGGGGTTTGTCAGAGGTTTTTACAATAGAAAAAGGTACTAGACAGGGATGTCCTCTGTCACCTTTGCTGTTTGTTTTAACATTGGAAATTTTGTTGATTAAAATCCGAGAATCGCAGGTAATAAGAGGAATAGAAGTTAATAAAAAAGAGTACAAGTTAAGAGCTTTTGCAGATGACTTGGTGGTTACTTTATCTCAACCTACCTATTCTGTAGTTAACTTATTACAGCTGATTCGTCAATATGGACTAGTTTCGGGCTCTAAAATTAATAATAATAAGACTAAAATATTAGCTAAAAATATGACTATTCAGGACAAACAGATTTTGGCTGAGTTGACTGGTTTTGAAATTGTTGATAAGACAAAATATTTGGGGGTCACCTTATCTGTTTCTAATGCAAAATTGTTTAAGAATAATTATGAAAGGCTGTGGGCCAGTGTACAGAAGGACTTGAGGAATTGGGAGAAGTTACAGTTATCTCTCATGGGATGAATTGCAGTGATTAAAATGAATGTCCTGCCCAAATTTCTCTTTTTGTTTCAAATGTTACCTATTTTAAAGAACGAGGTTAATTTGAATGAATGGCAGAAAGGTATTAACAAATTTATTTGGGCAGGGAAAAAACCAAGGGTAAAGTTTAAAATTATGCAGGACTTCCGTGAGAGAGGTGGACTCAAGGTACCGAATTTGAAATTATATTATGATGCAGTGGTTTTTACGCTAATAAGTGATTGGGTAAACTTAACAAATTCAGAGATACTCCATCTGGAGGGATGGGATTTACTCTTTGGTTGGCATGCCTATTTAATATTTAATAAAAAAGTGGATCGGGCTTTTAAATCTCATATTTTAAGGATTTCTCTACTTAGAGTCTGGAGGAAATATTATAAAAGTGATTTTAAAATACCATTATGGGCCATACCTTGGCATGCGATAGAGGGGATAAAGAGAGGTGTTAAAATGGATACGGTGTCTTATACACAATTACTTAGATGGGATGGTCTAAATTGGCAGTTAAAATCTTTGGAAGATTTGTTACATGAAAATATTACCTATTCTTGGTTTCAATATAGACAACTATTAGATAGATGGAAGATGGATCGTAATTTAGGTCTGCTTAGAGAAGATCAAAATCTTTTCAAGCAAGTAAAGGATCAAAGACAAACTCATATTAAAAGAATTTATGGGGTGCTAGTGGAACTGGATTCAGAATCAGAATTAATTAAAGATTGTATGATCAAATGGGCGCAGAATTTTGGTGAACCAGTTCTACTGGATACCTGGGAAACTATCTGGGTGAGAAATGTTAAGTTTACACAAGCCCAGAATTTAAGGGAGAATTTTTATAAAATGTTTTATAGATGGCACCTTGATCCACAAAAGATGTCTCTCATGTATCCTGACTTACAGCCTAAATGTTGGAGATGTGGCTGTTTGGATGCCACTTATTATCATATTTGGTGGTCGTGTAAAAATATAAAAGCTTTTTGGATTAAGATATGGTGGAACATTCAGAGAATTTTTAGAAAGAGGGTAAAATTTACTCCACAATTGTTTTTGCTTGGTATTGTTACTGATTGTGATGCTAAGGAGGTTATATTGATGTTGAATTTGATTACAGCCGCAAGGCTGCTAGTAGGTCAATATTGGAAGAAGGAATCTTTGCCTACTTTGCAAGAGTGGTTTTTTAAAGTATCTTATTTGGCGGAAATGGCAAAGATTTCGGCTTTCTTAAAAGAGCAAACGCAAGAGAAATTTTTTGCTGTATGGGAAAAATGGATAAATTTTATACAATTTAAATTGGATATGAAAAAATACCATTTAGCTTTTTTATAACTTGTATAAAAACTCTACTTTTTTTTCTTTTCTTTGTTTTTTTTTAAATATTTTTTCTTTTTAAGGTTTATAATTCTTTATTCATATATATTTTGTTCTTAATTATCTTATAATTTTGTTAACTTCTTTTAATTAAGCCTATATTCTGCTCTGGGAAGCTCGAGGGGGGGAGGGAGGGGGTGATTTGGGAGGGGTTGGGGGAGAGTTGTATTGTTTTTTTTGTTTGTTTTTTTGTCTTATTGTAGTTGTCATTGTTTTTTTCTGTCTTTGTAAAAGTTTTTAAAAAATTTTCAATAAAAAAATGAGATTAAGGCTTCTCTATTTTTGACATATCTGTGTTTGGCTAATAATATCATTGTTTTCAAAGTGATTACAAATGAATCTTTATTATTTACTCTAGAGCCTTTCCATATAGTGATGTTAGAATCCCTGTTCTATAGTTCCCTCAATCTTCACTTTTCCTGTTTTTGAAGACAAAATTTGATTGTTTTTATTATGCTATTTGGTTGTTTTGGTTTATTGTTTGCCTTTCTGTTGTATGCTACTCAGAGTCATATTGTTTTAGTTGGTCTTATAAATCCAGTAAACTAAACTAAACTAAACTAAACTAAACTAAACAGGCAGGCATCTTATCCTTTCCTGGGATTTTCCAGTGGCTAATGTATAATTTGGCTAAGTCATCAACAAATTCTTTCAGCACGTAGGATGTGATTCATCTGGTTCTGGATATTTAAATTTTTTCAAGGGAAATGAGAAATATACTGATAATTACAGAGAAACAGGCTGACAACACAGCATCCTCCTAGTAAACAGAAACATTGTCAGTTTCAGCCTTCAATTTTACCCCTTCAACCTGTTGTTTAAAAGAGATCTTACAATAACTTCTTATCAGAGAACCATGAGCCATAATAAGAATTAAATGTTGCTCTTTTATCCATTACCATTTTGCCATCTTTATTGAGAACCTGATATGCTACTTCTTTTCTTTTCCATTTCTTTTCAATAATCTGAATAAGGGCTCTTAGAAAAAGATGTTTATCAAGGTCTTAATCCTTTTGGCAAATTCAGCTCATTTTAAATTTTACCTTTCCGGATACTTTTACCTTTCTTGATACTATATTTACAATTCTGAGCAATATGCATATACTCTTTCTTTGTGATAAGCTTCACTTTCAATTTCTGTTTAAAATGTTCCTCATCAATCTCACCTTATGGTGATAAGTGTCTAGTTTGGGATAGTACCCAATCAAAGACAAACATTGACACATGATATCCACCCTCCCAAATTTCCGTCTAGCAATCTGTTTGGCAAGAAACATGCTGAAATTGAGGTCCCTGTTCAAGGAGACAATAAATAATTAACTTAGTTAAATTGTACCAATTTCAGTTTGAATTCTATTTGTATGTATCAAACTCTTTGTGCCTGGCAAACTGAGGAAACAAGGACCATTTAGATTTCTGGAATGATCTTTATTTCTAGTAGGGCAATATAACAGAACCTTGAAAGCTTTCCAAAACATCTCTCCAGATCAATTTTTTCTTAGAGTAATTAAAAAATGATTACTCTGAGCCTCTTCTCAGGCTTTTACCCTCTCATCTCATGGGGTAAGGAATCTTTTCTGCAACAATTCTGTTTTCTTTTCCCATTTTCCCCAGAAAAAAAGAGGCATTCTATCAATTTGTGATTGCTTCTATACTTTGCTTTCTTAATATTTCCTTTTCCCCAACAAACTCTTTTTTATACCCTTTGATTTGCTTTGATGGTTTTCTCAAGAAATTTCTTATTGAAACTTTCCTATGTGCATGACCACATAGTTAGAGCTCACCATGATTTCAGGATTTATGCAATATTTATTAAGTTCTATATTTCTGAGATGATAATGATGATGATGATCATCATCATCATCTCTATTTTTCTATCCATGTGTTGTTGGGCAATTCCCTGGTAGAGGTTCTAGAAATTCTCTAACTGGAAAAAGCAGAGGATTTATCTTGACTGAGGCAATCTTTCATAATTTTCTTTCACTAGAAGAGTCTTGAAAAATATGTTAATCAAAGTAATTTTAAAATACCCCCTACCTGTTTTGTAGTACTAAACTCATCCAAATCATTTTTACAGCTCCTTGTGAATGAAACACATCCTGTTTTAGCAGTGCATCGTATAGATAAGCAATTTTCAAACAGGGGTGCCATGGGTGTCTAAGGAGCAAGAGGTTCACTTGAACACTGACAATTATCTATCACTAGACCTTTACTTCTTGAACAGGGGTTCTAAAACAATCTGGAGAAAAATTAAAAACTCCTGATGCAGATGAGGCAAATAATGGTCCCTAAAATCAAATTTGTGCAAACAGCACAATCATCTGATCCACAGACCTTTAAAAGCCACATTAATTGTTCTTTGTAGTAACATTTGTTCCCACATGCATTAGCCAGAAAAAATAATTATCAATGGATCTGAGAACTTCTGGAATTTCTTCTGTTACATCCCTATACTTGCTCTTGACAGATAGCTAATTTTATGAAGCAATGGTCCAATGATCCCATTTGTTTCAGTTCCTGCAGAAGTGAACTTACCATAATACTTTTCTATTCTGGCAGGGCATAACTGCATCTCATCTGCCCTTCAGGTTAAATATTCTGCTTCTGTTTTGCAATCTGTTTTTCTTTCCCTGAAAACTTTCTGGGAAGATTTCAACAGCGTTCCTTTCAGAAATGCAGATTATCTTCTCCTTTGCATACTAGGCTTGCCCCTTTGTTTGATTGTCCTTAATGGGGAATGTTGTCCTCCAGCAGAACTTGCTGTAACATCTTCTTTCTTGAAGCTCATATCACGAAATATATCATTTCAAATATATTCCAGACTGTTCTCTGACAAACATGCCACAAGCACCATAGGTTTTAACTGCAGAATTCTATTCATTTGTCCCCATTTTATTTCATAAGATAATACCTCTGGAAAATTCTTGTAACGCATGGGAAACTAAGTTGTGAATTAAAAATATCTTGATACAAGCATTTCTCTCTTCTATTTTTTAAAAATATTTTTCATTCTGTGTGCAGCCTTAGCACTTCCCATATATAATATGGGAATAATACTACAGTATTCTATTTTTTAAGACTGGTGCAGTTTCAAGAAGAATGAAAAATTATGGATACTAGCCTTCAGCTGCTTAATTCTTTATTTTTCCTTTTAGTTATAACTATTATATTTCTTTTAAAATGTTCTCCCTATGAAATTGTGATTTCCCTCACAACAGAAAAAAATCAAATGGCTATATATTTATATTCTCTGAGCTTAATTGAATTTTATTTATTTGTTTTAATGATTTATACTTAACTTTTGATCACATTATCTCCTGGACAGTTCACAACATGAAATCATCTAACTGCTCTTGTTCCTCTGGTTGATGACTATGAGTTTTCCTTCATTTCTATTGTCCCAAGATAAATAATAAGTACACTCCCACATGCACAGTTCCTAAATACTAGCAGTCAAATGACACTGTGTAGTCATTCTGTGTTTTCCTGTTAAACAGATTTTTATGAAAAGGAAAAAGACAGAGATGGTGGGAAAACACTGTATAGTTACAAATGAAACGCAATATTGTCTGGACACTGTTAAAATTTCAATTAGGCAGGATGATTGCACAATAAAAGTCTTGCCCAGAAGCACACTTAGTGCAGATGTAATCTGGTTGCAGCTGCTCTCTTTCTCTGGCTAATGGATTGGGCCAAGTTTACCCATTGTTGGGGTGAAGGTGCAAAATTCCAGAGGCTTCTGTTACACTTTCCAGGCCTGAAGATCCTCCTCACTGGTATTTCTGAGGCCTTTTTTTTTGGGGGGGGGGAGAAGGTTGAGATTCAGAAAGAATTGGGATTGATTGGGACAACCCAGACTCCAAAACATCCTTCAAAAATATCATTTTTCATGATTTCCACTAACAAAATGTATGATATGTACATACCCACACAGCTCATTTCTGCACAGAGAAGTTCTTGATAAGCATGCAGTATTTATATGCTCAGAGAACTTCTTGATAAGCATGCAGTATTTACATGCTACATGTATGCACACAGCCAACCTTCACTAAGAAAAGTGCAAATAATATTGAAAGGGGTGATGCTAAACATAAAGCTTAGATTAATGCCATGCTTCTGAATTTTTTTTTCTCAAGGATACAAGACAGCAGCTTCTTGATTCCCTTCTCATAGAAAATTGCACTCAATGAGCCAGAGTCTCAATAAATAAGGACTGAGTGGCATCCACCCAATTCTAGTACCTCAGTTATGATCAGAGGATATAGAGGAAATTAGATTAGATGCAATATGCTCACTTGCACCCATTTCAGATACATATTTTTCTATGCAACTTTTCCAAATATAGACTTCTTTATGCACATTTTGGATATAGGGTCAGGCCATTACTGGTACAGAAATCCATAGTGGATTCATTTTTCATCCTTAATCATATCACATTTGGATGAGTACGGTGCTCCTTTTGCTCATATGAGTTCAATAGATTCAACATTTTAAACAAAATCTGTGTTAATACTAAGTTGCTGTAAAATGATAGCTACACAACCAATCAACACACGTCTCTCTGTGCTTTTCAAGTCAAATTTTTGGATTGGATATGGCAAAGGGCAACTACTCATGGGCCTATGATGCTCTATGTCAAATTTTGCCTGGCCACCTTTCTGGAACCTCACCTCTCCCAGCTGCTTTCAACTGAATAGCCTGCAATGGCACTACTTAATAGAGAGCTTTGCCTCGCCTGTCCTGCTCTGCTTCTTGAGATCATGCATGGAAAGTAATTGGAAGGCCACCCAGTCATTGACTGGCTGCTGCTGCCCGCCCCTTCTCTTGCTAAGGCACATATAAAGGGTATGAATAACAATGCAACAGATCAGTAGGATGAGTCGAGGCCCAATAATCCATCCAACCATGGCACAACTTGAAACCCTTCCTTGTTACTGTCTAGTAAGCTCAGCTGCCACCCCTCTTAATCTTGCCTTGTCCAGTAAATTTTATGAGAGGGTAGCCTCTGGAGCAGTGGTTCTCAACCTTTCTAATGCGGCGACCCCATAATACAGTTCCCCATGTTGTGGTGACCCCCAACCACTTAAAAATCACCAGGTGCCAGGGACGTGGCCAAAGAAAAGGGGAAAAAATGGTGGACAGCCTTGTTTGGCGACCCCTGTGAAATGGTCGTTCGACCCCAAATGGGGTCCCGACCCACAGGTTGAGAACCACTGCTCTGGAGGGAAGGTGACCCCCTTCTCATCAAAAGTCTCTGAATCCCACATCCTTCTGATATGGAAGTGAGTCCTCTAGACTATGCTGATATACTGTAATGCCACTGCCTTGCCTAATTTACAGAATTTTATGGGGAATCAAGAAAATACCCTCACTGAATTGTAAGCTTTTTCTGTTTTTCCACTGCTTTTCCTCTTTCTGCTTTTTTCCCCTTATCACAATAAATCCAGGCATGGTTAGGAATATATAAGAAATAAGACAGTTAAGGAGTTGTCTCTTGGGAAAGAAGATTAAACTGGGTCTTCTTTTATTGCATGACTTGAATTTCCAATTTGTCCATTTTATGCCTTGAAGGATATGTCCTTGCCTTCTTTCCCGTGCTTTGCTTTGCCCAGTTTTTCTACTTTCTATAAATGTTCCTAATGTAAATATATAAATGCATAAATGAAAGTATTAGTTGACATGAAAGTATTTCATGGTAACTAAAGCAGCTTCTACTTATGCAGTCCCTGTACTGCTCTCTACAATCTACTAATGCAGGAACGAGCAACTTACATGCCATTTTGCTGCTTCCATACCATACTTGGGTGCCCTGCAGCCCCTCATTGTACTGCTAGAATTCAACCGGGTGCTTTAACCATCAGCTTAGGACTGCACTTAGTCTCTTTTCCCCAGCCAAGGGCCACATTCAAGAGAGAAAATACTATTTTAACACACTGTCAGTTTTGAGCTGCTGATGAGAAGGCAACATCCTTTGCACACAGAAAAAGAATGTTGACAAGGCATATTTCTGTCTTGATTAGGTCAATGTTAGGTTAGGCCCCACACTGTTGATTCTCTCCTAGTATCAGGATCTAAGATTTAAAACAATTTAAATATTTTTTAAAGTAACATCTAAATCTGGATTTTGACAAAAACATTCAATGGCTGAAACAGAATAACAAGTCTCTACCTCAAGCACTAATCTTGCAAGTACTATAAATATAGTACTCTATCAAATTCTTATAACAATACATCATATTTTAATCCTATTCTACCCCCCTTGGTTTTGCTAACCTTCATTACAAACTTTCTAGAATGCCTTAAACTGTCATCTTATTTTCTATGTTTAACACCTAGGAGTATATACTTGTTGGTGCCAATAAATATTCAGTTTTGGAATATCTAACTAAAAACATATAGTGAAGATTATGAAACCCCAGTATAGTAAACTTTTACATTTTTGTCAAATCATACTAGCAATTGTACAAGAGCACCCACTTAAACAATTGATTATATTTTGTACAATTCCCAGCCTCATCCAAGGACAAGAAGTTGGGAAGACTGTCCTTCAGTATCAGAGCAAAGTCTGTGAAATGAGCATGCGCATGAGGAGTAAGATCCTATCACAACAGTTATAAAACAAAATACCGTATATGCCAGCGTATTAGGCGACCCGGCATATAAGACGACCCCTGTCTTTGGCGCCGATTTCAGCGCTCGCGGAAGTCGTCTTATACGCCGGCATTTACGGTAATTGTCTTTTGCAGCACCATCACATAATATTTTACCAATATAACACATCATTTGGTACTAAGTAAGTTACTATCTTTGCCATAAACCAGTTTCTTCTATTCCCTTGTTTTAATTTCAAATTATCCCTGCTATAGAGGCTTTCTGTTTGGAACATATTTTAAATAGTTTTTTTCTTCCTATCTTTTCTAGCCAGACATGACTCAGAATATTTCTAGTACTCTTCTAGGACCAGGGAGATTCAGGTTCAAATCCATCCTCAGTTGTGGAAGCTCTTTGAGTGACTTTCCCTCCTTAGCCAAACCTATCTTACAGGGGAAAAACAGAGGAAGGATTACAATGTACATTATGCTGAGCACCCAGAGAAAAGGCAGGATATAATTCTAACAATTAAATAAACAAGCAGTTTAGGGATACAATATTCCCATTCACAATGGCTGAATTAAATCTCTTTTTTTCTTGGGCAAGAAACTCTCATAACTGATCATGCCAGCTCAAAGGGCAGGTTAATGATCCATCTGGGCTGAATTGAGTATTAGACCTAAAACAGTATTCTCATGACTGAATCTAAATCCATGCTGTCCAGTGTTTTTCCAGTGGATGGGAAAGAAGCTGAGGAATTGCAGCTGCAAGACTGAGCGAAATCAATTTAAAATTCAGTGCTCTGTGGCCATTGCCATAATATGCTAGAAATTTGGGGGGTCATAACCCTAAATCACCTAGAAATCACTAAGGTGGAAATCACTGCAGTAGAGAACAGATGCCTCTGTTCTAATTCTCTAGTAAAACTGAATTTGGGATCCCCCAGGACTGAAGGCAAGACTGATAAACACTTTGGAGCAGCTGAGCTCACAATTTTGATGCCCAAGCAAGGAAAAATAAGTTCCTTTTGCTGGGTGGGAAGGAGCCAATAGCAGCAGGGCTCATTCTGGATTCAGGACACAGAAGGGTCATCTGGCAAAAGGCCATCAACTTGGGTTCCCAGTACTGCTTTTCCAAGCTGGCTGCAATACATGCTGCAGAACCATAGAATTATTATCTCTTTGTTCATTGTACAACCCCATGAGATTTGTATATTAATGCAGCAATTGGGAGGTATATCAGGTTCCATCTACTCAGATAAAGAAATGCTAGTATTTACTATTACTACTGCATTATATTTTTAATCTACATTCTGATCCTATAGAATTAGGAAAATGTTCTGTAGAAAATCTCCATATTCTTGCTCCACCCCTACCTCTTTTTCTACCAAAATGCCTTGTTCTGGCATGGTAAAAGAGATCTTTTATTTAAAGAAAGCACTGTTTTCAATTTGCTGTTAAAATCCCTTTGCCTATCTTTCTCAGGGCTCATAAAGAATAAGAAAAGACAAAAATGCCTGCGTTGGCACAGTGCCGACTCTTCCACAGCCAAATGAAACTGCTAGCACTTTGCATCTACCCAACCGTTCTAGTTGGGACTGTGATGATTTGGAGGCCTCTGATTGACAAGGGGACAGGAAAAAGGAGGAGGGATATGTATACCCCTTAGACAATACTGGCAACGTTCCCTGCCCAGTAACTTCTCCAAAGCTAGAGAAAGACCTCCTGGTGCCCAGCTCAGTCAGGGATTCTGGAGCAAGTGCTGGTCTGGGCCAGAAAATGGCAAATTCTGGCAAGAATGCAAGGGATGGCAAAGAGGCAATGGTAAAATGCGGGGAAGAGAGAGAGAGAGAGAGAGAGAGAGAGAGAGAGAGAGAGAGACAGAGAGAGAGAGAGAAGGAGACACACAGAGAGAGAAAGCTAAAGCAGGTAAAGGTAAGTAAAAAAGAAAGGCAAGATGCATTTCTGCATTAAGAAAACTAAACTGGTTGTTCAGAATTATTCTTCAAAAGAATTTCAGTTTCATATGGCAGCAGGCAATAGGGAGAAAATGAGAGAGAAGTAGTGGAAAGATACTAAATAAAAAGCAACGAATTTTCACACTGTTAAGTCTCTCAAAATGATGCAGTTATTCAGTAGGCATATAAAAGAAAAAAAAATCATTGTATTTTAGTGCAAGTACATTCAACCAGAGCCAAAAAGGCCAACACAGTGCTAGGCTGCATTAACAGAGGGATAGAATCAAGATCATGCGAAGTATTAATACCACTCTTCAATGCCTTGGTAAGGCCACACTTGGAATACTGCATCCAGTTTTGGTCACCACGATGTAAAAAAGATGTTGAGACTCTAGAAAGAGTACAGAGAAGAGCAACAAAGATGATTAGGGGACTGGAGGCTAAAACATATAAGGAACGGTTGCGAGAATTGGGTATGTCTAGTTTAACGAAGAGAAGGACAAGGGGGGACATGATAGCAGTATTCCAATATCTCAGGGGCTGCCATAAAGAAGAGGGAATTAAGCTATTTTCCAAAGCACCTGAAGGCAGGACAAGAAGCAACGGGTGGAAACTAATCAAGGAGAGAAGCAACCTAGAACTAAGGAGAAACTTCCTGACAGTGAGAACAATTAATCAGTGGAACAGCTTGCCTCCAGAAGCAGTAAATGCTCCAACACTGGAAGTTTTTAAGAAGAGACTGGACAGCCATTTGTCCGAAATGGTGTAGGGTTTCCTGCCCGAGCAGGGGGTTGGACTCGATGACCTCCAAGGTCCCTTCCAACTTTACTACTACTATTATTATTATTATATACATATAGAAAAACAATGATATTTGAAAAATAGCACTAAATTTGTATTGTATTCACGATTCAGAAAACACAAATAAAACCATTTATTGTGTGATGCATAAATTGGGTCAAATAAACTTAAGAGTTGAAAAAATGAGAAACCATAAACAATTGGATTAACAGACTCACCCATCTCTTCAACTCTGAGTTCAGTATACTGTAAAATAAAAGCTGCACATATGTAAAACATATAGACTTAGGAGCATGGAAATGTTTGTGGACATATGTGTGGGTGTAAGATAGAAAAAATAGCAAAATTACATTTGGATAAAACTAAGAAGTGCTGTAATCTTGGGGCCACTATTGTAATAGTACTGTACGGTATTAGAAAAAAGTTATATTTGTAATATACTTTACTGCCACTAGATGGCATCACTCCCTGTCAGGAAAGTCTTATAATGGAACCATGAATCCAGAGAAGAGCCAAACCAATCTGAGTTTTAAGAATGGCTTTGAATGGTGCCCTGAATATAATCATACTGGGTCAAATCCAGGATCACTGTATATGGTCACAGTAGACAAGGAGGAGGGGAGACTCCATGACACCTAACAAGGGATTGGATAGCTTTTATCAGAGCTTTTTTTGTAAAAAAAAAAAAAAAGTGCCGGAACTCACAGATGTCATGCAACCCGCCTTGCCTGTCCTAAAAGGTTCCATCCAAAAAAGATGCTGGAACTCCGTTCTGGGCGTTCTATGACAAAAAAAGCCCTGGCTTTTATTAGTTCAAATGTAATTTCCAGCTTTGTTGTATTAATCTCTTAAGTAGCCCGTTGGTTAATTTATCCAAATAAAATATTATACTGGCAGTTATTTAATCCAAATATAGCATTCATTTTTAATCTGTATTTCTTAATCAAAAATTAAGAATTTAATTAAAACTGCACCAAAGCCTAAGATTCAGAAATAATAGATCAAATGAGGCACAAATTGACAATAATACTAGAATGTTTCCCAGAATTTGAGACAAGCTACAGGAGGGAAAAACAGAGAAAGTAGCATCTCCTGAATATTTGTCTAGTTCTAGAAATGTTACATTTGGGAAAATAATTATGAATAAAAGCAATAGATTGCATTCTAGTCCTGTTTTAGGCATGAAAGCCAGCAGGGTGTCTTTGGGCTAATCACTCTCTCTCAACCCAATTCATCTCACAGGCTTGTTGTTGTGGGGAAAATAGGAAGAAGGAGTATTAGGTATGCTTGCCACCTAAAGTTATTTATAAAATTAATAAAAGCAGTATAAATAACCTAAAAATAATAAAATAGTAATAATAAAAAAACCTTGGATATGAACTATTGGCAATAAGATCTAGTGATGACAGCAGAAGATATAAGAGAAAATTGTCATGAAAAAGGTGGAGAAAGAAAAAAAATCTGTGGTATAGGTGGTGCAAAAGATACTTTCATACTGAAACCTAGCCTTCTTTGCTGCCTAATTGTAGCTGGACAGTTAATTGCAAAAAAGAAAAAGGTGTTTGTCTCTTTAAGAGAAGACTTGGCACTGCCCTGGTGCCCGTTGGCAGCCAGGTTTTATGAGCAGCCTGTGCTTGCTGCAGCCATTTGATGAAGGCGAAGGAGACAGAAATAGGAGTGAGATAGGAACATACCGCCAACCATGCGCTCCCCTAAAATGGCGGCATAGCAACAGGATGGAAAAGCTCCTAGCATCCTAAGAACTCCCTCCCTCAAAATATGTTAATAAAAATCAGAGCAGTCTGCTCAATGGGTATACAGACCAAAAGGCACACTACTAGATGTAAAAGCCAAAATCTATTCAACTGAGTAGATAAAAGGAAAGACAAATAGTTCAATCTTCTTGGCAAATTGTCAACCCTATCCTCAAAAGATATTAGGGTAGGAAGGCTATATAATGTCTCTCAGCCACTGTTTCTGTTTTGGAAGGAGGATGTCAGTATATTTCTGCATTTTTCAGGGAGACATAGCCAATTACTTCTTCCTTGTACAAATATCAGTCTGGCAACTACCAGCTTGGAAGAAGCTGATAACTGTCAGCATGCTCAGAAAAGGTTTCACACATGATTCTAAAACTGGAATTTTTTATAGACTAACCAAAGAACTACACTAAACTGAACGTGAATTCCAAAGACTCCTTACTTTCCGACCGGCAGTGATTTTTAAACTTTCTACTTGCAGGAAACCCTTTTTTACAATGTTAAGGATACATTGGGTATCCTTGCAGAAGATGTGAGGGCATATTCTAGAGCACGCATTTGGTTAAATATTGCCACTCTTTGTATCCCCATCTTAGATCTGCATGAAGCAAGACCACATTCTAGAATTCATAACTATAACATAACAGCAGGCATTTCTGTAAGTGCCTTAGAGACTTGTCTGAATTGTGGAAACAGGTAATTTCAGCCCTTCAGGCTTGAATCTTGGTTGCTCATCCACACAATTCTCCTCTAGTGCTATTCAGTCTCAATTATCTATATGGGTGGAGTAGGATAGATCTGCAGAGGGTCACATCTGACACAGAATTTAAAAATTGAGACTTGATGGTTAAAAGTTAACAGATTTGTCATCCAAAAAACCAACTATTTTTCAGAATAACTGAGAAAGTGCATATCTGTCAAATGAAAGTTCTTCAATAAAACAGATTCAGAAAATATTTGTTATGCAATATATGAATTCCTACTAGAATATAAGAATTTTAACATCTTTCTTGCAATATTTGGAGGGAATGTTTGATCCTAACTTTAGCATGAACCTCAGAAACACAGTGTAAATCTATTGCAGAAGCATCAGAAAACCACAATAGTTTGATCATTTTCATTTTGTAAAATAATGCCACTCCTACAAATTACTCTTTTGATCTCCCAAACTTTCACTCTTGAAATATATATATTCCTCTATCCAGCAGCATGAATGCTCCTTGAATAGTTCAAGTTTAATCCACTGGCAGATTTGTTTATTATTTACAAAGTTCTTTTTCTGCAATCTCGTATTCTCTAAAGGCATTGGATCGCATGTCCTATCATCCTCAGGGTTTTCCCCTGTGATTTGAAGTAGAGAGTTATAATCCAGCATCTATAAAGTAATTGAAATGAGGAAAAGTAACTTGGTCCTAGGTTATAAATACAGAAGCAGCAGACCAAACACAGCATTTGATCATGGTAGAAAAGCAAGCTAAGAGATACAGGAATATGAGAAAAGGAAGTGTAATAATTTTGTTTATCATAATAGCAAGATGCATACATAAACCTAGGATAAAACAATACTATCACAAACTACAATTATAATAACGCAATATAAAGAACCCCCTAGAGTGAAAAATCTGAAATATATTATAATACTTGTATCTATATATTCAGGTTATGAGTGACCAAAGAATGGGTCAGAATGTCAGTCCCTCACTTGCCATGCTGCTCTTCTCCAGTAGTGGGCATTATATAAGAAAAGTTCCAGTATCATTTATTGGTTCTATGGTATGTATTTCAAACAACCATAGACTTTCAGAAATATTTTTTTCTGTAGCTGTATATTGTGAATTAACCTAATAAATAAGCAAAACTGGGCTAAATTTCCATAAATTCATTGGAAATCCCCAATTGTTATTCTCTCAGTAACCACAACATACTAAAGTTTGTTAAGTCATTGAGCTTAAAGGATGCACTATGAGAAATTTTTCATCTCTTTAGAGTACTTATTGCTATCTGCTCTTCTGGCCACCAAGTATCCCCTTCTGCCTTCCCAGAGTAAGTAATTGGTTTTCATTCATGTTTTTAATCTCCAGGACATTCCTTCCCCACTGCACACAACACCCATTTAACTTTATTCAATTGTCATCTTAGTTAATATTTTCCCTATCTAAAATCACATGGAGCATTTTTTCCCAATTTGGTTCCTTCCTCTTTGAGGTGAAATGAGATTTTCAGACTGGACAGTGTCTGCAGGATGCAAGGTAATATGTAATTCCTCTTCAAAGCTTTACCAGGGCTGCCATATCACCATGATATCACTGATACAGTATCTGCCAGCAACTATTAGACACTGGACCCTGTTTTATAACAAAGCCTCACGGATAGTGCAGTGAATGTTATTCTGTTTGGACAAAGCAGGAGATCCTCTCCTACCCCAACTGGGCCTCTTAAAGCGTCAAGGCTGCCAACTATCCTGGGCTTGGACAGCACCTCCTTCTTTGTCTCTCAGCTTTAATAAAAGTTATTTTAAAATGTGGTTTCTCTCAGAGAATGAATCAATCAATAAACAGAAATGTGAGCTCTTGGCTTTGGGTGGAGGGGGTAGGTAAGGGAGGAAAGGGAAAAATCAAGGAAGGGTGTTAAGGGAAGATTTTGAAAATGCAGGAAATCCATTTCTCTAATGTCTACTGAATGCTTGTCTACTGCATACTCTTCCACACGCAAAAGAGGGGAAAGATAGGGAATGGGACTACAAGAAAAGGAATTAACACAAAGAAAAGAGAGAAATGGTCCTTTAAGAGAGAGAGAGAGAGAGAGAGAGAGAGAGAGAGAGAGAGAGAGAGATGAGGTTTCCTAAAATACTCACTCACAAGCGCTGAGCTCTGCTTGGGCCTGTTCCAGTCCCCTGCATCTGTTTGGCAGGAGCCCAGCGGGGTTAAGGTTACCCTGAGCACAGGAGGGGCCTATCCCTGCAGAGAGCTCTGAAAACTGGCTCTTGGTGGGGAGGGAAGCAGGAGAGGGAATCTTACCCACACATTGAATGCTGCTGGAGTGTACAATTTACTTTGTGCTAAGACAAGGGAGAGGCAAAACTTAGCAATAGGATCTCTCTCTCTCTCTCTCTCTCTCTCTCTCACACACACACACACACACACACACACACACACACACACAGCTGCCTTCTCTATTTCTTCCTCTTCCATTACTTGGACAAATTTCCAATCCAATCAAGCTGTGGGCACATATGCTAATGTGAGAAGGATCAATATTTCTTAGTGCTACTAAGTACTTGTATTTTGAAATCAGGTCAGCATTGCAGACCTTTGCTCATGCACAACTATAGGACACACAAGGTCTACTTTACAAAACATAGGTGCCATACTTACATTCATGCTGTGCCCTAGTCCCTGCAAGGACTCTGTGACCATTTCCTGACTGGTCTCTCAGGACATTTGCCAAACATGCAAATAGAGGTTAAAATGTCAAGGCAGTCCTCAGAAAAGGCAGAGCTCCTGTACCTTTATGAGGACAGAATATAGAATTTCAAGAGAATCAGCTTATTTTTCCTTCCTTTATGATAAGCCCCTCACATCCTCTCATCTGCTCTTCTTCAGAATGCTAAATGCTTCAGGAATCCTACCCTCCTTTATATGCTGCACTTACTATACAGTAGCAAGGAGCCCAAAATAGCTATTTCAGAAAGCTGCATGCACTCACAGCATGCAACAGCCTGTTGTACATCTGTCCCACCAGACGAAGGGGACAAGTGAACGGGAGGGGGAAATAAGAGAGCAGGGAGGCTTAGTGCAAAGGTCCAGGAGCCTTGGGCAGGCTGAAAGGACCTTTGTCTGCTTTGGTGAGGTTATCTTAGGTAGTCTCAAAATCATGCCTGACCTCCTATTCCACACTGAAGTCATTTTTAACAGTTCTCCCAGTTTGAGAGAGAAAGCCCAACCCAGCCCAGCCTGGCCAGCTGTCCCATACCACCCTCACAATGTTTAAACTTTCCCGACAGTGACCTACTTTCTGCTGTAATAATAGAGCAGGAAGCCGCAAACAGGGTCCTGACTGCTCTTGTGACAACAGACAATAACCCTCCATGCAGCTGGGATTCCAATGAGCTCACAGCTGCATCGTGTAAGAGGATGCAACCCTGGATACTCAAGTGCCAAAAGCCAATGTTTCACACACTTAAAGGACTAAGATTACCAAGACCCTGAAGTAAGAATTTCTGACAAAGAATATATGGCACTTTCCCCAGTGAACTGGTGGGCAGTTTCACAGAGTATGGTTATGTCTAATTTAATGAAGAGAAGGATGAGGGGTGACATGACAGCAGTGTTCCAATATCTCAGGGGTTGCTACAAAGAAGAGGGAGTCAGGCTATTCTCCTAAGCATCTGAAGGCAGGACAAGAAGCAATGGATGGAAACTATTCGAGGAGAGAAGCAACCTAGAATTAAGGAAAAATTTCCTGACTGTTAGAACAATTAATCCATGAAACAACTTGCCTCCAGAAGTTGTGAATGCTCCAACATCGGATGTTTTTAAGAAGAGCTTGGACAACCATTTGTCTGAAATAGTATAGAGTTTCCTGCCTGAGCAGGGGGCTGGACTAGAAGACCACCAAGGTCCCTTCCAACTCTGTTATTCTGTTATCTTGTCAATGACTGTACTAAAAATTGCAACTGGGTGGTCACTGGATGTTGGATATATTTGCTGCCAAGCAGCCTTTGCTAACCTGCTGGTTTCTTGATTTACTGAGACGCTCTGGGAGATGAAGCAGCATTTTTAGGAAGAGACTCCTAAAACTGCAGTAGTAAAACCAGAAAAGCAAGCATGACCAGTCATAGGTACAAGCCCATTTTAAGTCAAAGGGTAGCAAAGCATTGATTTCTTTTCTTTTTTCTTTTCTCTTTTTTAAAATAATTTTATTAAAGATTTTCACAGAAGTAAAAGATAAAGATGAAATTATATGAAGTAACATTAAGGAAAAGAAAGGTGTGAAAAGTAGTACAAACAGAACGAAAAGGAAAAAATATAAACAAGATAAGATAGATAAGACAAGATAACCTTTATTGTCATTTTTTTACTGGGGGCACAACAGCACACATCAAAAATGAAATTTAGTTGCCCGCTCTCAAAGTGAAACACATACATGACACACACCTAAACATATTATGAACATATGTACAGACTCACATCCCTACATATACGTAGCAAATAAATATTAAATATGTCCATCTTGAATATATAACGGAAGGAGGAAGCTTGAGAGTTCACAAGGTTAATGCTGTATGGGATGAAACTATGGCTGAATCTGGATGTTCTGCTACGGATACCACAAAGCCTCCTCCCAGAAGGTAACAAGGAAAACAGGTCGTGAAGAGGATGTGTAGTGTCCCAGATAATCTTGTGGACCTTGCTCAAACAACGCTTCTGTGCTATGTCCTGGATGGGATCGTAAGCAACTTACGGTCTTCTTTACAGTATATACTGTCCTCCCTCTTTAAAGTTACATCATAATTCAACCTCTTTTAAATAGTACATCCATAAATCACCAGTTCATTTTTTCTATTTTCAAAAAGTCCATTAAGAGGTTTCCAGTCTTTAATAAAAATACTTGTTATCTTATCCCTGATCAAACAGGTCAAATTTGTCATTTCTGTCATCTTCATAATCCATTGCTCCCATATGGATATTTCAGTATTTTTCCATGTTTATGCAGATACTTCTCCCCATTTCTTGTGTTGATGGTATGTCATTCAATTGTATTGTTCAAGATACTTGTAAGACCTCCCTTTAGACCACTGAATGTTTTTAGCAAGCATTTTTGAAACAAAATTGTTCCTAAAACCCAATTGCCATTAGACGATGACTAGAGTCTGATGAAATGACTGGGCAATAAACTGTGACATTATGAGGGATTCTTTTGATCTGGTGGATGCCAAGGATGAAGACAAGACCCCCTGGCAACATAACCTTGGCCATCCTTCTGGCTTGAACTGCAAGAGAAGGAACTGGAAATGGATTAGGAGTGATGTCGATGGCTCTTGGGGGGGGGTACCAATGTCTACAAGTTAGGGATGGTATCTCCATTCCTAAAGAAGCCATTCATCATTTCAATTGTACTGGAAAACTCCCCTATCTTCAGTCTTCAGGAGGCAGTGGGTGGGAAGTTTTGGAGAGTGTGATCTGAACTTGTTTGGATGAAATACATTATCTAGAACCTTATCAGTCAGGTTTAAGTTAGGCCATGGGACAGAAACTGGCCATGTTGGAAAATTCATGTCCTTGGCCTTTCCTATGTGGAATTCCTGAACATTTGCCCCTCCTCTTCATCTAATGTGCTGTACGTTCTGTATGAGGCTGCTGGGAGAAGTCATTCATTAATGCAATGTAAGTTATCAACATGGCGATGATATATAAGTATACATCTCCATCCTAGGCTGAACAGGGGATTCAGTGAATGTCCTGACCCATTGTCTGGAACCAATTATGACTTAGAAGAGAGAAAGCAGGTTCAAGATGAATCCTTGCAATATGGAGTGATTGTTTATCCAAAAGACATCTGGTTCTTAGGCGCTCCAAATTTCTTTCTGAATGGAGTTGCATGTCGCCTGAAGGAGTTTTCTTGAATTTGAGGCTCTTGCTGAACAGCAGATGGAGGCTGTGGCTAAGAGGACCTTGTAGGATGTCCTGGTGAGAATCAGTAAGACCCCTATTGCATTGTGCTAGAATTACTGTAATTCACTAGTTTGCCTTTGAAAACTAATCTCAACCTGAAATTTTGGTGCAGAATGCATCAGTCTATTGGTTTGTTCAGTGACTGGGACCTCTTCTTCCACTGCTACATCGGTTACCTAACATGTTTCAGGATACAATTCTGAAACGTACAATGTGCTCAGGTTAAATATTTGAGTCTTAAGGCATGGTATACTTCCATGTATTCCTATCTAAAGTTAAAGGTTAGAGTTATGAATTATGTCTTTCCTTTGGCTGCCCTAAATTCATAGAGCAGTGTACCTCTGATTCCTTATTCCTGATTCAGGAGGAAAGTAACTATATTTCATGTTCTTCAGTCCAGATTTTTTTAAATATATGTATGCATGTATGTACATACAGTATATATTGAAGCTAGCTGTACAGGAATTCTAAATGGTAGCATGCTACATAAGTCACTTCACATCACATTTGATCTAGCCTTCTGTTTCCTTTATTTCTATATTTATTGCTTTGGATCTAATTCAGAGCTTTGGATCACATTTCTTTTCCTCTTCTAATTCTTAAGTTACAGCTTTCCATCTTTGAGAATTTTTAACAGCACTTGGAAGGCCAAATATTTCAATGTGGATTCCTATCTCTTACAACCAGAAGGAAAACCTTTCTGTATCTTGATCTTCTCTGTTTTGGCTGTAAAATTTTCTCTAATGTTCTTCCTTCCTACCCTGTGAAAGTAAAGATTTGGAAAACCAAACCCAGGCTATTTGCAATCAGGTGCCAACAACCCAGAGTTTATCAACATCTCCCTATGTGAATTAAATCCAAATTTGAAATAAAGGTCCAACATTAATGAATGCAGTAAATGCAAATCCCCCCATTTTCTTGCTATGTTACTTTGTATTTGCCTTTGACAACTCCATTAACCACAGATTATAAAATTTAAAACAGGCCCTGATTCCCTGCCAGTGGCTGCAATCTTATGTGTGCTAATTTGGGAGTTAGATATACTAAATACACAGTCCATCAGCTCAGGCTATATGTGCATTCAACCAGGCTACATGGCTTCACCATATATTGCAAATAAACATAGCTAATGAGCTATTAATATTTTCAAAATTATTTGGCACAATTTATACTCTAAAAATGGTGGAGAATGAAGAATACTGTATTTAATCATTTCCTGCCATTTTCTTTCTCCTTGGGTTTTCAAGTATATTTTTCTATTCCTATAATCTCACAGAGAGAATAGTTTTGTGGGTTATTTAAAGTAAGAAATGATGGGAAGAGAGAAATGTTAAATACCCATTCTGTTCCATCTCTGTTCCCAAGTGCTTTTTCCCAAAGTGTTTTTTTTAATGCAAAAGCAGTTATCAGGATTCCATTATATAAATTTGTTGTAATATAATGAGTAGGTTGTTCCTACACAAAGTAAGAAAAAGAATCATTTTCTTGCTCATAATTTAGTATTTAGATTTGTCTGGGATTTATATATAAAGGGGTGGGTCTATACTACGGAAAAAAATGATCTAAAATTCAGGAAAAAAATGCTTCTTTTTCAGCCTGAATTTCCTACATCCCCTTCCTGAATTAGAGTGTGCTTGCAATGAAGTTTGGGGTTGGACCTCTTCTACCTGGTGCAGCAGTTATACTGAATCTTCAGTAATTCAGGCCCAAAAAGGTGGTTTGTGTTCTCTTAAAGTTAATGAGACTTCCAGAATCTGGGAAGAGAGACAGGTGGGGGCACAACAGAATCAGAATAAAAGACAACTTTAGACCCTGCCAAAACAGAAAAGCAGAAATCTTATGAATAGTAAAATAGTAAAATCTCTGAGTAGTCTCAATGGGAAATCACATGATAAAGAAGCAGTTTTGTAGAGTAAGGAGAGGTGACTGAGGACCCCAGCAGAAAACGCAAACTTCAATTCCTTCAACCTGGAGATCTCTAGCAATGGGCATGATTTCCTGTGTGGGTCATGAGCCACTTGAGAGGGCACAGGTTGTTTTTTTGTTTTGTTTTTTTAAAAAAATCATATATTGCCTCAGGCACAGTAATTAAATTTGGATTTTGTGTACTGCTAAACTGCTAAATTGGTTTTCCATCTGTTTCTTCTGATCAGGGGCACAAAAGTTCTGTGGACCACCAAAAATATTGTATTCAAGTTTCTCTCTCCAGGCATGACATGAGCAGTCTTGTCTGTTTTTCAAGAATTTTATTGAAGGATTTGTAGAAAAGCTAAAGATGACCAATCTACCCATAGCTTTGAAGAGCTGATAAAAGTTTGTAACCTCTTATTTATGTGAATTGAGTTTTTCTACTCTTGCAACTGTAAAGAGAAAGTAACTGATAAAAAAACTGTAACTCCCCCAGTTATATAGTTTTATTTCCTGTTTATGCCAGCATGCCTTGAGACCCCCAAGGAGGGGTCTAGTAAAGTGGCTCCCCCTTTTTTAACATCCCTTCATCTATTAGTCTTTGTTTTAAGTAGTTGTTTATGCTTTTTAAATATATTTATTGTTTCTCACTCTTGTATGTTCCATTGTATGTTGCCCAAACTTGTTTCTTTGTGAGATGGGCAGCTATATAAATTGGTTTAATAAATAAATAACTTCTTTTTCACACCCTAGTCTCAGGGGAAAAAGTAATTTTTATTCATGGAGTGGTCACAAAAATTCATGCAGTATTTTGGAGGAGTCATAGTATTACTAAGTTTACACAAACCCTTCCTTAGAAGAATGGTGTAAAATCTCAAGGTTGAAAGACAACCATACTAATTCACTAGTTACATTCATACAAGATACATCACAACTATGTATACTACCTTATAGTCTAGTGGGTTGTGCGGACTGACATGGTGTTCTGTGAATTCTGGCCTATTGCTTGTAATATTATGGGAACAAGTCACTGACTAGGTTTATATCTCAATATAAGTCACTGTGGTATAGAGAATAAGGTAAAAAGAATAAAACTAGAACCAGAAAGATGAGCTCATGTCCACTCTCAATCATAGAAGTTGATTGGGGGACTATGGGCCAGCTGCTTTTTATCCACACAAGGTTGTGGCTATGGGGAAAAATGAGAGGAGGGAACACTTTGTAAATCTCCTTGGGCTTCTGAACAAAAGACAGGATAATCTAACAAATCAATCAAATAAGCAAGCTATTAGCAATGTTTTCTAACTGTTTGGGAGTGAAGATCCTATTGAGTGAACAGAATAATAGAGTTGGAAGGGACCTTGTAGGTCATTTAATCCAAAGAGTGGGACGATGATGCAAAATGATTTTGGTCACATTATATAACTAGGGCTGACATTTCTTCCTTCCTTCCTTCCTTTTTTATTTTATTTTATTTATTATTTATATGCCACCCATCTCACCGATGATTCCCTTTTCCAGTGATTTGCGAATTATGTGTCTTTTACTTCATATACTTCTACTTCAAACTAATGCCAGATTGTATTATCAATGTTCAGTCATCTTACTGTTGACTTTTGGAAGGTTTCTGGTTGCTGCTGAAAAGCAGTTCATGGATCACATGCAGCTCTTAAGTCTGCTGATTGCCCATTCCTGTTTGAAGCTACTGTGCAAAATGTTTGGCCAGTTTGTAAATCTGGTTCACAAATCATTTGTTTATTTATTAAATTAATTTGCCGCCTATGCATTACAGTATTATGATATATGGATACAATATGCAGTTTCTTCAACAAACATTGTTGAGACCATAGTTTACTAAGAAAGTCTATTAATTTCAGAACATATTTCCTTGGATTATCTCTGCTACCCCAATTCATTACAAAAATAGCAAGAGATAAATTTGCTAGTTGATTTAGGGAATTAAGCAGGAAGTACTTCCTCTTTACTTTAGGAAATTTATGAAGACAATTAGCAATTGTAATTTCATTTTTTAAAAATATAGAATTCTGTAAGAGGTTTGGAAGAGACCTTGGAAGTTTTCTAATCCAACCCCCTGCTTGTTTAGTTTTATTTGTAATAAATATGCCCTGTATAGTCACAGCATTATGGGGCTCACTACAGTGTCTACCTCTCTTTTGTACTACTTTGTGGAGTCATAGGTCATCACACAATATCATGTGTAAAATGTTGGGGGTCCCAAAAAAGCAAAGATTTGGCGGTGGAGTTCCCCAGACTTATAGTACTGGGGGACTTTAACCTACCATCACTCGGCGATCGCTCAGAGGCGACGCAGGAGTTCATGGCTTTCATGGCAACCATGGACCTGACCCAGGTAATTCAGGATCCAACTCATAGGGGTGGTCACACACTTGACCTTGTGTTTCTCTCGGGGCAATGGAGACATGATCTGGAATTAAGGGGAATAGAGATCTCGCCCTTGTCATGGACAGATCATTTCCTATTGAGGCTGGACTTCAGAGCATCACTCCCCCATCGCAGGGAGAGGGAGCCGACTAGGTGGTTCCGCCCCAGGCGCCTAATGGACCCAGATCGGTTCCAGGAGGAGCTTGGGGAAATACCTGACTCCCTTGTCCACAACTCGTCCGGGTCCCTGGTTGCGGCCTGGAATGAGGCGGCGTCCGGGGCCCTGGATCGAATTGCACCTTTGCGACCTCTCTGTGGTGGTGGTCCCTGGAGGGCGCCTTGGTTTACTGAGGAGCTCCGGGAGATGAAGCGCCACAAGAGACGTCTAGAGCGACGTTGGAGGGCCAGTAACTCTGAATCTGACCGATCACTATTAAGAGCCTATCTTAGGACTTATTTAATGGCGATAAGGGCGGCAAAGCGTGTTCACTTTTCCGCACTTATTGCGTCCGCAGAATCTCGCCCAGCCGCCTTGTTTAGGGTGACCCGCTCCCTTCTTAAAGTGGAGGAGGCGGAGGAACCCTTGCAGGGGAGAGCTGAGGAGTTTGTTCAGTTTCTTTCGGACAAAATCGCTCAGATTCAGAGAGACCTGGACTCCGACTGGGCAGTGCCAGCCGAGTTGCCAGGGGCTGGTCTTAGTCATGTTATCTGGAGCGAGTTTGAGCCTGTGACCCCTGATGAAGTGGACAAGGCCGTGAGGGCAATGAATGCCGCCACCTGTTTATTGGACCCGTGCCCCTCCTGGCTGGTTTCTGCCAGTAGGGAGGTGACACGAGGCTGGCTCCAGGCGATAATCAATGCCTCCTTGATGGAGGGGTCTTTCCCGCAACCTTTAAAGGAAGCGGTGGTGAGGCCCCTCCTCAAGAAGCCTTCCCTGGACCCAGCTGTTTTGAAGAACTTTCGTCCCGTCTCCAACCTCCCCTTTGTGGGGAAGGTTGTAGAGAAGGTGGTGGCGTCTCAACTCTTGCGATCCTTGGATGAAACCAATTATCTGGACCCTTTTCAATCTGGTTTCAGGCCCGGCTACAGCACTGAGACTGCTTTGGTCGCACTGACCGATGACCTCTGGCGAGCCCGGGATAGGGGTTATTCCTCTATCCTGGTGCTTCTTGACCTCTCAGCGGCTTTCGATACCATCGACCATGGTATCCTTCTGCGTCGTCTCAGAGAGGTGGGGGTGGGCGGCACCGTATTGCGGTGGTTCTCCTCCTACCTCTCTGACAGGTTGCAGTCGGTGTTGGCGGGCGGACAGAGATCGACCCCTAGGCGCCTCGATCATGGGGTGCCTCAGGGCTCGGTCCTGTCCCCCCTCCTTTTTAACATCTACATTAAACCGCTGGGTGAGATCATTCGGCGACACGGGGTGAGGTATCATCAGTACGTGGATGATACCCAATTATATATCTCCACCCCGTGTCCTTTCAGTGAAGCAGTCGACGTGATGTGCCAGTGCCTGGAAGATGTGAGGGTCTGGATGGGGGTAGGCTTAGACTCAACCCTGACAAGACCGAGTGGCTCTGGGTCTTGCCTCCCAAAGGCCAACTGGATGGTCCATCTTTAGTCCTGGGGGGGGCAAATTTACCTCCCTCAGTGCAGGCACGCAACTTGGGTGTCTTCCTGGACTCACAGCTAAATCTGGAACAACATCTATCGGCTGTGGCCAGGGGGACCTTTGCACAGGTTCACCTAGTGCACCAGTTGCGGCCTTATTTGGACTGGGAGGCTTTACTCACAGTCACTCATGCCCTTGTCACCTCAAGAATGGATTACTGTAACGCGCTCTACATGGGGCTACCCTTGAAGGGCGTTCAGAGGCTGCAGTTGGTTCAGAACGCAGCCGCAAGAGCGATTGTGGGCACGCCAAGGTACGCCCACGTGTCACCTAATCTCCGCGAGCTGCACTGGCTTCCTGTGGGTCTCCGGACGCAATTCAAGGTGTTGGTTATCACCTTCAAAGCCCTTCATGGCATAGGGCCAGGTTACTTACAGGACTGCATTCTGCTGCACAGCTCCCAGAGACTGGTGAGGTCCCATAGATTGGGCCTCCTTCAGGTCCCGTCGGCCAGACAATGTCGGCTGGCGGGCCCTCGGGGAAGGGCCTTTTCTGTGGTGGCTCTGACCTGGTGGAATCAACTTCCCCCTGAGGTTCGAACTACTCCCACCCTGCCGGCTTTTAAGAGAGCCGTTAAAACTCTCCTGTTCTGGCAGGCCTGGGGCTGATGTCCCCGGGGGGGCGGGATATGATTGGACTCGCGGTATGACTGTATTATTTTATTGTTTTATGATTGTTTTAACTTTGTACGCCGCCCTGAGTCCTTTGGGATTGGGCGGCATATAAATATTTGAAAATAAATAAATGAAAATAAATTAAAAAGATCTATATTGAAATCCCTTTTTACCTCTAAGCCTGGGAAAAAGCCATCCCGACATTATATCCTTGTGGTTGCCAATTATTTCAGTATATATAAGTTCAACTGGAGAAGGAAAAGGGGGTTTATTTATTTTTGTTTGTTTGTTTATATCCTGGGTTTATTATTTTTACAAATAACTCAGAAGAAAAGAATTCTCTATAAAAGGAAGTCAACATTTCTTGGTTTAATTCATTTTTGTCCTTAACACAGTCTCCTTACCCCATTAATTAGAAATTTAATATCTCATAGAGTGTCCTCATAGAGTTCCCTCTCATAAATATTATTTTTATGACTGTACTAGTAACAGCAAAACACAGTACATTCTGAGGGTCCTTTTGGTTTAAGCTGTGTTCCCTTTGTCCCTAAAGTATATCATCTTATTCTGTTTTAATCTTCTTTTTTGAAAGATAATAGTGAAAAGGAAACAAATATTCATTGTTGCATTATGTCAATGGAATGCAATGAAAATTGCTATAGAATTACAGAAATTAATGGGTATTTTTTCATGTCCAATAAAGTCATGGTAAGTAAGGATTCATTAATGAGAACAATTAATGAATTTTAGTTAGTATCTATGCATCTCTAATTTTGGGAAGATGGACACAAATGTATATTGTTTATGGCATTTGCTACCCTTCTAAATAACACACTATTGGGTTTCAAGAGCAAAATTATCTAATACAATAACATTCCTTGAGCATTGACATTTTACAAAATTACAAATTTTTACAAAATTTACAAAATGACATTTAGTCCATCTAGACGTTGACTTAAGTGTTTATAGCGGGGAGAGGGATTTTGACTAATGTAACTTTTAAAAAATCATGAAAAATATGGAGGTCCATGGAAGAATTTGAACAAACAGTTCTGTCTGCTTTCAAGTTTAAGGTGACCAACTTTTTTACAATGAAAAGGAGGACACAAATAAATTGAAGAAAAAAATATCGTAAAAGCTGGCTCGGTCCATGGAAGGTCAACCGCCTGCCGCGCCTCCACCAGCACCGCTGCCCCGCAGCTTCCAAAGCACCAGCCGTGCCGGCTCTGGCCCTGGGGGGCAGCCCGCCATTGACACACCCGCCTGCAGCCACCCCGCCAGCACCACCGCCCACCTACACAGCCCCATGTAGAGAGGGCCCTGTGGCTCCCACAGCATGGGGGACAGCCGGCTGCTGCCGCCCCTCACACCCCTGCCCGCAGCACCCCCGCTGCCCCTGCCTCTTGCACCCGCAGCCATTGTTGCCCTAGCAGAGCCGAAGTTCAAGAGAAACGTACCGCTCCAGTCTCCTCCAGGTATTTTCGGAACTAACAAGGAGATGGTGTAGTTGAGTAGCAGGGAGGGGTGCAAAGTTCCTGCCAATTCACTTTCGCTGCAGACAACTTGCATGTGCAAAGTTTGCCGGCTGGGTGTTTTGGCACGCTCAGCAGGAATTCCTATTGGCTTTCAAAAGCCAATAGGGGGAGTAGCACAGCTCATGCAAAAGTTGAAAAAAAAATCAAAAAAAGGTGCCGGAACGCTGTTCTGAGCGTTCTATCAGAAAAAAAAAAGGCCTGCAGATTAGTCTTCAAATATCGAAAAGGAGGACATGTAGGAGGACACTTTTTGAGGACAGAACTTACAAAAGGAGGACTATCCTCCCTAAAGGAGGACGGTTGGTCACCTTATTCAAGTGATGAATTGAATATATTATTATAAGATATGTCATGTTATAAAATATGGACTTAAAGGAGAGTAGGAGAAAAAAAGTATCCGCATAACAACAGAAAATCTTTGGATTAAATAAGAGGAGGAAGACTGAAATATAGAAATTGAAATCCTCATATGTAAAAAAAATGAAGATTGAGCATCATGTACAAAGCTTTAGGGAGGCAAAAGGACAAGGGACATGTGGTAAAATGGAGCAAAAATTACTTGGTCATGAGTCTGCAGACATTATACAGGACATGGACCAAAGCAAGAGATAATTGGGAGAAGTTACTCATGACAATTTTTGAAACCATTTAACTTAGGAGACCATTTCAAAGTTGTTTTTCTTGATGAAAGCAATACTGATAACATTGTTCTGAAAACTGGACCAGCCACTACCCACATATCTGAACTAGGGGAATCTTAGCATATTACCTAAAAGCTTTTTGTATTTCTGACTCCCACAGTCAGAAATACAGAAATACAGTCCAGTCGTTGTTGAAGTCAGTAATCCTTATAATAAAACAGTGCTCCCATGGATGATCTCTAAGTTAATTTCAACTGGCTTAGACATATCAGAGATTTTTCGTTAGGATGCTTAATAGCCCTGGTGTGACAGTGCAGCACTGTCTCTTTAATTCCATATGAAGAAGTTGAAGTGTGAGATGGGATCCTATTCCCACACCCAACATAGGCAGCTGCCTGAAATTCCCCACCAAGATGTTGTCTGGGTGACAAAACACTGTGGATACAAAATGTTCTGCCAAAACATTTCCTTACTAATTCAATTATGTGGGAAGAAACTTCCCAGATTCCTTTTGCTCCCCTCATATCCTAAGTGACATCACCAGGACTTGTATATCTTATGGAGTTTCTGTTGTTTTCAGAATTGCTGCTTTTATGTTTATTTATTTGGAGCAGGTGGATGAAAAGAACAGTTTCATAAAATGCAGGGTGGGTGAGGATAAAGCTGTAGAATAGAAGGGCAAGCAATCCAATACGCTGCATGAAAAGCTGGGAATGTTGTATATGCCCATCTAAAAACAGACGGTGTGAGTTACAAAATATTGACTCTACAACAGGGGTGGCAACCTGCAGCTACAGAACTATAAGAAACCCTCAGGCCTGTTTTTTACAAACCCCAGAATCCCCTCCAGTCATGACTGCTGAAAGCCAGTAGCTCAGTTTCCCACCATTTTGAGATAAGAAAAATATGATTCCTCGCCCTCCAAATTCTTCTGTCTTGCTTGAGATGCTGTAGTGAAGAATCTAACATTTCTTCTTTTTTTTAAAAAAAAAGAATGTTGCTAATCTATAATCCTACATGGATAACTGGTGACAGCTTAGAAGTTGAGCAAGTTATTTAAGCAGGGTTTCAGTGTCCTGTATACTGTAGTTCCTTTGCTACTTTCATAGTTGGTTTACACCAATGAGTAATAGGTGCAGAATATTATGTAAAAGAAGGATCTTTGATTGAATTGCAGTTTTTATAAAAGCTATAGAAAAATAATCTCAAAACAGGGACCATAGAGCATGTAACATTACTACAACCCAGAAATTACAGAAATCTCATCAATATAGCCAGTAACATCTTGGCTCTTAATATCCCATATAAAATTATTTATATTGGGAAGAAGATTTTAAAACATGGAAACGGCTATGTTCGCACATTACACTAACCCAAAATATGATTTGTTGAACATACCATAGAGAAGGCAGTAGCACTGCTGATGAGCTTGTATTGTCAACTCATGTTTTTTCCCATTTTTACTAGTACCAAGGAAAAGAAGGCAAATAAAAAGACAAAATGAAACAATCAAATAGTCTAGGACAGGGGTCGTCAACCTCAAAGACTCAAAGAGCCATTTGGACCCATTTCCCAGAGAAAATAAAAAAACAGGAGCCGCAAAACCCTGCTGCTTACCACCCCTCCCACACAGAGTGCCCCACCGGAACTGCTTCCGCCCCCCCGACAGAGCGCTCTGCCGCTGCTGCTGCTTCCCCCCCCGCATGAAGCATCCCGCTGCCACTACTTCCCTCACCCCCCTGATGGAGTGCTCCACTGCTGCTGCTGCTGCTGCTGCTTCCCCTCCGCACGAAGCACCCGCTGCCAGTCACTGCTTCCCCTCTGCATGAAGCACCCACTGCCAGCCACTACTTTCCCCCCACCCCATGACGGAACGCTCCACCACTGCTGCTGCTTCCCCCCTGCATGAACCACCCACCGCCAGTCACTACTTTCCTCCCACCCCCACCCTGATGGAGTGCTCCTCCGCTGCTGCTGCTTCTCCCCCGCACGAAGTGTCCCACTGCCACTGCTTTCCCCACACTCCCGACAGAGTGCTCCATCACTGCTGCTGCTTCCCCCAGGAAGGAGCGCTTCGCCGCTGTTTCCCCCAGTGGTGAAGATGGAGTTTGGGAGACAGCAGCAGGGCGTAGCCCAGATGTGGCCCAGGAGCAGCAGCAAAGCTCGTTCTCGACACTCTGCAGTGCCTCTGCTCCATCCGAGTTGAAGAAAGCGGAGGTGCAGCAGAGGGATTGCTCTCAATAAGTCAGATGCACATGAGTGAGCAGCACACCCAGCTCTTATTGTTTGAGAGCAATCCTGCTACTGCACCTTTGCTTTCTTCATCTCGGACAGAGCAGACCCATCCAAGCCGCTGGCAGCCGATTGAGTGGGGAGGATGACAAGGAGAAGAGCATGAGGGCGGCTGGCCAGGTGAGGAGTAGGCCAGGCAATGGTGGGTGGCTGGCTGGGGAGTAGGCCAGGCGATGGTGGCTGGCTGGCTGGGGAGGAGGGAATCATGGCCACTCAGGGGCCTCTGCCAAGCTCTGTTTCCCCGGCTCTGTACAAGTTGCTTGGCAAAAATCCCGCACCCCTGAACGGACCCACGTGGCACCTTCTTTCCAGCTCCACCGCGGATCTTTTTTTTAAAAAACAGTTTTATTAATAATTAACAAAATAACCCACCCATCCCCAGCCCCTTACCCCCCCCATTTCCCAGAGCCAAATACAGGGTATTACAAGCATATTAAACATAATCTAATTAAATTTAACAAATATATTAAACATAATCTAATTAAATTTAACAATTTATACAACAATTAAAATCATACTTAACCCTTAACTCCCTTTAAACCTTAATAACATATTATAAAAAATCCATTTGTAAGCAATTATTATATAAACAATTATTATAAAAAAATAATACTTATTATTTTTTCTTTTTTAAAGATTTAATCATAAAATAAATGGAACTTTTTAGTTCCATATTTAATCTGAATATAATCTATCCATCTTCTCCATACCATAATATATCTTTCTTGTGTATGATCCTTTAAATAAGCAGAAATTTTAGCCATTTCTGCTAAATTAGAAACCTTAAGTGTCCATTCTTCTAATGTAGGCAACGAATCTTTCTTCCAATATTGACCTATCAATAACCTTGTTGCTGTAATTAAATTCAACGTTAAAATAGTTTCTTTAACATCAAAATCCTCAAAAATCCTTTTTTTTTCTACGAGAAGTTGGAATTGATTGATTGAACTTTTTTAGTCCCACTTCTTTTGTTTGTGAAACTGCACACAGTGGCGGAGGACTGGGAGCCGCAATAGAGGGATGAAAGAGCCTCATGCAACTCTGAAGTTGCGGGTTGCCAACCCCTGATCTAGGAGTAACCCAAGGAAAAATATGTTGACAGAAAATAAATCATTATTTCTTCTATTGGATTCTTCACAAATGATGCTAAGTTTAAAATCAACTTTCATTCTAAAGGACATAGGCCTAGCTGGGCCTTGCTCTTTCAAAAAATAATTTAAATTATTATTTTATTTAAATTGTATCAGAATTCAGAGCTGGGGGGTTCTTTTTTCCTTAGCTGTTTCTCTGCAAATATTATTTCAAGTTTTTAATACTCTTTGTTTAATACTGTATAAAAAAGGTAACGTTTCCCTGTCCATTATGTCCAACTCTAGGGGGTGATGCTCGTCTCTGTTTCTTAGCCGAGAGCACCAGGGTTGTCTGAAGACATTTTGGTGGTCGTGACTATATGCTGAGGCACACGGACACTGCTATCTTCCCACTGAAGTGGTTCCTATTTATCTATTTGCATCTGCATGCTTTCGAACTGCTAGGTGGGCAGGAGTAATTTAATATACAATGTGAAATTAAAATGCTAATTTAGTAGTGTTACTAGTCAGTAAACTATAATCAAACAGCTTTAATAGCTGAGAGAAAATGGCTCAAATGTGAAATCTAGTGGAGAGTTTATATACATACATAAGTCTTGCTTGCAGTGTATCTACTAGAGAAACAGGATTATGTAAAACATTACATAAAATAGGATTTTATATGTAGCTGTCTGCTAATTTCAGTATAATTAACATTAAAACAAAGAAGCAACGTAACCTCCCAAGTTATAGAGAAAAGAAAATGGGGAAAAGTGTTATGTAAGCTACTTGGAATTCCTGAAGAAAAGGCCAAAAATAAATCTACTAAATAAGCACTGTAATGTAAAAGAAATATATGTGCTATATCAAATCACCCCAGTTGATTTGGAATGCTGTATTTTTTAAACAAAATGATAAGTTCTAATAGTAAGTCTCTAATCTTAAAATGTCAGTGAAGTTTCCTGTTTTTTCCCAACCCATAAGAAATGCACAGATTTGGAAAGATATGTTCCCTCCAATGTTTGTCTTTACTGTATTTCTGTGACTAGAGAAATGACACAGTTGATGGATGAAACAGATCTACTGAAAGAGAGACTGAACAAAGATGTACCTCATTTTGGTCTATCTGGGCTCGCAAATATTTTTCAATTTTCAAACAAGTTCTGCCCTCAATAGACTATCAGCACATATTTTCATAGTTGCATATGATCTACCTTTTTCTTCCTTTCTCATCATTCAGAAGGATGCAGGAGAACGGATGGTGCTTAACCTCACAACCACCCATGTTTGAACATAAGAAGGTCTCTGCTGGATCAGATGAAATGTCCTCTAAAGTCCCACATCCTGTTTCCAGTAGTGCTAGCCAGATGCTTCCTATATCCAGGACATGAAATCAACACTCACCTTCGCCCCGTCCCAAAAAAACCCCACTTCTCCCAAGTATTTGGTATTCAGAATTCTGTCAGCACTGAATACCGAGTTTTATTTAGCTATCATGTCAAAAAGTAGTAATAATATAGTATTAATAACATAGTACATAAATATATAGCACAACCCGAGCATTAATAATGGTGATAATAAAAAAGGGAAAACATCCAGGAAGTTACTTTGTTATAGTAACTTATAGTAAGAGCCGAGGTGGCGCAGCAGTTATAGTAACTTATAGTAAGAGCCGAGGTGGCGCAGCAGTTACAGTGCAGTACTGCAGGCCACTTTAGCCGACTGTGTTCAGCAGGTCAGCGGTTCAAATCTCACCGGCTCAAGGTTGACTCAGCCTTCCATCCTTCCGGGGTAGGTAAAATGAGGACCCAGATTGTTGGGGGCAATGTAAATATATATATATACATTGCTTACTGGTGTACACCGCTTAGAGAGTGCTTGCACTTAAAGCGGTATATAAGTCTCATAAATAAAATAAATAAATAAATAAATAAATAGGCAAAACAATTCTAAAAATGTTGGCCATATTTTTAGTCTAAAGTTTTCTTCCCTGTCCCTTGTTTTTTTTTTTTTTTAATCTATCAATGACAAGCAACACATACTATTGCAGCAAATCAGGTATAGATTGCTCCTTCCAGTTTTATATAATAATAATTCTTTTAGGCAGTCCCTATGCTCCTCCAAATCTACAATTTTTAATTCAAAATATTAGTGTTACAGTCAAGATCATTCCTTCTGATTTCAATTAATCCAGAATGATATTAAAATCATATTGATATCAGTCCAAATGGCAATCCACTTGAGTTAACATTTCCTTTTCCTCAGCTGTTGCATCTCCAGCCACAAGAGATTTGCAACCAATCCTTATTAAACATTCTATGAGATGCAATAATATTAAATTAGTTTTCTGTTCTATTATTTAAAGCAGTGGTTCTCAACCTATGGGTCACGACCCCATTTGGGGTCGATCGACCATTTCTCGGGGGTCGCCAAACAAGGCGACCCGCCATTTTCCCCCCCAGGGGGAGGCGCCGCGCATGCGTGCCACGCATGGGTGCCATCGCGCATGCGTGCCACGCATGGGGGCACTGCCGCGCATGGGGTGGTGCCACGCATGGGGGCGCCGCCGCGCATGCGCGGCACATTTGTGTGACGGGGGTCGCCGTCACACAAACGTTGAGAACCACTGATTTAAAGCAATCCTAAGCTGATTTAAAAGGCAGGGCTTTCAAAGTTGATTATTTCAGGATCACATAAATATATATTCCCTGAACTTAAAAAAAGTACTGAATTTAGTAAGTATAGGAAAAATGACAAAAGATCAAAGCAGAAGCATCTCCAAGCAATACTGCCTTTCCAGACGTGCTTTAAGGCTTACAGGATGGTTTGTAATAGTTGCACAGCAACCTTAATTTGGAGAAGGGAAGAGAAGAAACATAGGAGAAACACCCATAAGCAATTTGTATACCTGATCTCTTGAGGAGGGGCATTTTGTCCCCAGCTACATCCTGAAGCAATTGCTGCTCTGCTGTTCTAGGAAGAAGGAGAAGGAGCCAAGGAGTTTGGATTATTTTTATGCCCATAAAGGAACCTGGAATTCATACGAAGGGGGCCCAACATATAAAGAATAGATGCATAAAATACACATGGGGGAAGTTAAGAGGAAGTCTGGAGAACAAAGGAGCTCTAGTAGCTGAGATCCAATTTTCCCAGAATGTCTTGAGGAAGGTACCTGGTTTCTTTTTCTATCATATTTGAAAAATCAATCTTTTGTAATCATTTTATTGTAACTGTATCATCCCTGATTTCTTCTTTCTTTCAAATTCAGGAGCATCTCATTCCATTCCTTGCTGAATTCACTGTTAATAATTCCTGTCTGCTGTTTTGCTTTTCTTTATATGTGAATATGGGCTGTTTGTACATTTCATAAGAATTCAAAACAGTGTGTGTATGTTATCTGGGTGTGAATGGAGTAAACAATGGGATCATATTAGACTCTACACTTTCACTATTCAGTCTTGCAAACGAGACACTAGAAGGAACAAGGATTTTTCTGTGATAGCTCTTTGTAAGTGCACAATGAAAGAAAACATGTATGAAAGAAGGCAAAGAACATTCAGCCCTTGGAAGTTCATGGCAGACGTGTGATGTGACTTGGTAGCTCCCAGATAACAGCCCTGGGCATGGCTAATAGGAGGGTGACAGACTCAAATTGTTGTTTGTTCTTAATTAAGTAAGCAAGAACAGCTCTGCCACCTCCCCTGACATCCTAAGGCAATAATTTCAGGGGCACAAATCACTCCCTCCCCTTTCTGCTTGATCTCTCCAAAATTATCCTTAGTTCCTTAGCTGGGTTATACCCTTGAACTCAGAGTTGAGATGCAAAGTAACAAGGTTGACTATTCCAAATTATCCATCCCACATTGGACCATTATATATTAATCCCGCTCAGAAAATTAAAGCATATTTAGACGGCACCGGCCCACCAAGTGCAAGTCTGACCATTCTACTCAAAAGATGACTCTGAGACCCACCAAAAAAGCTGGCAAGCTACCACTATGGACCTGCAAAATGGCTTTAAAAGGAGTGGAAGTCGTAGAGTTCACTCCAACCAACCAAGGATAGTGGGAGAACTCTGACTGACCAAACCAAGGGCTCTGGGGAGATCGAAATTGACTCCGATCATGATCCCATGGTAAGTGGCCCAGTCACCCTGGTGATAGCCCCCACTGAATTGATAGTCTGATCTTCAGGATGGAAAGCCAGCCTGCTGGCCCTTCTGGACTCAGGGTGCACATATGCCTTATAAACCTCACCTTGGTGGAAAAGTTAAGGATGGAGCTTAGGCTACTCAAAGTGCCAGTGGCAATTTGCCAGCTAGATGAATTGGGGGAGATCCCAGCAACATTTGCTGGAATGCTAATGAGGGCACACATAGAAGCCTGGGTTTCATTGTAGCACCAGGCATGGTGAGACGTCTGGTAATAGGATTAGCATGGCTGTGGAAGTGGAACCCCTATGTGAACTGGAGCAGGGGTTTACTAAAAATCCAGTGAAATGAGGCTAAGGGAGAGCCAGGAAGAGGCCCAGAGAACCAAAACCCATGGCTGGAGGTGGAGGCTGCCTTTCAGGAGCAGAAGAAGATCAACTTGTGAATTCCACGGGAGTACTGGGATCTATGAGATGTGTTTAGGGAGAAGGACTTGGATGAGCTATAACCCCATTGCCCAACTGACTGCTCCGTAGAAATATTACTGGGGACTAAACTTCCTAAGCCCATACTGTACTCAATGACTCCCAGGAAACTGGAGGAGTTAAGGACTTTTATAGACAAATATGTAAAGCAGGGATTCATCCAACCGGCCCAACCTAGGGTGGCTGCCCCAGTCCTGTTTTGGGAAGAGAAAGACAGGTCCCTTCACTTATGCATGGACTATAGAGGGCTGAACAGTGTGTATATCAAGAATGTCTTCCTGATAAAAAAAGATGCTTGCCCACCTGATGAAGGAGAAGGTTTTTACCAAACTGGACTTGCAAGAACCATATTACCGAGTCAGGAATAAGGTAGGTGACGAGTGGAAACCCATGTTTAACTGCCCCTTGGGATATCTCCAATTCCGATTTCTCCCTTTTGGACTACAGGGGCCCCCAAATGTCTTCATGCAACTAATAAATGCTGCATGAACAACTATACAAGGGGGTGTTGGTTTACTTAGGTGACATATTGATTTATACTGAAATCAAGGCAGAGCATGTGAAATTGGTGAGAACAGTACTAAAAAAACTTTGAGTTGCTCAGCTATACTCTAAGCCAGTAATGGCAAACCTTTTTGAGACTGAGTGCCCAAAAACTGGCCCCACCCTGCTCCACCCCCTGCCTCGCCCTCACCCTGCCTGCCCACAGGGCCATTCACCGGCCTACCACAGATCGCCCAGGCAGCCCAACAGTGCCATGGCAGCCATGCCCTCTGCCTGCGCCTCATAGCATCAACTGTGCACAATGGGGTGTGAGGGCAGAGTCTTGTCTACACTGCCTGGCTGCCATGTCCTTGGCTGTGCTGCTCTGCGTGGGCCACGCTTGGGGGCAACTCTCCAGGGGGGCTGCTGGTGAGGAGGGAGTCGCAGGGGAGGCAAGGCTAGAGCAATGGCACATGTGCCCACAGAGAGGACTTCGAGTGCCGCCTCTGGCGTGCGTGCCATAGGTTCACCACTGCTCTAAGCTCTCCAAATGTGAGTTCCATCAGAGTAAAATTCACTCCTTGGGCTACCACATCCCTCATGAGGAGCTAGAGATGGACTCCAAAAAAGTCAGAGCCATATTAGACTGGGCTCCACCTCGCACCTGAAAGCAAACACAAAGCTTCCTAGGATTCAGCAACTTCTATCACCAATTTATCCCTTCATTTGCCCAAAGCACTCTCTCCATTACCAACTTGCTAAAAACAAAAGGGGAGAATAAACCCAAACCCAGCCAGCCGTTGAAATGGACAAAGGAATGCCAAGTGCCATTTGAAAAATGTAAACGCCTATTTGCAACTGAGCTGGTGTTGAAACACCTAGACCCAAATGCCCCATTCGTCATTCAAGCAGATGCCAGCGATGCAGCCATAAGGGCAGTACTCTTACAGAAAAATAAACAGGGAGCCCTACAACCATGTGCATACACCTCCAAAAAACTCACCAAAACTGAGCAGTGGTGGATAGTCTGGGAAAAGGAGGCTTACATGGTACGCTGGGCGCTCCTAACTTAGTGACACTTTCTGGAGGCGGGCAAAACACTGTTCAAGATGTGGACTGATTACAGAAACCTAGAAGCCCTAAAAATCCCTAGAAGGTTGTCATCCAAACAAATCTGCTGGGCTCAATACTTTAATTGGTTTAATTTTACTTTGCGGTACATCCCGGGAGCGAAAAATTTCTTGGCAGATGCCCTGTCCAGGATGCTGCAATACAATAGCACCAAGCCAGAGATGATCCAGCCAGTCATTCCATCTTGCCAACTTGCTGCATCAGTGAGAAACGTAAAAACAATCCTAAAGGCAGCACTAGAGAATGACAAGTGGTTCCAAGCCCATAGAAATAAATGCATGATGTGAGATGGTTTAGCCTAGATAGGCGCTAAATTGTACATCCCTGCAAGCCAACGATTACTGGTAGAGTCACAGCTCTAAAACTGCAGGGCATTTCAGGTTTGTGAAAACTTTACACCTGATCAAAAGACAGTTTTGGTGGCCACCACTTAAAACAGACATTGAATGCTATGTAACCAGCGACCCAATTTGTGCCTTGGCAAAATGACATGAAGGGAAAACCCCAGGACTCTTCTAACAAGTAATGGAGCCAAATGCTCCATAGGAGGAGATATCCATGGACTTCATAACAGAACTCCCTGAGAGCTCAGGAAATATAGTAATTTGGGTGATAACTGATCTGTTTTCAAAGCAGGTCCATTTTGTGCCCTACCAAGAAATTCCTTCTGCACACACCCTGGATAAAGTATCCAGCATATTTATAGGCTGCATGGTGCTCCACAACGAAAAATCTCTGCCTGTGGGAGGCACTTTACCTCCCAGTTCTAGCAAAAGTTTTTAAAACTTTTGGGGACCACTCAAGTGCTTAGTCAGCAGCAGCAGCAGCAAATGAATGGAGGTTGTGAACGTATGAATGGGGTTCTAGAGTAGTATCTCAGATGCTATGTTAATTACCAACAAGACAATTGGACCGACCTTCTCCCATTTGCTGAAGTGGCATACAACAATTCCATACATAGCAGTACCATTCATGGTAGCAATGGGACAGGACTTGGCTTCCATGCCTGAACTTCCCCTAGATACCCCTCCCATACCATCCTTGAAAGGATGGATAGTTCAACTACAGGACACCTGGCTAGTGGTGAGAAAACATTAGAAGATGCAAGAGAATCATATAAAAAACAAGTAGATTAAAAATGTGCAAAACCAAAAGACTTTAAAATAGGGGACCAAGTTTACTTATCAACCAAATACCAGTAATCCAGACAACCCTGTAAAAAATTGGGACCAAAATACATTGGCCTTTTTCTTATTAAGTGAATCATTAATCCAATAACTGTTGAACTCGAACTGCCTAAATCCCTTTGATGGTTCACCCAATCTTTCATTGCAGCCTCCTTAAGCCTGAAATCCTCTTCCCACTTCAGTCAATGCCATCACCACCACCCGAACCTCTCATGATCAAGAGTGAGCAACACTTTGAAGTCAAAGATATTCTAGATTCTCATAGACATCATGGAGTATTATAGAACTTAGTAGCATGGAAAGATTTTCCACCCTTAGAAACTGAATGGGTGGACTCCAAACACATTAGAGCAGCCAAGCTCATAAAACATTTCCATAATCAATATCCTGATAAACCAAAGCAATAAACCTGTATGCATTCTTGTATGGGAATTTGGGAGGTGGGATGACAGCTGAAAAAAAACAGAGCACTATGCCAAGGCATCTTCAAGGCCATTTGCCCTGAGTGTGGAAAGTTACCAGCTGAAACACCTCGGAGTTCCCATAACATCCAGGCAGTATCACATTGGCTGGTTTGGACTGGTCATGGGGGGGAAGGATGGAACTGAAGGGAATACACTTTGTCTGTTTGCACAGGAACTTAGATTCTGCCTAACTTTACTGCAACCACCATCTCTTAGTAAAAGTGAATAGAGTAGAGTAGAGTAGAGTAGAGTAGAGTAGAGTAGAATAGAATAGAATAGAATAGAATAGAATAGAATAGAATAGAATAACAGAGTTGGAAGGGACCTTGTAGGGTCATCTAGTCCAACCCCCTGCCCAAGCAGAAGTCCCTACACCATTTCTGACAGATGGCAGTCCAGTCTCTTCTTGAAAGCCTCCAGTGATGAAGCACCAACCACATCTCAAGGCAGTCTGTTCCATTGGTTGATTGTTCTCATTGTCAGAAAATTTATCCTTATTTCCAGATTGAATCTCTCCTTGATCAGTTTCCATCCATTATTCCTTGTCTGGCCTTCAGGTGCTTTGGAAAATAGGTTGACCTCCTCTTCTCTGTGACAGCCGCTCAAATATTGGGACACTGCTATCATGTCTCCTCTGGTCCTTCACTAGACTAGCCATGCCCAGTTCCTGTAATTGTTCTTCATATGTTTTAGCCTCCAGTCCCCTAATCATCTTTGTTGCTCTTCTCTGCACTTTTTCTAGAATCTCAACATCTTTTTTATAGTATGGACACCAAATTTGGTTGCAATATTCTAGGTTACTTAGGCTATTTATAGAAAGGTATTAGTACGTCACGTGACCTTGATTGAATCCCTCTGTTAAAGCAACTGATTGCATTGGCTTTTTTTGCTGTTTCCTCACATTGTTGGCTCATATTTAATTGACTGTCCACTAAGACTACAAGATCCCTCTCATAGTTACTGCTATTAAGCCAGGTTTCACCCAATCTATATGTGTACTTTTGATTTTTCTTGCCTAAATATAAACTTTACTTTTCTCTACATTGAATTTCATTTTGTTAGATAGGGCCCAGCGTTCAGGTCTGTCAAGATCCCTCTGGATCTTGAGCCTATCATCTGGAGTGTTGGATATTCCTGGCAGCTTAGTGTCATCTGTGAATTTGATAAGTTCCCCTTCTATTCCCTCATATAGCTCATTTATGAAGATGTTGAAGAGTACTGGGCCTAGGACAGAACCTTGTAGTACCTTGTGCCTTTCATTTCAACCAAATGGAGTCAAGGGTTTTTCTTCCCTAAGATTGGGGCAGGTCTGACAATAAGCCTGAGCAACCTTTGAACATGCTGTAAGAACCTTCTGTTTGGTCGAACCTTTGGCATTCAATAGTTTAAGTCTCTTTCATATATAGCACTGATTCTGTCTTCCCACAATACCATTCTCCTTGGACTTAAGTTATTCTGACAGAGCCTGGTTTTTTCATCTACAATGCACAGAACATAGGGAGGTGGCCATTTTCCTGTCTTTTAGGCCAGTTGCCTTCACTGCCTCCTGAATCTGGACCTATCAGCTTCATAGCCACCCTATCAAAGATACCAAACTTAATTCTTCTAATCCATTTCACATCAGTTTCGTGGTCCACGCAAATAGTGCTGGACTTGACTTTCTCTGCTAATTGAATAATATACACCAAACTCTTGTCTCATCTGCCTTCATAGCCAAGGTGCTCAGGTAAGCTCCCCTCCCCTTCTCAGACCCAGAAAGGTCCTACACTGTAACATAAAATTGTGGTGGCATATTTGGGGGAAATGCTTAGATACAAAACACGTGTTATGCTATCATCATCCCTTTCAGCAGGAACATGTGGGAAGATTGACATCGTGACAGGCAACTTTTCCTGCACAATAAGAGTTCAGATAATGTTTTGGTTTTCTTTTGTGAAAGAGGCAGCTACACTTACATATTAGGGATTGAAAGGGTATGGGGAGGGTGTGTAGCAAGTAATTTTTTGCCTTTCTGTGTGGAGTTGTAATAATTAAATTTTGTTATACCAGATACCAGGAGCTGCTGTGGCTAAGGAAAGCATGGCACTTTCTGAATGATGAGTTCTACTGGAGGGAAAAAGATTGACTCATGGTGTAGCTGTAGGTTTTCAGCTTTCCAAGATCCACAGGAGGAAAGAATGTCACACAACCAGTTTACAAATGTCTTGAAAGAAGGGAAAGTAGAAATAGTTTTTTGTGGAAGTGCCTTAAGCCAGGAAAAGGTGGGGAGGTTTCAAAGGCATTTTAATTTTGTTTTATTGTGATTGTACTATTCTTATCTGGAATCTTCAGGATATGTCAGGCTACAGTCTAAACATATCCGATGATAGATTTCCTTGCACTTGTCAAAATGTAATACCAAAGAGGAGATGTTTAGTGCTTCTCCATCTTAAAAACTACTGGCATGAGAGGTAGAGGCATAGCCTTGATTTCTCCAAGGAATATCAAGTTTCAGGATGTGTTCACTCATAATATTCTGCAGTGTAGAATAATAAACTTTTCTTCATCATTTGAAATCTATGAAATGGATTTGAGATGGTGACTGTATCTGTCAGGGGCATGACCTCTGTGAACTTTTAGGTCATATAAAATAAGAATTTGTATTGGTAGAAATGTACAGACATCCTTCTACCACCAGGATCCTCCTTCAATGCTTCTGTAGTCCTTGACTATCTCACCACAGTTCCTGCCTTACAGTTCCTATGTTCTGCTTCAAGGTTTTATTTCTATCTCAGTCCAGGGCAAATATTGTAACATCTGCTTCTGCGTTCAATCTCTCCTCCCCTGCCCACATAAAAGATTAGTGTGTGCATGGAGCTTCGAATGTCCAGATGTTTGGCCATTTTCTAATCTTCCTTCAATCCCCCTCTACCTACAACCATTCAGAAATGCTGTTGAATACAAGTTTGCTATGAGACTACATGGTTAAAACATTTAGAGTCAAAAGGATTTTAGAGAAACTTAAGACAAGCACACAGAATATGAGGACATCCAAACTAAGATTATTTATTTAACCAAGCATACCTTAGACAAATTTTCAAGCCAAACACTCTAGGCATTTCAGTTTTGCATCAGGCTGAGAAAGCTAGTCAGAAATCTTTAAGAGGTAAGTTTAGTGGCTGTAATGGAGCACAGCAAGAATGTCTTGCAGTAATATGCACAGCAGTGTGGCAACCTAACCTAACCTATTGGCTTACATGGGCTCACCCCAAAAACATTTTATGATAAGGGTTGTAGAATGAAGGGACCTCTGCATTGTCAACATGGAAGGGCAGAGACAAAAAATGATACCAGTTTGTTTCTTCCTCATAAATTGTATTAAGTACTTTGTTCATACAACATGATTTAGTCACATATAGCTTACAGGTAATCCTCAATTTATGACTATTTATTTAACAACAATCTCAGAAAAAGTGACTCACGACCTATACTCACACTTACAACTGTTGCACTATGCTGCAGTCATTGTCATTGCAATTTGGGCACTTGGCAAACAGCTTGCATTTATGACTAATTGCAATGTCCTGCAGTCATGTGATCAGTTTGTGACCCTTTTTGCCAATTTCTAGCAAAAAAAAAATATGGAAAACTGGATTTGCTTAACAACTATGGGATTTGCTTAACAGCTGCTATAAAAATTGTTATAAAATTGGTTCTGACTTGACATGATGGCAATGATGGAAGTTCCATCCCAATTGTGGTCATAAATTGAGCATTACTTATATTAGAGATTAATTCCTCAGTTTATGTCTGTGCACACTATTTACTTTGCACTTTGTTAACTGCTTGATTTTTTTTATAGTATTCTAATTAAGGAGAAAGACAACAGCTCTAGAGTGGAACAAATCTAGAAGACTGAACAGAATTTACTAACAGGCTGCTCATCTTTCAATTCTTGCTATTTTTTCAAATTCCAACCCTGAACAAACCCCTCCATATAGTTCTAGTAACATAAATAAATAACATTTCCCCCAACAGTGGCTTTGCTTTTCCTGTTGTTGGGTGAATGGTATGAGATGTGGAGATTTATGAGGAGATGTAGTTTGGGGAATGGTTGCAATTTTAACCCACAATTGCAGACTTTAGGACTGGAAGCAATTTTCTTATTAGAATCCCTAGGCTCACCCATCATTTTTCATCTGCCATTTCCCTTCTCCCCATTTTCCTGCTGTTTCCCAGTCTTCTCCCTGCCTCTTAAACTGAACTCAAACCCAAGGAGACTAGCAAGATATTGATATTTGTGTCATCCTGATCCCTCTCAGAGATGGTTCGGTCCTGTGTTTCTTTCAGCCTTTCTCTGACAGTAGAATCTGCATTTCCACTCTGTTCTAAAAGATGAGTGTCAATTTGCTTAGAAGCAAATTCAGAAGATCTCATTCCTCATTCCACTAACCTGCCTGCAGTGTCAGAGAAGGAGGCAGCTGTGTTGTCCATTACCATAGTCCTGCTGTGGCTCCCATGTATAATGAAAGAGATACTGTTGCTAGCTTTACAAAAGATAAATTTCAACCATAGGTGACTTTTCACCTAGGACTGGACTTAAAGTGTACCACAGAAACATGAAAACAGTGCTTACATTTCCTATGAAGTTCTGTAACCTTGCCTCCTCATCCTTAGCAGAAAAACTATTGTGTTAATTATATTTATAGGGTCTCCTGCCTGAGCAAGGGATTGGACTAAAACACCTCCAAGGCCCCTTCCAAGTCTGTTATTCTGTGTTTTATTTGCAGTGGTGAAACATCACCCCATTTTTTCTGGTCCTTTTATTTCAAGAATTAAAGGAGAACTAAAATTACTACTGGACTGGCTGAGCTCATCAGATGGCTACATCTGCCTTCACGCCCCAATGAGTCTTGCTGTTTAGGTGGGCTAAGAAGTGTATGAAAGAAACAATCTGTGAAATTACCAATTTTTTTTGCTATCCTCTCCTCACCTATATTAGCCAAAACTTCATATAATGGCATCTTACATCTCTTGGCAACTTCATCATTGCACATGGGGAAGCTTATGATTCTTCAGTGCTGGGAGAAAGATGCTCTGCACATGCTCAAAAGCTCCACATTAATCCTGTATATTCAAGAAATAAACACCATCACTACAATAAACTTAATTGCATGACTTAATTGTAGAGAAAGGGAGGAAAGAATTCTTGCACAAAATTAAGTTTTGTCTACTTGTTCTCATCCTACATCTGTGGTCTTCCTGCAATGTTGATTGCTTTCCAATGCCCAATTCTTTTGCAGTTCTAAACCTGAGCCATCTGCTGCCATTCAGGATCCCCATACAGAGAACCCAGCTCCCCTATTCCACATATGCACACATATTTCAAGACCAGCTTTCTGCTATAGTTTCCTGTTCACTTCTTTGCCTAAAGTGGCTGGAATAAGGCTCTTTTGGATGCCAGAGTTGAGGGGCAGCCAAGGCATTGAGGAGGGGGCAGGGGTGGCTTGGGATGAATCTCTGGCTGCTGCAGCACATTGCCTTCCCTTATGCACTCAGGAGCAGATTTGGAGGAGGCTGGGAGGGGGGAAGCGGGATGGCAGGAGGGAATTCAGCAGAGGAAATACGCAAAGAATTTGCTTGGCTCATGGCCAGCAGGTCAAAGTAACAAAGACTTGATTGTTTATATTGGATCCCAGGAGGTACCATGAAGCTGCATAGAGCACAGGGCAGCTTCCCAAGCCCAACAGCATAAGCTCTTTTGTGGGAGGGGGGGAACCAAAAAAATCCCTCATATAGTTCCTCTCCCCAAAAGGGTTGGTTTCTGCACCCCTTTCACACACACATAGTGCTAATCATCTTCTGCCACGTGCACATCTGAAAAGACTGCCTTCCTATAAGAAAGCCAGTGGACTCTGCTGCAAACTTGTCCCAAACCCCAGACACCTCTGCACTGTATACCACTCCCCTCTCGCCCAACCACACATCCATTTTTTTGAGCTGGCTCTCCCAACCTTCTTTCCACAATTGTTTTCTCTCTCTCTCTGCTAGCAGACAGATTCCCTCCCAAACTCATAGCCACAGCCGCTTTCTCCACCACAGAAAATAAGCTGTCAAACAGATGTGTGCAATGCAAGACATCTGGGGGCCTCAGGCTGGAACAGGGGAGGCCCAGCCGAGGAACTGGAGAATTTTTAAAGGCAACAGAGCCACATTTGCTTCATTGCCAATAAATGCTCCATCACTGGAGGTTTTCAAGAAAAGATTGGACAACAATTTGTCTGGAATGGTATAGGGTCTCTTGCTTGAGCAGGGGATTGGACTAGTCACTAGAAGAACTCCAAGGTCCCTTCCAAGTCTGTTATTGTTTGTTCTATGTTCCATATGCACCTGGATATTCCCATCATCATGGCAATAATTGCTTTACCCTCTGTTTGTAGTTAGGGAAACATTGCACCATTGAAAGAAGGCTAGAAAGTACGTTCCAGAATTCATTTACATCAGCACTTTCAGGAAGAGTTACTACTTGCACCTCTTTAACTCCACCTGCCTCTATTATCCACCAGGGCACATCCTCTGTGACTCTTTCTGAATTAGCTATCCTGGATAGCTGAAATAGGCAGTCTCAGGCTAAACAAAGGTTGATCATACAGGATTGTGTAACTCCATTTCTGGCATTGGGGTGTGCCACATCCAGGAACAATTGCCTGAGATTAGGAAAGATAAAAGCAAAACTCTGAAATTGTTCATTCCCATAATTCCAAGATGGGATCAATTGAAATTAAACTGAGTTTTCACCTTTATAGGAATTGTTATGATTGGTCAGCCATATATAGAGACAGGATTTGGCACTTTTGTCCACCTATTCAATCCTTCCCAAGGACTTGGGATAGATAAATGTTGCTGTTCAATAATATTAAAGGTATTGTCATAGGATGAAAGCTGATCCAAATAAAACTGCCTTTTGCAGTTGACTGATGGTGATTTTGTCAATGCCAGTGGAGTTCAAGTGGTGCTCTAGATGTTTTAGGATTACACCCAAGGCGCTTGTTACTATTGGTACTATCTTTGCTTTCTTTTGCAACAGTTGTTCTACTTCTATTTGCAGGTCTTTTATTATTATGATTGGTCACAAGTCAGCCAGATGTTTAGACTTGATGTAGCATTTTTGTCTACTGTTGAGTCCTTATTATTATTTCCACCTGTAAAGACTTAAGAAGTGTTGCAAATATATCACAAAAGAAGAGCACAAGGTGTTCTTCATTGGGATTATTAAAATTACAGCTTTACTATATATAAAACACATGCAATGTAACTAGTGAGCAACTAAAGTCTGACTTGTGCATGTAGATGACAGGATGAATTGGCTGGGTTCAGACTCAAAATGGGAGGTAATATGTTCAAAGGTAAACTTACATACATATTACATACATGCTACTACCTTGTTTTATTATATTTTTTTAGGAACTAAAAACCAAAGGCAGGAGATAGGTATAAAATGGGAGAGTGGATCTCTTGGTGTCTTTTTTCTTTTGTAGCATTAGAAATAGCAACAGCAATTGCATCCCCTGGGTGGAGGCAAGATCATTAATCTTTCTCTCTATAGATCTAGAAGTCAGAGAAAAGATTCCTAACACTTATGAAAGGTGTTATGAAACTATTCATAATGGGAAAAAAAGAATGATTAGCAATAAAAACACATTTAAATACAAAATGACAATGAGAGGAGAAACTATAATGAAACTTCTGCATCCAATCTAAATTGATCCAGAGTGTATGAGGAAGGTTCTATTGATTCCAAATTTTGTGGATAACTATGTACTCCAGTTTGTGGTCCACATCCACCTTTATTACATGGTCTAGTTGAAGCTGAAATGTGGGGCTATTCTATTAAAAGCATTTTTCCAGATTATTTTTTTAATCCAAAAAAGTGCAGGAAGTAGAACTGTCCCAATAATATTTCTGGTCTCTGCATTTTTGGGATTTAATTAAAATTTCCAAATTCTTAAGAGGCAAAACATGGCTATGCCTTGCAATTTTGTAGAAAGTAGACTGGCTTTTCTAAAACTCTAGGAGATCTTACTGCTTGCCTATCTGAGCAACCTCAAGTGGCTGTTAGGATGTCAGTTCCAGAGGGACAAAAGCAAAGCTTGGGCAAAACAACAGTAGGCAATTCTTGCCGGCTTTATACTGGCCACCCAGAGATTCAAGGGTTTGGGGAAGTACAATTAGCACCTTCATTACATCCAGTGCTAATTATCATGTAACTTGCCCTTTGGTTTAAAGGACATAATAATGTATATTTAATCTATAATTATACGGTAATGAGTATATAATTAAACAGTTGGAGGGGGGAAATGATACGCTCCAAAGATTGAGAAATAGGATACAAATAATCTCTTCCACCTAGGCTATAGTTGGGGTAGATCAGGGTTTTCAATGATAAACCTATCTCTTGTTGCAATTAATTCGAAAGGCTTATGGCTCTGAGAAACCAAGATGTAAAAAAAACCCTCCCTGTTCAAACTGACCTGTGTATACCTGGTGGCATTTTCCAACCAATAGCTTTGAGCCACACTGAAACTTTTAGAAAGCAGGAAAGGATCTTGAATCCTCAGGCCCAGGATGCCAATCAGATCCCGAGATTCTCAAGGTGGGAGCAAGGGAGGTATTTTGTATCTTCATGCATGTGATGTTTTGGGGTCGACTTTCATTGTCTGATGTAAACTTGCCACATGATTTCAGAAAGCTCCTGTCCCACCTGCTGTCCAACACAAAGCCAGAAATTACTGAGGGAGGCCATAATTCCTTTGACGCTGCCAGTTTAGGAAAGAAAAGCTGAGAGGGTACTAATGTGGCAGAGGAAGCAGAGGCCTCTGCTCTATTTTGTTGCTGACAGAACTGATAAGTGGTAGACATGTGACTGATGGGCAGGAACAACAGTATGTTGAAAGAAACAAGCCCTGACTTTTGACACTGGGCAACTTGTTCTACCATTAATAATTTGCTAATAAAAAAAGAGTTGAGCCTCAACTTCCTGATCCTCCAAGAAAGAGAAGTCTTACCTCCCCTGCCTCCTACAGGAGAAATCCCAGCAGGGAATGTCAAGGCCAGACTTCAGATAACTTTAGTCTCTACTGAGTGAAGATGGCAAAAGATGAAGTATTTAATTCCTCATGGAGCCATCTGCCATCCCTAAAATATATTTTTTTTCTACATGTCACCTTAGTGGATTCTATTCCAATTCATACTGTGTGTGTGTGTGTGTGTGTGTGTGTGTACACATTAAAACAAAAATGCGACTCTTGGGAGTATTCATATGTCAAAATAATGATCACCAAGAGAATATCTATCAAAAATAGAATTTAATCCACCAAGCTTTCGTCAAATACATTTGACATCGTCAGGGTTAAAAGGCAAACGCCGGGGGAAGTCTTATATACAGTTGGAAAGAGGATAGGTGCTGATGTGGGGCGTGTGCTTGGGACTCAACTCGATCAGCTGGGGCCGATGACACGCTCCAGGAGCTGGAAACAGGCATTAAACAACTGTATATAAGACTTCCCCCGGCGTTTGCCTTTTAACCCTGACGATGTCAAATGTATTTGACGAAAGCTTGGTGGATTAAATTCTATTTTTGATAGATATTCTCTTGGTGATCATTATTTTGACAATATATATATATACGTATGGTCAATTACCAATAAAACGTGAACACCAGGAATATAATAAACTATAAAAGTTTAATACCATCACCGATCACCAAGCTTTCGTCAGATACTTCTGACATCGTCAGGGTTAATGCTGGTCTGTGGGAGAGTGCCTTTATAGGTGAGCCGTCATTTGCACACGGCTCTTAGATCTTGTCGTAGATCCTAATTGCAAATGACGGCTCACCTATAAAGGCACTCTCCCACAGACCAGCATTAACCCTGACGATGTCAGAAGTATCTGACGAAAGCTTGGTGATCGGTGATGGTATTAAACTTTTATAGTTTATTATATTCCTGGTGTTCACGTTTTATTGGTAATTGACTATGGATTCACCCAGGAATCACATTTTTATTTTTGCTATTCTTATTAATATATATATATATAATGGCTTACATGCTGCTGCCACAGAATGGTAGTTTCTTGCAGTAGCTCTCATATTATTAGAAATTACTGATGTTCAAAGCTTATGCATTGACTGGAACAGAGGTGGAGGAAAGCATCCACATGTTTCAAGTTAAACTAAGATTATGCTGAGTTTGAATGCTGTGTTATCTATGTGTGAAGGAAGACTTATTGAAGAACTTGTCATCTGACATCTAACTTAATATAAATGTAGATGACTGTTGTGAGATATGGAGATTCTCTGTTTTTAGTTCCCCCCCCCCTTTCAGGGTTGTTTTCAGGGATTATATGTGAAAGACTGCTGTCTTTTGTAGACCTAAAAAAGCTCTCAGTTACATGTACTGCCTAAATAGCATACGTGGGGTTATAAACACAAAATTCTGGGGAGTCCTATGTCTGCATTTCAAGGAACCCTTTGCAAAGTTCTGGTTTAATATAAACATGTTGTGGTTTGGCTTGAAAGACTTTGGTTTATACAGCAAACTTAAGTCCATGTTTTTGAACGAAATTCCTTGGATATTCCCATCCTTACTATACTGAAACAATAATTATTTCAAGAAAATAATTCACAGCATTTTAGATTTCCCCAAGGAAAGCATTTTGAAGTATATAGTTGCAGACACCAAAGTGGAAGATGTCCTAGATGAAGTCCCCAGTATTTCATTAGAACTAGAGAAAGCTCTCTAAATAAAAGTAAACAAGACTTGGTTAGCCTAAACCTGTGTCCATTGCTTTATGTAATCTAAACCTGTGTCCATTATAAATCATCTATTCCTTCTTCATCTAACCAAACAATTTTCGTTCTGACTAGAATTTTAAAATGTATCCATAGTTTCTGATCCTAGATGCATAAATCCTGCTGATCATCTTTCTGCCACTTTGCAATAGAGAAACGGAGGAGTGTCCAATCATACCTGAAGAAGCCAATTCTTCTAGAATGCTATTCAATGTAGAGAGATGCTCTTTACTGAAGCCCACGTAGGTGGCTGCACTTGGCTGAGCTTGGTAAAGTAAGTCAAATCAGATCTGACTAACACTTGGGAGTCCACCAGAAAATCCTAGGCTAAAAGAGGGAAACAGGGCGTCCTAGTAGAAGGTCATGGCAAACTATTTCCCCATTGCTAAGAAAATTAAGTGTCCTTGTCAATGAAGTTACAAGAGCTTGACTTAAATTAGGCTTTATCTTCAATCTTTTGTGGGCCTTAGTAATGCAGACCAACCAGGCCATAAGAAGAAATCCCAGGTCTATTGTCTAACCTAGAAAGGACAAATGCATTGACAAAAGTTTCTGCAACACCACTGGGAGAACTACATGGATGCTGTCATGTTTGACGTAAAGTACAAATGGAGTTAGGCAAGGATTTGACACATGTCTTTGTAATGAAATACTTCAGTTAACTCTTCCTTATTTTACTTTTTCCTCATGTTCTTATGTTACTCACTGTAGCTGTGCGCAGTGGCGCAGGCTGGTCAATGATGGTGATAGAATAATTGGCCAGCTGCTGGAGCAAAGTGAACTTAATTTTATTGTAGAGAAGTTTGCAAAATGGATTCTTCTTTTAAATAGAAAAGATTGAAAGGATTATCATCAGTATATTAGAAAAGCCCCACAAGATCAGTTAAAATGTATTTCATAATTCTACTTGTGAGGTTTTTCTATGTTGTCTAAAGCAGAAGAATGAATATTTACTCACAAATGTCATAAAACCAGGATCTTTTTAGACCCACCGGAACTAATCTAATGCCCCACAATAGTGTTTCATACGTTACTCTGAACAATAAGCAACTTCTAAGTTAATGCAACAGAAAGAAACTGTTATTTTATCAGCATACCTCTCCTGTGGGTATCAATACTGCTAGCAGAACCCTCCCTTTTTGTTTGTTTTGTTTTTCTGTCTCATGAGTTGATGACACAGCAGAGGTTTCTTTGGGGGGGGGGCAGGTGCTGCCCTGGGAATGGCAGCATTTTAGGAAGAAGCCAACATAATTATCCTACCACAAGAGGGCACTCTCTGTCCTCTCACTAGGGAGAGGTGGGGCAAAGGCACTGGGAGAGGAATGGGAGGGGGAAGGGAAGGGAAGGCACCAGGACAGAGGAAAAGATGCAGAAAGAAGCCCAGTGTGAAAAGAGTAAGAGGAAAAGACAAAAGGACAAAGCAAAGGCCTGTGAAGGGATAGGTTGAGGAAGGAGAGAGACAAAAGCAAAGCCTGGCAGATTGCTGGGAGAAGGAATTAAATTTGCCTGATTTCAATGCATCCACTTGTCTTGGATGGCCCTTTATCATCCTGTCTCTTTGCTTCCTCCACCAAATTCCTGCAGCCAGAGGGGTTAGTTCCAGAGTCCCTCCTCCCTCTCCACCTGCAGTGCCGGCTGTTTTTCCACGGGGGGGGGGCTGTTGACACAGATTAGTCTCTGGAGGTCAGGGGTCAATAGAGAAAGAGGTAGGGGTCACAACCTCAACAATTCCAGCAATAATGAGGCACGTGGCAAAGCAGCAAAGGGGGAGGGGGAGGGCAGAGGGCAGGCCGCCTAAGCAGAGCTCCTGAGCACTGGGCTCCTCCGCCAGGGGATGGCTCTGATCTCTGCTCAACACTTCTCACTTTCACTGTCACCGATGTGCAAATGAAATCCCTGTTCATTTCTATTTCTTTTGCAGGTCAGCTGAGCTGGCATTCTTTGATGGCACTACCATGCCTTTCTAACTAAATTTTATCCATGTAGAGATATTTCATATGAAGCTCTTGTAATATGGACCCTTACAACTTCCTAGACTTAGGTGGGCAATGCTATCATTCCTCCAGATAATGCAACATTCTGCACTCAGAATAGAATCCAAAAAAATCTGGTCTTCCATGGTGGCTGTGAAATCACCAAATATGCTCAAATGGATCGGGGAGATCTGAGCTCAGGTTCTTAGCTGTGAAATGTGCTAAGTGATGTTGATCAAATTTGGTAGTGGTACCAATAAAGGAGAAATGGAGGGGGTCCTTGGTGCTCTCTGAGCTTGATTGTTTTCTTGCAGAAGTTCCATTACCCAAACTAGGTAACATTACTAGTGCTGACTCTTACATGTAAATATATACAAATATTAATCACTGTCCATCTTGAATACTTATAAACTTTCCAGGAAGCTTGAAAGTTTACAAGATTAATACTGTACAGAAGAAAACTCTGACTGAATCTGGATGTTCTGCTTCAGATACCACAAAACCTCCTTCCAGAAGGTAACAAGGAAAATAGGTTGTGGAGAGGATCTGTAGTGCCCCAGACAATCCTGCGGACCCTACTCAAGCAATGCTAATATGCTGTGTCTTGGATAGAAGGGAGGGAACTCCCAATAATCTTTTCTGCCATCCTCACCACTCTTTGCACCACCTTCCTATCAGAAGCAGTAAGGTTCCAAACCAGACTGTGATGCTGCATGACATGATGCTCTCGATCACCTCTCTATAGAAAGTGGTAAGGACAGGGGAAGGAAGATGCACTTTTCTCATGCAATGCAGAAAATGCAGGTGCTGCGGTGCCTGCTTTACCAGTGTCTTACTGTTGAGTGACCAAGCCAGTCTATTCATTAGCTGCACACCCAGAAATTTGATGCTGCAAATCATCTCCACAGGTGAATCATTAATAAATAGAGGAGTGTGGCTCTGCCTGTGTTTTCTGAAATCGAGAATGATCTCTTTAGTTTTTCCAACATTTAAAACTAGGCTGTTTTTCTTACACCAGTTCATCAAACCCTCTACCTCCTTGCGGTAAGCACCCTCATTGTCATCTTGAATAAGGCCCAGTACTGTTGTATCATCCACATACTTCACAATATGGTTGGTGGCAAACCTTGCACAACAGTCATGGATTAACAGGGTAAACAGCAGTGGACTTAGAACATAGCCCTGAGGAGAACCTGTGCTCAAGGAAATGGAGTTAGAAATATTAGTCCCAACTTGCACATACTGGTGTCTATTAATAAGAAAATCAAGAATCCAGTTGTATAAAGGAGTATTAAAACCTAAAAGTCCCAGTTTGTCTATTAGATGCTGGGGAATGATTGTGATAAACACCAAACTGAAGTTGACAAACAGCATTCACATATGAATATTTCTTTCCTTCAAGGGCTCCAAGCTCAGATGGATAGCAGAGGAAATAGCATCCTCTGTAGAGTGATTTGGATGGTAAGCAAACTGAAGCGAGTCAAATGCTGGAGGGAGGCAGGATACAATAATGTCCTTTATCAGCCTCTTAAAACATTTCATAATGGTGGATGTAAGTGTAACCGAATGGTAATCATTGAGACCTGTAATTGTAGACTTTTTGGCACTGGCAAAATAATGGCTGTCTTAAAACACAATGGGGCCACTGCCTGCTGCAATGAAAGATTGAAAATATCTGTAAGAACGCAAGCCAGTTCATCTGCACATTCCCTAAGACATGCCCAGGGATATTATCTGGGCCTGCTGCCTTCCAAATATTAACTTTCCACAATGATCTCTGGACAGAGGTGACATCAAAGCTAAGAACTTGCTCGTCAGGATGGGGTACAGCTTTCCTTGCAGGGGTGCTATTTGATGCCTCGAATCTTCCCAAAAATGTGTTCAGCTTGTTTAAGAAGTCTGCATCTCGATGGAGCCACTTTATAATCTGTGATGGCCTAGATTCTTTGCCACATACGCCTGGTGTTGGGTCCTGAAAAAAGTTCTGAACTTTCTGACAATGGGCTTGCTTTGCTCTTTTTATGATGCTTTTCAAATTCGCTCTGGCTATTCTAAATGCCAGCATATCACCAGATTTAAAAGCCACATTCCATGCTTTCAACATCTTGTGAACCTCATAAGTCAACCATGGTTTTTCATTAGCCCTCACAACAATGTTTTAAAGACACAGATATCCTCAATGCACTTTTGAATATATGCAGACATGGTGGTTGCATATTCCTCTATGTTTATATATTGGTTATCAGTTGCTACTTCTTTAAACATGCCCCAATCTGTGCATTCAAAACAATCTTGTAATGCTTCTATTGCTCCCTCCACCCTCTGAGTTTGTAAGTCACTGATGGTATGATAGAGAACTTTCGGGGCCTCATCTCTTTTTGCACAAGGAGGAATGTGATAATGATGGAAATGGAAGACTTGTAAAAGCCACAAGCCAGTAACTCTATCCATGAACACGGAAACTACGTAACAATATCTATTAAAAAAGAGAAGTCTAATTTATTGTTAATCAGGAAAACCTTTAACATGAAATTTTAATTAGATAGCAAACTGAATTCTTTAAATATCTACTCATAAAAACTTTTAATTTTAAAGAGATGTCAAAGGTTAGTCTATTACAGTGATGGCGAACCTTTTAGAGACCGAGTGCCCAAACCACAAGCCAAAACCCACTTATTTATCGCAAAGTGCCAGGGCCGCATCAGCATTGTGGTGCCCTCGGGGGGGGGGGGCAGGGAGATGTCTCTGAGTGCTGCCTCTGGCACGCAAAAACCAGGGGCGCAAAAATGGGCCACCGTGCTGCAAGGCGCAAAAACGGCCACCACTGCGCCACAGGGTGCAGATATAAGGTGCTGCACCATGCAAGAATGGGGCTGGGCTAGTGAGTATCACGCAGGCACTAGCCCCACCCAATTTGCAGCGTGTGCATGCTCGTGGTCCTGTGCACACATGCACGCATGTAAAATGCTTCCTCCTCCCTTTTCTTCCAGTCCACCAACCGACAATAGTTGGTGACCTCTGCTCTACTACCTCTACTCGAGCTTGCAAGTCAGCCGCTTCGCCTCCTTTGTGCTGGGCGAGGCTCCTGCTCTGGGTGGCGGTGGCGTGCGTGCCAACAGAGAGGGCTCTGAGTGCCATCTCTGGCACGCGTGCCACAGGTTCGCCACCACTGGTCTATTAGGATACTGCTGAAGACAGTTTGGTCAAAAATAAGTAAATAATAAAAGCCTGGTAATAATGAGATGAATCTAAACTGGAAACTGGTGAGTTTTTCTTTAAGATGAGTAATATTGATAATTAAATAAATATTCAAATGCACGAAGCTCAAATTATTCTTGGCAGATTAAATAAGGAACTAACTCTATCAAAATAGTATGTGTGTGAATAGGTAGTCAAGGTCCATGATTAAGGGAAGAAAAAGAATAATTTTCTCATTTTATGATTCGGTCCCATGGAATGACATGAAAGAAAATAAATAGATATGTGAGTCTGCTTTAACAAAATTTCTGGGTCCAGTCCAATCAAAATAAAATCCACTCATTTCAAAAGGAGAGTTATGAACATACTCAAGTATCAAGTGTTAAAATAGGGCAGCTCCACTCTGTCATTGTTTCCACTCCCCAATTTTTCAAACAGTTAAAAGCCGGGGTGAGTGTGGCCTGCGAGTGACGCATCTGGCCCGTGGGCCGCCAGTTTGACACCCCTGTCTTAGGAGGTGACAGTGCTAGCTGGCTCAGGCTGATCTTGAAAAACAAACCAAAATTAGACTGTTGAGAAGTTGGATGGGGGACCACCTGGAATTCCAGGTTGCTTGGATAGTGGATAAACTGGATAGTCAAAAAATCATCTCAAAAGGAGACAAAAGGAAACTAATTTTGTAATGCTGACAAGAAATCAGCATGGAAAAAGTCATGCTACTTCTTTTACGTTACTTTTACATTACCATATTTTTCCAAAACCATGGAATGGCTGAAACTAATTCAGCCATTTCTTTCCATGCTGCTGTACAAAAGTAACTTCTCCTTTGAGTTCAAGCAATTTTAATGATTTTATGGAGATATAGTCTTCTCTTCTTATTAGAAAATGTTTTACCATTGCATTGATTTGCACTGTTTGATTTCCTGGTCTTCCTTGGATTCTCCTGGTACTCCCCCCATCCCCCAAACTATCCAGATAACTAAGCAGAACTGAAATGTTAACAAGATTGTTACACTAGTCTTTCCCTAACTTAGTTAATATAAGGATTCATGAATTTAAAACAAATCTCTGTATCAGATAGAGGCTAATATCAAAAGAGTAGGGAATCTATATTATTATGAAAAAATAAATGAGTTCTTTATTTATGAGAAGAGCAAAAATCTTTTACTTAAAATTTTGTTGCTGATACGTGCAATTAAAATCTTAACTATTTATTTATGGTTTATTCTGAAAATGAAATAGCAAGATGAAACAAGTTAAACATTCTGTGTCTATGCTGGGGTTCTGTGCATAGATAAGAAAGGAGGAACTGAGTGGCAAGCAACTGAGAAATCTCAAAGAAATGTCCACAAATGTTAGGATTAAAAAATTGGAATACTTTTCTTCTAAAAATGTACTTAATCACTACTATATCATAATTCTAATTAGAACTTTGCATCATAGAATATAGCCATATTAAATAAAAAATCCAAGAGATAAGATGTTTTGATAGCTCTCACTTTAGATTTTCAAAGGAAAATTAGACAAATTTATGCAGGAGAATTAGTGTCTTTCACTGGCTATCCCATGATGGCTAAGCAGAAAGTTCAGACTTTAATGATTTCTAAACACCAGTAATGGCAAACAGAATACTGAATAACAGAGTTGGAAGGGACCTTGGAGGTCTTCCAATCCAACCCCCTGCTCAAACAAAAGACCCTGTACCATTTCAGACGAACGGCTGTCCAGTGTCTTCTTAAAAACCTCCAGTGATGAAGCACCCACAATTTCTGAAGGCAAACTATTCCACTGTTTAATTGTTCTCACTGTTAGGAAGTTTCTCCTTAATCTATCTATGATAAACTTCCCTCCATTACTTCTTGTCCTGTTCTCAGCTGGTCTGGAGAATAGGTTGACCCCCTCCTCACTCTGATAGCCCTCCAAATATTGAAGACTGCTATCATGTCACCACCAGTCCTTCTCTTCTTTAGACTAGACATACCCAGTTCCCACAACTTACTTGTTTCATGTTATGAGTGGGGAGCGATTTATAGCATCTTGATGATCATCTGATATGCCACTTGAAGTGCAGCTCATTTAGTGCACTATTCTTTTCTGCTCACTTTTCTATAACTATAATTTATATAAATTATAATATTAATATTCAATTCAATTAAATATTATAATCCTTTTAGGACAATTTTATAAGAATTAAGTGTATTATGAAAACAGTAATAGTTTGATGCTGATAAGGCCTAATGTATATTATAAATTGTACCTGGGAAAAGAACTTACTATTACCTTGCAGATAATTGTTTAGGGCAAACATTAATATTTATAGGGTCATAAAAATCAATTTAATAAGGTAATTCTCCTTAGATTCTTAGTGAAGGTGGCTAGCGTTTTAATAAATTATATCAAATTAGTGAGGTATATAATATTTCCATGAATTGTTCCTTAAATTTTCTGTACTGCTTAGAAAACTGTGGGGAAAAATAATTGAGGATATTTTAATCTGATATGCGTATTGTATATGTATCTAGCAGAAATAACAGAAATAGAAAGATCCATTATAAAAATCACTATATATCATTTTTAATTCCATTATTACAAGATATTTTGTAGAGGATAAAGTTCAGCCTAAATATAGAGATTATTGCTTGGACTATTTTGGCTAGCCACTGGAAGAATGTGCCCGTGTGCACATTCTTAAAATATTAACATGACAAAAGTGGAACCTTAGGTGTGTTTCCTTTTTGATTAAAATATTTTATTTCATTTGAAATTTCCATTATTTGTAGCAATTACTTTGTATTTCAATCATCTTGTTATAAACTGTTAACAATATTTCTATTAAAAATTAAATTTCTAACAGAAATTAAAAAGAAAAACTGGCTTTGAACATTCCTAGCTGCTTCATTTAAAAACAAGCAAGAAAAATATGGAAAATAACATGCTGCAGGAGAGAACATGATACTCTGCTTGTTCATGATCTGGCTTTGAAGATATAAAGCACATACATCTTCCAGCTACCTCTTTATGGGTAAGAGGTGCTTCTGACTTTGCTGGAATGGCTTATGTCTGTAGCAGAGGGCACATTTTGTAAATAAAGTTTCCCAATATCTCCAGTTGGTTGAAAGCATCTTAAATTCCATCATTTGTGGGAAAAGACCCTCTCCTTGAGATTGGCAGGGCCAGCACTCACATCAGAAAACACTGGAACATATGGACTAACAGTTTAAGTCACATAAAGCATTCATTAAACATATATAGGAACTTTTTGTATGGATAAAAGTACCGTTGGCTGACTTTTAAAAAAAAATTACTTGCAAGTACTATAACACATTGAGAGCCAGCTTGATGTAGTAGTTAAGGCACCAGCTAGAAACCGGAAGACTGTGAGTTTTAGTCCTGCCTTAGGTACAAAGCCAACTGGGTTACCTTGGTCCAGTCCTTTTCTCTCAGTGCGAGGAAGGAACTAAGGGCAAGACACTTCTGAAAAACATGCCAATAAAACCACAGGGTTTTATTGTTCAGACAGTTTCCAACTGAACATAAGAAAAAAAAAGTGTAACACTTTAGTAATTGGTATGGGTTTTTTTTAAGGCTCTAAATCAGGTGTGTCAAACTGCCAGCCCGCAGGCCGGATGCGTCATGGGGAAGCCACGCCCATCCCAGCTCCGGCAATGAGAAAAAAGTTGCAATATGTCATGACACATCACGTGACGTGGCGAGTTTGACACTCCTGCTCTAAATAAAATAGAAAGTAGTTAATAGCTAACTGAATTTAATTCAAATAGATTTTTTTTGTGTACTGGCTGGAGCAAAAACCCTTCTAGCCAACCCTCCCACATCAAAATCTTTTAGATTGAACAAATTTTGGTAAGTTGTGAAGGGCATGTTTTGAATAAATATGTGTCTACTATAATAGCCACATATTAAACACATACTCACTGTTCAAGATAATACATTAAGGATCATCTATTTCCAAAGTTTTGGGCACAGCTATAAACATGGCTCAAATCCAATATAACTATTCATACTATGGTAAATGAAATGGTATTCACCAAACCAGTGATATTTCTTGCACAACAATCAGCAAAAAGCTGCTGGCACATCCTTCTGAAAAAAAATGAATACAGCGGGTTGGCAGAACAGAAATTTTGCACACGGGGAACTGTGAGCTTATTTCCTATCATTAGTAGAATTTCAGATGGCTGAATATCTGCCTCTGCCTGGCCCTGCCTCCCCATCTCTTTCCTAGTTCAAGCGTCTATCTTAAAATATTCGGACTATTTAATTCAGCAAATTTCATAACATGGATTCAACTAACTGCTATGCAGTTAGTAATAACGATGCATGAAATCAGCAATTAAGAAAGAACAAGTGCACATACCAGAGCATGATTACCGAGGATATGCCATACCATGAGCTAGAGGAAAAGCAAGGAAAATATGTAACAGCTGACAAGTACATGACCCTTCATTGTCACAGTGATAGGAAACCTTTGAATTATTACTTCTGTTGTTCTTGTATGATTTTTATAAAATAGATTTAAATTTGCCACATTACAATCTTGTGTGTATTATCTTGAGGGATGGGGAAAACTGACTAATATCTTCTATTATTCACTTACCTCTTGTCTTAGTTTAAACTAATTAGTTCAAACTAATTGTCTATCAGCTCATTTTCTTGAGCAGTAAAGGAAGAAAGATCTATGAAGACCATCAATATGGAAAATGTTGCTGTAAACTCTCTTTATATCAGGATAATTGAGAGCACTGAAAATGGATGGACACATAACTCTAACCGGAATGGGACAACATGCCACGGCCAACTCATTGCGACCAACTCGCCACAGCCAACTTGCCATGGCCAACTCACCACAACCAACTCACTGCAGGACAATTCACCATGGCCAACTTGCTGTGGGACAACTCTCTGTGGGACAATTTAACAATTCTATTTAATTATTTAAAATAAATTAAAAATATTTTAATTTTTGTCATTTTCATTTCATTCTGTCCCTCCTTTTGAATCCTTTCTTCAATGGTTCTATTCCACTATTTCTTTTATATTTGTCCTGCAGTGAGTTGTCCTGCAGCAAATTGGCTGTGGTGAGTTGGCCATGACAAATTGCCATAGACCCGCTCTAACAGACCATTAAAGTTGGTAGCTCGAAGGTATATATTCGTGTTCATGTTCATGAATCTTTGGACTTTCTCAGTTAATTAAATTGCACTTAAAATCCAGGAAAGGACAAACGTAGGCATTTAAAAAGTAGAAACAGAAATATATCTATTTCTCTTTACTTCTATTCCCAACAATGACAAAATGCTACATATACTATAGCTAGAAACTAAAACTTTTTCTGAAAGATTTCAGATGCCTCTCATTCATTCACTCATTTATACATTCATTCACACACACACACACACATACACACACACACACACACACACTCAACAGTAGTAACTGTGAGAGGGATCTAGGTGTTCTGGTGGACCACCTCTTAAGTATGAGCCAACAGTGTGCTGAGGCTGCCAAAACAGACAATGCAGTCCTAAGCATCATGATCATGAGAAATGACAGTACAGCTTTATACTGCACTAGTGAGGCCACACTTGGAATACTGCATCCAACTCTGGTCCCCAAGATACAAAAAAGATGCTGAGGCTCTAGAAAGAATGCAGAGAAAAGTAACAGATGATAGGGACTGGTGGCTAAACCATACAATGAAAGTATGGTCAAGTTTGTCTAAGGTATGTCTAACCTAACAAAGAGAAGGTTTAGAAGTGACACAATAGCTGTCTTCCAGTACTTGAGGGCTGGTCACAGAGAAGAGAGGATTGACTTATTCTCTAAAGCTCCTGAGGGCAAGACAAGAACCAAGGGGTGGAAGCTCATTAAAGAGAAATCCAACCTAGAACTAAGGAGAAATTTCCTAACAGTGAGAAAAATTAATGAACGACTTTTCCCCCCAGGTTTGTGAGTGCTCCATTGCTGGAGGTTTTCTAGAATAAATTGGACAACCATTTGTTCAGGATAGTATAAGGACTCCTGCCTTGAGCAGGGGACTAGACTAGAAGACTTCCAAAGTCTCTTCCAGCTCTATGATTCTATATAATTCTATGCAATTCTATTGATCAGGGGATTCCAACCTATACATGTAAAATTTTGAGAGAGCTGTTTTGTTGCCAAGATGAAATGGCCATGCAAAATATGCACAGAATATTATGATGAGTGGCCAGTCATGAAATATTCATCTCACATAAACTAAACTGGTGAGGCTAAATAACCTATTGCTCCATGCCAATTGTGAGATATAAGCCCAGAATCAGAAAATCACTGATTTCCCCTAAACACCACAAACCACAGATACATTAAACACACATACATACACAAAAGTAAAACACTGCATAGAAAACATACCCCATGACAAACTGCTTCTCCATTACTTTGTCATTCCTAACTCAATATCCAAGCATTGAATAACGGCACTGAATGAAGGGACTTATGACCCATGCCCTTCTCCTCCAAAGGGAAGCCAGCAGGGAAGATTGCAAGTCACTGCTGTCTACCAAGAGGACTCCCTCTATTTTCTGGGGACTGGTTGAAAAAGATCTGCCCCATAATCACAGCAGGATTTTAGCACAGAGTGTTTGCAGCATGTGGCATTTGAAGCCAGCCCCACAAAACCAGAGGAAATCTTCATGTCTCTGGCGCTGGCTGCAAATGTCCTTTGATGCAAATACTCTTTGTCCAAATCCTACTTAGATTTTGGGATGGATCTTTTTTAGTTAGCCTCCTTTTTAGCCAGCCAGTGAAAGGAGTGCCTGTTGGAGGGATTTGGCCCTATCTAGGTCTGAGTGGCTCTAACAGGCAACTCTTTTGCTCTGTTTGTTTAACAAACCAGATCACTTAACAATTGCAACTGGGATTGCCAGGATCGCAATCACTGAGCAAAGCAGTCAGACAGTCTTGCTTATCAACCATTTTATTCAATGATAGAAGATTCCATCTCAATTGTGCTCATAAATCAAAGACTACCTGTATTTACTGAAGCTCTGTTATTATATACATAAAAAACATCTCTGCAAATGACTTCCAAGAGAACATCAGCTTCAATAAAAAAGGTGTCATTCTAGATATAGTCAAATCTTGTTGAACAAGAAATATGATTTCTGCAAAGATGGTCCTAAGTTACTAAACTTTTTGAGATGTTTGAAAATGTCAAAAACTATATAGATAAGATAAAAACTATAAAGAACTTATCTATATAGATAAGATATAGATAATATCTTACAATGTTTGGCAGACTCAAGAAACATTAGTGAATGTTTACTCAAAGTCCCTCCTGAGCAGATATCTGATCAAATTTAGTAGTCAAAGGGTTATAATTGATTTGTAACTGGTTAAAGTGTAGAAAGCATGATATAGTAAAAAAAATCACTTCTTGAATTTGAGAGATGCAAGCATGGAAGACCCAAAGATTTGTACTGGGACCAATGCTTCATGATTGCTGATTTTTTTGGTTTGCCAATAACCTCAAAAGATTTAGTGTTTAAACCAACAAAGAGTAGTGAAGAATTCCAAACTGATATCTTCACAGTGGAAAAGATTACTAAATGGCAAATGTGTTTCACTGTATGCAACTGTGAAGTGATGCACACTTGAATAAAACTTCTAACTTCATATATATTTTGGTGGCTCTCAATTGGCAATTAGGAAAGGGTTCTTTGAGTTGCAGAGAATAACTACAAAAAGCACAGGGCTAGTTGTAATAAACAATGAACAACATTTTATTTTGTTGGGCATTATCAGGAGAGGACTCCTGCGAGTCTCTTGGACTGCAAGGCGATCAAACCGGTCAGTCCTAGAGGAGATCAACCCTGACTGCGCTTTAGAATGCCAGATCCTGAAGTTGAAACTCAAGTACTTTGGCCACCTAATGAGAAGGAAGGACTCACTGGAGAAGAGCCTAATGCTGGGAAAGATTGAGGGCAATAGAAGAAGGGGACGACAGAGAATGAGGTGGCTGGATGGAGTCATTGAAGCAGTAGGCGTGAGCTTAAATGGACGCCAGAAGATGGTAGAGGACAGGAAGGCCTGAAGGAACATTGTCCATGGGGTCGCAATGGGTCGAACATGACTTCGCAACTGACAACAACAACAACAATCAGGAGAGGAACAAATATACTTTTATTTGTTGTAACCATAGTTAGGGTATTATATAATAGTGGAGTAAATGGATTTTGTTTGATTTAGCAGGTTTTATTTCATTTGATTAAATTCTTCTGTAAAGCAGAATGAGACTAAGAAACTATCTGAAGGATGAATAAAGGCAGGTTGAAAGGAGTTGACAGTAGAAGAAAAAACAGATTTTAAGGAGAAATCGTTAATAGATGATTTGTTCTCCATCCATATCTTCTTTACACAAGTCCGATGGTCATGATGAAAAAATACCAGCAAAGAAATCTGTCTCATTGGAGGGAAGAACAAAGTCAATACAGTCCTAGGCTGCATCAACAGAGGAATAGTATCAAGAGAGATTCAATCTAGAACTAAGGAGAAATTTCCTCACAATGAAAATAATCAATCAATGGAACGGCTTGCCTCCCAGAGGTTATGGGTGCTCCATCACTAGAAGTTTTAAAGAAAAGATTGGATAGCCATTTGTCTGCAATGGTATAGGGTCTCCTGCTCAAGGCGGGGGCTGGGCTAGAAGATATTCAAGGTCCTTTCCAAATCTGTTATTCTGTTAAAGGTGGATTTCACATACTGATTTCAACCAACCAACCAAAAGATGCACAGAATATTATTTCTTAAGCAAATTTCATTCTTTCCTTCTGCTCCAGTGAAATTATCTGACATAAATATTTGACGTGACATTCCTGGTAGTCTGAAATCCCAGATTCCTTTCCTCTGCTGCACATTTTTAAGGCAGTGATTTCCAAATTCCACAGATGTTGATTCATCTTCTCTTATAATGCTCACCCTAGAGTTCCTCCCACAGAAAGTCAGTTCCTAAAATGCTACTTCATACTTAATCATAATGTTTTTCTGGTTTCAGTGTTCCCACTTATCCCTGACCCACCCACTGCAGATTTTGTATATGTAATCAGTTTTGGACCTTCTAAATATATTTCAAGATGGTTCAAGATTAATTTGATTTATTAATTGTTCTGCAACAGCTCTTGACTGTCAAACTGTACCTTGCCTATAGTAAAAAAAATTCACACTCCAGCTTTCTGGCCATCATTTTCTTCCCCCTCATCATTTCCTAAAATCTGACTAATAGTGGCATTATTCTGAGCTGCAAAATATGGCAGAGGAAACAGCAGGCACAGAACACATACCTTTCAATTTTCTATGAAAATATAAGGTTGGCAGTTTCTTTACAAACTGGGACTGGAAAAAACATCTGTTTTTCTCCCTCCACTTCACCCCAACATACATATTTTCCTCAAATCTTAAATGTTTCCACATGTTCCATTTCCATACTTAGCTTCAGTGAGGCTTCCTCTTCTGCACAAGTCCTGGTTATAGGCAATTGGGGGGGGGAGAGTCTCTGTTGCTGAAACAGAGAGCAATACCCCAATTATGGGTCTATACATGATTTTCTGTTGAGAAAAAGAGAGGGTCCTGTCTTCTCTCAAAGTGCTCATTGGGCTTTTGAGCAAAGTACAGTATCTGAAGCCCTCATTTTCATCTCACTCACACACACACACTCATTTAATACTGCCAAAATTTAGAGCAGGCAATGAGAAACTGATGATCCTCTACTTTGCTATTAGACTACACCTTCTATCATCTCAAACCATTGGTCAAGCAGACTATGACTGTTGGGAAATGGAACAATATTTGGAGAGACAGATTTTTTGTATCCCTGACTTAAAATCAATCACAACTTCAAGTAGAGAAGAGGCCTGCAATCTGCATTCCCGGGATCACATCACATCTTTTCTACTTCTGTACTGAATCAAAATGTATACTGTAGTTTATAGTGTAGTTTATACTGTAAAATACATCTCCCACCTAGCACACTGATAAAGGGCATCTGGGTTTTTCTAATCCTAAATCTCAAAAGAAATTCTACTATCAAAGCCCTTTCAGCATCCAGAGTTATTTTAGTAGCTGTGGAAAAATAAGCCATTTGTATAATATGGCTGTAGTATTGTTTTTTTTATCCTTATTATCTTCTTTACCCTCCCCTCTTATTGGTATAACCATGATGATTCTTTGTTTTGCATGTATACTGAGAGCTTCTGCATGAGAGACAAATTCCTTATGTGTCTAATCCAAAAAATGTATCCATTCGTTCATCAATGCCTCCCTTTCCCCAGCTTCAACAGATAGTAGGCTCTGCCCACTCCGTTGTCCTACTTTCCATCCTATTGTACATCCACTTTTTGAAACTTCTTCTAGGCTAGCATTGAGAAAACACAAATGTGGGCTCCACTTGATAAAATTATTCTCTCTTGTAATCACCAACCTAACTTCATTTCTGGATACATCTAGAAAAGATCCTCTTGACTTACAGGAGATGGCATTCAGGGATTTAGATATCAGCATCAGAATTATAAATAATTGCCAGAAAAAAATTCTCTCAAACAGTAATCTCACTGTCTAATTTGGACTAATATAGTTTCTGAACTACTTTCAAAGATTAACAAAGTTATATGAAGCAGGACTCTTTTGCAAAAAAATTACTTAGGTTAAACTATTAAAAAGCATTCTTAGACATCAAGGCCTCTTGAGAGATAGAGATGGGCTGAGAGGTCCAAGAAAATTAAGAGGGTTGCACTTCCTCTTTGTGTTAGAGGTCAACCAAGAAATTTCCTGTCAGCAACCCAATACTTCAAGAACAAAAAAAAGGAATCTAGAAATTCAATTTAATCCAAAAGTTCCCAGAAATAGTATTTTACCCATGGGAGGACTGTTGTCCAAATCCTTGTCTCCATCCTCCTCAAATTATCTATAAGATATTATAGACACATACTAAATAATAATAATTTATGAAACTCATATGCCGCCCAACTCTAAATGACTCTAGTCAAATTCTAACATCCTGCAAAAGCAACTCCAGCAAGAACTAGATCTCTCTAAAAGTTTAGGCTTCTGACCAGATATTGTGAGATCTAGAAATCGAGCTCTCTGGATGTCACAATAGCTCCAGCAGATCCTCTGGCACTGGCCAAATTCAGTATGATGGCAGCAGGGAGTAAGCAGCAGATGGAAACTGCTTCAACTATCTCTGTCATCCTGGTTTTCCTGCCAATTTTCTACCTTTCCTAGGATCAGATACGGATTCTGCTCATTAAACTGTGATGGAAAATAGCATGTTGCTTCTGTTAATATTAAGATGAATAGTTTATATTTCCTCTCTCCATTTCAGCACTGGAGCTGAAACACAGTATCTTTTGTGAAACAAGTGGTTTATAACTCATTTTGGATTTGGATTGAAACTTTTTGGTACTTTCTACTCTCTGCAGTTGCTTACCTAGACGTCCTTTTTTCTGGATTTAGCATTATTCACTTTTAATGTAGAAACTAGACATCTCAATTTATAGTCCAAGTCCAATGTTTTCTATGTTGCTTTTTGGATTTTTTTTTCTGGACACAACAGGTGACCAAATTTGCTGGCAGAATAAGAAATGCGGTTGACCAAGGAGGATAGACTCTTTCTGCAGTTCTTGTGCATTTAATTAAACTTTGCTTGCAAAACCAAGCCAGCCTACATGGTGGAGGAAGTGATGTTATGCGGGAATATTGAATTAATAATTTCTCAGATATGTTTTCCTATCACAAAGCAAAATATTATCCTAACTGAAAATGAGGTATTACAAGATAAAACAGCTATTGTTAACTGGAGTAGAAAATAAAATTCCCTTTCTAAAGTCTCACTGCACTGTTTAATACTGATTTCTGGCTTCATCCACCTCTTTAAAATGCTGTCATCTGGATAAAAATTATTAATGAACAAGACCTACTGCAGAATGTTTATAGCAGGAGAAACAACTGCTAGATACTACAGTGCTGTGAAGAATCACCACCTAATTGCCACTTTCCATTCATTATAGGAAGATGCTGTCTCAGAATCTCTACTTGACAGGGAAGCCATCTCTTCTTAGCTTGGGGTACCTAGTTCTGTACCCAATCACAGAGTGCCTTGATTTTGGTGCATTTAGTATGTCAAATAACATAGTGGAAGAGAATGTCAGAAATCTACCAAAATCCAACTCTTAATTTCTACTGTTTCTTTTCCCTATTTTACACTAATGTTTTATCTTATATTTAGTACCAAATATAGTTATGAACCAAATTGGTCTGCCTCAATCCTACTGGAAGAAATCCTAGAGCCTCTATCCTCCTCTGGTATTCCTGCCATGGTTTCAGGAATTATTTCTCAGGGTAAAAGAGCAAAAAAAATAAATCTTGTATCAGCTATCTAGCCAGTCATTCAAAGCATCCTTTTTTTTTAAAAGGCCTAGCAGGTCTTGCCCTCTCTCCTACTTTCATTTTATGGAAGACCAGCAAATTCTATCAACCAGACATACATCACTGTTCCCTCAGGGCACCGCAGGTGTTGACTTGACATCTCATAGGGAATTTCCTGAATAAATATATCCTTAACAACACTACGCTGCATTTTGTTTAAGCAACAGGGAGGCTCTCTCATTCCCTCTCACTGCTCTGCCCTGTGCACCAACATTCAAGCAGCACACCATTTGGAAGACAGACAGTGACGGACAATTAAGGGGAGTAGTATACACAACATCTTACTCCTCCACACATAATTCTTCTAAGACCCATCACCTTTAGCAGCATATCTCTGGGACACAAATGTGACACACCACATTTTGCAACTTGCTTCCATTTAAGCTTTTCTCACCTATGGCCTGTTATGGCTGTTGCTTAATTAATCATGGTGGTCATTGCCAATTTAACATTTCTGCTATTTGGTTGACACAAGCATACTAATATAAACCCACATGATTTATCCTGTGGTGTCAACGCTGCTAACATTGGATGTTCCCACTCTGACAACTGATAAAAATGCAGCCATTTTCTCTTCTCCTTTACTATGTTTTTTCTTGCTTTTAGAAATCAGGTGCAGTAGGGGGGGTTGGAATGAAAGCTCAGCTAGCCATAACAATAACGCTGTAGTGGAAACCCAAGGACAAGCTGATAACATTTTGGCGGTCTGGGGAGCTGGGGAGAAAGCCCACACTTTTAACTAATTGGGGGATGTGATTTATGACAGTTTATTGGGGGTGGGAATTGTACTTTGTTACTTTGTATCTGAGGGAAGGGAAGTTTTTGGGTTCAGCTATGTAGAGCCAATACTTTGTTTCCCGAATGAAATGTTCTTTAAGGAAGAATTTTGCCTGGAAGTACTTTTAATGGATTTCACCTATCGGAACCATGACATTAACCCCAAAACTACACATTTTTTACCCTAACCACCTTGGGGTCCTGAGCTCCAGTCAACGTCCCTAAGTCGAGGGATAGGCTGACAAAGACTCAGGGAAGATCTCAACATGGAGAAGGGAGAAGTGCCTGGAACTAGTACCCCAGCCATGGCTGCCGCCTCAGCGGAGGTAACGCAAGCCAGCGCACCAGTGGAGAAGGAATCTTCTCAGGTCTTACAGTTGGGGGCGAGACCAAAATGTGGGAGCTGATCTGGTCATCAGAGTGGACCCTGCCCAGTGGAGACTCTAAGCCCCTCGAGGCAACCCTGCCAAAAGCAAGTTCTTTGAAAGCAACCGAAGTTGATTTGCAAGAAGGAACCTCTCATGAATCATGTTCCCCGGACCCCTGGAGAATCAGGAAATCGACAACTACTGAGGACTCCGGAGAGTGGAAGTACTTGTCTGCAGCCCGTAGCAAATTGGTGGAGAAGTTGGTGGAGATGTTCAAGGGGCTAGAGGTGAAGAGTGGGGAGAAACCCTCTTACTCTTCCCATGCAAGTGATCATGATGATCGGCAGAGCAGATGCCAATCCATGCCTAAAAGGAGCCCCAGACCCACCTATGGAGCACAAGTGGCTTCCCTATCCTTGAAGCCACCAACATTAACCTCCAGCCCTGCAAGGAGAGACAGACCCGGCCTCCACTCTGAACACGTCAGCCCAAGACGTCATCGCTCCTCTAGAACTTCAGAACGCTGCTCATGAAACAAGAGCCCGAACCACCACCAGGGCAGCCGAAGTCCAGATCACCACAGGAACAACGAAAGCCCTGACCATCGCTACTATCAGTCACACAGCCCTGTGCATCACCATCAGCACCATCCAAGCCTGAAGCCTAGGCAGGGGGAAGACTCAGGTGTGAGCGTTCAACATGATATAATGCAACAGCTGTGTGATCTGTTGGCCAGGCAGCAACAGGTGAGAGCGCCGCAGCCATTGGAGCCCCTGCAGCAATTGGAGATGCTGCAGCCACCGCTGCTGGGAGGTCAGCCACAGGTGGGAGTGTCGCAGCAGTGGGTCTGGCAACAGCCCCTAAATGTGCAGCAACCGCTGGGGGCCTGCAGCAACTGGGGATGCCACAGAAACTGCCACCAGGACTGCTGGGAGGCCTGCAGCAACTGAGGATGCCACAGCTGCCACCTCCAGGAGGTCAGCAGCCGTTGGGAGTGCAGCAGCAGTGGGGGTGGCAACAACCTCTGAATGTGCAGCAACCGCTGGGGGGCCTGCAGCAACTAGGGATGCCCCAGCCACCATTGGGAGGTCAGCAGCTACTGGGAGTGCAACAGCCACAGCAGGGGGGCAGCAACCGCTGGGAATGCAGCCACACTGGGGGGGGGCAGCTACACATGATGGCACCACTCCTTAGAGCAACTTTTGATGGTGACCTGGAGAAGCTGATCTTCTTCCTCAATCAAGTACATTCCCACATGAATCACAATGCCAATTTCTACCCGAATCCAGCTGCTATGGTCAATGTGGTCATGCCCAATTTGGAAGGGGAAGCATCTGAATGGCTAAACAATTTTTACAATGAGCAAGCGCCTGAGTTGGGGAACCTCCATCTCTTCCTCCTTGGATTAAGGGCCAGGTTCAAGGACCCATCCATAGCCCTCAAAGCGGAGAAACAAATTCATAAGATAAACAAGACAGCAGGCCTGTTTTGGAATACATACGAGAATTTCGTATGGTAGGTCAAATAGAAATGTGGCCTGAACAGTCACTAGTGCACAACTATAAGGAGGGGCTAGATGATCACCCTTCCCTGGCCTATGTCTATCAAGTTGTCCCTAACTTATTGCAGGAGCGATACCAGGCAGCAGTAAGATTGGATGTCAAGCATGCTCATTATAAGAAGCCACCACCTCAGGAAGCCAGGCAGAAACCAGAACAGACCAGACGACCACTCCCCTGAACGCCACCAGCCATCGTGGCCACAGAGCCCCCCAAACCACCTGCCGGTCCACCAATCAAGTGCTTCAGATGTAGGCAACAAGGACCCGAGTAGTGAGCTGCCTGGTCCCATACCCCCAATAGCAAAGCAGACTGGGACCATTGGTGAGGAAGAAACCAGCCCAGCAGCCGGCAAAAGAGAAGTCAAACTGGATCACACAAGAACCCATCGTCCAAGTCACATTGCCCACCCACGAAAGTGCCGAGACCCAAGCTGGACCTGCCACTGCTCTTCCCTCCTATGGCAGCGACGACGAAGGGAGAACGACCCGATGGTGAGTCAACCCATTCCACCTTTTTCTCTCACTGCCAAACTCATAGTCTCTAAGAGGGATGCACAAATAGATTTGAAAAGTGCTAGTGGACTCAGGGTGCTCCCGGTGCGTTATTAGTTTGCCACTTGCCCTTAAAATGGGTATATGAGCAAGATTGCTCTCCAAACCCGTGAGATTTGAGCAAGCCAATGGCTCGTTAATGGGAGGAACTTTGGTCACACAATTGACAGAGCCAATACGCTTAGAAATAGTTGAACATTGGGAGTTAATTCGCTTCATGGAGGCTCCAAAGATGATTGAGTCTGTGATTCTAGGGCTAGCCTGGTTGGACAAATGGAAACTGTTTATTTGGTGGGGAAAGGGGATGAGGACTGTGAAATTACTTATAGGGCTCAACCCCCCCCTTAATTCAGCCAACATTACTGAAGAGTCTAAGCCGTCTTCCAAGTTAGCAAAGATAGCTACTCTGTCTCAACTAGGTGAACCACTTATCCCCAGCGAATACCGGGATCTAGCCGAGGTGTTTAGTGAGAAAGAATGCAACATCCTGCCTCTTCATTGACCCAATGATTGCACCATTGAACTGTTACTGGGGGCTAAACTCCCACGGCTGAAGATGTATGCCATGACCCCCCTCAAAATGGATGAACTTCAACTGTATGTGAACAAGAACCTAGCAAGAGGATTTATTGAGCTGGCCAAATCTCAGGTGGGAGCTCTGGCATTATTTAAAGTGAAAAAAGATGGGTCACTTCGTCTCTACATAGACTATAAAGGGTTAAAAGCTGTGAGCGTAGAAAACAAGTACCGCCCCTCTTGAAGGACCTACTGACCCACCTGGTGAAAGGGAGCATCTTCCCTAAATTGGACCTAAGAAAGGCATATTACCGAGTAAGAATAAGAGAGGGAGATGAATGGAAAACTGCTTTTTACTGTCCCATGGGGAGCTATGAATTTAAAGTCATGCTGTTTGGGGGCTCCAGCTGTCTTCATGTTTTGGTGTATCTTGATGATATCCCGATATACAGCATGAATATGGCTGACCACATAAAACTAGTGCGAGAAGTGTTAAAGAAATTATTGAATGCCAAACTGTATGTTAAACTATCAATGTGTGAGTTCCATCAGACCCGACTGGATTACATAGGCTATAGGATTTCCAGTGAAGTCATTGAAATGGACCCTGCTAAAGTGAAAGCCGTAATCGAATGGCAACCCCCAAAGACTCCCAAACAGCTTCAGAGCTTTCTGGGGTTTGCCAACTTTTACTGACAATTCATCCCCTTGTTTGCCGAAATTGCTTTACCCCTCATGGACTTGTTGAAAATAGGCAAAGATGGGGGAAAGCCGTGACCAGGCCAGCCGCTTACATGGACTATGAACTGTCAAACTGCTTTTGAGAATTTGAAAAGATTATTTGCGGTCGAGCCAGTTCTAAAGCATCTTTGTCCGGGGAAACACTTTATGATTCAAGCCGATGCCAGCAGTGAAAGAAAGAAAAGAACCATGTGGGGGTCCTGCAGCCCTGTGCCTACACCTTGAAATAGTTCACTGACTGTGAGAGAAGGTGGGCAGTATGGGAGAAGGAAGCCTTCACAATTCGTTGGGCTCTATTAAACTGGCGACACTACCTAGAAGGGAGCAAGGTGCCCTTCAAGGTATGGACTGATCACAAAAACCTAGAGGCACTGAAAACTCCCCACAAACTGTCCTCGAAGCAAGTACAGTGGGCATAATACTTTAACCGATTTAACTTCACCCTGAAGTACATACTGGAAAAAAAAAAACTTTTTAGCTAATGCTTTATCCAGATTACTGTAATACAAGAGCCAGAGTAAAGAGGTTAATGAAGAAATTATATCTACACCGCAAGCCGCTTCTCAACTAATGCCACGAAGAGCCCCATCTTTGAACGTCCCAAACCCTGATGACCATAGGATGAGGAAATTAAAACAGAAACTCCTCAGCGATCGATGGTTCAAAGAAAACCAAACCTCCTTGATGTGCAAAGGGGGGAAGTTATATTTGCCCGAAACCCTCCGCCTTAATGCTCTCCAGCATGGTCATGATGTGAAACAAGCTGGACACTTTGGATATTTAAAAACACTGCATCTGGTTCATCAACAATTTTGTGGCCGGGTTTGAAACGGGACATAGAGAACTACGTCAACTACGTTTCAAACCCGGTCAATTTTGTGGCCGGGTTTGAAACGGGACATAGAGAACTACGTCATGCTGTATGTTCCACCATGAAAAGAATTCCAGGAAAACCCCTGGATTATTATAACCGGTTGCGGACTCTTTCCAGCCATGGGAAGAAATTGCTATGGATTTTATAGTGGAATTGCCTGAAAGTAGGGGGAATACAGTGATTTGGACTATGATAGATTTATTTTCAAAGCAAGCTCATTTCATTACCTGCAAAGGACTCCGGTCAGCTCAAAGACTAACCAGGATATTTCTGGAGCATATTTACAGGCTGCACGGCACGCCAAAGTGGATAGTCTCAGACCGAGGGGTACAGTTTATGGCCAAGTTCTGGAGAGGTTTCCTCAAGTTAATTGGCTCATCGCAAGGACTGTCATCGACTTTTCACCTGCCTACAAATGGGGTGGCTGAAAAAGCGAACTCAGTGGTGGAGCAGTATCTCAGATGCTATGTGGATTATCAGCAAATGAACTGGACTGACCTCCTCCCTTTCTCAGAAGTGGCTTACAATAATTCTGTTCACAGCAGCACCAGTTTTACGCCTTTTAAAGTTGCCACGGGAAAAGAGTTCAACCCAATACCTGAATATCCTCAGGGACCTGTGGGAGGAGGTTTGGAAAACAACGAAAATCACTCTGAGAAAGGCTTCTGAGATGTACAAAAAGTAAGCAGATAAAAATAGCCCCCCCCCCCAAAAGATCATTCCAGGTTGTGGAAAAAGTTTACCTGTCCACAAAGTATTTACAACTTAAATTGCCTAATAAGAAGTTAATGATTCATAAGAATCATTAACCCAGTCACGGTGGAGTTAAAGCTTCCCAGACTCTTAGGAAGAATCCACCCTGTGTTCCATTGTAGCCTACTGAAATGTTTCCGGGGTTCTACCTTACGACCTCCCCCTAAGAAGGCACCTGGCCCTCTCAGGGTAGGTGGACAGACTCATTATGAAGTGAAGTGTATTCTTGATTCTAGGGTTTTTAAGGGAAAGTTACAGTACTTAGTGCAATGGAAGAGATATCCATTGTCAGAAGCCACATGGGTGAAATCTAATGATGTAAAAGCCAACAGGCTCATTAGTAAATTCTATGAGAAACACCCTAATAAACCGAGGGGCAACCCCTAACCTATAATTTTGTTTGAATTGCAGGATTTGTCCTTTTTGTAAGGGGGGCCAGATGTCAACGCTGTCAACATTGGATGTTCCCGCTTTGACAATTGATAAAAATGCAGCCATTTTCTCTTCTCCTTTACTGTGCTTTTGGTTGCTTTTAGAAATCAGGTGCAGCAGAGGGGGTTGGAATGAAAGCTCAGCTAGCCATAACAATAACGCTATGGTGGAAACCTAAGGACAAGCTGATAACGTTTTGGCAGGCTGGGGAGCTGAGGAGAACGTCCACACTTTTAACTAATTGGGGAATATGATTTATGACAGTTTATTGGGGGTGGGAATTGTACTTTATTACTTTGTATCCGGGGGAAGGGAATTTAGTTTTTGGGTTCAGCTATGTAGTGCCGATACTTTGTTTCCTGAATAAAATGTTCTTTATGGAAGAATTTTGCCGGGAAGTTCTTTTGATGGGTTTCATCTATCGGAACCATGACATTGGCTTCTCAAGGCCAAATAATTCTTTCCTAGTTCTAAAATGAATAAAAACATTTTATAATCATAAAATTGCCCAAAGACTCGTGAGTATTGGAACAGGACACGAAACTGGTTGAGGGATATATTAACACTGGACTTAGAATTAAAACCTGAACTCTTCTTGTTGGAAATAACAACAGAAAAATATGACAAGGGAACAATCTGCTGCTACACATCCTGACTGCAGCTAGGCTTGCTTTAACACAAAAATGGAAGAGCAAGGAAATTCCCACAAAGGAAGAGTTAATACATAAAATATTAGCATGTGTGGAAATGGACAGGCTCACAATGATATTAAAAGACAAATGTGGATCAGTTTATTATGAAACCTGGGATAAATTTTACCACTGGAGGAATTTGAAGAGGACAGTCGGGATTAAAGATGAATGTTAAGATAGAAATACATGTTATTTTAGTATTGTATATAAAACTTAGATGTATATGTAGAGATGAAGAATTGATTGTAAAAAGTGGAATAATCTGATAAGAATGTATATACTGGAATGTCACGTTAAATCCAATGTTTGTTTGTTTTTGTATTATAAATAAAATTTGTTTAAAAAATAAATAAATAAAAATAAAAATTGCCATTTCAAGGGTGTATTTAATGCTAAGAATGGAATGCAACAGAATGCCTCTCTAGTTCTCATATCCACACATGCTTCCTATGCCAACTCATTTTAAATTAAACTTCTTTAAACTTCTGATTAAAGAGGAAATCTTTCACAGAGTACAGTACAAAAAAAAAGGTGTTCCTTTATTTTCTCTACTAGGTGAAGTGAGATAGTTGTTGTAGACAGCAGATGCCTGATGGAAAAGGAAAAGTAACATCTATCTCCTAGACTTTTATCTTAGCAGTAGATAGAGCTGGCCTGCCCTGTTCCCTGAGAGTTAAGCTGCTGTCCCTCTGGTCATGTAGAAGATGTTTTCCTCAAAGAGACAGCAGAAAATTCAGCTGTCAGGCCAGGGATCCTGTCCATTCTTCCAGTAAATGACATCAACTTTCCCTGACCTCCTCTTCAAGTAAGAGCATTTTCTTTTACTAAGATCCATGTTCTGAATGTAAACATGGAATGTATGCCACTATGCATTTGCTTACAAAAGCAGTCTGCAAATGAGAGATTCTGGCTTGTACAGAATAGAATAACATACTTAGGATAAAAGTGGTTGTAATTGATGCTTATGGTATATGGACATAATTGGTCTAAAATGTGCCCAAATTGACAGTGATGTTATAGTTAGTGCCACAGAAGCTTATGGAGTTACAATCATATGAAGAATGGCAAGGGATGCTTAGGGCAATGATGAAGTGAAAGAGGCTATGGATGAGAAAAAGATATATACACTATAAGAGAATGAATGTTGCAAAAAACAATGAAAAAAAAAAAACTCCTGTATATGTGTACCGGGAGAAAAATATATACTTGCAAAGAAATCAGACAGCAAGAAACAATTATATTTAAAAGAGACAGAAATAATGCAGAATGATTTTGAAAATAAAATCATGGATGAAAGAGGACTAAAATAAAAAAAATCTACGATGAATGTAATTAAAACATACTGAATGTGTCTAAGAGTAGAATTGAAACAAGTGCTACAAATATTAATCTACAAGAAATACATGATGAACAGGAAATCATAAATCTTGTGACAAGTTGAAACTGTAAGGCTAAACATGTGGATGGTATAAGTGAAGATATCTTAAAATATGGATGTGGTTTGTGTATAGAATGGCCATGGGAAAATTGCATATGTGTTACTGAATAGAAAAATCAAGAATGCCATTAATGTATCCAAAGGAAAAAAATAAACTATAGGAGTATCCATTTAAGTGTGCCTGAGAATATGTTTGGCAGAATTCCGATTGCAATAGTTCAAAAAGTGGCAATGAGTAAAATATAGGCAAAGTGATGTAGCTCTGTGCAGCCAAAGGATTTTTTTTGCTCTTCAGCAGGACATTGAGGAATGTATAAATGTGGGAAACTTCACATTTGTCGATTTAGAGAAAGTGAGAGCTTGAATTGTGGTATCATGGCAGAAAATGGAATTGACATCTGGTTACTGAATGCAGGAAAAGTAGTAAGAGATGAGGTAAAGTATGAGAGAGAATAAATGGAATACTAAATCAATGTCTCACTACTGAGTAGGTAATAAGACCAGGCCATGTGACTTCATCTTGGCTATTAAATGGATTTAGAGAAAATCTGTACTGTATGAAAAGCTTGTGGTGATAGTAAAGGTGTGTATGTTGGGGATTTGAATGTATGCGTTTTGTCTGCAGACAAAGCCATGTTGTTGGTTGAGTACCCAACTGATCTTCAGTTGAATATTGGGTTATATGTGTAACAAGAAGTACAAACCTGAAAATTAATCGGATTATTTGTGCTTGAAAGGGAAAAGGGACTCTATGGTTAAAATATATGGTAAACATACAGCAAATATATATAAAATGTTTACTAAGATGGAAAAAGAATGGAGAAACGTTACATCCTACAAATGATAATAATATGTGGTCTATTGCAAAGAACATGTGCTTGTTGCAGGACACAAAAATGGTTGTATGTAAGAGTGTGTTTGCTGCTCACATGGTTATATATAAATGAGAGTCGGTATTAATAGAAAAACATAAAGTTAAGCGCAGCAGGAATGGTATACTTAAGAAATGTGTGTGATAAACAAGGAGGTAAAAAATGAAGGGATGCTGAATAAAGAAGTGAGGGGCCAGTGTAAAAAGATACATTTGGAAAGTAGATCAGCCATATAAAGCAACTGAGTAAATTAGGAACAAATTATAAAGCAAATTTATGAACATCAAAAAAGTCATGACTGGCAGACTTGATGAGATCCTGAAAAAGAAGAGAAATTAAGAGTTTAAAGAACAAACAATTATTTAAACAGTTTATGGAAATAGTGGAAGCAAGGATGGTTTACAAGGATATAATGGCATGGAGAAACACACTGAATGATTTTGTATCTCTAGACTTAACTATGTTCCCTTTCCTTTCCTTATCTTATATCTTTAACTTCTTTGACTTACTACAAGTAGTCCTTGACTTACAATAGTTCATTTAGTGACCGTTCAATGTTACAACAGCAGTGAAAAAAGTGACTTATGACCATTTTTCAGTTACAACCTTTGCAGCATCCCCATGATCATGTGATCAAAATTCAGATGATTGGCAACTGGTTCATATTTATGATGGTTGCTATGTCCCAAAATCATGTGATCACCCTTTGTGACCTTCAGATAAGCAAAGTCAATGGGGAAGATAGATTCACTTAACTGTGGCAAGAAAGGTCGTAAAAGGGGGCAAAACTCACTTAACAAATGTTTCACTTAACAGCAGAAATTTTGGACTCAATTATGGTCGTAGGTTGAAGATTACCTACATTTCTTAATTGTTTTCTGTGCTTTGTGTAATGTTGATTACCCTGAAAAGAAATAGGATATGAGAAACATACACATGTACGTATTCAACAAATACCAAGTTTATTCTTTTGTCGAAGTACTTTTTTAAAAAAAAAATTGTATCTCCAATGATACAGACTGTAGCTGAAGAGTTTTGAAGCTGAGTATAGCTGAAAGATATAAAATAATAATGACACGGAATACACTTTCTGTTCAAATCATTACTATCATGTGATCAGTTTTTTAAGCAGTGAGTCATTCCAGTGGAAAGCATTTCATTCCACTGGAGTAAAAGAATACTGATGGTTTATGATATCTTTGCATATTTATGAAAAACAAGTATTACCATTTTATATATTCATTAAATCTCGCTTTACTGTCCATATGATATGGTATTCATGGTGGCTTATACAATTAAAAAGAAAAGTAATAAAACAAAAACAATATGATTAAAATAAGTAAAATTAAAATCAGTATAATTAAATCAATTAATTAAAATCCTGGTGAAAGAGATGCATTTTTGCTATTTTCTTGAATGTAGGGAGAGTGGGTCTAAATACATCCTTGGGAGGGCCACATAGGAGAGAAGGCCCTCTCCCACACTCCAGACAGATGAAACTGAGTAATAAAGGGATCTTCAGAAGAATGTCTCCTATTGATACTAGTAACCCAATAGGTTTATAACAGGACACGTAGTCTTGTGGTTCAGGTGTAAGCTGTTTCATAGAAACATAGAAAACTGACACAAAAAAATCTAGTGGTCGATCAGGTTTACATCAGCTCCAATCTAAAACTGATCAGGACAATGAAGTTGCAAGTGATTGGGGAGATAAAATAAAGGGATCTCTCTTGAGAAAAAAAACAAATAAAATAAACAAATGGCTTTCTAACTCTTTTCAATATAAAATAAGACTAGAGCTGGAAGGGATCTTGGAGGTCTTCTAGTCCAGCCCCCCACTTAAACAGGAGAACCTATACCATCTCAGACAAGTGACTGTCTAGCCTCTTCTTAAAAATCTCCAGGGATGGAGCACCCACAACTTCTGGGAGTAAACTGTTCCAGTGGTTAATTGTCCTCACTGTGAGGAAGTTTCTCCTTAATTCTAGGTTGCTTCTCTCTTTGATCAGCTTCCAACCATTGTTTCTTGTCTTGCCCTCTGGTGTTTTGGTGAATAATGTGACCCCCTCTTCTTTGTGGCAGCCCCTCAAATACTGGAACACTGCTATCATGTCTCCCCTGTTTCTTCTTTTCTTTAGACTAGCCAAACCCAAGTCCTGCAGCCGTTCTTCGTATGTTTTGGTCTCCAGGCCTTTGATTATCTTAGTTGCTCCTCTCTGAATTTTTTCCAAACTCTCAGAACCCCAAGTCCAGGTCCTGAAAGACTAGACTAGGCAGTCCTCAAATTATGGCCACAATTGAGACCAGAATTTTGGTGGCTAAATAAAGCAGTTGTTAAGTGAGTCATGTGCAATTTTACAATCTTTTTTGCCATGGTTAAGCAAATCACTGCAATTAACTTAATCATGTGGTCATTAAGCCAATCTGGCTTACCTCATTGACTTTGCTTGTTGGAAGCCATCTGGGTAGATCACAAATGGAGATCCCATGACTCCAGGATGCTGCAACAATCATAAATACTTGCTGGTTGCCATATGCCCAAATTTTAATCACATGACTGGCGGGGTGCTATGATGGTTGTAAGAAATGGTGATAACTCACTTTACTGATTGCTATTGCAACTTTGAACAGTCATTAAATGAATGGTTGTAAGTCAAGGAGTACTTGTAACTCTAGCATATGGCTTGTTGGATGCACTGAATTCAAATACTAAAAACATACAGAGCTATGAAACTGCTTTTAGCAAATGAATATAGTAAAGTAGGATGCCTAAGCAACAGCAAGTGACCTTCATTTCCCTGCCTTTGATGTTCATTTGATATAAAAAATAGACAATGACAAACACTTTATAGTATAGGTTAAATAAGCATAGAGATACTTATTTTGCTTCTCTGCGTCTGCCCAATTCAAAGTGAACAACTCCTGGTTGCCTCTGCATCCTTTCTACAATACTAAGGGGTGTGAAATTCCAAGGCCAGAGAGCCATCAAGAAACATTCAGCCTTTTTTTTTGCTGTGTCTCTGAATACCCATCAAGTTTGTCAGGCAAAACCACAGCATAAGTTTTCATGTTAATCAAGGCAGCCAAACTTGTAACAATACATAAGCTGGTGGTTCAGCTGGTAATCTCATTTTTTTGCCAAACCTGCAGGCAAAAATGGATCCATTGCAATGCTAACATGCTGCATCTTAGTTTCAGCCTATTAACACTGCCAGCATTATTAGTCAAATACTCATAAATTGCTCTGAACGGTGAGAATATACAGTATATGAGAATTGTACCATAAAGGAAAGGGCAGGTGACTGCCAGATCCTGCTTCCCATTGTGCTAATTAACTATTCTTCATGTCTTTCTTGCTTCATCTTTTTTGTTTGCCTCTTTTCCTTGGCCTATTGACCCATTATAGCTCATGTCCCAAATGGATGAGTCCTTATGCAATGAGCAAATTTCTTACTTGTTTGATAAGATTTTTGATAATATACACCAGTTATTTCTCTATTCCTGTCACTCAGTTTTATGTCAGAACAGCAGCTGCATTCATTTTGACTCTTTTTTATCTGCTCACTATCATTTGCAACCCATTTTTATGTCAAGTGTTAATGTCAAGGCCTCCTGAAGCACAATTGTTTGTTTCTCTGTTTCATTCTTCTCATTTATCAACATGGTGATTAGTTCTCATTGGCTGGGTCACTCCATATGTGCTGGAGAGCAACTTAAGTAATAGTTTAAATGCCTGGTTTGTTCATCTTGTAACTTTTGACCAAAGAGAATGACATTTCTTCAATTACAGAAAAGACAAGACCATGTCCTGATGGTTGCTAAACAACTTTTTAATTTAGCAGCTTTGGAATGTTTGTCAACCTTGGAGCGCAATGGTATAAATTTTGCAAATAGGTATGAGATTAATAAAAGACTGGCTAGTGATTCCAAAGAAAGTTTGCCTGAAAAATAGACGATTCAGGCTTCCTTCCCTGTAAGCCTTTTAAATAGTCCAGGAAGACAGGGATGTGCATTCCCTCTGGTCATAATTGTTTGGGGACAGAAAACCTTCTCAATGCATCTGTCTGAAAGCAGTTCGAAGTCACAACCATACAACTCTTCATTTTACCAAAACATTGAATCAGAATCATTCTAAAAAATACTCAGAAATGTAGAGTCACCCCCTGCTATCTACTACTCCTGGGTACCATCCTGAAAATTATTAAATGCAAGCCAGCTATTATTGATTAATCCTGGCTCCAAAGACAAGCAACATCTATCCAGCAATCCTCTCCTTAAAAGTAATCTTATTTATCCATTGGGATCCACTAGCACCCATTTCCAATTTCCTTTCTGGTTTGGGTTCCTTAGTGGTGATGGAGTGTAATCTTTTTAGTTGGAGGCAGTGGCACCTAACAATGAGCTCTAAGCTGCTCTACCTCCAGAGGGTGATGCATCTGGGCTTCTTTGCTACCTCCATCTGTACAGAGGCTAGTGCCAAGGATGTGGTACTGCCCCTCCCTGCATATACTGCCTTTGCTGTTGTCATCCTCTTTGGAGTCACCAGGCTCACAGATGGCCTGTGGCTGAGCCCAACAGCTGCTGCTTGGAGGTTTGGCAAAGCAGAGGAGCATGTGGAGATCAGAGAAGAAGAAATGGTAAGAGGAGTGATGAACGAGTGGCTGTGCAATAAAATGTGTACGGCCTGAGGTAATCCATGTGCTGCTGAACAGAGAAGGCAGGGAGCAGAAAGATAACACAAACTAAGCTACAAAGACCCTAGTGCTAATAAAATGCCACATAATGAAAACCACTACAGAATAAAATCAGAATAGTATCTTTTTCATACAAACATACAAACTTGGATGTCAATGTGGCGCCTTGGCTAAGAATTCAGATACACTTAACCCAAAAAGGAATATATTTAAGAATAGGGAAAAGGGATGTTTGCTCCAAAATGTTAAAAATACTGACTGATTCAATGAATCTGTCGCTAATGAAAGTTAATAGAGAAGCGGCAAAAGAAACTAATGCTTAGATTTCTTTATTTTATTTTATTTTTTGACCTGGGTGAATATTTTCACAGAAGTAATAGAAATGAAAATGTTTACTTATTCAGAAAACTTTGCAGAATCAGAGAGCACTGCATATTCCGATACAGCCCAAGATTACCAACCTCTGTTCTATCTAGGCCCTGATTTAGTAGGAATTTTCTAATTCCCATTTAATAACTTCAAGACATTTCAAACAGCAAATTAATTTTGAACAGTCTTAAGGTACATTAAATACAGTTCTTATAATCTTGTAAGATTATAAGGTTAACTACCCAAAAAATGTACTACATATCTTCTAATTTTTTTTTAAATGATTAACTTCATTGTGCTGGAATTGCAAAATGATGAAAAGGAAACTTATGTTTACGATTTTGGTACAATATCTGTAAATTTGTTAATTGCTAATTCAGTTTTAGGAAAAGTAATATGATATAAAGTTTGAAATATATCTTTATATGAAGAACTCTGGATCTTCCAATATGAGGGGGGAAAAAAAGAATTATTCTTTTACAACTGAACAATGCTACCACCCTTGATTTAAAAATTTTATTTGATTATACAGTTTCTATCTGTATTTAGGAATTGACTCTCTCGATATTATGGAAAAGATTGATCAATGTTATTCCATGTGGTAAAAATTGAACTGCTTTACAAAGGCACAATATATGTTTGTTATTTTTCTTTTTCCTGTTTTTGTTTTTCCCTCCTTTTTGTATATTAAAGCAAAGAGAAAATAAAAATATATCATTCCAGGAAAAAAAAAAGACCTAACTAAATTAAATAAAATGCAGCCGCAGGCTGGAGAGAACAATGATAGCAAGCAAGCATGACAAAGATTAACATTATTATTAGGAGGGAGGGTGGCAATAACAAAAGCACAAAATTGCCTTCCACACTGACATGCACCCACAAACATGAGTGAACACCTGGTATGACTCAGGTCTAAATGGCTCTAACCATTTCTATTACCAAAAAAAAAAAAAAAAATGAACTGTACATTTTGGGAAAGAGTGAAAACACCCTCCATCTCCACTGATACACACTGTCTTTTCAAACAAGAAAAACACCCTTTAAAAAGGAAATTTGGAAGGACACAAAGGGGAATTTAGTTTTGGGTGAGCATTGCTTAGCAGCACATTTTAAATGCCTAATAGTCATGTTGCTTATGGAGCAGAGCATCCGTCCTAAGCCACAGAGAAATACAAGACTCATAATAACCACTTTCAGCTTGACTGGTGGTTCCTTTCTGCACCTCACTCCCTTTCATACAGTCATCCTCACCGGTCTTCCTTGCCTTGTAATTACTTCACCACAGCATTCTACTCCTAACAAGTAGATTACAGTCCTAGAGGGATCATAACATTAAAAAGGGAGGGAGAGGAGGAGGAATTTAAAACAGCATACCTAGAATTTAATATATTCCCTTTATAAATAAAAAGAGAGCTCTAGGTATGGGCTATCGGTGCTTACACAAAAATATGTTGCAAATTTTCGGTTGAGGGGAGAATGGAGACCCTCCCCCCTTGTTGACTTATTTCAAGAGGATTTGGTATAGCAATTTACCTTTTCCTCTCCCTCCCTCAGAAAATAGCTTTCCTAAAATAAAAATCATCACTGATTAGAATTCAGGTGCATACACATTCATTTTATATATAGTTAGCTTCTAGCTAGCAATAAATAAATCAGAAAATGAAGCATTATCAAAGGTACATCAATCAGGTACTAAATTCTGTAAACTAATCTGGAGGTTTCAAGGTTTGTGTCTATGTGCACACAAATAAATGCCAATGTTAATACACAGCACTATGTTTTAACACAATTTCTGAACAGGTAAGTCTTAAAGAAAAGTTATGATCAGAATTCTCTGCCAAAGTGAGCTAAATATACCTATTATTTCAAGATCACTGCAGGACAGGTACAGGATACAGCATCATATACATATGGTAGCAAATATACTCAATAATATGCATTTAAAAAACAATTTAGAACACATTGTTTACATAACTATTTATGCAACTGAGGCTCTATACTCTGCCATCACTGAACTTTATATCTAGCATTCAGTGGCATAGTTACATTTTATATTAAAAAGTGGATGTTTCCATGCAAAAATAAGTAACAGAATAACACGATGGTGATATTATCCATTTAGTCATGTCCAACTCTTAGTGATTCTATGGGCTAGATCATTCCATGTCAATAGAATAACATATGGTATCTGTTTTTTTGCTATTTTTTTTTAATTCCAAAGAAGAAATGCTTTAGTTCTTCCTTCAGTTTTCTCAGGGACAAATATTATATATCTCCCTCTTTCTTGACAACCGGCTATTGCAAATGTATTTGTAAAATCCCTAATAGTTAATACCTTCTTGTTATTCTAAACATTTTGTTACCAGTGTCTGTAAGAAGCAGGACTTGTAGGTCCCCAGATAAGTGTACTTTTGGAAATGACATGTATCTCAAATTTCAGAAAATAGAATCATGCAAATGTGTATGGAGTAGCGTCAATTGTATTACCTGGAATGATATTTTTGTAGAGCCCTATAAAGGGGGAAAGAGCAAATAGTAATTAGATGGCCAGAATAATTAGATGGGCTGGAGGCTATAATATACAATAAACAGTTGCAGGAACTAGGTATGTCTAGCCTAGCAAACAGGACTAGGGATGACATGGTAGCAATCTTCCAATATCTAAGCGGCTGTTACAAAGAAGAGGGGGTCAACCTATTCTCCAAAGCGCTTGAAAGCAGAATAAGAAGTAACAGATGGAAAATTATTGAGAGAACCAATCTAGAACTAAGGAGACATTTCCTGACAGTGAGAACAATTAACCAACTTGCATTCATAAGTTGTGGATGCTCCATCACTGGAGATTTTTAAGAAGACATTGGACAGCTATTTGGCCAAAATAATATAGGGTCTTCTTCTTGTGCAGGAGGTTGGATTAGAAGACTTCCAAGGTCCATTCCAACTATGTTATTCTGTTTGAAACAAAATATTATAATCCTGCAAACTGAAATGCACCATTCAGGGGCATCAGCGTGCATACAGAAACATCCAATATTTTGTTGTTTAGATTTGCTTTTTAATTAAAAAATGAGGATCAGGCATGTAGCACAGCATTTCACCAACCTCCAACATAATCATTAATTTCAATAATGTCTGCAGGTAAGTTTCATAGACTTCTTAAGAAAAAAGCATGGATGGTTGTAACCTGGTGATTTAGCCAAAAGTGCATTCCTGTTGCACAGAATCATATGTTAAGGAAGAGATACTTACAAGAAGCCCCTACAGGGGAAACATTTGATGTACCCCAAGACATATCTTAATATAAAACATGTATATGGCACAACTGCTTACATTTTAAAAGGAAGGTTTAATTGTTTAATTAACAATTCTGACTCAAATGAAGGCCAGATCAGCACAATCTGTTCTCTTTCACTGTGGTTCATTGCATTTCTGCAGCTACACCTTCCTTCTTCACTGAACACACCTGCCTATTTTTGTTACTGAGGCTCAATGATCCTGGGGAATAAGCACACAGGGGAGGAACAACAAAGCCACACAGACTCCACAGCAGGGCACTTGGGAACAGTCCTGTGCATTATTCTCCACTTTCAGCATGATTGGTTCCCCCAAACTAACCAACAACTAGATACGGTATTTATTTATGAATAGAGTGCCTGTAATATACGCAAGTGACACCCCCCCCGCACTTGCTTCTTTAAAACTTACCCCCCCATACACACACACATACACACCTTCTCAGAGCCTTCTACTTTCTTTGATTTATTCAAATAATGAGTCTCATAATATTAAATTAAGATTTTTAAACAAATGTTCACTGAACAAATTATACTGACTGGGTTTGGATGTAGTTGCAAGCCAAAAATAAACAGACATTAGGGACTCAAAACTAATGTTATAAGTTATGAAAATAATGGCTATAAAAGTTGTCTGGATCAGGTTGCTCCTCTTCCCCCCCCCCTCCAATTAGTTACTGAGCCCTACACTCAGTTCACTATTTGTAAAATGGAATTCCATTGGAAAAGAAACTTGTGGTTTCAAAAAAACAATTTTATATTGTGCTGACCGTGGCTCAGGATATTGCTCTGGATTTCATTTGTTTCTACCATTCTTGCCTACAATTTCTCACCCCTAATAGAAAAGCTAATTTATATGAACTGTTTAATTTCACTAAAATAAAACCAGTTAAAATATGTTTATTCACCTTGACATTTTTAAGGTAATAATTTCTTTAGGATTAAAAAAAAAGTAATTGTTACAATGTTGTTGCCTTTCTTTATGCCAGATATATTTCTTCTTGATGTTTTATTTAAATATTGTTTTAATAGGATGTTTTTTGTTTTTGTAAAATGCAGGGGGGCAAATGAATAATTAATTTTAGGATTATAGTTATGGTTTTTTTTTCAACTTTTGCATTATTATATCTTAAGGAAAACCAACTTAAGTACATATTTATATTGTTTTTCTTTCTCAGGTTTTCTTTTAATTTTTCAAACCAATCTTGAATCAAAAACTATTTTAGCTGATATTCATCATGCAGTATATTTTAGCTTTTCAAAACAGTTACACCAAATGTCAACTGAAAAACTGACAATAAAATGGTTTTTTAAAGTTTAAAAACAATTATTTTAATTTTAGTGTTTGATGAGAGAACAAGAACCTAAACAAGTATACACTGCTAAATGCATTTCCTGCAAACATTTGGACTTACAAGTTCACAGTAACCAATTCTTCTAGTGTGGAAGGATCAGGCCACCTGAATGATTTATCATAGCTCTCTTTGCTACAAAACAGCAGCTGTAATTACAAATATGGCTGACAGTTTTTTACGTTTTGGTCCGGTCTGTGCTAGCAGCCAGGTAACTAACACATTGAATCAGAAATCAGAACTCCAAGATAAAAATACTAACTTCTTAAATTCCTATTTATTGGCTGCTATAGATATAAATACAGTACTCCACATTTTGAGGAGCTACAATTTCAACAGATGCTATGATAACTCAATCAGTGATGCAATTCAGAGACAGCTAAAACACACATTCACGCTATATCTGAAAATTAGAGATATGAATATGGGAAGTGGGGAAGCAAGATGCAACCTCTTTATTCAGAACTTTAGCAATAGTATTCACAATTCACTTCGTCTAATATATGTCACTAGATGTGCCATATTATAGGGCTAGTCGATTGCTGTTTAAATTCATCAATATAACAATTGCATTTTTGGCATTCAATTGGAGTAAATTATTCAATTCTGCAAGCCATATGTCAAAAATTATTGATAACTGGACTCAGAAGTTGTCTGCCAATTATTAGCTAGTCATAAATATGGAGGCAAGTGCTTAAGATAGAGGTATCTATGCATCCAGGTGACTTCTTGAATGAAATTGATCTTCTATGGGAAAAGATAGAGAACTGCCTTCTTTTGATTCTATTTTTTGGTGATTTTTCATTCTGCTAAATGTTTATGATTATTTCGGTTTATTACTCCTGCTTGCAGGGATTCAGAGAGTAATATTGATCAATTTAATGTCTACACAAAGCTGTAGGATGGTCATCAGGAGTTTTGCAATAACATATCATCAATATACTAATGATATTAAATTCTATTTCTTCATAATACCTGAACTGCAAAAATTCTAATTACTACTGTTCATAGAGTAAATGGCACTAGTTACTCACTACATGTAACACCTCTACTCTATGAGCTATATTGCTTGCCAGTGTGCTTCAAGGTACCACTCAAGGTGCTGGTTGTTACGTTTAAAGCCCTTCATGGATTAGGATTGGGTAATAATGATGATGATGATGATGATGATGAGGATGATGAGGATGAAGAGGATAAAGTTGGAAGGGACATTGGAGGTCATCTAGTCCAACCCCCTGCTCAGGCAGAAAACCCTATACCATTTCGGACAAATGGCTGTCCACTTTCTTCTTAAAAACTTCCAGTGTTGGAGCATTCACCGCTTCTGGAGGCAGGTTGTTCCACTGGTTAATTGTTCTAACTGTCAAGAAGTTTCTCCTTAGTTCTAGGTTGCTTCTCTCTTTGGTTAGTTTCCACCCGTTGCTCCTTGTCCTGCCTTCTGGTGCTTTGGAAAATAGCTTGACTCCCTCTTCTTTGTGGCAGCCCCTGAGATATTGGAACACTGCTATCATGTCCCCACTAATCCTTCTCTTTGTTAAACTAGACATACCCAATTCCAGCAACCGTTCCTTATATGTTTTAGCCTCCAGTTATGGCCATCTCTCCCCAGTTGTTTCTACCAGTCTGATCTAGTCAGGCAAAATAGGGATGCTTCTGTCCTGTTGGCCAAAGAAATGTCATTTGGCAGGGCCTGTTGTGTCTCCCTTTGGGGAACATTCTCCCTCCAGAGATCTGAATAGTCCCAGCTGTGCTGGTCTTTCATAAGGTGCTAAAGACCTAGTTCTGGGCATGGGGCTCCGAATGTGTGCAGGGACTTGGTTCTAGGTTGTGTTAGTGATTTGGATTGTTGTTTTTTGGCTCTTGTACTTTTAATTTTTATAAAATTTGTTATTGTTTCTATTCTATTTTAATTCTGTTCATTGACCAGAGCTACACATTGAGATTGATGGCCATATAATTGGATAAACAAATAAAAAAGTACAAATTCAATAAATAGCAAAACCAATAGAACAGGAGAAACATATATCTGTACATTTAAATATAAATATTATTCAGTATGTTATCATTACACTAGAGAAATAAGGTAGCATAGGTTAAATCTATACATATTTGTTCAGAAGTAAACCTCAAATAATTTAGAGGGGCCTATGCTGGAGAAAGTGTGTTGCAGTTTTAGAGTGTCTTCCAATGAAAGACCTTTTCCCCAAAGAAGACCTCTGTCAGCACAACAGAAGGGTCACTGCCGCCCCCAAAAGCAGGCTACATATTCTGAAAATATGGAGATCTTACAGACTGTGCAAGGCATGGTGGTGGTGGTATAGTATACAACAAGGGAAAATATGAAGGAGAGTTCTTTTATATTGTGGCAATTCTACTGCCCTACCACAAAATAGGACAAAGCTTATTATATAAATCCACTACGCTTTATTGTAAACTACTCCTGAAGGCCTAATGTATTATGTAAATCCTTCCAACTGTAGTTTATTAAGTAACCCGTGGCTTAGTGCAATCTGTGATCTTAGACTATGTGAAGATTACTACTGAATACAATGGACTGCTATCTCACACATATTTATAACACGTTAAGTCTCTCTGCAATCAAGAATCATGTATCTGAGAAAACACGCCTAGGGTTGCATAAGTTACAAATGCTCAGTTCAAATTTTGTTTCATCAACAATACATGGCCACCCATACACTCAGTTTTAATTTGAATCCCATTTGGCATCAGGGGCTTCATAAAAATAAATGTAAATAAGAAAGTTTATTACATCTTTACTTAAAGAATGTACAATAAAATACATAAATTTGAATTATAGAGTATTTAGTGTTCATCTGTAATTAAAGCTTGGCTACTAAATGCAGTGATAATGCACGATGAAAGTGAGGCAAGTGTGAGAATAAGTGGAATACTTAGCAAATGGTTCTGCATCGAGCCTGACACAGAGACAATACTAGGTAGTTGGCTGAGAATTCAATTTGCAGCAAACGTTGTACTGTATTAACCACCAAAGAATATATATCTGAAAGCTAATGTATCAATGACCAACATGCTAGTGCTTCATAGTTAAAATGGAAATTTGGAAATTATTCATAAGTGGCAGGGGGAAAAAAACAAGAGCAAAGCAAAAGGACAAATTTCTGCATTTTGGTAGAATGTTTGGAGATATTAAGACATTAAATCGTAGTAAAAAGGTAGTATGTAGTATGCAAAGAATGAATGGTTGTCTGTTAGTCAAAAAAACCCCTAAAATGCCTAAAAAATCTGTCCACTGTGTTATATGGAAGAGCTGGGTGTGCCAGGAGAAACACAGCTATCATGCATGCAATGAATGCAGTAAATGAATGCAGATTGAATACGAGAAGCAGTTACAGAAAAACAGTTTTGATGAAATAACATTCATTGGGGCAAAAGGAGTAGGGAGTAACAGAACTAGCAGTATGAAAAAATATGTTGAGGTCACCTGACTATACAGAGAAAATGAATGAGGACCAAATAGCAAGAAAAATAGCCAAAAAAAGAGAGGTGAGGGCTTGGAAGAACAAAAGAGAACATATTAAGTTTTATATGAATGTATAGGAAGTAAGGATGGTTTGCAAACAGAAAAATATATGGAGAGGTATAGAAAACAGAATTGCTGTAATCCATATTTTAAACTCTGTAATTGTTTACACAATTGCTGCAAATCTGATTAAATAATGAACATTTATAAAACATTTTGAACATTATTATTACAGAGCAGCTAGAAAAAACAATTGTAGGAAAAATACTTCATTTAATTCTGGCTATGCGTAATGAACATGATACTTCAAAATGTTCCATTTGTATGTTAAATTATAAATCTCTAATAAAAAATGCTGAATAATAGAACCATTTGTGGAAAAAAATATAAATCTTACTTGGTAACTCTAAAAAAAATTTAAATTAAAATAGTTTGCCCTGATAAGAAGCAGAGAAAGAATGTTTACCATTCACAGTAACTGATCTGGCAATAATAATGGGCCAAAAGAAACGTTCAATGAGAATATCTATCTGTCTGTCTGTCTGTCTCTTTGTCTCTCTGTCTGTCTCTCTGTCCATCCATCCATCCATCCATCCATCCATCCATCCATGAGATTTGTAAAGCTGGCCCTCTCACAGTTTGTAACTCTGTACAATAATTTAAAAAATTAAAACAAAATCAAGAAAGAAAATATACTATACAAATCCAAAATAAGCAAGATAAAAAACATATAATCAACATTTAATTGAGGCTGACCATAATAACCTAGACAACCCTCTAATATATGGGAGCTCTATGGAAGACCAAGAGGGTCTTTCCCAGGGCCCCATCCAGAGACAGTTCAATTGATCCAAAATGGTCAGCACAAGAAAAGGAGTGTCACCTACAATCATAGAAAATAGAGTCAAGAGTGAAGCTGCTTGACTCTTAGTTTTCTTCTCTCCCCCACAGCAGAGGTAGACCTTACAAAGAGCAGAGTGGGAAATGAGAAAGCAATGATGGAGAAGCTGCAAAGTGAGAAACAAATCCATAGCCAGCAGAACCAAGGATTTAAATTAAACTGATAGATCAACAGTTATATGGACTTGAGATATGATCAGGGCAGAGAACTGGATATTCAAAAGATCTAATGTGCAATAAAAATCATGCTCATTTCAGCAAGACATTATTAATATTGGAAGGGATATTCCAAAGCATGCCCCAAAATACAATTTAACTCCTTACAAAGAGAGCCAGGCTCTTAGTTCACATCCTGGATATGTTATGCTTGGATTACTGTAGTACCTGTTGGCTGGATTACCCAAGACATCACTCTGCCCATATCCAAAATACTGCTGTTGATACCTATTCTGGACTTTCCTTCTTTTGGTCCTACTTCCTTTGGTTAGCAATTGGTTGGGGATTCAAGCAAGATGCCAGTACACACTGAAAATATGAGCACATTAATTATTTGAAAAATTTACTAATGACTCATGTACCTATTTACTTAATTATCAGACCAGGGCCATTTGGCTCTATTAAATAATAAAAGAGCTGCGTCACAACTAAGAGATTTTTCTCACCTGACTTTGTTATAGATTTCCATCAGGTGACATTGGATCATTTAACTTTAAAAAAAAACCAACCTAAGAATATTTTTTCCTTGACATCCTGTGAAGTTGTTTTAAAATACACCAAACCTTACCTAACATTTGAATGCATACAAGTTAATATTATTATACGCCATGGCCCTTTTAGTTTAGAATCTTCTTATTTTGTTATGATGTTGTAATTGATTATAGTATATTATTACATCAAGTGTTGTTTTATTGTATGACTATAAGCACATAATAATTAAAGCTACAACTACTGCAGTTCAAGGAACTGTGAGCCAAAAGGAGTGAAAGTTGAACTCTGCTATTCCATCAGCTAGCAGATTTCACTGGAAATGAGATCTTTAGAGCGGCCCTTTGCATCATCACAGAGGCCACCAGAACAGTGGGAGAAGCACATATATAGAACCCAAATGAAAGCCTTTTTGTAGACCTAGTTCCGAAGAACTGTGCACTCTCTTTTTGTTCAATAATTCATCTCCTTTTTCTCTTTTCTTTTGCCACTGAGACACCAGAGATGGGCTTTCAAAAGCTTTGCTGCTGCCATATTGAATGGTTAGTATGATTGGCTCTGACTCTAAGTCTAGGCTAAGCAGCCTAGGTCCCGTTACTTAGGCAACGTTATCTGATGGGACCCAGAGATGTACCTTCTGTGCCTTGGGAATAGCATCCCACACCCGTCCATCACTAATGAGATTTGGTTGACCCTGACCTTCCCTGCCTTTCAAAAATGACTGTCTCTTTCCCCATGCACTGGGTCAAGAAGAGGTATGATTTCCTTGGCTGAGGGATTTTTTGCATGATCGTTTTTATATCCTTATTTTTTCATGGTGGCTTTTTTTTCCCAACTATTTATTCATTGTGTCATTTTATATGGACTTAATTTGTTATTTTCTGATTAAATGTTACCCTCAATCATGTGCCGAATTATTATATAATTCATGTTCTACACTCTGTAACCTTTCAGAAAAACCCCAGTGCCAGTCCACCAATAGCCAGAGTGAGAAATGGCCACTGTAGACAGCATTTTTTCATGCTATGAAACAGTAGTAAATGGTTATGTAACTGATTGCAATTATATGCAGGTGTTTGCCTGTTCATGCAAATTGTCAGAGTGCATTCAAGAACTTATCTCATCCCAGGTCCCAATTCTGAATAGATGTGTAAGTAGCTTCAGAACTTAAAATATTTTTTTTGCACATCTGCATCCCTAAATACACTTCAAAGAATGCTTACATAGGGTTTGTTATTGGATTGTATCCAAATATGTCATACTTAAGGGTGGATACATTCATCTTTAATTTAATTTTCACTGATTTCAGAAGGTCAGCCATAAGCATGACTAAGTCTAGATCCAACTCATTATGTTTTTACCGTCATGGAGAAAGAGAAGCGAATAGGGTTTTCTGCATCATATTTCATAATAACTTAATTGGCTTTGGATAATTTATGTATCTCAGAAAGCGGGGGGGGGGGGAGATGCACTGCTCTGTCCCAGGAGGGCAAGTTGTTGAGACCTTTTCCAGCATCAGCTAGTCGCACTATTGCTTCTTTAGCAACTTAAGCAAAATAAAGGAGCAAAACAGTCACCATTGCCACTGCTCTCTTTGAATCTTGACTTTGGAATTTTATAGCACAGTAGTATAAAATTGGCTATATGTAGCAATGTCACTTTCAGCAGCTCAAGAGAATATACGGAATGCAGGATAACATTTCAGATTTCCTCAAGCTTTCCTACATTTTTAATATCCAGTAAAATAAACTTCTATCCCCACACCTTCAGTTTAAGGGTCTTTGTGTCTCTATTCTACTTTCTTCTATTAGATTAAGAAAAAAAGGCATGTATAATGTAGCCAAATTTTGCATAATAGCAGAGAATGCACATAAACAATTAGGTTTGTATTAGTAAGCAATGTGCTTTAGTGATTCCTTTTCTATTTGTATTATAATTCTTTTCTGTTATCAATGATTAACACCTCAAGAGTTTTAAATTTTATATAATGATTTATGTCTACATTGTTAAATTATTTTATTGCAAGTTGAATATTTCCTTCCCTTGTTAGATGCAGGTACCAATTTTATTCAACAAATTTAGCTTTAATAGCACGTACCGCCGTACATGCTATTTTATTCTGTTTGCTCACATCATATTTGTACATTTCATTTCATTGTATTCTTACTTTCTCTCTTTTTGTAATGCTGGTCACTGATTTAAATAAATAAAATCTATCCAACTACTCCCATTTAGTACTATCTTCTGAGAAGCAAACCTGAAAAGTTATGAATATAAATATGCTTTCTAGTGAATTGTGCCCCTTCCCCAACAATATTATACTGAGAATAAGCAAAAAATATCCCATGGGCACAGACCAAACCAATCCTCTCAGCTTCAAATTCTTCACCCTTAAGGCTAAAGGGATGCTGGGACTTAAATTTTGCAAGGCTCTTTTTTTTTTAACCATGGGAGGAGGGGCAGGACCTCTGGCTCATAGACAGCTATGGCATTTCTGCCTGGCATGCAGCAGAGTCTGAAATCTCTCCCCCGACGATCCGGACTGAAGAGAACTGAGTCAGAAATCTGAGTTATAACACTTTCCTTTCTTTCACTCAGTAAAACAGGTTCTGAGATCACCACTTGGAGTACTATGGAATTTTGATTTAAAAAAAATGATTTTATTTTTATTTTACTAGCATTTTGAAACCTGTTTTTGCTCCATGTGCTAGAAAACAACATAAGGTCGTGTGCTTGCAGATATATCTTAAAATGTATCTCATATGTGTGCATCTATTAGTATATTCTACATGCAGGCAGTTTTATCAGATCTACAACCAACATATGATGTAGCTCTATAATTTTTACAGCATAGGGACTTGTATTATTACAGTGTATAATCCATATTTTACAGAGGTCTTTTTTATTCAGAAGCAAGACTCACTGATATTCAGTCCCTCTTTAAAAGTGAATTTGGCAGACTTCTAAAAGTTGAAGAGATGACAGGAGTTCTAGTCTAGCATACTGTGGTTCCTAAAATTTCTCTAACCATGGACATAATCTAATTTTTTATTTAAAAAAAAAATGCCAGCACATGTTTGTGTATCCATCATCTATGGAAAGCTGTTATTGATAGGGCTAAAACGTTGTCAAGAGTAATTAAAGGTAGTTGCTAATCATACATTGTAGGCAGTAAATTCCATCAAACCTATTGTAGCTTATCTCTAAAAGCTTAGAACTAGAATATATCAGAGACAAAAGGGAGCCCTACAATGGAATCACTGTAGTGCAGGGGTGTCAAACTCGCAACATCACATTGCGAAGTATCGTGACTTTTTTTTTTTTGCCATTGCTGGCAATGGGATGGGCACAGTTTCACTATGATGCATCCGGCCCATGGGCCAGCAGTTTGACAGCCCTGCTGTAGTGGAACTTCATGCAGACCTATTGGAATGAAGAAAAGTTTGTATTAAGTATTCGCAGAAGTGTTTGGTAGAAAATTCATGGGAAAAACATGGAAGTGCTTGGATTCCTTACTTAGATTTCTTTAACATATATAACACATCCCTCTCCTGAACAGCCATTCAAAGTAACTTGCATTAAATTCTTCAGTGCAGATTAAAAAAAAATCACAGGCTATAGAAAGAATATCAGAATATAGAATTATCCACACTCTGAAAATATTCAGAATTAGTGCATTAGATTACACTTAAGCACAGCATCTTACTGTTGTTTATTAAAGCAGTTGCCTTTTCTCAGGCAACCTTTCTCAGGCATTCAACACACACACACACACACACCTCTTTTCTCCCCCAAAGTGGCTGCTTGAGGAGATGCTCTTCCCATACCAGGTCAAAAGCATTTTTTCCATATATTTTCAAAACATACACACTGTGGTGCATAGCACAAAGTGAAATAACAATATAAAAGGTAGAATCCAAATCTTTTTGTTTTTCTCATTGCAAAGATCCCTTCAGTGGCTTTAAAAAAAAAATATTGCCAGCTCAGACTTAAGTGCTAACCTGGTGTTGCAATCAGCTGTGACCACAAGTGCCTTAGGTAAATGATAGAAGAAGCCACATACTTATTGCCTAGCAATAATCTACACATTTCTCCCACTGCCTCTTCATGAAGAGTACATTCTTCCTCCTAGTAGAAATCTAGCAAACTTATTATGTCCCTTACTTTATGGATATCTGACCTTTATTATTTTTACAAATAACTCAACATTATTTGTGAACTTATCAAACATACCTTCCTCCTCCTATTTTCCAACGCCCTATGTGGTAGATTGGGCTAGAGAGAGTATCTGGACCAAAGTCACCCAGCTGGCTTTTATTTGAACTCACAGTCAAAGTCAGGATAAGTTAGATCACATGAAACCTTTATGAAATATAGTAGTGTTAGGCTGCAAGATAATCATGTTATAATCCTATATGTCATATTAACAATAAATTGTTATTAAGAAGCAGTTTGGTCTAGTGATTAAGACACAAGACTAGAAAGCAAGAGAGTGTGAGTTCAAGTCCCATCTTTGATATTATTAAATAAATAAATGATCCATCAAGTCATGGTTTGGCCATCATGAAAGTACTCTTTGCTTACATAAACCTTTTTTTCACATACATAATTTCTTTCTACTCTCTTCAAACCTGTGAAATGTTACACTGATGTCTAATAAATTTTAAATTCTGATTGAGAGATAGGTTTGCATTAATCATATAAGAAACAGATCCTGAGAAAATACACTTGAATATGAAGCTTACTCACTGGTGGGATTCAAATACTTAAACAACTGGTTCTCTGTGTGGATGCAGGCCTTGGCATTCAAGGCCAAGAACAGACTTCTGGAAGTGGCATCCATGCATTTCTGGTGGGCAATTCTAGGCCTGAGAGACCTCCTCCAGCCAGTTCTCTGAATTCAAAAAAAATTAGATACCAGTTCTACTGAACTGGTGCAAACCAGCTGAATCCCACCACTGAGCTTACTCCCAGTGATAACACCACAATTAAGTTATATCTGATCCAAATTTATATACAAAATAAATTTTCAATGCAACTCTACTACTTTTCAATGCTTACTTTTCAGGTATTATATTTTCCACTTTTCCACAAATTTGTAACAGCAGTGCTAGGAGATGTGTGTAAAGATTATGACTGTCATTGTCATCAAATTGCTATACCTGGCAATAAGCAATAGCAGTAAGTTCTTTTTTGTTTAGGTCTTGAACGAAGGTAATAGATGTGTCACCACATTTTTAACATTACATTAGGAATCAATTAAATATTTATCAGAAAGATGCACAGAGAGATTGCATAAGTTGCTTAAATCATTGCATGCATTACTATACCAGTACGGAAATATTTTCTCCTTTGGCACCACCCAATTACAACCTCAAGGTATATAAACTCTGCTAAGATTTGTGACCTTTATTTTGGGCAGAAAACAGGTAAAGGCAATGAGTTTAAAATATTTTTTTCTATCAGTTTAAGGATGGGTGGATGCACTATACTCAGGACTCCTTCTGAAACATTTAAACACAGGCACCTAAAACTGTGGAAAACATTTAAAAATGAAGTTTAGGATACCTTCCTCTTTCAACCATTAAAAATAGCTATAGCCTCCAAAGGATTATTATTTGGGTGCATTGAAGATTTTGCCCACTTGTTTGTATATGCACATTCATGCACAGTTGCATCACTGGGAGCCCCCCCCCAACAGACCTTCAAAGGAATATATTGCACCTCCCTAACAATATAGCAGCTGTAATGCTACAACTACAAATGCTTTGCAGAAAACAGCAACATGCTTGGAGAGCTTGGCACAGCAGAAGTATCAGCACACAGAATGTTTTGCAACTGTTGACACTCATGCATTATTGCAGGGCAAATACACTGATCTGCACTGTGGTAAAGGAAAAAATAGCAATTTCAGCAAAAGTTTTTCTTAGAAGCTTTTTACTCATTTTTTATGAAAAAAAAAACCCTAAGAAACAAAATCCAAGCCCCTCTTGTGTTACTAGTAACATCTAATGTCTAGTCTTTAATGGAATTACCTAATAGAGAGAGAGAGCAGCTCTGACTGCACAATGATTGTTATTTTTGGTGATGGGACTGGTCCTTGTATGTCCAGCATTCCAGTAATCAATCTTAACAGGATAAGAAGGAAGAAAGGAATATAGAGCTTCCAAAGTTACATCACAGCAGTTAAAAGTTGACATTCATTGCAGTCTCCTCACATTTAAAATTGTTTCTATTGGTGAACTGAGCCTTCAGACTGATGAAGCTAATAATAGGCTAACAAAAGAATGGAAGGGCCATTGTTTATATTCTGAATCTTAATGCCAGAGGGAAAGATAACAAAAATGCAAATTCAGCTCTTGAAGCAATGTTGGACAGGTAGCAGCCTTGAAAAACCTCTCTTGCAGTCCTCAAATTCCACCCAAGATTTAGGGGGAAGTTACTATGTTAGCAGGAAGCCAATGAATATAGATGCATTAGGTCCCAAAATTGGGGATGGGGAAGAAGCAGGCTAAAAATCCTGGTTGCTCTGTCTACAATGTAAGTGTGGAGCTGCCTCATCCTTCTGTGGTTCTTGGCCTCCCCCACTCCTCCCCAACCCCCCCAAAAGAAAAAATAAAATAAATGTCCCTGCTTTAACTTTAGGGAATTTGCATGCTCTCCAAACATGCTGAAGAAATTGAAAGGATAGCTGTTTTTTTTAACCATTATTTCACATTCTTAAAATAAATTTCCTTCACTTGGTAAATTAAATCATGATTTTATTTGCTTCTTACCATGACACTCTTTAATTAGTCATTTGTGGTATACTGACAACTTTTCCAATTTTTGGAGAAAAAAAACCTGCCTGCTCTAGAAAGAAGAAAGAATTCTTAATGGGCTTAGTTGACTAGCAGAATGTCTAGTTATAAATCTATATTTCCCCATCAGTACCAGGTACAGGTTGGATCTACTCACTGATAATTTATATTCTAAGAAACTCCCCTTAAGCAGAATCACAGGACAAGTTCAAATTTCCCTATGAGATATGAAGCTACCTTATAGAAAATTAAACCAATTAATCTAATCAAATACAATCTTTGTAAAACTGCAATTGTTTCATCAGTACTTTTTCAGGTGGAGATTTGTCTCAACTGATCTTTCTGAACAGCAGTACAAAGACTAAAGAGATGCATACACAGTAACAGCAGCATCAACAAGTTTACTAACCGCAACGGGAGAATTGGATTTCAGTCATTGTTTCTTGTAGTATACAAACTGGCCTTTTTGAAGATGCTACTTGCATGAGGGGGTACACTTCCTTTATTTCTAGTTATAGTTATATTATTGCCTGAAAACCTGGAATAACATTCTCTATTCAGTCAAAGGGGCCTCAAAAGGTCTAATAAGAAACTGCCATTTATGTATGAAATGTTTGTTACAAATCATGGATTTTAAACGTAGGAAGAGAGCCATTGAGTGAGAGAGACAGAGTATGCAGGAATTAAGTGCAAATAATAAAAACAGTGCTGGTATATGGGCTTAAATGTACAGAAGTAACCTAGCACTGATTTGAACAGAGGTACTTACAATTTGATGAGTGGCAAATCGTTAAGTTAAAAAGCGAACAAAATTCAGGAGAGCCAGCATTATATAAATAGAGCCAGGCAAAAGGAATGGAATCTCAACCCTCCGTTTAACCACTGAACCCCTATGGAAGTAGTGGAACAGCCTTGTAAAAAGGGTGCACACACACCCTTTAAAAAGGTGCAGTTACTGTTATTATACTGTAATAAAAAGCTGCAGCCCAAGAAAATTCCCTTTCTTGCAGCTGAAACTGAGTGGATAACTGCCTGCCTGCCTGCCTGCCTGCCTGCCTGCCTTCTTTCTTTTTTCTTTCTTCGCATTTTTCTAATATGAACATAAGGATTTCAATTTTTTTCCAAGCTGTATGCAAAACAGCTGTCTCAAAGTGAGAAGCCAAGTCAAAACCTATTTCCCTCCTGTAACAATGCCCAGATTTAAAGGGGGTCCGCAGAAGGAACTTTTATATTTGGGAAGCTTTTTTGGAATTTGGATTCCACATAGGAGTGTGCTGAAATAATAATCCTATGGCAGTTGCTCTTCTTCAAGAATCATGACGTGGTAGCACTCGCTTTTCTGTCTGACAGAAAAAAAATAGTAGTGTTTAAATTTAGGATTTCCTACTTTTTTATTTACTCCAATGTTATATTCCAATATTTTGTTCCAATTCAATCATCAATATGGAAGGGGAAAAGAATTCCCATAACATTTGTGCAATTAAGTCTAAATATATTGGACATAAAAGGCACCACGCTCTGTAGTTTTATTTCTGAAGCATTCAGTAGAAGACAGATGAGCCCAAGTCTAGAATATGACATGTAGTGTAGTTACCTGAAAGGAAGACTATATTTGCACAAAATATTTTACCTTTATAATTGGAGAATTGTCCTGGATGCACTGTAAATATAGTAATAAAAGTATATGAACTTTTTTCAGCCTGATCTTCCTTTCAGGAGGGAGGGAATACAATCTTAAATTCAGGATCTTTTTCCTTTTGGGCGAATATGGCAACTGAGGTCTTTGGTGTCATCTTTTAAAGATACATGAAACATCACAGCAAAATAGCATGCTAGTTTGTAGAATGTAAAATATTTGCTATTTTAATATTTAATATTGTTAAAGATTTAAAACCAATCTCTGACCGATTTTCTGCTATATATAAAAAAACTTGAGTTTACACATTTTCATATTCTTCTACTTGCTTTAAAAAAAAAACTAGGGTAAGTCAATTAAAAATCCAGTCACTTAGCTGTTAAATTTCAGAGGCATAATCCCCAGATTGGCTCTAAAGGGTTAGTCCTCAGGTGGCCTGTCCCTATACTCCTGGAAAAACACAACTTGTATTCAGGTCCTTTATTGTAGGGTATAAGCTTAATAAGAACCATTGAGGTTATTAACCATGTTAATAAAAAGCAGGAGCATTTTATAATTATGGTTCCCCACTCCCTACATTTCTTCTTTGTATGCGAATGAGGTAGAACTATGAAATGTACAGTATCTGTTTCTCCCGAGTCTCCTGAGTTTAGTCTTAAATCTGGAATGATTTGAAGTCATGACTACATGGATATCTCTATTACTGAAGCCCCCGCATGAAGCCAAATGTCTAAAGTTACAAAGAGACTGTGCCAGCTAAATGCCTGTTTCACCAGCCCAAAATGTTAAAAAGTTCCCTTAATTGCTATAAGGGGTATCATCACAAATTATTTTTTAAAATGTTTTCATTTCAATGAAAGCAATATAAATTACAGTCTAGCCTTTCTGGGTTTGTATGGTCCTACAAGCTGTCCCTCCATACTTCTGGGAAAGAGGTAGTTATGCTATTACTTATTAATAGGCCCCAGCAGTCTCAGACTTTTTAAACTGAAATTTGTGAAGATTGTTGTGCTGGACACATGTACAACTATACCATCATCACAGATGCAAAAACTGATTATTACACGAATAAGGATCTCAACAAGATACACTAGAAAGGAATCCCTTTTTATCCCTAATTGATCTGGAATAAGAATGTCATATACTAAAATACATTTTTAACCATAGGACCCATCTGAGATGGTATAGGTTCTCCTGTTTGAGCAGAGGGCTGGACTAGAAAACCTCCAAGATCCCTTCCAGCTTTATTCTATTCTATCTTAACATTGTAGGACAAGCAGCATTACCTCCTCTACTTAATTCTCTCAGATGTCAGCAACTTTAAGTACATATCTTACAATTTTACATCCCATCTAAAATGATTAAACTGTTGTCTGCCCAGTTCCCTTAGGATAAGGTCAACTAGATAATTAAATGAATGGTAATGAAGCAGCTTTATAGCAAAACAAAACAAAATAATAAACTAATTAGCTCCTCCTTTTTTGCAAAATTACATTGTTAGCTTGGTTGCTAGATGTCTGAGACCCTGTTTCTCTTCTCTAATCCTCATAACTCAGATTTCAGGTCCATTTGTTTATTTATAATTTATTTATTTATAATTTATAGTTTATTTATAATTTATAATTCTTTTCTCTTGGGAGCTCCAGGCCATGTACAAAAAAGGCTTTCCTTAATTTTTGTCCCCAAACAACTCTATGAAGTAGGTTCGGCTAAGAAGAATGACTAGCACGGGAGAGGACAGTACTATAGGAGTGGGGTTAATCCTTTCCTTGCTTGCTGCAGATCACAGTTCTGCCTGACCACACAGCCTGGGTGGTTGTAAGTCCTCCAGAACTAACTCAGGAGGGGGCGAGTAGTGGGAGGAAGCAGAAAGAGAAGAGAAAGTAAACCATTCCTCCACGCTTCCCCCCTTGTCAAGGGGTCACACGGCATTGAAAGAAAGGGAAAAAAGTTATATCCCTCACAGTGAAGCCTCATCTCTCTCTTGCTCTCCTGAATATGCTGAGCTGAATCCACACATAGCCAACCCTCCCTGCATCCACCCACCTTGGAAAATGAAAGCAAACAAGAACTAAAATAAGGCTTCTATGGTGTGGTGTTTATACTTCTGGGTCCGTGAAAGGACCTTTCAAGTCAGACAGCTCAGCAGAGAAACAAGAGAAATTTTGCTGGATAAATCTTAGCAATTAAGCAGACCTGGGGAATTTTTGTACCAGATGTCTTGGCTTTTTTCTCCCCCTTGCCCCTCCCCATTCAACCCTGCCTCAAACATGCTACATATCCCACAACGTGCAAGTTAATATGTATATTTTAACCTCTATAATAACCATCCAGAATTGCTTCATAATTCTGGGTTAAGCTAAAGCATTCAATAAAAAATTGAGTTTACTCAGCAGGGAAAGAATACCCCGCAAATAAATCAGCTTGCTGAAATTTTGGGAGGAATGAAATGGGAGGCCAGATTGGATTAGATAAAAATGGTGGAAGGTGAGCAGGGACATCTGAGGAGCACCCTATATAGCAGAAGATGGTACCAGAGCAGCACTCTGGTTTACTTGATGTATAGTGTCTAGGAAAGAAACTTGATGTACTTACTCAAGAGAAGTTTCACTTCATAGCCACCACTTAACACAATGGTGAGTTCCTTGTTATGTCTCCACAAAAGGATAGAAATAAAATTTAAAGGTACTTATATTACATTTTAACTAACTGGTGGCCACCAAAAAGGGTGGATTTATAACCTTATTTCAGTCTTCCCAAAATAGGCTACATGATGTCTGTGTGTGTGTGTGTGTGTGTGTGTGTAAGAGAGAGAGAGAGAGAGAGAGAGAGAGAGAGAGAGAGAGAGAGTATGCAGATAATCATGGAGCACCTGATCATATCATCATGCACCTGATGTCAATCACAATTAACTGGATGGAAGTTCACAAACCTCTGCCTGGTGCAGAGCAAGATCTATGGGAGGAGACCTGCAAGCTGCAGCATTTCCAGGAACTGGCACTTCAGAAAACAGGTGGGGCAGAGAAAAATGTGCCCAAAGCATGGGGGATGGGAAAGATGCCCACTTAATCTAGCCAATCTTTCTCTGCTTGCAGTAGGAATAGAAAACAATTTTTTACACTTGAGGGACTGACACAGTTTTTAAAATAGGTTAATATATTAAAGCTAAGAGAGGAAGAGAGAAATGTGATACATATAAGACTGACTAATGCTATTATATTTAAGCTTTTATGGATCAAACCTACTGCATCAGAGTACCTGCTAATCCACCTATGACTATTTATTACCAATTTCTTTCTGTGTCACTTGATTCCCTTTTTTTATTTCCTTTTGCTTCCTTTCTTACAACTTTACTATACAGTCCTTCTTATAGGAATGTGCTCCACATTCAAACCTGATGGTAGACTTGTTTAGTTTTATTCTGCACTTCAAAAAATAGATATAGCTATTTCTTTGCAAACTTAAATTTCCATGATTATAAGTCTATATTAGTGTCCACTGATTTCAAAAGGGATGGATACCCACAGCTGATCAAACACCATTGCTGTATCGATTTGGAAAAATACATAGCTTTCCTGGAAATGACGGATTGCAATTGATTTTCTCAATACCATTAAAAAGTTTATTCAACATAAAACGTCTCAAATTAGGTAGCATATTGTTCAGCGCATTTAATTCAGCACTCACAATTATACTGTAGTTATTCAAACATTATTTTTAATGTATTTCTATTATGTATTCATATGTTGAAATATCTCACCGCTCCCATTTTCCTAGAACTTAATTTAGAAGTCTTTCACCCTTCTGTCTTCTTCATGTGCTTTTTGGTCAAGAGCTTTTCGGACAGCTGTTATTGCAGAACTATCTTTGTCTTTAGGGCACACTTATTTTTTATACTTCATAATGATATCTAGGCAAATTATCTTTACTAGTTCTAAAAAAGCACCTTTTAAAAGCCAAATTGGATATACACTTCTATTATTCCATTCACGTTTACATTCTGGTGTGTCTGATAAGGCTTCTGAAGTATACATTTCTTACCATAACTACACTGGGCCGCTTTTTGAAGCTTTTGGTAACAAAATATGAAAGCACTTGCATAATTCCACATCTTCCCTAAAATTAAATCGGGAAACCAGACTAACAATGCAATTGTTAACTACCATTCAGCAGGACAATGCCCGTCCTTCCATCAGTGGCATTATTTAGATCAGAATTTGCTCAACCAATCATTTGTTTTTCTGTTTTAGAGATACTTCACCTTCTTAGCACTTAACACTAATACTGGAAATATAAGGGGAAATTGGTTTCCCCTTAACTAGAACAATTATAACTTGGAATGGAATCTTAAGGTGCCCTGATCCTGCTCAATCTAGAATTACTACAATTTTAATTCTCCTACTTGCTTCCTCTTTCCAGAGTGAATGCAGCTCTTGATAAGTTGTACTTCAACTTTAAAAGCACAATTTACACATCTTTTTTTTTTAAACGGGGACAGGAAGATCACATTCTGGTGATATCAGATACAGTATTTTACACCCCCCCCCCAAATGCACTATATGTGGAGTGAATAATGTACTAGTTTTGTACATTACTGTATATTATTTGTAATATTTTAATTCAATTTTTCATAGTTAGAATACGAAGGCTAAAACACAGCAGTAACCTCTCTATCTTAAAAACACAACTTCTCAGGGCAAACTTCAGACAGTTTAAACAGTCTACAGTATACTACCCACTATACTTAACTGGAAAGAAGGATACTCATATTTTCCTGAACACTAAACAATAAGTGTCATTAGCTTTCTCTAGAATCTCACCAGTGGAGGTTAGGGTTTATTCTTCCTTAGCCATGTCAAACTTGTAACTCACCATCAGCCTATGATTTGGGAAATGGCATGACAACTTTATGTTGTTTACCATTCATATAAAATATTAAAAGAGGATTGTTTTGTAGCCAAGAAGTAACCTAGCACCAAAGAAATTGTGCCTTCTACTTTTAGGGCGGGAAAGGCAGTCTTTTTCATAACAAAAGAAAGAAATGAAGAAGACAAGAAAACGCCAACATGGTAAGAATAGGAAATACATCTGGCATTTGTGCTTGGCAAAAAATATTAATTTTTGGATCTAATAAAAGACCCAACTATTTACAAAGCATGCTTTCACTAAGGGAGGACTCTCTTCTTGTTTTAAAATTTAAAAGAAATAAGGAAATAGACCAACTCCTTAGAAACGAACATGACTTGTAATAAAACAATGATATAAGTTAGCGTTTCATTGAATGAACTTTCATCAAATGGGTTTTACAAATTTTCATAACACCAAGACATACCCAAACAAGCTAAAACAATGCCCCCATAGCAGGGATGAGAAATGAATTGGCCTACTGGTTTTAAAACCATATCTGTAAAAATAAATACTTTGGTTATGGTTTTAAAATGGGGTAGAAGTGATAGGTTTATCCATGATTGCTCTCTAAAAATAAGATTAACTGAATCAAAAGCAAATTGCTCTAAATTCTAGTAAGTGCACTATTTTACTAAGTTATGTACTGCAATTAAGATCAAGCAACTGAGAAAATATAGTAGTCTCTCCTCCATGCCATAGGAGTGATGTCCTCTTGTCCCCTTTTTCATTCTCTCGTGCACAATTAACAAGTTACCAATGAAAGAGCAGCACATACTGTAACCTAATGATGTGATATTGGAAACTGAGATCTGAATCTTCCATCTATTCTTAAAGAAATCAGCTGTACCGATGGGAGGACCCTGAACTGTATGGGACTATCACGCTTTCCCAATTAAAATCATTCTCCAGTCCCATTACTATTTATTCCATGAAGAAAAACATGTAGATTAAGAAGTTAAAAATATGCATTATTTTTACAGTTAGGAGACATGAATAAATAATTAAAATTTTATGATGGAAAGATTTTCTACACATTTTACATATTTTCTTAGCAAAGACCCACAATTTTTAATACTACTGCTCCTGTTTTTGTATTGCTTAAGGTGTTATTTTTGATTTAGACATGGATAGATAATACTGCCACTTTTGGAATTGGGCTTTATGCCACCTTGGCAACATGTGTTCCCAAACCCATACAGTATATCATGTTTTTTTCCCCTTAATAATCTGATGATTGACTTTGATATATAGTCAAATAGTCCAAGTATTGTTCACAGATGGGTCGGTGAAAAGGAGAAAGGTGAGTTTAACCTATCCTGCATCATTGATTTTCCAGGTCTGTCCCAAAGTTGTTTTCCCCTTCTCCACTACAGTTGAACTTGCTTCTAGTCCAGTAACAGGAAAAATGCATACATGCATACATACATACATATATACATATATATAACAGGAAATCAGGGGAGGGGTGGTAGTAATTTCCCACACTGACTTTTCTCTACAAATATCCAACATCTCATTCTTGCATTTGCCATAAGAATTTCCTTGAGGATTTTTCTTAAAATAGAAAGCTCAAATAATAAATAAAATATTATGAAAAGCACAGAATTAGGAACTGTTGGCATGCAATCAGTAAAAAATCTGTCTGATTTACTGCCTATGCTACGTATTGCTATCTTTATTTAAGACCTGTACAGTAATAAAGGTAGGATAAAAGAAGGCAGTATAATGGAGCAGGCACCATTCAGAACTTGGGATTCTAAGGCTAAACACAGAATCAATTGTTTAAAGTTTGGTAGGTTGTAAAATAGAGCTTATTCCACCGGTAAAAGGGATTTTAGCAGTTCTATTTTCCATATTTAGTGGCATGAATTGAATTTTCTGTTCCACCATACCTTTTCTCAGTCTTCTTTATTTCACTTAAAAGATTAAATACTTTGCAGTGTTAAGAGAATCTTGACTTGCAAAATACTGTAATATCATGCATGTTAATAATTCCATCAAATATTCATAACCCACCCGTATCTTGTTATGGCTTATGATATCTGCATACAGAAATTTAAAACTGGAAGAAAACAAACTCTTATACAAACTATTGATCTGTAAATAGCTTTAGGCTTAAGTGGCCTTCCTGGGCTTTTCATTGGAGTAGAGTGAAGAATATGGCCTATACAATCCAACTGTGAATACACACATATATACTTCCTTAAAAATGCAAGGAATTCAATTGCTTAAGGATCACATTACATTTTAAAATGATTTGCCAGCTTATTTGCCAATATCTGGGAAAAACTACTTAATCATTAAAACATAAATGATTAATTGTCAGAGGTCATTTATTTTATTCCCCTCATGAGTTTACCCAACTTTCCATATTTGACTTGGAGTATGGAATGATAATCTCTTTCAGATGATTTATCTGAATTTTAGAAAGCATGATAAGATCTACTTTATGTGTGATGCCTTGGAGTAAAATTGCCACAAATCAATACGTACATATTCTGATATGAAAGGGGAATTCTCTGTGTTTAAAATGGATTGGTGTGAATCTGGCTGGGAAGGTAATGGGGGCCTAGTTTTGTTGTAACTTTAATTAGAGTGAGAAAGGAAAAGGAAAAGCACTTGAGGAAAAGGAATACAGGAATGTTGTTTTTTTACTTGCCAGGCCTGGAAGTGCCCTGAGCTGTGCAGAATAGATGATATGAGTGTGCCAGTAATGCCATCCGCAGGCGCTGAGATGAACCTCCTGACATTGTCCAGAGGCTGCAGGACACACACTGGGTGGGCATACTCTAAAAAAGGAGAAAAGACTCCTGACAATATTATTAGACTGAAGCTATAGAAACACAGACTGTTGGGGACACATAAGGTGGCCAGAAGGTAGACAACTGGGTTTAACACAGAAGAGTCTTGTCATTGTTGAAGAAAAAGTGTCACAAAGATGGAAGTGGCATCCAGGAAAACTGGATTATTGTTGGACCCTTGACCTCTTAAAAGAAAAAGAAGCGAGAAATACTACAGAAGCAACAGAAGGAGGAAGGGAAGTTTGGGGTAGATCCTTTTGAGTACAGCAAAGATAAATCTAGAAATATTCTGCAGCCATCCAATTTGGATTTCAAAGTCTAAAGCAAATTAGACATAGGGCTCAAAATAAACCAGGCATTTCTGTTTCGATTGCAAGAAAACAAAACTAAAAGAGAGCTGGAAAAACAAATAAAAATTAAATACAGTAGGGACATGTGGTCATCTACACACTCACACATTAAAGTCAAGCTGAAAAAAGAGGCCATTAAAACAAAAGAAAGGGGTTCCAAACTATCCCTTCCACACGTAACTCTCCCCTGAGAAACTTGTTCCTGTGTGGGACAGCAGGCATTGAAAATTCATTTATTGCTCTAAAGCTGCCACACTATTTGTTCAGGAGTGCCTATCTGAACGTTTGCAGTTTACAAGCCCCGGGCATGCTGATATATTAAATTGATCCTACAAAAGAAATTAGGAAGGGGAGGGGAATCAAGCAAAGAAACAAAATTCTGACCCCAAAATAAATGTTCCTCAATTTGCCTTCTAATTAATAAAACCCTTTTCTCTTTGCTGATTGACATTTACCTAAATATTCTTTGTATACCTCCGCCCACCCACCCCCCAAAACCCAGCTTTCAGCAAAAGAGATTTTCTTTACCATAAGAAGTTACAGGCATCACAGGTAAAAAAGAACCAGGAAATCAAGAAAGACTACCCGACAGAAGGACTTTTTCAAATAATTGAGTATGATGGACTTACCCTAGTGCACATTTTAAGTTAGCAGTTTGCTAATTAGGGCTGAAATTAAAGGTATAGAGAAAAACAAAATTTTGGAGAAAAATAACTGCCTATAAAATTAAACATAAAAACCAAAAACCATGAGCAGGGTTATTTATAGGACCTACCAGGAGTGTGAACAAAATACGCCAAGTAAAGATCCAGTTCTTTAATTGTGACTCCAATGTGGTGTGGCTGGACGCAAAGGCCCGGGTTTGAGCACTGCGGCGACTTGTATAGCCGCTCCCCATCAGTACTTTCAAGGGGGATCCCTTTGAACAAGATGACCATAACTAGGTCCAGCCTCCAAACCTTGTCAGCCTGCCTCAGGCAGTCAATCCTGCGAATTTTGCCTTTCTGATCTGGATTGGAGAGGACACAACATGGTGCTTTCTTGCCCGTGATGGTCAAGACAAAGTCCTCACGAAACTCTGGGCGGATATCCTTGCGTAGCTTGGCCAGGAGTCGGGATGCCCATTTCTGCTTGATCTCAGGCTTTTCACCAAGTAATTCATCCTTCACAGCTCGTTCCTCATCCTTTGACATTCGCTTCTCGTGCTTCTTAAAGTACTTTCGCTTCCGAGCTTGCAGGTTGAACCATGTGTAGGAAAAGGCACGGACATGAGGAAGGAGAGCTTCAATGAAGGGGTGGAATTCATCCTGGGGAGATCAGGGGGAGAAGAAAGGATGCAAAACAAAGAAAGGAAAAATCCATTAGAATAAGAAAAACAGGAGGGGGAAGCATCGCAACGTGAAATTTATAGGGGGGGGGGAGAAAAACAGCAAAGTGAGAGCACATAAAGCCAAACTCAGAATACGATTAATCCAGCCAAAAAATACAATACTAGAAGAAGGATGACAAGCAGCAATTTGAGGAGGGGGGAAGGAGAGAAAACAGTAGAATTAACATTGTTTCGGCAATGCATTAGTATGGAAATGTAAAAAAAAAAATCAATCAGCTTAAAGTTGTGGAAGTAAAATTTCACTTCCTTTAAAAATAAAAGTACTGAAGTTTGTTCAGCAATGTAGGAATTAAAGACAAAATCAGTTCTGATCCCCTGTCCTAAACCCAAAGCTCTAAATATTCTTTATAAATTGAAATAATTTTAGTGGGCCTGCTAACTTTATTTTAAAAATAAAAATTTCCCTACAACAAAAGCATCCAGGAAAAAAAATAGTCAAAAATGGAAATAGTTACCATTGCTCTGTCTCATCCCGGCGAAGCTAAGCCCCCGATTCAGAAATTCTGGGCTCAGAATTGCAGAGAATAGAAGGCAGACGATATTGTGGGTATACGGGGTGGAAGGTGAGGAGAGGAGAAAAAGGAGGAAAGTAAAACTGTACGAAGGAAGTGCACACAAGAGTGCTGGATATTTCTTACATTAAATAGAAAATAATTGTTGGCTGTATTCTTCACTACAAACTGTTCACCAAAATGTTCAAGTCTTGTTTAATAAAAAGAGAGGGAAAGCAAAAAGGAAGGATTAAAAACTGAAAGAAGGCAGCTAGGAAGGGAAACCTCAACCGAAGACAGAAATAAATCAGTATCACTCTGCCTGTGCCACATACACGAAATAGGTTAAAAATGCCAAATGGCTGTTAAAACAAAAACTAGCAACAATAACAGCAATAATAGTGATAAAGGGAAGAAAGGAAACAAAATTTAAAAATAGGAAGGACAACAGCAAATAATCAGACAGGGGAAGCTGAGGCCAGGGAAGAATCTCTCTCAGCGTTGGCAGAAATGCAAAGATGCAACTTAGATGTGGCTCCCTCCGCCTGAGAATAGGGGTGATCGCAGGTCTAGGGGAAAGGGGGCAGACTCCGCTCTGGGATCAGCTGTGATCGGCTGCTGGCAAAACCCAACTGCTGGGGTATGGGGGATTTTGTTGTTGTTGTTTTCCCCCTTTTTTTCCTTTCCCTTTTTCCTCCTAAACTCTCTGGCTTGCTTGCTTTCTCCTTTCATGCTCGGTCCCCAACCATTTGCCTTTGCCAATGCCAGCAGAAAAAAAAAAAGAAGAGAGAGAGAGAGAGAGAGAGAGAGAGAGAGAGAGAGAGAGAGAGAGAGAAGAAGGATCCACCTATTTGGCAAGAAGACCTATCGTGAAGCAGCCAATGGCTGCATCAAAGGAAAAGGGAGGTGGAGGGGGAGGTTGGCAGAGAAGGAATCAGGGAGGGGGTGGCAGAGAGAGACACAGAGAGAAAGAGACTGTGCAGTTAAGAGACTGAAAACAATTTGCCAAATCGACAAGTTCGTATCTAACAAGCAAAGTCCAGCAGCAATGGCATTTTTATTGGCCCGCAGATTTTGGCTAGAAACAACTAGCAAAATATTTTAAATAAATAAATCTCCTAGAATACACCCCAACCCCAACCCCCCCCCCAAGACAGCCCCCAGACCTCATAAAAAGCAGCTGTTCTGTCTTTTTCTCTCTCTCCATCTTATTCTCCTTCTGGCACCTCTTGACCCAACTATTTCTAGGAAAAGATCTATTCAACTATAATACTCTTTAAGATTCGATCAGATTTAGCTTATTTTTTCTTAGTTCAAGTAGTGATGGAAATTCATTATCCCCTGCCCCAATACATTTCTTTGTAAGTTCCTATTATCTACCTCAGATTTCAGCCAGTCAGTCTGTCCTGTTTCTAGCAAAATAGGAGTTTTCTGCACATTTCCCCTTCCTTCTGCCACTTCATCTCAACATTTGCCAAGAACTTCAATCTTTAGTGTTGACCATCAATCATTCAATTTGTGATTTACTTAAATGGACCAGGGTTCCAGATAAAATTATTTGTCTTCTAACCATAAATCAATAAATCAAACATGACAAAACTTAACCATATTGCAAAGTTGGAACTATCCTGAAACTTTTTCAAGAGTAGCTATTTTATCGCAACACACTTTTTGTTACCTGACTTTTGATTATGTTGCAAGTTTAAAACAAAGAGCATTAGAAAAGCTGATTAAAAATAGTATTAATTAATTTCAGACAGAGAACTTTAGGAAAAAAGAAAAATAGTACAAAGAAAGACAACAAAAATAAAATTGTAATACTTTGTAATATACACAAATATAATATATATATTATATATGTGTAAAATACACAAATATAATATAATGTGTAAGATTTAAACAAATGGAAGAGGAAATCAAAAAGATAAAATGGAGAGCTTTAAACAGGATAATAAATATGAGCAGGAAAGTCAATAATAATGTTTATGATTATTAATAAGCATCCTACAATGATATCTTTAACACCATCAAACAATATCTGCCTATCCCAGTTCTTTAGGAAGGACTCAATAGGTGAATAAAAATGCCACATCCTATCTAAACACTTGACTGACTATGCAACAAATAATAATAATAATACCAGCATCTTCAAGACTACTACCGGTAGTAAATTTACTAGTATATTAGTAGTATATTTACTAGTATAATTACTGTCATAAATATACAAAGATTGAAAACAAAGAAATAATGGCTTATTATAAATCAATTGCAAATGGCAGCTATACTTAAAACAGCTTACAGTCTGCAACGATGCCTTTAATAATATTAAACAACAACATCTGCCTATCTTTGGAAAACATTTGATAGGTGGACAAAAATGCCAAAGCCATATAAACATCAGACTGACTATAATAATAATCAGTCTTCCAAAGCTTTTGCTTCAGTATGGGAGCATTTAAGAGAGACCTGGGAAATCACTTTTACTTTATTATAACTGAATCATGTTTGCTTTTTCTTAGCCCAGGGGTAGGCAACCTTGGCTCTTTTATGACTCGTGGATTTCAACTCATAAAAGAGCCAAGGTTGCCTTCCCCTGGCTTAGCCCATCCATTCTCTTAGCACCTTATCAACTTTTCATAGGGCAATAATAACAGAGAAGCTCAATTTTGCAAACAATAATTTACAATTTACAATTCAGGGCACTATTTATACTGACCCAAAGGGTAATATATATTCCTCTTTGCATTGCCATACTTGAGTTTTTCTAGTCTTGACTGCACCTGTGTGAGTGCAGACCCTGACATACCAAACACACTAGTGAGAGGCATGAAAGTCAGACTTATGCTGAGCCTTTTCTAATGCCCACTATCAGCTCCAGGCCTTGTTGCCAGGTTTTCAGCAGCCAAGTAGACGGCCAAATGAGAGCTCCAGATTTACATTTGCAAATCATAAGTGAAGGTTTGCCCTGCTCATCTTAAATTGGGGAGGGAGGGGGACAAATGGCTGCTTCTCACTTCTGTCCACCCACAAATCTGGCATTAGCCAGTCCATTGAAGCAAGGTACAGGACACCCTCCAACCTCTTACCACACATAAACAGATTGCTTGCTTGAGAAAAATATAAGCTGCCCCACACCTCTTTGTGACCCTAGTGACAAAATATCAAAGGACTGTGACCAAATACCTAAACCTGCTCCTTCTGCTCGATCACACAAATTATAGGTGAGCAGGCAGACAGGCAGGCAGGCAGACAGTTGAGGTGTAAAAGTTCTCTCTGGGCACAAAAGCTTGGAGATTAATTTTCTACATCTGTATCATGAGGGGGTGTATGTGCAAGCTGAAGCATAAGAAAGTAGAATAAAGAAGATAAAAGAAAAATGAACTCCTGCCCTTTCCTCTCTCTCCTCTCTAGCCATCCCCCCAAGATTTTCAAAATAAGTTGGTGAAATTTAAAACTTCTTTGACTCTCACTTCCTCATTACTTGGGAACACAAAGACTCCCAACTTCTTACATGCACAGAATGCTTCCTTTAAAGTAGTATATTTCTTTTAACTTCTAAGTAACTAATACATTTTTTTCTTTAGCATAAGATTTGATATGGAACTGAAATATGCTATTCCTCCCTCTATAAAAGGCACTGCACAAAATTAGATTTTAAAACAAACTTTAGGGATCGAGACCCTGCAAATAAGTATAAATACCTTTCTTCCCTTTATAAAAGGAGTACCGATATCCATGTTTTATTCAATTTTTGGCCATGTACAAGTACAAACAACCCCAGATTTGAATTCAGTGCTGAAGTCCTTTCCGATATTTTTTACCTCGATGTAATCAACCACCTGAACTGATTGTAAGATCTGACTAGCCCTAACAATACCAGTCTATAATATGATACTTGGTCACAGCTAAAATTCTGATGCACTCTTTTTACTTTTCTGATACATTAAATCAAGCACAAGTGTGATTTAATCATTATCTTGCATCAGTAGCAAACTTCTATGGGATTTACAGAGATAAAGATGGATATGGAATTCCACATTGGACAGGTAACCCATAACGTTTCATTCAGCATTTTTATTAATTTTAAAAGAGAGAGAGATGAAGGTGAACCTTTTACTTTAGTACTACATCCAGGTTAGTTTGAATATTGCTGTGGATATTTGTCATTTAACCGAAACAGAAACAGAGGCTGCAAATGAAACAATGGAAACATCGTCAAGCATCGGCACCCACTTTTGGTGGTTACAAAGGAAGCTATTGACTGTTCAAACTAGAAAACATTTACTATTATTTAGGGATTTTGCCACATAATTTTTTGATAATGCATACTTTGGTACAGCCATTTTAGAGAAATAACCTAATATCACAAAAACCTTACAATGGAATTAATCTGCCATATATAGTTTCTATATAACTTCTGTTCAAATCAGTGAAGTTCCTTGTATCATCCCCTGGTTTCCAATATTAAATAACAAAAAGTGACCATGTACAAGAGGTTGTTCTACTGATGTCTAGTACAGAAGATTATTGTTTCTTGCAAAATAATAAATTGGAATAATATGACTGAAGAGAAAATGTATATATCATATTCTCCATCTGATCAATCAATATGCAAGTAAGGAGAAATAAAACAATAACTACAGTTAACTAGAAAATACATGATACCAATAGAAACATATAAATTAAAGGGGAAGAAGAAAGAGTATATTTTAAAAAAGAGCCATTCTAAAACCCTGGAGGAAAATAGATCAACTAGAGGAAAACAAAGAGTCAGCTCTAATATCTGAAACAGTTTTCCTGCCTCCTTTCATCAAAACAAAAACAAAACAACTTTTTATCATTGCCACTCCAATTTAAAGCATTGTCACTTTTTATCTGCATTAACTAAAAATTTTAAGGGAATCATTTAAGAAAAAGTTTATTTAAAAACATAGTTTTGAATGCTGACCTAGAGGTAGGAGATTCTGTAAAGTCTGGGAGAACTTTTATATCAAAATTCTATATATTACTCAGGAGTAAATATTGAGTTCACTACAAAGTTCTCCCAAATGAGCATCTAGCGGACTGTAGAAGCTAATTGCTTCAAATAAAACTTTCCACCTCTTTTTGTCTATTTTCCATGTGTGTGTGTGTGTTTATTTTTGCCTTTTCATTTTTGGAGGCTCTCTTTCTCTCCCTCCCTCCTTCTCACTTTCACTCTTTTCCAGCAAGAGGATCAACTGTAAAGCTTTCTGGGGTTGTCATAGAAACAGTCAGTAGCACCCTGGCAAACTACTTCCTTAGTGAATGAATAGCACATAAATTTCCACTCTCCACAGGGCTAGCGAGATCTACAACATATTAGCCTGTGGCTTGCTCCTGCCGTTTTTTTTCCCCCCAGAGTGCAGAAACGAGAATTTTTTTTTTTGCTAAAAATGAGTCTGTGTGATTTTATGTCCATCTTGGCTGGGTTCCAGATGGAGTACAAAATTTAAGGTGGATACATCTTTCCATAATTTCAAAGAATTATGATATGTACTATTTTGCAATATACATCATGATATAGGAGCAAAATTATATAAATACACAAACACACAATAGAGACTATGGATGGATTGGAACAATTAAACCAATAAGACAGAATAGTCTCCCAATATGCATTCTTTTTTAAAAAAAATTGTTCTGTCTATTTCACGACGCTCGCATGAACCAACCTAGCTTCTCAGTAATTGCCAACTCACCTCTTTTAAAGTAATCATCAAATATCTCCTACTCATGTCTCTCCAATATTAACAGAATTCATTTCCACAACTATAGGAAATATTTATTAATGTACATCTCACATCTTTGGCATAATATACAAGAAAATCAATTGATATACTTATATCAGTTTGCTTTGCTTCTTCATTCTTCTGAACTAACGCTTACAGCCTGCTTGAAAAGTTTTTCTCTCTCTGACCTGATTTAGCACAAACAAGGGAAAACTGCAGTAGACTCCACGTCCTAACGAACTTGAGTTAATTAATGCTGTGAAAGAAAGAGGTTCTCTCTCAGCCTCTTGAATCATGGTTCACTACCCCCTTCAATTTTCTATCCCCCCCCACGCAAAAAAGTGAGAGAGGAATTGCATTCAAATATTTTTTCCCTGTCTGAGTAGAGAAAATAAACAATGCACAAAAGGAAACAGAACAGTATTGCATAAATCTATGCAAGAACCTGCTATAAAAATACTAAGAACAGTTATCTCAATATTTCACCTTACAGACACGAGGAGAAGGAGAAGTAGGCAAAGATAAATGAATTATACAGGTTTAATAAGCGGTTCCATGATTTAACATTAAACCAAGCAAGTGGACTTAATGGAAGAAATTGAAGGAGTCAGGAAAATCTATTTGTCCTTCCTTTTTTCCTTTTTATAATTTAACAATAGGGACAAAACAATTAGACTCTTAATTTCCAGGTAATTAATCCAGTCCTGACTTCTGTACATAACCATATTTCCATTCAATACCTGGATTAAGAATGCAAAATTGAGAGTCTCTTTGATTACAAATGTACTGAATAAAATTGTTCAACTTTTGCCATGAGAGCTAGACTGCTCAACAAAAGTATATTTTATAAAAATTAATTTACAGTATATTCATACTGACCCTATAAATCCACAATACCTACAACACAATTAAGAATATGATCTAAATACTAGCTCTCCAGCACATGAGTATTCCAAACTAATCCTAAAGTTTAAAACATTTCATAATGCCTGTACACTAGGTTTGGTATTGGTGAAAATCCTAAATGTTTATGCTTAGTAAGCTACCCAGAAGTTTACATAAAATTGTACAAACACTAGTAATTAATTATTAGAGTGATATAAAATTCTACAGAATTGAGTCTAAGCCCAGATACGTATATTGAAAGAATACTGGGCATGCAGCAACAAAGAACAAATATCAGCAAGCAAAGGCAAATATCATTACTTTTGCTTAGTTTTATCTTTTTACTCCTTAAGTTTATGAAAGGAAGTGTTCTCATTATTGCCCATTACCCTCCCCCAATCCCATTTATTATTTATTCAAGTACAACTTATTCATTTGTACTTTATTCAAATACAATTTATTCAAGTACAATTCATTCATTGAAAGGGGACAGCTCCCTGCGGTGCCTAAAACAGGTCAGTGTGTAAATTTGTGGTATGTGAAATTATAGAGTTTGTTTCCTTTGTTTTGTTTTTGTGGCAGAGTTTGACTTGAACAGAGCCATTTTTCCAAAGACCACAACCAAAAATTGCAAATGAAATTAAATGAACAGACAGAGCTCTTCATCTACTGTTGTACAAATGAACACTTGTATAAAGCTTCCCATATTCTTGATGCCAATTTCATTAGACGCTCTGGAACATTTATGGTAACTGCTTTTTCAGTCAGATAGGAGATTGAGATGAGACAAGCACATCAGAGAAAAAAGTATGGTTGTCTTACTAAGAAGCTATAGCTGGGATGGGAAGCTACTAACCCATATGTGAATATGACCTGCAAGTTATTGCGAGGAATATAATACATTTTAAAAAGCAAAATAATTCCATCCTAATAAGAGTAGACACTTCTAAGGCTGTATTGTATTTATTTTTTTCACCACAAGAATTAAGATTTATATTAGAAAGTGTGCTTTAAAAATGCACATGATTACATAGATTTACCAAAAAAGAACAATATATACAACCATTTAATACACATTTGAAATTATTTTTAATAAAAAATAAATGTAATTTTAATTATCAATAAATAATACTTTACAAACTGCCTACAAATAATTGTTCACCAGAAATAACAGGAGCAATTTTCCTTTCAATGTTGTTTGTACTATGATCTCTGAGCAAGCATTTATTTAATATTTCAACTTGGTATCTGTAATCAATGCATAAATATAATCTAAAATAATATTCAGATATGGCAAAATAGACATGGTTGCAGTTTTGACCAAATGATTTTGATAGTTTGTAAACTCAAATCTACAACTCCAAATATCTAAAATACAGTACATTTAAACATAGAGATGGAGAAAAAAAGTACAATTAAGAATAGCTTCCCACAAATATTCCTCACATCCTTATGCCCCATGATAATTTCTGATGCACAGGCTCAACACACCATTCAACCTTTGGACTCTCAGCAAGCAGTTCCCAAATGTCCTTCAAAAAAGAGACCATTTCAACTTGTATCCTTCTGGAGCTACTTTCAAAGCAAACTGACCTTTAAGTGGCCACTGAGAAGCTGAAGAAAGAGTTGTCCCAGTTGGATACATTCAGGCTGCTGACAGAGAAAGAAATAGAGCATGGAAACACCTGTTCATCTGAAATTCCTACTTCTGACTGCAAGCCATCTTTCTAGACCAACACAATTCATTGACAGTATTCAAGTGTAAAGCTAACTGGACTTATCAGTGCTTTTTTTCTAAAAAAAAAAAAAAGGTGCTGGAACTCACACACATCATACAACCTGCCTTGCCTACCCTACAAGGTTCCATCCAAAAAAGGTGTCGGAACTCCGTTCTGGGCTTTCTATGAGAAAAAAAGCCCTGGGACTTATCCAACTGAAAGTGACCACAACTCATCACCACCAGTCTATCCAATGGGTATTCTGTCTCAAATTGAGAACTGTGGTCTAACACATGTGGAGAACATGACACCAGGATTGATAAACTATGGCTTATTGTCACATGAATGTATTTCAGAGTCACTGGTTCCCCTTTCCATTTTGTGCTCTGGCACTGCTGCAAGGACAGAATGCCTATTTCTCTATTTATAATTAATCATAGATTACAATTATAACTGAACCTAAATAAACTGTGGTTCATTGGCTACAATTTATTGAAATGAATTCTTCAAATACTTCATAGTATGATTCATAAAAATAGTTTGGTTTAATAAACTATTGCTAAGATTAACCACAGTTTAGGACTTGACCAGAAAGCTAAATTGAAGTTAATTGAAATTAGAAACAAATGTTTTCAATCTACTTTTTGCAGATGTTCTTGAGAAAAACACAACAAAGATTTTAGAAGCCTGAAGTAGTTTTACATACATTAAGCATGAACTTCATAATTTTTAGGGGATATTTTTCAATTTTAAGTGAAACACTAACTAGTATCTACATAAATACATTAATAACTTCTTTAAAAGTTTGTTTTAGACTGAAATTGACCAAAGAGTCAAGGCTTGATATTTACATGTTTAAACTTTTTAAAAAGATTGTTAATGCATTTATGTAAAATTTATTCTTTCACATAGAATACTATGAAGATATATCTTATAATCTTTTTTTAAAGGTAAAAATGCTCCAGATAGCAGACAAGTCATAATCACTGTCCAGTTGGCATCTGTAATAATTACGTCAAACGTTCATACATATAAATATGGGTTGGTTTCAGCATTTTAAGATTACAACTAGAAAAACCAATATAAGCTGACAAATCATTATGCAGGCACTCACAACAGTTTTACAATCCCACCTGCAAACCTCTGAAATACTCCCATCTGCATATAGACTTTGTGTACAAATGGTAACTGATAGAAATGCCATATCTATTTCTTATTCCAATTACTGATTACATTAACAGAGGAATGGAAAGGGAGGAGAGACATCAGGCACCCACTATTGAAACATTTTGCAACAGCTTGGTATCAGAAAATGTTTTAATGATATAACATGTTTCTAAAGGCATCTTGGCAACCAAACTCCACAACAAATAGAAAAGACAAAAAATATAATAAAATATGAAATGTCTCAAAATTAATCTCATGACGACAATAGTATAATGTATGCTGGGAAGGGAACTGAAACACTGTGCATAATGAATATGCATAATGAATACTTCTTTATTAAGCACCTGATGTGGCTTGTATCTAGAAAGGCCAGATAGAGCTAGAGATAAAATTTGTCTTGAAGACACTGCACTAATTTGTTGGGACAGTAAAAAATGTCTCCACTGACATTTCTAGATATTTTTGCAAGAAAAGGAGAAAGATAATCTTACCAACAGATTTAAATACATTTTTGTCTTGTAAGAATGCTCTCAGAAACCCAAGTGCTATGTTGTTATATAATACTATATGTGTGTATTACCACTCTTCTGACAATCCTATTCTGCCTCAGTACCAAAACTGAGCTTTCTTGAACTGAAAAACACAGATTGGTGAAATATATTGAAGCTAGAATTTAAAGATCTGTCCCAGAATTGTGGGCCTGACTCCTCACATCCCCTTACAACTCTGAATTTCCTCTCCATAAATTTCAGATCAATTGGTAGAGATTCCCATTACCTTCCTCAGATTGTCCCAGTAGTTTATTTTATTTGCCTGCAAAAGGAATCATCAGTGCCATCCAGGACACCAAGGAACCTAAGAGCAGTTCCCATTGAACTGAAAAATCTAAATCATTTTAATCACAGGAATCAGCAATAATAATAATAATGATGATGATGATGATGATGATGATGATGATGATGATGATAACTAAATTATCAATGACTCTAGGTGACTCACAGCAATCCAAGAAATTTAATAAAAGCAATAGAATGTTAAATAATAAAAATGGCAAGTATGATGAAGTAAGATGGCTTGCTCTCCTGCATTGAAGGCCTAGGTGAAGAATGAACCAACTCTTAATGGTTCTTCTAAACAACATCAGAGTGAAAAGATCCAGATATTGGGAGGAACCTCAAGCTTATTTACATATCAAAACTATATCCCACCTATCAATGAAAGATATTAATATTCTGTTCTTCATGAGATCACAAATATACAGAAATGTTACCTCAACAAAAAGGTCCATATTAAGGCAAATTACAATATTTTGCAAATTTTAACAAATTCATATAGTAAAATTCATTTTCCAGGCACTAAAGATGCCATAGGAAAGCTTATGGTACAATAGTTGAACAATAAACCTAACTATTTAAAAATAGTCTGCAATGTTGTACCCTCTGGGGCTAATAAGAGCCAGGCAATTGTCTTCTAAAAGGCATTTGCATTTGCATTCAAGCAGGTATTTGGCTTTTAAATTGACTTTGCTGGGTGTCTGTGTGTACATGGAATTCTTTGATGTTATTTGTATTTTTTACTTACGTATTTTTACTTGATTTTACTTGCATCTTAATAACTTTGTGTGCTCTGTGTTTTTGTCTTGATGTTTATTATTGTTAGTTGCCATGAAAATCATCCTCCCCGGTAAGACAGGATATCAATTAAAGTGGCATCCCAACCAATACTGTAATACCAATTCCAAAATAATGTCTAGATATAAGGTAGCCTTGTGGCTGGATGAAGAAATCTGCAAAGGCAAAATAGCCGATCTGCTGATCACATTTTAACAATAAAGAATTGGAACTTGATTAATGTCCTAGTTTTCCATAATGGAAGAAAGCAGCTCAGAAATCAAAATGTTCTTTCTAAAGGCAGCAAGTTAATTTTCTCAAACTGACACAATTAAATAAGAATTTGAGGAATTAAAACAATTCTTCTACAAGGAGGCCAAATGCAGTCCAGCAGCCATAGTAGGTTAGAATGCACAAGATCCTTAACCGCTCTCTTGCAAGTCTAAACACACTGAAAAAGCAAGCAACATTTAATTTCAAGCTGCTAGGATGAAGCCGTTTTTCTGCTCAACTTAGACAATCGGAAATTGTACAGGCTTGCCTTGAACCTCCTCTCTCTTGTAGTGAGGCAGAAAGTGGGCTTAGAGAACAGGCCTGTATCTCCTGAAAAGTGACTGTTATCAAACTGGTGTTAGCTCTAGTAACATTAGCTTTTAAACTTTATTGAGTATTTCAAAATGTGTTGCCATTGTTTTTCTTGTATGCCTGGTGTTGGGTTGATTTTTTTTTTTGACTTCTCTAATTAAACTTCTCCTTAAGAACATTCTGTTTTGCCTCAGGTATTCAATAATTGTGACTCATATAAGAATTCTGCTGCTTTGGTTCTGCACTGCCAATATATAAAATAAAAAAGAGACTCATCACCAATTGTTAATCCTACAAATAAATTCACCGGGTACCTTTTACTCACTAAATTGTAAATGCATTGTAAATTTTTAGCAGTTATTTCAAACTTAAATGCAGTTGTGAACATTTGCTATATTTGCAGTACATAACCAGCTATTATTATACAGATGATGGCCCTAAGCATGCAAGCAAAGCCCCACCCTTTTTATAATGTTGCATACAATGCACATAAAAGGGTTTTGGTCATATGGTTGAAACCAACATCTTGATTTTTTTTTGACACTTCCACTGTAGACAATTGTTGCACATAAAATTATATTTCAATCCTGAAGCTAATTTGCCCTGGCCTACCAATAACGTGACTGTGCATTTGTGCATTTAACAGAAGTAATATATTTGGAAGTAAGATCAAGGTGTATTTATTTTCTAAAAGAAACCATGATTTATTTTATTTTATTGTGTTTTACTAATCTAGATGAAATGTTATATACACTGCTAGTCCATGTATGATATGCCATATGCTAAATACATATATACATGCATACATACATATATACATAAATTTGCTAAAAGACCTATGTGCAACCAGTTTAGATGAAATGGACCAGGCCAAATTGCTACACTGAAAATATTGGTGAATGAGTAAAAGGAAAGCAGGAGTGCACAGCTAAAACCGGTTTATGAAATCATATGTGATATTCTAGACTGTCATTTCCAAGAAATAGTTCTTGCTGCAGATTAAGTTGCTGTTAAAAAGTTAGCAGTGCCAACAACCAGACTGTCCAGAGAATCATATAGATTAGAATATAGAACATAGAATAATAAAGTTGGAAGAGACTTTGGAGGTCTTCTAGTCCAACCCACTGCTCAGGCAGGAGACCCTACACCATTTCAGACAAATGGTTGTCCAGTTTCTTTTTAAAAACCTCCAGTGATGGAGCCCCCACAACTTCTGGAGGCAAGCTATTCCATTGGTTTATTGCTCTCACCTTTAGGAAATTACTTCTTAATTCCAGGTTGCTTCTCTCCTTGTTTAGTTTCCATTCATTGTTTCTTGTCTTGCCTTCTGGTGCTTTGGAAAATAGATTGACACCCTTGTCTTTATAAGAGCCCCTCAAATATTGGAACACTACTATCATGTCTCGTCTAGTCTTTCTTTTCACCAGACTAGACATACCTAATTCCTGCAACTGTTCTTCATATGTTTTAGCCTCCAGCCCCCTAATCATCTTAATTGCTCTTCTTTGTACTCTTTTCAGTATCTTAACATATTTTTTATATTGTGATGACCAGAACTGGATGCAGTATTCCAAGTGTGATCTTACTAAGGCTTTGTATAGTGATACTAGAACTTCACATGACCTTGATTCTATCCCTCTATTAATGCAGCATAGGATTGCACTGTATTTTTTTTGCTGTTGCCACACATTGTTGGGTCATATTTAAATGATTTTCCACTAAGGCTCCAAGATCCCTCTCACAGTTACTGGTACTGAGCCAAATTTCATTTCATCTGTATCTATACAATTGGTTTTTCTGGCCTAAGTGTAAAACTCACTTTTATGTACGTTGAACTTCATTTGTTAGATAGAGCCCGGTGTTCAGGTCTGTCAAGATCTTTTTGGATCTTGAGCGTATCTTCTGGATGTTGACTATTCCTGCCAGTTTAGTGTCATCTGCAAATTTGATGAGTCCCCCTTCTATTCCCTCCTCTAGTTCGTTTACCTCACTGCTTACTTCCCTCCATGTGGATGTAGCTCCATTAAGGTCTACACATTGAGTACGATTTGTCAGCCAGTTACAAATCCATCTGGGGGTGGTGCTATCTATCCCACATTTTTCTAGCTTGCCAAGAAGTAGGTTATGGTCTACTTTATCAAATGCTTTACTGGAATTTAAGTATACTATGTCCACAGCATTTTGCTGATCCAGTAATTTAGCCACTTTGTCAAAGAATGAAATAAGATTTGTTTAGCATGATGTGTTTTTGATGAACCCATGTTAGCTTCCGGTTATAACTTTGTTTATCTACTGTACTGTACACTTAAATAAAGCCATAAAACACGTGGCACTCAAGTCCGTTTTTCTTTATCAAACCTGCTAAGACCAAAAAGAAAAGGTAACACTATTTTCTCTAATCTGGTATCACCCAAAAAAAAAAAAAAAAAATCCAGTCTAAATACAGCCAGCATGATTAGTGAAAAAGGATAATAATGGGAACTGTAGTTTAAAGCCCTTGAAGGACACCAGTTCATAAAATATGAACAAAATTTCCATTTAGGATTAACTTTTCCTTCCTATTTTTGTGGCTTAAATTCCTTTTGCACAAGGAACACATCTGTATAGAAAGGCCTAAACATTCTTCCCCACCCTTTTCCATAGTTCTAGCCCAATCCATAGATTTCATTCTCTCTACTCATGTTCTATCATCAACTACTTTTTGAACTAAAAAAGGGAAATCCTATTTATTCAACTCTTGCTACACAGTTCCAGCTTAATTGTAAGGACCCACCCCACTTTGCATCTTAAGAAGACAGAACTCTTGGAATAGCTCTTCCAACAGGAATCCTTTATTAAGAGAAAATGGTTGCAGGCATGCTAGACAGGACTTGGGGTCCAAGCTCTCCCATTCAAGGTTTTAAGGGGTTCCCCAGTAGTCCCACCCAATCAACCCCCCTTCCCAGTGATAGTTTCAAGTATCACAATTCCACCCCGTTTCTTCTTTCTTCCGTCTGGATGGAGACTTCAGATAACTACATGAAAGGCAAATACTCTTCTTTGTTAATGCTAATGTTCTCTGGTGCTAACACTTTGAGGTTACAATAGGTTACAATAAACACACATTCAGCATTCAGCTCTTTGAAGTCTACTGAAGGAAGTGAGGGCCATAAAGCCCTTTTGTTCTCCCCCTTCTCTCCCTCTTATGGCAGAATCCAAAGAAGGCAGAATTGGGAGTTTCTATATTTGATAATTAAAGATGAAATATGATTGGATTCTGACATCCGGCCCCTCTTAACAATAAGAGAGATCCACCTGAAAGAAAACACAAGTAAAAAATTTAGTTAGGCTTGTTAGGATACTCTGTGTGAAACTTCTTCAATAGCTTCGGGGCTCTGACGTGACGTTTATGGACCCACTCATTTTGTGAGGCAGGGAGGTGTTTCCAGGCAACTAGGTACTGAGTTGTTCCATGATATCTCCTAGAGTCAAGGATCTCTTTTATTTCGAAGTGTTGTTCCCCCTCCACCATGATTGGAGGTGGTGGGGGGGGGATTTTTGGCCGTAGAGGTGACTGATGCTCTCTTTTCAGCAGGCTGCAATGAAAAACTGGGTGTATTTGCCTGAGGTTTTTGGGTAATTCTAATTCTACTGTTACTGGATTTATGATCCTTTTAATTGGAAAAGGTCCTATATATTTTGGTCCAAGTTTTTTACAGGGCTGTAGGGACTTTAGGTATTTTGTAGATAAGTACACCATTTCTCCTATAATGAATGGTGTAGGCTCAACCCTTTTTTTATCGGCTTGTGCTTTGTATGCCCGCCTAGCTTCATCTAGTGATTTTCTGACTATTGGCCAGGTGTTTTGTAGGTTTTCCATCCATTCTTTCAGTGAAGGGATCGTTGGTTCTTTTGGGGTTAACTCTGGCATAGGGTTGAAACTTTGGCCGTTGGCTATTTGAAAAGGAGTGTAGCCTGTCTGGAGTGGACTGCATTATTGTAGGCAACTTCTGCAAAAGGAAGTAAGTCCGTCCAATCACTCTGTTGGAAATTTAAAAAACATCTCAAATATTGCTCAAGTACCGACTGGCACCGTTCCGCTTGTCCATCTCCTTGAGGGTGGTGGCTAGATGTCAATCCCTGAGTGGTCCCTAAGAGGGATAAAAATTCCTTCCAAAATGCAGACGTAAATTGCACTCCCCTATCAGAGATGATGCGTTGGGGTGCCCCGTGCAATCTGTAAATGTGCTGGATGAAAAGTTTTGCTAAGGCCTTTGCAGTGGGAATTTTTTGGCAAGGGATAAAGTGCACCTGTTTGGAAAATAGGTCCGTGACTGTCCAGATAACCGTATTCCCATTGCTTTCAGGCAATTCCACTATAAAATCCATGGCTATTTCCCTCCAGGGGGCTGAGGGACTTGCCACTGGTTGTAACAGCCCTGGCGATTTCCCTTGCAACCTCGTTGCTGCTGCACCGGTTGGCATCTGGCAAGCATAACTTTCTATGTCCTTTTTTATTGATGGCCACCAATTGGTCCGTTTAATTAAGTGTAAAAAAAAGTTTTACAATCCAAAATGCCCTGCTTTATTTTGTGTCTGGCAAAGTTGCTGAGTTAGTCTTTTTGAGTTGTTGGTATAGATACTTTTCCCCTACCAAAGGCATCGTTCTCGCATTGTGGCACACATGTTTTGTTTTTCTGGAACCAATCATCTTTTCTGAATTCAATCCCAGTTTGCGGTCAGTTGTGGTTTTAATTTGCTTGGGTTCTTGTGGTTACTGGTGCGCCAGTGTGACTCTGCCATTTATGTCGTCGAGAGTATGGGTTAGTGCGCTGTTATATTGGGGCATGCGGAGATAGGGCATCTGCCAGGAAGTTCTTTCTTCCTGGTAAATGTTTGAGCTTAAATTGGAATTGGTGAAAATGCTGGGACCAGCGGGCTTGTTTGGGATTGAGTTTCCTGGAAGTTTTCAGGGCTTCCAAATTTTTGTGATCAGTCCACACCTGGACGGGGATTTTGTTGCCTTCCAGGAACTGTCGCCATGTGAGTAATGCCCAACGTATCCCATAAGCCTCCTTCTCCCATACGGGCCAGCGCTGTTCTGTTTCCGTGAGTTTCTTTGATGTATATGCACAGGGTTGCAATACTGCATCATCATTTTCTTGTAATAGCACAGCCCCCACTGCCACATCACTTGCATCTGCCTGTATTATGAAGGGCTTGTCCATGTCTGGGTGCCTTAGTACTGGTTCGGCAGAAAAAAGTCTCTTTAGTCTCTCAAACGCTGCTTGGCACTCCATTGTCCATGTTAGTGGCTGGCTAGGTTTTACTGAGGATGTTCACTTCGTTTTTAGTAAGTTGGTGAGGGGCAAGGCTATCTGTGCAAATGAGGGGATGAATTGGCGGTAAAAATTTGCAAAGCCCAGGAAACTTTGTAGTTGCTTTCTTGTGCGGGGTGGTGCCCATTCTAATACTGCTCTGACCTTCTCTGGGTCCA